>NC_069728.1:16315422-16940422 GCF_027358585.1 Pangasianodon hypophthalmus
TGGTATGGAAATGGAAAAGAGGAAGTCATAATAATACACATAGGCAATGGAAAACATTGAAATATTGCACGTATTCAGCTGAATTTTGCGCACTGAATAGAGAGATATTATGATGAAAAAATGATTGTGCAGCAGTCTGTTCTCCTTCCCTGCTGTTTCCTCCAGGTGGAATGGTATTCTATGTATTCGCAAATAAACAAACCAGGAAAAAATGATGCCAGCGAATGATGAATATTAAACAAGCAATGTTGCTCAAATATATTGTGGCATTGTCAGGAATTTTGTTCAAGTCAAGTCAAACTTTATTTACAGATCACATTTAACACATCAGAAGTTGACCCAAAGTGCTTTACAAAATATAAAGAAATATAGTATCCAAAGACAATGGCAACAAAGACAATAATAACAACAGTACATTTAAATTAATCAAAAGGTAAAGAATAAAAATAAGTCTTGAGACTAACTTTAAAACCACTCAATGCTGAAGAAGCCCTGATGTTAAAAGGTAGACTGCTCCAGAGTTTAGGGGAAGCAAAAGAAAAAGCCTGATCTCCCTTGGATTTA
The DNA here is from genome assembly GCF_027358585.1 of Pangasianodon hypophthalmus. Taxonomy (NCBI): domain Eukaryota; kingdom Metazoa; phylum Chordata; class Actinopteri; order Siluriformes; family Pangasiidae; genus Pangasianodon; species Pangasianodon hypophthalmus. Next base: position 16,315,987 of record NC_069728.1, read on the forward strand.
CAACGTGAATGAGGATAAAAGAAGTTGACCACATGATCTTAGTGACCTAGGGGCCATATATGGCTGAAGGAGATCACAGATTTAGTCAAGAGCCATTTTGTGCAGACTCTTGTATACAAATAGATCTAAATTTAATCAGGAGCCAGTGCAACGAGGCAAGAATAGAAGAAATATGATCCCTTTTCTTTGTTCCCATTAACAGTCTGGCTGCCACATTTTGAACCATCTGCAACCGAGACAGGGTGAACTGAGGCAGACCGACATGCAGGGAATTACAGTAATCCAACCGAGATGAAATGAGTTCATGGGTCACAATTTCAAAGTCCTTACAAGAAAGGAAGTGATTTAATTTTGCAGGAGATCTAAGTTGGAAAAAGCTACTCTTTACAATAGCATTAATTTCCTTATCAAACTGGAGCAGGGGATTAAAAACAAACAAGATTTTTTGCATGACTATGCAAATTGTTACTTAGGGAGCCTAACTGATTTTTAAGTGAATTGTTGGATACATGAGAGCCTGGCAAGAGAACCTGAGTTTTATTTTCATTTAACTGTAGGAAGTTACTTGCCATCCAAATCTTGATTTCAGCCAGACATGGAAAGAGATGGTCAAATGAACAAGTATCATCTGGTTTAATCGGAAGGTAACGTTGGAAATCATCAGCATTACAATGATATGTAATGTTATATTTTTGAAATATGGAACTCAGAGGAAGCATATAAAGGGAAAACAAAAGAGGCCCCAGAATAGAACCCTGTGGTACACCACAAGAAATGGGTGCAGGTGATGAGGAAAAGGACCCAATGACAACGGAAAAAGTCTGACCCTTTAAATAAGAAGCAAACCGCTGTAATGCCAGGTCCTGTACGCCAACTACACATTCAAGGCATTTTAAGAGAATCTCATGATCGATAGTATCAAATGCTGCACTTAGATCTGACAATATCAAGATTGCAGACGGTCCAGTATCGGTAGATAACAAAATGTGATTTGTGACCTTCAGCAATGCTGACTCAGTACTATGCAAAGCTCTAAAACCTGATTGAAATTTATCTGAAATGTTAAATGTATCCAAGTATGAGATAAACTGAGAAAGTGTTACAGGAATTGCATGGCATAAAGCAGGTGGGAATGGATCTCTTTACAGATAGTTCTGCTTATGTGGTCTATGTAAATTGCATTCATTTGTTTCATTTCAAAATGAAAATATATACAGTTGTATGCAAAAGTCAGAGGACCCAGGCCAAATTAAATATGTGGATGATTTTTAAAGTGAAAAAGTAAACACAACCTCTGCAGCAAACTATTTTATTTTTTTGGTGCAGATTTTTAATATTAATATTAATATTTTTCACTTAATCAAGATGCTCTCTCAATCTTTAAACACTCAACAGCCATGGGCTTGTCTAATCAGCTGACTGAGGATCTGAAAATCTGTCTGAAATGTCATTAGGAAATGGCAGTTGAGTGGAACCATGGAAGTCAAGGCAAGATCTGGAAGCCCAAGAAAACTCTCAGATATAGCTGCTCGTATGCTGTACAGAAGAGCAAAGCAAAACCCCCAAATGACACTAAGGAACTGTAGGAAGGATTAACTGACACAGGAGTGATGGTGTACCATTCTATCCTGCAGTGTTGCTTGCACAAACATGATCTGCATGGGAGAATCATCAGAAGAAAACCTTACCCGTGACCTCAACACAAAAAAGTGAACATCTAAAATATGCAAAACAATACCTGTGGACTGAAGAATTAAAAATGGAACTCTTTGGCCACAATCACTGAAGGTATGTTTGGAGAAATAAAGAAGCAGCATTTCATAAAAAAAGAACAGCTTGCCCACAGAGGTGAAGGATGCCAAAAAAATGTCTCGCCTCTGTCCCATAAGTATGAGATTATATCTTCGGCGGAAGTCAAGTCAAGCAGCTGCAGAAGCACTCCACCTGCTGTGCTGTCAGCTCACTTCAATCATCATAGATTAAATCCCATCACTCCATTTACACTTCACATGTCGCTTTCAGCAAAAAAGGGAAAAAAGAATTTGAAGCATCCCAGTGATTCCACTAAACGCTGTAATATCAACATTGAACAAGATAATGCAATCAAAAGACAAATTAAACACATACGCTTTGATTTGCTAAATGTATTAGTGTGTAAAAACGCATGCAACTTACAAAAACCTACAAAAAAGTGCAAGCTGATTAAATTTTCCTTAAAGAATATGTAATTTGGCACAAACATAGGGCGGGATCAATACAAATAGAATAATTTCATACCCATACACAGTGTAATTTACTGTAGCGTGAAAGTCACTTTGGGAACTGATTGCATGCTGAAGGGCAAGTATTAAATTTGTTTAAACCTGTTTCCATCAGTTGTTATGTAGTCTTGATCAAAATCTCAAAATAATCTGAATGTTTCACAAAAGAATGGCTTATTTTCTACAGTAAATTTGGTTTTATATGAAAAATTGTTTGTACATCTGATACCAAAAAGCCTTTAAATACTTTATCATAATGCACACTATGCTTACACTCTTTTTTATATACATATTATTTTAAGCAGTTTTTCAATGCATCTCAGGGCATTTAATCAGCGTTATACTAATCCACAAACCATGGTCTTAGTCCAGAGCAAATCCATAATAGCAACAAAAGGAAGGAAATAATTAGAAAAATCAGAAAGAAGGAATCACAGACCCAGTAATGCACATATATATGGATGGTATCACACAAGAGAGTTATAAATATGCAAAATCATCAGGAACTAAATTGAAATCAGATGGACAGAATCAGGAGACATATTCACATATTCTACACCTGTATACTGCAATGATTTATAATCCCAGTATTCAGATAACCTTTAGAGACTGGTTCCTCTCAAGGTTTCTTCCTCATGTCATCTTAGCGAGTTTCTCATCACCTCATTGTTCATTATGGATCTAAAGCTACATCTGGATTTTCGTAAAGTAAATCTGCTTTGTGACAATATCTATTGTTAAAAGCACTGTACAATCATAAATTTATTGAATTGAATTTAATCAGGACATAGACTCATTAATAATCATGTATAAAGTTTCATTTGATCCATAAGCCAGCTTTTCCATCTCAGCTGAATATTTTTGCTTTTTTCTTTTTCTTTCTTTCTTTTTTTTTTTTGCAACATCCAGACACTGTCATTTTCACTGAATGTTCCCTAAAACACACAAAACCAAGGGAATAGAAACCTCACAATCCTTTTTTTTTATTGCTAGGAGGCTGACATTGAAAAGGGCACATAATAACAGTTTTGGCTCAGATCTCTTGCCAAAAGCACACAACACCTCATTCAGGTTCTTCCCTTAGGACATCATGGTAGTGAAAGGAGGAGATGTGAGAAAGGAAGGCTCCTGCACACAGTGTACAATGAGATAACCTTAACATAAACCCATTTAAAAGAGCAATGAACCAGTGTATCACATTACTCAAAAAGAGCCAGGTAAATGGGGCAGAAGAGCCATTTAAAACTTAGTGCCGATGCTCATATATCTAATATATGCTCTATAAAGTGTGAATACACTTGGAGATTTGTTCCCAGATCTCCTTGTCTGTAAACATGTCTCAATAAAAATGAATGAAATCAAATGACCTTGGAGCATTGGAGTCACGCTTTGCTTGATTTAGTTCCATAATTGGCTGTAATAAAAGGAACATAAGGCAATAAATTAAGTAAATGAGTTAATTCACTGCCATGATGATGGGAAAGTGTTAGTCAGTGAAGCGTTTTTATTTTTCAGACATCACCCTTGTGGAAAGCAATCTGTTATTTATTTATTTATTTATTTATTTATCAAACTTAAATATTGAGGATGAAGATGAACTTTACATAAAGCAAAGTCTGATTCAAAACACTTTTATAACAACAGACATCGTCACAAAGCAGCTTTACAGAAATCTGGATGTAGCTTTAGAAGCAAAGCAGAAGGGACAGCAGTGAGGAAAAACTCCCTGAGACGATATGAGGAAGAAATCTTGAGAGGAACCAACCTCAGAAGGGAGCCCATCCTCTTCTGGATGACACCATCATTATAAATCATTACATTATATAGATGTGGAAGAGTAAAGAAAAAAAGAGCTAAGTGTGATTACAGATTGTCCTGGGATGAGCACAGGACAGTCTTTATGATTACAGCAGCAGCTCTTAGATACAAATCTACAGTATGCAGGTGAGATTATACACCAAAGCAAGGGTGAGACTTAGCAACAGTCTGTTTTTGGGAAAAGCAATTCTCTGGGTATCTGTGTGAGACCAAACACAACAAAAGAAAGTGAGTCACAAAAGCAGAAACAGAGCATTGGGATGAATCAAGCAGGTCTGGAGGGTGAAGTAGGTCTGGATCAGCCACTGACTTCACATCAAGCTTGATAGAGAGAGAACAGATTATTTGGTATGCACTTACCGTACACTATACTGTAGGTGTAATGCAATTCCACTATTTATATCTGTGTAGTACTCCAATTATTCCTAACTGTATTCAAATTTAAACCCTAAACTCTGAGCTCTAACTATAACTGCATAACTAAAAGGGAGAGCCAGAAGGTAACACAGGTATGAGGGCTCAGAAAGCATCCTGCCACTTGATCTTCAACAAACTGGAGTGGTCATGTGATAGAGAGTGGGAGACAGCATCATAACTGTTCATATACCCTCCACTTATTTAAGAGAAAAGCTCTTTAAAGGTGCAATAGACCATTCTTATTAATACAAAGAATATCATAAAAATAATGGTTCACATCATGTCCGCAGCACAAGTGTATTATGTGGCATTTGGAAAATTGTGTTGTGGTCTGGAGTGCATGTTTGTGTTTGGATGGACATTCCTCAATGCACCCTTACTCCACCTCCATTATATTCTGAAATCAGCAAGAGCCCAGCGCAGCCTGATAATTCTCTTGTGAGCAAAAAATCACTCTGTGCTTCATACAAACCTAATGACAAGAAACACATTAACACCAGAATAAACACGGACAGTGCTTTTCCAAGATGAAGTATTTTTTAATTGGTGAAAGGGATGAAGCTGGATGCAGAATTAGCTACACTCCTCCTGGACATGTCTGTAATCACAATCTACTGTATATAAAAATCTATATTGTTTGAATAGCCAGCTTTATGTAATGAACCGAGTAGATGTGTCTTTTTCATTACTCTTGACCATCCTCATAAGTCCATCTTTATAAGTCTTTATGAGCCAAAGTTTGCATGTTTATCATTATCGTCAATGCTAATGCTAACTCTAGTTAGCATGCTAACTCTCATTGAACCACTGTAGGTTCTGGGTGTGGAGCTTTGTATGTATTGGGTGGGGTCAAGGAATAAAAAAAATTATTTCAATGATTCCAATCATTCAAATCTTGCTTAGTGTACTTTTAACAAAATCCCTGACTAAACAAATCGATTTTCAAAATAGACTTAAAGATTGAGACTAGCGTTTTTACGTCCATTTCAGTGGTAGGTAATACAACAACAACAGTGGAGTCATTCAATAAAAAGAAGATGCAAATCCACTCAGCTCCATATTCCTCCAATATGGCACAACACGATATTGCAGTCTCAGCAGCGATTATTCAATAAACAAGAAACCCTGAGATGTTCTAGTCAGCATTATCACTGCCTATGTATATGTGTGTTTAATAAAATGTTGTCTTGACCTATCTTTCTCCACTGGAGGCAATTTCACACTTAGTTTTTTCGTGCCTGCAGCAGCCACATCTACTTTTTCTCCCTTATAAATGAGCCTCGTGCTTTACATAACGATCTGTCATTTTGTGAGGAGAGTTTCTCATCTCCCTTTGTTTCATGAGTAATTTCTTATACAAACAAAGATCTATTAGCATAATCCTCTCTCTGTCAATATATTGCTTTTTATAACCCTTGAAAAGCCTCTCAGCCTACCATACGCGATAAAATAGCAATTACACTACACATGTAATCACTGAGAATGAAACACTTGTGTCGTACAAGTCTCTGAAGTCATTTTGGTTTTGTTTTAGCACCCATTTTCTCCAGTTTCTGTGTAGATATGCTATAAAATGTGGAAATTTATGCGGCGACTTCCTGTTGGATTTCTGCCTCATTACAAAGTTGTGTATTGATCTGGGCTGTCGACTTCTTACAAAGTGCTGCACATTAAAATAAATAAATCAAGGTTTTGCCCATTAGGTTGGAGGTTGACGTGAGATAGAAAGCTGTCACAACAATCAGTGTCCAAAAGAGCAAAAATGAGCATGATGTCCACGGATCTGACAGCTCACTGAATGATCATTCTTTAAATTGCTTATTCTACCAAATTGCCAAAATTGTGATAAATGAGATGAATTAATTTAGCAGTGAACAGTCTTTTTATTTCAAAAGTCAATTTCATGCATCATGGAGAGATACTGTTAATTTTTCCATGTCTGTGGTTAGGCAGGAAGATGCTTTAACACTTAATACTCATGATGTTATTGTATTCTGTTATCTAAAGAGCCAGAATTGATGAGAAAATAGCAAACCTCTGTTCACTCTGTGCTCTCTCTCATATAACACTGAGTTTAAGAGATCTTAAGAGATAGACAAACCAAAATGTTCCTATGACAGTACACCCCGTTCGGTTTTATTACTCACTACTTCATTTATTTTTTATTTTATCCTAGCCGTATGCAAACTTTTGTGCTCATCTCTGTAATGTGGTAGGAGGTACTGTTGCCCAAACCAGAAATACTCAACTTGTTTTGATTATAAAAAAAAAATTGCGATAAAACTGCCATGCATCCTATTAGCACACAGATACATTAGCATACATACTGTATTCCTCCGGAAGCAAAGAAGTTAGTAGCTTGTCACTGACGCTGGTGTGACACTGGAACAGATGTACTAACTGCGATGTTCTCTCAAGAACTGACAAATTGACAACTTATTTATGTAAATGCAGCCCATGTGTGTGGCTCAGGGTGGGATGGTGTTAAACTGCAAGCAGTCAAGATGCATAAAAATGACAACCTCAATGACTGTGGATGACATTTACAAATCTCTTTCTTTTAACGCCTTTATTAGCTTATGTAGGAGTACAGACTATGATAGTATGGATATCAGAAATGTCAGTAACACTATACTTAAAGGTGGTGTTTATAAAGCTATGTGATGCTCACTTTATAGCATGTGGACTAGCTGGCGAGCTAGCTCACAATGATTTGTACATTCCTGATAAAGGTGCTTCCAGTAAAATTGGCTTCCTTTTCAACTTCATCTAAAGAGCTTTCATATTCTTAAATCAAAAATTATATTCCTGAAAAGGATCATTCGCCATGTCCACTGATGATGTCGCTAACTCTACTGTAGTAATCGTTTCGAAACAGGAAGTGGAGTTTTACGTGGTGAATATAGACTAGTGGAGTGATACGCACAGTGCGGTTACAGGAAACATAAACACTCTTGGTATGCCGCTTGTCCAATCAGATTAGTGGACTGGAACTAACTGCTGTATAATATGGTAGAATCTTTGATTTTAGGAGTTTCTTTTTGGTTAACTTGATTGTCAATTTTAGCAATTTCTTATATTGAGAGGTTTATCTTATATAATTTGTTTATCTTATATAATTTGTTTATCTTATGTAATTTGTTTATCTTATGTAATTGCTCTATTTATTCTTTTATTAACTGAAATGAAATGATTGCTTTAACAAACACAGTTTTTCCAGATTACTTCCTATGATTTTTGAAACTTTTATTTATAACGTATCTTTGGCAATAAAATAAATGTAATAATTGTTATAAAAATAATTGGGTTTTTTTTTAGCAATATTATATTGTAATACACTATTTAAAAATACAGAACAATGTGGGATTATTGTAAAAAAAAAAAAAATTTAAAAAAAATTGAAAATCGAAGTAGGCATGCTGTAAGTATTCAAGTAACCTACCCCTGACTCTGCTGCCAATACAATATTGTAAATCTACAAGTAAAATTTTTTACGGTGTTCGTAATACCTGATGCCTGTTGCAATGAGCCTTTATACACATTATGAATGGCCTATGTAATTTCTTTTTGCTATTAAAGGGTGTCCAAATAAATCAAATCAAATCAAATTAAATGCTGGACCAGTTGGGGAAAAAAGCTTTACTAATTAACACTAAATGGAACATATTTATGTTGTTTATCTTGCAATAATTCAACCTTCTGTCTAATCACTCTGTGGACTCCTTCCAAGAGACGTCTTAAAGCACAGATAAAAGCTTTCTGGTCAGGATGTTCTGTTTGAACCCTAACAGAACAGGACAGAGCTTGAGTGTGTGTTAAGAGGGAAAAGGTTGTCAAGCTCTCTGCAAGTGTTTTAAAAGGTTGTGCTGGAAGACCTCCAGTGGCTTTGTGTGCTGGCTTAAAATATCCTTCACTTACCGCTTAGCAGCGTGCTGTTTTGGTACGTGCAGTTCCTGTGGGTTTTCCAAGAGCTTTTGGGTCATTTTTTCACGAAAAAAAAAAATCTCTCCATGTATAGCAAGTGGGTTTTTAAGCAAAATGATTACAACTTCAGCTTTTTTTATGCTTTCTTATTCTACATATTCAGAATTGATCATGTTGCATCAGAACAGCTGATCTAATCACTTACCCATATCTTTAGATATTCTGAGTAAAGTGGCTGAGATGTGCATATTTCATCTTTATCTCCCAAACCGTGGCAGCTGCAACTACAGATAATTGTAGTGTAATTTCCTGCAGGATGGAGATTAGAGGCTGGTTAGTTAGCTGGGAGTTTAAAGGTTATCAGAGAACATAATGTTTTGAACAAGTTTATTAGGAGTGAAAAAGCCAAGTGAAAAATTACAGTCATTCCAAGTAGCATAGTTTTAACATACAATTAAGTTATAATAAATGAATAAAGTATATATAAAAGAATAATAGTAGGTGCTATTATTCATCTGCCATAGCCAAAGCTATTGTGTAATTCTCTTCAATGTGCACTGTATGCAGAGTTAAAAGGGCATGTACCAACTATTATGTATGTGTTTGTAAAATTTTTTTATATTGGAAAGGATTTTGTGGGCTATGATCAGCTCACTGAAATATATAGTCCTTAAGAGCACATACTGTATAAACATAAGGGATTATAGGATAAACGGGAAATATATTTTTATATATCAGGCAGCATAGCGAGCACTTTCACACCTAGTGCAAAATATCATAGCACAAATTGAGATTGAAGTTGTATTATAGTTGTCTGTATAGTTTGTGTCACATGGAACTTTACAGAAAACACAAGAATAAATGGTACAGGGCTGTGAAGGTGGTGGTGGTGGTGTATTCAGGTCTCTGATCCCTTTTTATTAAGGTTTGATGAGAAACCGTGGGAAGTGTGAAGAGAAACTGAATCATTTGTCTAGAGGTATGGCTGGGTCACTCACTGAGGAGCAGTAAATGGAAGAAGATAGAAGAAATAACAGAAACCAGAGCAGCAGTTTACTGACGTCAGTGATGTCTGCGGTTTCTTTATTGAGTCAGATCTTAGCACTGCACATTCAACCTTCCTTATTAGGAAAGTTATAGTTTCAGGGATTTGTCATCTCTGCCAGTCCCTGGAAGGACAAGAGAGAATGAATAGTATCCAGCATTCTGACAGACGTGCTAAGGTCTTTGGGTTAGCCTTAGCATGTACAATTTTTTAGGTGTTGCTATGGCGATATGGGAGACTTTTCTGTTTCTCTCTAAAGCAGCAGTCAAACCGAATGCAAATAAAATTCTCCCAGTGGAAATGCAGAAACTAGTCCAAATCACTGGAGGGAAAAGATGCATTTGTTTCTGGAAGCACTCAAACTTTGACCTGGGAATTCACAAGCCTATCTCTTTATGAGCTAATTTAAAAAATAAAAATTAAAATTAAAATAAAAAAAAAAACCTGTGGATGGGCCTGTGGTCTCTTTGGTCGGAGCTGGTGATTATCAATTATTAAGTAGTGATCACAGCAGACTTTTGCTTTGCTGTTTTCTTACTGTTTCTTGTCACACATTTTTAATTTACTGTCTTGTCCACCGACACGCACCTGAGGTTTTGGGTTAAAATGTATTTTAACTTTGCCTGCTAGGATTTTGTTATTAGCAATGTTGTCTTGTTATCCTATGATGTATTCCTTTTTAGCTGTGTTTAATTAAACTTTAAAATTAAAAAATGCATAAATCTTGGGCTCTTTCCAAAAAATACATCATTTTATAACTTCCACTTTTCTCCTAGTGCCTTTGTTTGTTTTGTCATGTGCCTTTGTTTTACTTTTAGTCCTGTCTCTGCCTTGTTCTCTCATTGGTTTGTTATCTGATTGTATCCACCTGTTTTGTGTTTAGCCCATATGCATAAATCATTATAACTGTGATGTGACACACACATGTAGCACATAGCTTCCTATGTAACCTTATTACATAACGTTATAATCAATGTGGGATTCATAGAAAGTGTTACTGGTTTGTTTTTTCAGTTTTTTAGCAGGTTTAGCAGAAAAAGCAGGTTAGATCGTTAATGCCGTTTTAGTTGATAAGATGAAATCATGCTAATTGAATGAAGCCAGAATTCAGTAGGTTGCTTGAGTTTGACTTGTGCATAAGGGTTCAAAACAGCGTTCATAAAGTTGGTGTTCTGGTGCTTTCCTTCGCTTCGCACACTGTCGAGTGTGCTCCTGGGTCAGAGTGAGCCACGTTGGTGTGAAGTGATGGCAGGAAGCCCTGGCTGAGATCTGTTTGTGCTCAGTCGGCTTTCTGTCCTCCTCCTCATCGTCATCATCTTTCCTTTCCCTTCATCCAGTCCCAGAGTTTCTGAGGTTCAGTCTGCTGCTGACGAGTGCTAATGCCATATTAATCTGAATCATTAAGTCCAAAGTTCATCCCTGGTCGAAGGCCAGCACAGGTAATAGGGTTCACATCATCACTGCACATTCGTTTGTATGCAGACTCACACATTAATCAACACATAATCATTATGATTATCAGTTACAACAGTTATGTATAATGTGTACTTGTGTAATTTTACAAAATTAAGCTACAGTCTTTTTCATACCTAACAACAAAAACCTTTTTACAGAATGAATTGCAGACTACAGTATATTTATACCAGGCCAACTGCTGTGTATCTGTCATTTCTACAATTAGCAACATAACAGTTAACTGTACTACAGCGAAGCCATGGGAATGTCATGAGCTGCATCTTAAATGGTGCACTTCACATACCTTTAGTGCGAGCAGTGTGTTCACACAGGGAGTGCTCTATTAATACATGGTTGATGTACTAAAATCACTGAAAAAGATGACGTGTGTGGACATTTTGTGCAATCATTGGTCACAGCTTGCTCTATCTAGCGGAAAGGTTAAAATCAGTAGTTGTTCCTGTGTAGACTATTTTGGCATGGCTCAATGATGGTAATTTGTCATTGCCTATTTGGTGCCAAATGTTCAGTTTGAAACATTTCTACCCTACAAAAATCAGGAACTATATACTCAAGTACATAGTATATACCAGGAGGTGACAAAGGAAATAAAGCAGCGGCTCTGTTATGCTGTGGGGGCATTTATTTATTTTGATAGCGTGATTTTTTTTAATTCATTTGTCTACTTGAATGAAGCATCACTTCAAATCAATCCAAAGTTCTTCTTCACTGACAACTTTTTATCCTACCATGAAACATTTCTATCCTGATGGGCATGGTCTTTTCCAAGATGACTCCGCCCTCATCCACAGGACATGAGTACTCACTGACTGATTAGATGAGGATTAAAATGATGTAAACCATATGTTATAACCTTCACATATAACCTTCAATCTCAACAAATCTCAACGGAATTGAACACCTATGGGAGATTTTGGCACGAGGTGTTACTGATCTCCACCACCATCATCAAAACACCAATTGAGGGAATATCTTTAAAAAAAAAAACAGTGTTCATCGATTTAGTACAGTTCTAGAGACTTGTACAATCAATGCCAGTGAGCATTGACGGTGTTCTTGCAGCTCATCATAGACCAAAACACCTTAGTAACACACTTCATGTTAGTTTTTCCTTTAATATATCACCTGTTTGTAGGATACAGTGTATTCTGGGATACAGAGTCGAGCATACCAACAACTTAAGGGTCCCTCAGTCTGTCTGTGAAAAACCTTTAAAACAGAACAACATAGTTCTTCCCTGTAAGATAGGTTTCCAAGTAGGACCCCTTTAGGAAGTGAAGAACCCTTACCTACCTAGTTAATTAATGAAATAGTACTGATTTTCCTTTCATCTGGCATGGATCTAAACACATAGCATTTCATGAAAGCATTTTTATCTACAATGACAAGCAGTAAATAATGTTCTTGTCAGCACTGATATAAATATCCTTTAAAACTGTGGGTGAGATGTGTAAGTGAACAGCCTACATGTACAGCGAAACAGAAATTTCAGTGCTGCAAATTAGAGGTTTTTTCCTCTAATTTTATATGTATATATATATATATATATATATATATATATATATATATATATATATATATGTGTATATATATATGTATGTATATATATATATATATATATATATATATATATAAGGCTTCATTACCAAGATAGATTTAAATAGATTTAAATGGTCATAATTCTGTATTTGCCTCTGAAGGCTTCATTACGTCTAATAAAAAAGGCTATAGAATTATGACACACACACATATACATATATATATATAAAATGTGTGTGTGTGTGTGTGTGTGTGTGTAAAATACGCATTACACACTCACACATACAGATGTATATAGTCTATATTTCTATATATATAATCTATATTTCTACTTCTGTAACATTCTACACTTATTATGTTTGTTTGTATGTATGTGCATGTCTGTTTTTATTCTTTATTTCTATATAGTTCTGTTATCTTGGCATTCAATGCGGACAGCAAAGGAAGAATTTCATTGTTCAGGGAAACTTGGTTTCGTCACTGTGCACATGACAATAAACGCTTTGAATCTTGAAACTTTGAATTATATATGCATTATCTTCAACCTGTAGTAAACTCAGCAGGTCAAATATCCAAAACACACATTCAATGTGTATCTTGAGGATTAATCCCTAAACCACTGGAGTCGTTCACACATTAGTCTGTTATTACTATTTAACCATTTTATAAACTAAGGAAGTCTGACACATTCTGAAGGACACAAGAGGAATTTCAATATCTGAGTTTCAATTTGCATCGTTATATTCTCTGAGATTTAGTCACACTAGCTAAACCTGTCATGACCACAATTTTGTTAATCACTCACAGAGGAATCCTGTGTTAATCTGTAATAATGTGAATATCACATATGTGTGTTACGTAATAATTTCAATAAATAATTTATGTGTTACGGTTTCTCATGAACCTGAGTAGGAGAGAAATCTTTTCGCTCTTCCTTTGTGTTATAGGAAAATAATCAACAACTGGGTGTTGTGATGAAGTTGATCCCAAAGTTGATTATTTTACAAAACAGCACATCCTAAACTTATTTCTCTTATACTACAGCCATACCAAGTACCTTTTTTTATTTATTAATAAATGACACATCATACTTATCCATTTATGCACTACAAAAATGTCATCTTAGCAAGATTACAGTAAACTAAATATAAGATTATTAAACCTTTTTTTTATTTTCAAGCTTTAAATATTCTTATTCTATAAATGCTAAAGGAACAAGATTATTTCAATCATGAAATGAGTAAAATGTCTAGAAATAGGCTTAATAATCTTATATTTGGTTTTATAATCTTATAGTAGGAAATATTAGCTCAGTTTGACTGTATGCAAGGTTTTTCTACACTCTGTCATTTTTGCAGTGTAGGTACTTTTATTGTTGTGGAACATCTGGGAATTAAGTTAGTTCCTCTTATCAGTTACATTATATAACCTATAAACAGTTGTTCCCCCACCATCCTCTCTTTTTTCTCTTTCTTGGAAGAACGCAGCCGGTCATGTTACCAAGAAACCACAAACTCAAATCCTTTCCTGTAGCCAAAAACTTACTGACTCTTAAAAAGCACTGACACTGGAGACTCCTTCCAGAAACGTCTGACCATTCCCCATCAACTATTATATGCCTTTATTTGTTAAATAATAACATGATTTTTAAAATCTGTTTCTTATTAGTTCTTAGATTGTGTGGAAAATCACTGTGTAAGTTGTTATAAAGAGTGCATTAATATAAATCTGAGATTTACAGAAATTAAAGTGAGTTATAGCCGGCACTCTTGTCAGAGCTGCTCTTATAGAAAATTAATCAGCACCTTCTGACCAATAAGATTCAAGAATGCTTTCTGAGTCTCTAATCAGGACCTAAATAGGACGGCTTAACATGACACCACACAAATAGTAAATACAATGTGGAAAGTCTTTATCAGGAGTATATTCTTATAGCAATTTTTTTCTGATTAACATGTAGTAGCAAAGGGAAAAAAATAACCAAACTCCTAACTCTTATCATAAGTGCGTGATTAATACAGTATCTCATAGAGGCTTTCAGATGATACAGTACACCAAGTTGTCAGTTTATTAGGTACTAGAGAAGGGTGTCTAATAAACTGGCAAAGCAGTTTCTAGTAAAACAAAAGGTCATTGACATCTTAAGCTGTTGTGGGGTTTAATTGGATGTCAGGAGAATTCAGGCGCTAATTAGTTGTGAGATCTCCAAGACACAAAGCTAATGGATTACACTGAGGATTCAGGTCCCAGTCGGGCGTAAAATCCCTCCAATTATCAAGTTCAAACTCAAGACTGATTCCCTGTTTGATGCTCTGCACACAAAATATTTCATCTATGTGAATAAAAATCCACATTTATATGATATGCTCATATATTATAATTGGATCATATCAGTAAGAAAGATAAATACTGCCAGGATTATTACTAACTTTACTAGCAGAGCCTGTAATAAATCTGCATGCTGCTTCAGTATTGTTGGATTGTTGGGTACCTCAAAGCCTTTTGCAGTTTGAGCCTAAGCCATAAGCTGTAACGCTTGACATAAGAGTAGCTTTTATATGTCAGGTTACATAACAGCTGAGTGACCTGGCATAGATTTGTGTTGATATCAGACTGTCTTATGACAGTTTCTATGCTGACATTCGCTAGAACATCATGGAAACTGACGTTGTAACTCAGTGGACTTTTGTTGTGTGTCAGTCACAGGATGGTCATGTGACACATTCAAAAAGAATGACCTCATCGAACCCTCAACATGAAAATCTGCTGTATAACACTGATGCATAGAAAAGACTCTTAAGAAAGTATGAAAGTGCCTTCATGATTTCTGCTCATGAGGTTTGAACACTTATAACACTGTCATGAGACTGCAGAGATGCTTTTGGAATTGTAATTATAAAGCTATGTCATGGCAGTGACTTTGACTGTGCCCACTATAGTTTCTATAGTTCTATATGTTCTGCTGTTGTAGCCCATCTGCTTCAAGGTTCGACGTTTTGTGCATTCTGAGATGCTTTTCTGCTCACCACAGTTGTAAAGAGTGGTTATTTGAGTCACTGTAGCCTTTCTGTCAACTGAAACCAATCTTACCATTCTCCTCTGATCTCCTCTCATCAATAAGGTGTTTTTCCCTGCAGAACTGCCACTCACAGGATGTTTTTTTGTCTTTCACACCACTTTATGTGACCTCTAGAGACTGTTGTGTGTGAAAATCCCAGGAGATCAGCAGTTTCTGAAATACTCAAACCATTACTAACAACCATGCCACAGTCAGAGTCTTCTGAGATCACATTTTTTTCCTCATTCTGATGTTTAATGTGGTCAATAACTGATGCTCTTGACCTGTATCTGCATGCTTTTTGCATCACTCCACTGCCACATGATTGGACGGTTGGATAATTGCAGGAATGAACAGGTGAGTATGATGTCAACTTGTCAAATCGATCTCTATGACCACTGATTGTGTACAAGCCTGTATTTATGTGAATGTAGGTTTAATATCAGTTATCATTAAGGGCTTATGCAGGTATCATTAAGCACTATGAACATCATGCAATGTCAATTTAATGCTTTAGTGCTTTCACTTTGAGCTTTTACAGCAGCAAGGAGAACTAATCTGAAATATTGTTCTGTGATGCCATGTTTGTGAGCTAGTTTTTTTTTATTTTTTATTTAAATGATTCTATGAATATGCACTGATACTGGCTTCATCCCACGTAAATCCCAGGACATTTGACTAAATTAGTAAGCAGATTTAATCAAGCTCTTTTCCTAGGCAGAGTCTTGGCTGTGAGTGCAGTCAGTCAGACACCATTACGCAGATGATATACTCATTAGGGCACTTCTGAGTCACTGGCTTTCATTCCTGCATGGACGTGCTGATTAGTAATCGATGCATATCAATGATCCCCACCTGGGCTGTCTGACTAATTGGAATGGATGAAAGACATAAGATTTGAAGTAGCATTGTTGACTGCTTCCTCCTTAAAAACCTTTCTCTTTTTTTTACCCCTCACACTTGTTTCTGAATACGCTATTTTAGTATTTTTGGGTTGGATAACCCAGAAAAGGCTGAAAAGTACAATTTAAGGGCAATTTTCCACCATCATTTTGTTTCACACCACTCATGAACGGCATTTTATATTTTTTCCCAAATGTCATCAAATTGTTCTAGTTATTTCTTAAAGTACATCTTACAGGGAGAAAGCAAATCTTATCCTACTTGCATACGAAAATGCACACGCCTGCCTCCTGTGCCCTCATTGGACTCCTCTACACCCAGGACAAGCAGATTTAGTCTTTAAAAAAAAAAATTAAATTATCATATCACCATTATCAAAAACATTTCTTTGATCCACAATATGTATCATCGTATACAGAGGATTGCTAACAAATTGCCAGCAAATCAGTAGTTGTTGCATAAAAACTCTAGGTTCAGCAACCAGAAAAAGTAAAATCTTTACTTCTTTTTGACTTTTGCAAAACAAAAGCTTTCAAGTTTTTTCTCATTCCGAATTCCACCACCTGCTGCACTACACACATCAGCCAAGATGTGACCTGGATGATGGTGGATTTTTTTTATTTATTTTTTATTTTTTTATGGAATCGTCCTTATGTAGGTCCATGGAAACACTGAAAAAGCTGTAATGTAACTCTCTTGCTATAAGTAACAGCTACATTGTGATTAATGTAAGAGAGAAAATAAAGACACTAGCCAAACTAGAATAATAGCTTTTAGATGCGATGCGAGGACAGAACAACACATCTCATAGCCAAAATACTGACCAGCAAATACAGAAAAAACACTTTAGACACTTTGTTAGATGACTATATTATAATCATATACTTGTTCATTTCCCTTAGTCTGTGTTATTGCACTTAATCCACATATGTTATTACATTATGTTGAATACCACCAAAACCTTTTAGCCTTGTTAATTAGGTTTCCCGGCAAGAGGGCAGCACACTGGAGGTTTTACGTTCCTGGTGGTCTAGCTAATGAATAAAAAATGTAGCTACCCCTGAACATTTGGACCCAATTATTCACTTGCTTTGGTCTTTGCTTTAAAAATTACAGTACTGTTTTTTAAGCAAAGGGAGCATCATGAGTTTTAATATTATCATTGTTTTAATGAGATTTGCTCTGTTAATTTCATAAATTTTCCATTAACGGAACTTACAATACGTTACTTCAGAAGCATCTAGTATTGAGTCAAATAACAGGTTATGTTTGTCTTTGTCACATAAACCTGGCCTATGGAAGTAATTTACATAACAATGTAATCATACTTGAAATGAGTGCTTGTGATGCACTCTGAACATAGCTCTATGACTATTCATATGGAGTCATTAAAAATTCATTTATGAAATAAAATCACTACTGAACAGAAAAGTATTTGCCCTACCGTTGGGAGATCTTGAGTTCAAATCCCAACAGTTCCATAGCTATCTGTGACAAAATTGCCCTTTCTGTCTGGGTGGGAGGGATGGCATGCTCTCTCTCCCCTGTCAGTCACATTGACATTAGCCAATCATGTGCATCTGTGAGTTCATGTATGTGGAAGAGGGCAGATAATGCTTTCCTCCAATTGTCTTACAAAGCCCTGTGACACAGCAGTTTGAAAAGATGTGGTTGCCTTCATGATTTTTGGAAGAAGCATGTGTTAGCCTTCACACTCCCCTGTTAGTAGCTGTTGTATGACAGGGGAGAGCTAGCTGGTGGGTGGGAATAGTCAGGTGACCAGATTGTGGAGAAAAATGAGGACAGATGCTTCAGAGATTGTTCAGCAATTTATAATTCCTGCATAGGAGGAAGACAGTTGTTTTGTCTGTTATATGAGTTTGTTATTATGGAATCTAGTGCAGCAAAGAAACCTACTGAATCCTCATATGAAGGACAATGAGAAAAATTTCATTATGTGCTCTTATGCCCCATTGACATTTCATTAGTGTTTTCAAGCGCTCAGCTCTGCTGAACACGAGGCCAGTCTCTCGGCCAGATGTTTGTCCCAGCATGCCTCTTTAACCAGTCAGTCGTAAAGCTCAGCAGGTGTCGGTGTTTATGCGTTAGGCAGCGTGGGCGGTGGCACCCTCTTGGTGCGATCTGAACTTTCATTTCATCCGCCTCTTGAGGCAGCCATAACATTTGCCAGTGTAATTCTTTGTCACTGTTTGGACCTGAGGGATTTCTATGGTGTTTGAGTGTTTACGTCTCACCGATGACTAGCTTCTTTTTTTGGTGTAAAACCTTCAAATCTGCCCCATTGCACATGAGAAGTCATTTTCAAATCTTAATGGAATTCATTATTTTCTTCATTTGCCAGCTGTTTGCGAATGCACGGCTCATGGCTGTGTAACAGCTGGCCTCTGCCTTCGCTAAACTGATCCACACGCAGTTTGAGCTGGATAACACACAAAGCAATAACTCCGACAAACTTCTCGACTCTGCGTTTGATTTCCCAAGAAACAGGACCAATAGCAGAAAGAAAACACACAGGCTCTCTGCGCTAATAAAGATGTCGTCGATGAGGTTTATTGAAATGCTGAGATTTATTTCTGCAGGTTTGCTCATATGATAAGCAAAGTATACTGCAGAATAGTCATCTGGAGTTAATTTCCATTAATTTACAGACAATGAATCAAATTACTGATACAGTTGCTTTAGCATCTAGCAGCTTTTAATTAGACATTAGAACTTATGTATAGCAGACATAATAACTTTTGCACTATTTAAGCTGTCATGGCTTTAATTTGTGAATACTGCTACCTACTATTTTATACCTCATTAAAGCTTTCAAAATTAATTGCCCCAGTGTTTAAAAGACTGCAAATATCTGTGATTTACAGTACAATGCACAGTGCAATTTAAGTCTAGTTAATCTTCCTGAAGACTTGAAATACAGGATTATAGGAGTGAGTCTCTGGAGTGTTGTATATAATGGGGTCTTAAAGATTTTATTAAGTGAGTGAACAATACAATACTTTTTTTCT
Source organism: Pangasianodon hypophthalmus (assembly GCF_027358585.1). Classification (NCBI taxonomy): domain Eukaryota; kingdom Metazoa; phylum Chordata; class Actinopteri; order Siluriformes; family Pangasiidae; genus Pangasianodon; species Pangasianodon hypophthalmus. The sequence goes on from NC_069728.1 coordinate 16,335,457, forward strand.
GTAGGGGTCTGTTACAAAAAGGTTTTTAAAAAGTCTTGAAGATTGTTTTTTTTGTTTAATTTGATGAAAAAATTCAATTTTCTATTTCATTAAAAGTGAAAAACACGTGAAAAGCATATCAGATTCAGAGGCATCGCACTGAAACCTGATCATCTAAATCATATATACATCTTAAGTAGAAATTAACATCTGTGGGCTGTATTTAGTGTTGAGTTGCATGTACATAGTGAGGAGTTTTATATAACACAACAGTATTCAAACCTCAGACATAAGCACTATTCAGATAGGTGCGTAAGCATAAAGAAATTTATGTTTTGCGCTGTACATACACTCAAAAAACTATGAAATGACATTCAAGGCCAATATTAAAATACAAACATATGACATTATTAATTAATTAATACTATTATCCCTTTAAAATGCACATCACAGGAATCAACATCCAAATCAGAGACACTGTTTGTCTCGAGGACTAAATTTTTGTAGATAAAAATATGAACAGCACTTAATTAAAGTGAGCTGTAAGCATAGCAGATAAGTGTTTGGTCAGCTTATCCTTCAAACCATAGTCACATTTTCTCTATAGAACACATTGGCATTATTTTATTAATTTGACAATTCAAAATAGGGAATTTAAAATGTTACTGTACATCCCATGCACACATGATCTAATGAAAATAAAATGCAAAAAACAAAGTAGGATTTGCTGGATCAAGTGCTGAGTAATGAGTGTGGAATCCATACTGTTAAATTAAACCAAATTGGCAGTGATGAATGTGATGATTACAACTAGGACTATTCATGCAGCAATATATTGTCAATGAACTAGCCTACTATTAGATGTTTATTTCAATACTTGCCATCTTCTCATTCATATTCATATTATCTATTATCTTCTTCAGTCCACATTTACTATACCCTGATTTTTTTTTTTTTTTTAACTTAAAGGGACCTCCTTGTGTTTAAAGATGCTACACTAGACACTATTGAAAAATGACACTTCTCTGACGCGTCTACTAAAGAAAAATCTAGAAACCTCATAGGCATGAACTATATCTGCACAAATCAACTCTGAATATGAGGAACTATGAGGAACGTTCCTGCATAAATATTGGCATAACATTTGAACTTAAGGTCTTCAGGACAGAGAACTTTGTGCTTTGAGATTTTTCAGTAACGTGTCAAGCTCTATGTTTACCTTAGTACCTTAAAGAGAGAGTGAAAAAAACAGAGGCAGGTATGGGAATGAATGTTCTTAGCTGCTATAATGCAAATTGTAACAGGAACGAGGAACGTTAATGTAAAGATAAACGGACAAAATGGTGGAAATGGTTCCTCTACTTTGCATCACGTCACTCTGTCGTTAATTATTTTCCTAACAGCACGCCTTGGAGAGTTTTGTTGGAGTACTATAAATTAAAGCAGTACCATATGTTTACAACCCCAGCCAGATTTAACTTAGACTGAAACTGATATGAACTCTTCTTAATAATTGTTCTATATTCTAATGCTATAATTCATTGACGAAGATAAATTATACATACTATAAACATTTTTCAACATTATGTTAACGTCATTATGTTGTGCATTAGACAGATAACCGAATCCGTTTGTTGTTGCACTGCACTCGTGACAGGGTTAGCAAGCTAACCCAGAGTAGCAGTGCGCATTTAGTTAGCTAGCATGTCTACTGACAATGTGTAACCTTGTATTTGGTATCATTTTTGATTTTAAAAAAAATCTCTGGTAGATTATTATGGGATATTTTATAGCTATTTGTTGATGCACAATCAATAAAATTGCATAACCCTAACCCTAACGAAATAAGAAAAAAAAAGACAGCTACCAGGTCTAATAGTGTTACAAATATCAGGTATAAATACAATGTTAAAGTTTTCCGCTTTTGTTCTAACTGGTTTAGGAATGGTATGAATGGAGGTGGAATGTAAAGAACATGTTAAATTATTCTGCTCAGAGTGATATGTTAAAATTTTTTTATTAGGAATCTTCTTTCAAAATGTGTGTACAGCATTTTGTAATCCAAGGTCTAATTGTTTATGACAGTGTTTATATTATTCTGATGTGTTATTGGCTGTATATTCCTACAGGGAAAAAATAATCAGAAAAAATGTGTGAATTTTTAAAATGGCCGACTTTCATAGAAACGCTGTATTTAACAGGACATGAAGCTGTGCTAAAATCCAAAATGATGACCGTCGACTAGATCATCATGAGTGCATCAAAAATCATCATCATCAAAAATCCCATGAAATGAAGTCTTAAATATAAATATAAAATATAAATAATTTAGCCAAATCGATTTAAAAAAAATCATAATTAGCCAACAGGAAGTGTCCAACACTATGAGGCACAGCAGAGTCTTTAACGTATAATCTGTACACACTGCAGCTGTCCGTGTCACACTTAAGAAACCGCCGCGTCCATGAAGACATCATGATTGACCCAGGGTGTGTAAAATGCCTCCGTGTCTGTGCTTTATGAAGGTGTTGCAGCTTTGGCAATGTTTTCCTTCACACTCACAAATCGATCGGCTACAGATTAACCTTATCATCTCCTGCAATCATTCTCCGAGCTGTCAGAGGATCTGAGTCGGTTACGCACACACTGTAATTACTTCCTTCTGCTCTGAAGTCACTCTGAACACCTCCTCCTCTCCTGTGTGTGTGTGTGTGTGTGTGTGTGTGTGTGTGGTCATGCCTGTCAGTCTGATTAGGGGTGTAGAAGGTGAAAGTGAGGGATGTGCTTCGACTATGTTGAGGGTCTGATTTACCCCTCAGTCGTGATGGACGTGTGATTTAAGGTATTACATTCGACAGGGTGAGACTCAATAACACTCAGCCTAAACACACCCTGGGATTAATAATGATAATCATAGAGCCACTGCTAAATCGTAGTGTATGGCTTGATGTTTGGAATTTCTTTATGATATGGGATTTGTCCATACTGTTATACTGATATGACACACTTTTTGTTATCCGCCCAGAATGAGATGTGACTGAATGATGGAGAAAAAAAATTAAAAATCGCTTATTACCTGAAAATAACTCGCTATGTAATCCAGGATCTAATCCCCAACCGAACGAGGGACAGCCTTGTGAATGACGAATCACACACATTATCACATGCGATCACAAGCAAGTTTTACACATGTGATTATTTGAAGTATATGTGATTACATGTGAAGGTACATGTTATGCCCTGAAATTGCACATGAATTCAAGTACACACATGTGACATTAGAGCTGGCCAATATAATATCGATATCATTATCATTTGTCATGATAATGAGATTGATAATATGAGATTTTATTCTGAGAAATTGTTTTAAAATTTTTTGATTTGATGTTATATTTTGTACTTAATCTTCAACATGGTAAAATGTTAAATTGTTTTGACAAATTTGTAATATTTTTCTTCTTTTCAGTGTTTATATATCCATCCGTCCATCCATCCATCCATCCATTTTGCGTATTGCTTATGCTACACAGGGTCGCAGAGAGCATCACAGGACACAATCGCACACACACTCATTCACACACTACAGACAATTTGGAAACACCACTCAGCCTACAACGCATGTATTTGGACTAGGAGAGGAAACTAGAGTACTCGGAGGGAACCCCTGAAGAATGGGGAGAACATGCACACACAGCGCAGAGGCATTTTTTTTTTTAATCTGCTAAACCGAGCCAAAGCACAGAGCTGTATCCCTGCAGAAATGCTATGTGTTCTGGAGATTTGGACAGAGTTAAAAAATGAGAAAGTGAACATTGGATGTTCAGGTATTTATTCAATTATTTAATGCTTTTAGCAGCACTGGCTCCGTATTCTACGATTTCTTCATGCATTTGGCAGAGGTTTGTTTACCTTTTCCATCACATAGATGCCCCATAGACAACATTGCAAACATTTATTTTTTTGCTTTTCAGTTTGTTTGATTTATATGAAGTGTGAAACGAAACCTAACCAAATTGCAAACAGACTAAAAGTATCAGTTACTCTCTGATCCAGTCTCAGTAAATGAACAAATAGGTGTGAAAACACCCATAGCAATAAAAATATTGTCAATTTCTTTTAAAAACAATACGGTATAATCAGTATAATCACTTTTAACAACCTTAATTATAATTATTAGAAGATACAGATGTCTATAGAACTGATTTGAGCACAAATAAAGGATCAGCTTCAGCTTGTGATATTAATGAGGCTAAATCATTTGCTACATGAGATTAGTTAATGGTCAGTAGTATTTTAGATCTAATCTCCAACACACTGTAGATGGCCACCATAATATGGATGTATGAAAATGATAAACGCTTATACTCTGCTTATTCACCTTCGAAATGATAAATCAGGTTGTGACAGAAATTCATTACACCTTGCTCTTCAACATATTAATGATGTGTTGTGATCTGTTGTTGTTGTATTTTTAAATAGTGATATTTATTTATTATGATGTTATAAATTGAGTTGCTAACGTGCAATTTACTTCCGCTTTGTAGCAGAACAGATGATTCATGATGATCGATTGCTTGATACACTAATCAAATTCTAATCCATGCTAGTGAAATGGAATAAATGGAGGTTAATGAATGAGATTGCATATGGAATTAGCTATCTATGTTAGACCTAGCGTACTTTATTATGTACTTTTATCTACATACAACAAACTACAAGGTCTCATGATGCCTGAAAGCTCTCATTACAGTTTGAACCTGGCAGCGTGCCAGATCCAATTATTCAAATGACCTGAGTGCAGATCATTCATCTGAGGTTGCCAGATATTTCTTGATTAGATGTGTCAGAGACAGGGGTTTTCAGCAGCTAGTCTTGAAGTAATTTTCTAATTTGAGTGAATTAAAATAAAGGATATTTTTGAAAATACAAAAACATGTCGTAAAGGGGTTCAGGAGTTCAGCAGTTCCCCTTCTGTTAATAAAGGTAGGATTAACGTTATCATTCTGATAGATGACTGCTAGCTAATGTTAATGTGAGAGATAGCACAATACCACTTTTTCTCTTCCAATACTGATACCGATACCGAAATGTATCAAATCAATACTCAGCCAATATTTTTTTCTTTAAAAAATACTAATATTTAAAATGATTTTTAAACAAAAGTTTCAAAAAATTTCAAAGAAAAACTCATAATTAAAAACACAACTTACACAAAATACAGCTTTCACACACAAATCACTTAACTTGCAAATATATTAGATATATAAAAGTATAACAAAACAATGAAATACTCTTCATATGCAAACATTTCCTCCAGTTCCAAAAAAAAAAAAAAAAAAACTTTTTCCATTTGGTACAGGAGCAGATCAAATTCATTCTTTTTTTCCTCTGATATCCGATCCAATTTTTTTTTTTTTTTTTTTTTTTTTTTTGAGTTTCAGAATGCCAGTGCTTTAGAAACCACACTGGAATGCTGTTATATCATTCGTTGGCAAAGGTTTTAATATAGCTACAAGATCATAACAGCTTTGTGTGCTATGGAGAACTTCACCCACTTCAACAAAATGCTGCAAGGCCACACATTTAATATAGAATGAATTGATTTTGATGTACCACAGCACAATAACGGAGTAAGCCTTGGCTCTGGCTTGTATGCCTGATTTTGTTGCTTCCTGTGCTGAAATCCCAAAGCTACAGGAGCTGCAATACTTTATAATGAGGCCTGGCATTGCAGAACAGATACGCTCTGCAACAAGATGTGAGATGGAACTCCATCTGAAAAAAAAACCCAGAGTATTTAAAACAATCTCCATTCCACTCATAACTAATTTCCTTAGTTTTCTGAGTGTGTGTTTGGTGATGTGATACAGTCTTTGTATTGGTGCGAGATCAGAGATCTGGTATGAAGTGGGAGGCCCACAGTTCTGCAGACGTTTCCACAACAAGGAGCAGAAAAAAAAATCCTGGTTATCAAAGCTATAAAGAAAGATCCACACATCTGGCATCATATTTACACTCAAGACAGAAAAGAGTGTAATTTATAGAATGGGATCAGGAGCAGGAAAAATGCGGCTACTTCAGGCAATGTTTGCATATTGAGCTGTAATCAGAGTCGGCGACTTAAGGAAGGGCTTTATATCTGACAGTGCTGATGCTGGAGACATCATTCACCAGCCATCAGTTTACTGCAATTAGCCAGTAAAGCCAATAAACACAACTTTGGATCTACAAACTTTTTTTTTAAGTCTAAGTTGACAACAGTAAATAATAAAATTAAGTGAAATGGACATTAGTATCAGCTCCTTAAAGCTGGTTAAAGCATTTAAAGCAAGAGGTTGGACTTTGCGCCCTAACAGTGTGTTTATATTTCTCTTAGAATTTGGTTAAGTATGTAGTATTTATATATCTCTTCAATGTTGAAGAAAGTTCACTAGTTGGTCTAGATTAGTCTGAGAATAGAAAAATCAAGTTACTTAAAACTGCTAAATGTTACCTCTTTTTTTACAGATCCCTTATTTTTGCTTAAGAGGACACACTTGCATTTCATCTTTCATACCCAGATGAATGACAAGCATCGTACTTTGTACCTTTAGTGGTTCATAGTTACACTTCATCACATGGCTGTATTAAGCTCACGTCTACCGCTAAACTATAAATTCTTTAATAAAGCAAAAACAATCCTCGTGCACTCATGCCAGCAGAATAAAAGAGCCTTCAGTTGCCTCTGTGCCTCATTTAATTTAATGATGTTTTGTATTGTTTGGATATAACAGCAGGAGTTGCAGCTCCGGCCTCGGGGAAGTGAAGCTCCGCACAGGTTCGTGATTCTCCTGCTCCAGATCTGATTCAGCTAATTATCAAGAGCTTTGGAAACACCAGAGGTGTTAGAGCAGAGAAAAGTGTAAAAGAGTGAGAGGCTATGTGTCCTGGGCAGCAGAAAGAAAATTAATTAAGGCATACTTTAGGGGGGAAAAAAAGGAGGCAAGGTGGATAATCACTTTATTCTACACACGATCCTCAAACCCGCATTGACTATAAGCACTTTTCCACCAGACAGTGTGGCATGGTGCACTTTTACTAATCTGAATCCAGCACCCTGGCTGAGTACCTGTGTCTGTTGTCTATTAAATAAATAGTATGTGTGAAAGTGGGAGATGTTGTGGAGTGTCTGGTGATTAGTAAAATGTTACTTCAAGTTTGCAAAGTGGTTTTCTTACAAATACTGAGCATAAGACAGCAAGTTTCTTGGTGTGCAGCATAAATACACAGTGGAGGGTGCCAATACTTTAGTGAAACAAAGGTTGCATGAACGACAGCATTAAAATACAAGAACATTAAAAGGAGTTGCACATTTTAACTGGTTAACAAACAGTGGTTGGGTTTGTCTTTTTTTTTTGGTGGGGGTGGGGATTTTTTTTTTTTTTTTTTTTTTGTATATCAGTTAATGCATTAAATTCCAGGTTTGTTATAGAGCAGAGATTAAGCCTCTTTGTCATCACAATGAACTGTAAATGGACTATGAAAGAGCCCAGAACTATTGTTTTATGCTCCTTTTTTTGTTTTTATTGTGTTTACTGGTAAATGTGTGAAAATAAAGTCATGTGAGTTTCCGTTCTTGACTCTCACCTCTTCATCTCATGCAGATATATCAAAGGATTGTTTAAAATAAAACAGTGAGTGACAGAAAACCGTGTCACTGCAGACATGCCTAATATCAAACCTATTACTTTTTGCTGTCAGCACCCAAACACACACTCCGTCTGTGAGCGACTTGCATGTTACCTGCCAAATAAATCTGAGAGCTTTCATTCTGGGGAAAAAATGTCAAACTTCACACACTGCTGTCTCAAAAAAAAAAAAAAAAAATAGATTTTCCAAAGAATTGAAGATGACATGAGAATATGAATTAAAAATGCAAGCTATTGAAGAAGCTATAAATTTTCGTTTATTATTATTATTATTATTATTATTATTGGTGTTTCCGCTGACTTTTAGACTGATGTTTCGTTTTTCAGTCTCTAATTAAATTGTTATCGTAATTAAAAATTAAAATTGTTACAATTGTTTTTTAGATTTATTTTATAAAATTGCTACCTCTGTAATTTAAGAGCACAAATTTAACTTAGACGGATTTTAGCAAGTAGAAAATGCATCATTCATGTTCAGTGTCCTTTCCCCTTCAGTGAATTGTTTTTGCTGCAAAGCGAATTTTATTCATGGTTGGTCTGATAGCAGCTTTATTTAAGTAAAGCGTAGGTTGCAGATGTCTTCCATATCGCCCTGGCAACAGGTCAATCAGAAATGCCTCAGCCAAACCATAGATGTTGACACCTCCACTGTTTTCTAGTATTCTAAGTCAGCTTACTTAAGCTGTGAACATTTATTCTTCGATGTTAAAATTAATTCGTAATTGTTTAGTAGTAGAATATAAGCAATAATGATCATTTAAACTATCTAAGTTGTCAATTTAATAAATGATGCTTATAGCACAGCGCTGTAGAATTCTCAAATCTGATTGGTTAGAAAGTGTGCGTTATTTTTGTATAAAAGCATGGCTTGGACAGTAGTTCCGGTTGTACCATAAGCAATGTTTTTATTAATGTGCATGTTCTGATGCATTATTGTTTCTATAGTAACAGCTCATACACAGGGACTTGTAGGGTGGATGCTCCATATAATCTAAACAGATTTTTTTTTTTAAATTAACAGAGAAAAATGTGATGTTTGATGTGGAGAAGTTTTTGTTTTAAGGTAGCTGGGTGGGAGTTGCTTTGGGCAGGAGCGAAGTATCTAGATTGTGCCAGAAAGTAGCTATCACTACTGTGACTTGTGACTTGTGGTTCAGGAAGTGATGGACCTGGAGTTCCTCTGCAATGGCAGTTTGACAGACAGGTGGCTGCCTGGATGTTTGAGGTCAGGAACAATTTTCAGCTCTAACCTCTTTACCCTGATGGCTTACAGGTCCTTGAGTTCACAGCCGATGATCATCTGAGCTGAGTGGACCATTCGATGGAAGAGGCAGAAGAGGTAGTGAGCACACTCTATGATGGCTGAGGAAAATAATTTCAGGACGGGTTGAGAGATACTGAGCTTCTTGAGTTGGCGTAGGAAGAACAATGTCTTGAGGGTGGTGGTTATGTTGTTGACTCATTTCAGCGATTGTGGTCAACTTTGTACACAGCCGAGCCGTTGATTATCAGGAGTTGGCAGGTGGGGGGATGTTTTTTTTTTTTTTTTTTTTTTGAACACAATACAACAATCCGAACTTGACTCAAACGATTGACAGTAACAAATCTGACTTAATATAACACTTAACAATGACAGTCAGACGTATGACACTATGACATATGAAAATGACATTTAACAATTGGACCCAAAAAAAAAAAAAAAAAAAAAAACATATTTAGGGTTTAGACACACCGAGATATCTTAGACTTTACATACACTCTTAAGGAGACAGAGCATATTTAATATTATACTTATCTCTTTATATCATTTTCTCAATCAATGCAAGAAAAGAACCCCACATTTTCATATACAGATCGAGGCGTCCTGAGACTCTAAATATCACACGCTCATAGCTAGCAATATTGGACATGAGTTCTAGCCATTCATCAAACGAAGAGGGCGTAACAGATTTCCAATGTCTCAGAATAACTCTACATCCAGACACCATAGCTAGACGGCACCATTGCCTTTGTTGCCGGGAGAGGCACGCATCTTCTGGTAAAATACCCAACATACAAAGAGCAGGGTTCTTGTGTAGTGTTAGGCTGAAAATGTTATTAACAAAATGTACAATCTTTTCCCACAGTTCTTTAACCTTATCAGGTGGGGGGATGCTTGTGGAGGTCAACCAGCATTGACATCCTTAAGCTTAAGGTTGTTATGGACATAGCATGCAATAAGATGGTCTTTTTTACTTCTAGATTTAATCTCATCATTGATGAAATTGAGAACCACTACTTTTATGTCATGCTATTTCATAACTGTATGATAAATACATACATTCCATTTCATGAGATGACATTAGGTATAAATTCAATACCAATAAAGAACTGAGAAACAAAAGAGCAATTAATTTCTAATAGTGTTCTAATGTTCATTGCACTGAAAATCCTCAGTGTTGAAAACTCATACAGTGCTCACTGAGGTCCATCTGGACGTAGGTGTTGATTCAGCCCGAATAAATGAATATATAACAGGAATGTGAGCATAAATGATATGAATGTAAGATATTAATTCACATGCTACACTTTATTAAGGCGAGATGCTACAGGTAGACATGGCAGTTTTGGTCACATCAATCATTTTTTTCAGACTTTTGGATAAATTATAGATGCATATAACATGCCTTCTCTTAAACTGCATTAATAGAAACATGACAAAACTCTACAGAAAAAGTTTTTGTCCAGTCACAACCACCACTTTATCTGAAAAAGGCTTGAAGCTCCACCCACTCTGCACATTCGCTTCATATATCCCTAAAATAAAGCTTGTTTCCTGATGTCAATTTGTGTCATTAAGATATACAGAATACTGTATATATTAGTTTCATTTATAAACCTTGTACACTAATTACAATGGAAATACGGTACATTAAACCACACTGGATTTTGAAAACCATTACATTTTATTCTATATTCAAAACCCAAATTGATCTGCACTCAGGAAATGCTCATTCATGTCCCTATTTAGAAGGGTTGATTATTGTTTACATTACTGAACTATGGTATTATATATATATATATATATATATATATATATATATATATATATATATATATATATATATATATATATATAGTAAATCTTTCACTTCACAACATGAAATAAACATTAACAACATCAAAAAAAAAAAATTATTTGATTAAGTATGCAAATTCATGCATAGTTAATCAGACAAATCTTGATTTGCATAAAGAAATCTAGATTAAAAAAAAAAAGGTTCCAAAACGTGCCCATAAGAAGATCAGCAATTAACAGGAACAGCTTGAAAGTGATATCTATTGTTTAAAAAAATCTAATAAAATTTTTTTCTGAATTTGATTTGGTATTTAACAATGTAGGCGAACCTGTTGGTTTTGCCCAGAAAGTAAAAATTAAATCTAGTCTTACTGTGCCAGCGCAAGTACTTGCATTTGTCATTTCATATCCATATAACCATATGAGGATTTTATATATGTAGTTTCTCTGACTCACTGCTTCAATGAAAGCATCCTGCGTTTTTATGGTGATGCTTTATTATGCCCACATTCGCTACTAAAACCCATTCTGTCTTAATGATAAAAATAATACTCTGGTACACTTGCCTGGAGCGTAGTTAAAATTTTACAGGCCTATTTTAAAATGCTCATGTTCATAATTTGCCTAGAGCCTCCTCAGGCAGCAATAGTGACGCTGTCCTTGTGTGCTGTCATTGAGCTGGTCTCATGTTGGCCTTCATGTTGGCATGATGAATACGAGTCATAACACACTCCACTACTCACATGCTGTGACACTCTAATTAATGTTTCATATAGCCTCAGTGCAAAGGAGAACATTCCCAGTATTATAGAACTGGCTGTACTAGTAAAGATTCAGATTTAACCTGGATTAACTCAAGGGTTAAAGTATAAAGTCATATTAAATATGTTTATTTTGGAATATTGGTGATGTGTTTAATGATTCTGGTACTAATTTTGTTGCTGTATTTTCTTTATTCCTGTGAGAAGTTAACACTTGGCTGGTGCTCTGAAATCACATTGCTAGCGCTGTTACAGTGGAGTGTAATAGGAGAAAAAAACTGATCTCAATCATGAGTGATAACAGTCAATGTCACAGTAATGAGAAATCCAGCGTAGAAATAGTGGAGACAGCAAACTCTGGACTCAGAGTTCCACAGTGCAAGGCACGACAAAGTTGTGTTGAGTTAGCAGCCTGCAACCATCTCAGTTATGCAAGATATCAAGCACAATGGCACTGATGCCATATTAGCATGATTGTTGAAACTTTGAGAGCTGATCTGTTTGATGAAAAGAAAGGTAGAATAAATAAATAAAGTGATGCTGGACCAGTGTGTTTAGACAGAGATGAAGTGAGGGCAACTGCTTCATTCGAATGAACTCAGAAGTAGGAAGTCTGAACTTGGAATTACAAGCTACAAAGTGGGGAAAAAACATGAAGATCTCTATGAAAGCGTAAAGTTTCTCATGCTTTTACTTTCTCATAACAGTGAACTACTGTATATGGTCAGTGTTTTAGATTTAACCACCTAATGTTTCAATGTTGATTGAGCTAAAGTAGTGAAATTCTATCTTATTTACTGTGGACGTCACATGCTCAAACTCGGAGTTGTGGACACTTTCCCAACTTTCCAAGTAGGAACTTCAAGTTGAGGGAGGGGATTTCTTTGTTTTTCCCTAGTCAGAGGTCAGAAATTCTGAGTTACTGGCTTTAGTTGAAGGCAGCATAAATCCCACTGACTCCATTGTCAGCGGTCGAATTGCATTGTGGGTAATGTAGGAGACACAGATTGGGGTAGCATTGAAGAAAATTTCTATATCTGGATCCAATGAAGAAACCATTTGTGTGTTTCTTGTTACACACACCTTATGGAAAATTACTAAATAATATTTGAATAGTAACTTTAATGACACAAATTAAAATTTCACTTGGATTAGTTTGAATCTTGACACCGTGGTTAATACTTGGTATCCTCTGCATCATTTAAATGAAGGTATTTTAAACAGGAATAATGTACAAGAAATGGATGGTGAATGCTGAAGTACTGAGGACAGTGCAGTTAAGCACTGTTGAAAGGCAACAGTTGAACACATTAGACACTAGAAGTTTTTAGACTGAACAAGAGGAAGCTATTTGAAAAGGCCTGTTGTCCTTTTGTCACCAGATGACTATTATTACAAAAGCCATTATTACATTATTATGAATTTGTGATCATTTCTTTCAGACATGTTGTTTACTGAAGCACCTCTCAGAGTCTCAGATTTGGGATTGTGTCAGAAATACAAAAATTGGGCAAACTGAAAGGAAGTGCTATGTTTGGAAAGAAGTAATCAAGTAATATTTCAATACTCTCGAAAGGTTTCTGAGATATTATCACACTTTTTCTCAGAAGTTATCCATATAACAGACAAGCACTTCTTTAGTGCTCTACAGACAGAACAAGAAGAGAACCACAAATATATAGATGTTTATTTCCACCATAGAAATGCACTCACAAGCCACTTTAATAGGAACACCTGTACACCTGCTCATTCATGCAATTATGTGGGAGCACAGTGCATAAAGTCATGCAGATACAGGTCAAGAGCAAACAGGTGAAGAGCAAAAATATTCACATCAAACAGAATGAGGGAAAAAATGGGATCTCAGCCTCAGACTTTAACCATGGTATGGTTGTTGGTGCCTGATGGTTTAGTTTAAGTATTTCAGAAATAGAGTTTCAGAGTTTACACAGAATGGTGCGAAAAGCAAAAACCATCCAGTGAGAGGCAGTTCTGTGGGTGGAAACACCTTACTGCTGAGAGATTTCAGAGGAGAATGGCCAGACTGGTTCAAGCTGACAGGAAGGCTACAGTAACTCAAATAACCACTCTGTACAAACATGGTGTGCAGAAAAGCATCTCAGAATGTGTCAAACCTTGAAGTGGATGTGCTACAACAGCAGAAGACCATATCAGGTTCCACTTCTGTCAGCTGGAGTCTGAGAATACATCTGGTAATCATTACTTGAATATCACAACAGCATGCTAACTGATAATGCATTCATTATAACCCCATTATAACATAATTTCAATTACGGCACGTTTCACCAGATGCGCAAATGGTGCTGAACAATACCAAAACTTTAACACAATTGTATTATGATGAGGGGCCTGTGGGTATGTTTGGGATCAGAACATAACATTTTTCATGAATAGGATGAGCTAATTATCCCCACTGAGTCTGCTGAACATTTTGACCATTTAATTATAGTGGATGTGGTTAATATGCAGACTATTCGAGCATCGCTGATCAGAGATTCTGTTCATGATCTGAGCTCTGACCCCTTTTCGTCTCTCCCCTGTCCAGTGCCTCTCTGGTCTGGTGGCACAGAAATGTGTGGCTATAATCATTTAGACAAACTCCTTTGTGTGCAGCTTTACTGCCCCTGTCTCTCACTTCCTCTCTCTCTCTCTCTCTCTCTCTCTCTCTTTCACACACACACACATCGCTGAAACTCTATTACCCAACTCCTATTTGCAAGCTTATGCACAGAACGAGATATTGCTTTTTCCAGACTTTATGTGGGAGCAAAGATAATGACTATGGCCTAGTAATTTCATCATATTCAACATTTCATCAGGAGAACATTTCAAGCCAGGCAAATGGAGGTTTAAATAATAACTCAAGTCCAGTGTGCTTGATTCCGTTTGCATCTGCGCCGTAACAGCGACGTTATTGTGGCTGCAAAAAAATTACACCATATCACCGCCTCCTATAACCACCAATGCTTAACAAAATAGAGAAATGGAATCACCTTGGCAGATTTCATAGTGAATATGTTTATCTCCATCTGTCTATGCTATTTCATTCTTTTCCCCTGATTAGTTCCTGAGCTGCATGTGAAAGAACGGAGGAGAAATGACAGCTACAGGGAGCTTGAGAGAGAAATAGAGGAGAGAGATGTGAAGACAGAAACGGAAAGTTACTTCCTGCTGTAACAGAGGTGTCAAACTCTATTTCAGCCCTGGCCACATCAGCAGTAAGCCCTAGAAGGACCAAAAATACCCTGTTTTTAACATATTATTGTAAATTCAATCTCATTATGGCCATGAGCCAGTTATATTTATAACAGTAATATTTATTTTTGCTATGTAATGCTATGTTATATTCATTCATATCACAGCTTCTTTACTGTAACAGTAAAGAGCAAATCATGCATTTTTTTCCTAATGTATATATTTCCTCAATATTCCATCTTTGTTTTCTTCGTGCTCGATCAACTACTTTATTCAACATTTGTTGTTACTCTAGGTGATGCATTTCAGTATTTGGAGTCAGTCTTTATACACTGCAAAAATGATAGCTTGGCAAGTAAAAATATCTTGAATATAGGCAAATTCAACAAATATTTCTCTTTATTAGTTTGATTTAAAACAAATAGAAGATCATTAAGTCTCATAAGATTTCCTTTTTATTCATTTCAAGCTTGAAATTATATCTATCTTATTCTATTAGCAGATAATTTGTCTTATTTCAAGTGCTTCTTTCTAGAAAGAAGCAAAATTATCTGCCAGTAGAATAATAAAACTTGAAATTAGTAAAGGTCTACGAATAGGCTTACTCATTTTATGTTTGTTATATATTAATCCCATAATGAGGAATATTAATTAATTTTTCTTTTAAAGATATCTTCATTTGCCAAGGTATAGATTTTTTTTTTTTTTTTTTTTTTGCAGTGTATCAAATGCCAGGTAGCACCAGACGTGAACATTGTTGTATCACAGCACTGACCAATCTGATTGGTCGGTATTTTATTTAAAAATGACAGACATATTCAACAGCGCAGCTTAATAAGTCTCCAATTTATTGATCAAAATCAAAATCTCTTTCATGTACACATTAGATGAATCCCAATTTTATTGTGTGTAAATGTCATGCATGAGAAACCTTAAAAAGAGAGAGAGAGAGAGAGAGAGAGAGAAAGTGAAGAAAGAGGCAGCTATAGTAAAAGACAGAGCTACAGACAAGAAACATAAAGCCAAACAGACAGCTAAATTAGAATGAGAGATAGGTCTTAAAAGAGAGTGAGACAGTGAAAGGAGAGGTATTGCTAGAGAGAGACAGAGAGAGGAAGATGGGAGGATGTGAGACAGGTCTTCTCAGTGATGTGTTCCTGTGCAGATAAAGATGCTGTGTTCTCTGCGCTCAGTGAGCCATGAACACATCCAGCGTTAAAGGGCAGCTTCACCTCAGATCTGTCGTCCCTCGCAGATGTGGATCAGCAGCTGTTCCGCCCACAGGCTCTGTGACTGACGGCCATTTTATTGTTTATATACACCGAGTTAATCACTTCGCTGTTATAAATAGTGCAGCTGTCATTTTGACTTATCGTTAAAATTGTCTTAAGGAACTTTCAGTTACCTGCTGATACTTTTTATTTGTTTTTGCAGTTTGCACCTCAATATTTTAAATAATATGACATCTTTTTCATGAAGTCTTTTTTCCATCCCAGCACAGAAAAATAATGGTTAATAGAAAGACACTGACACTTGTCAGCTGCAGCACAATTTCAGATAAGCGTCCTTGCACATCTCCTTAAGACAATTTCTAATTAGGTTCACTGAGAGTTTAATTATTGTCTTGGAAATCCACAGAAAGGCAGTAGATTAGAGCAGAAGCCTGTTATAATGAATGTGTGAATACCAGCATTGGCTATTTTGGAAGCTCTGTGGGAGAAACAGCAGATTTTCCTCCTGGGGCTGAAAAAGCAACCTGAAAGAGGCAGAGACTCTTATGCCCAACTATTCAATAGACAACTTTATGTGGTGATCAAACAATATAAATGATAGCATAAGTAAGGAATAAAACTCTTGGGGGTGTGCTGGTGATTATAGTAAAATAATCAACGACTGGGTGGTGTGATGATACCTGATATGAAGCGGAGTTACAGTTATCACCCCAAGGTTGATTATTGCATCTTATCCTATCAAATGTGCACCATTCTGTTGGCAGTGTTATTTTTATCATTCCCAGGCACAAAAATGTTAGAAAATCACTTCATGATAGAACACTCACCCCACCAGACATGTCAGAAATTCATCCAATTGCCCTGCAGCCTGATTAGATACCTCTTGAAGAGCTAATGGGACATCAAAATGTCGATGGGTGATGCAGCAAAAATGATGAAATCAGGTTTAAAAACTGCTTTAAATCACACAACATTTACCCAGGATTATATAAATCTATACACTGCAAATGTGCATCGGTGACAAGGCCACTGTCACTCTTTAGATTGATTTAGCTGTCTATGTAATCCTCTGTAATTACTGTTCACTCTCCGTCCTTTCAATATGAAAGCATAGTCATGGCTCGAATGATTAGAATACAGAGATGTATGAATGTGTGGGTGCTTACATTGTACACTGTACAAGAAATGCAATCCCTACAGGAACATTCCCAACAGTGGTTTAACTGGATTTATCACAGTGTGGGTATAGTCTCAAAAAGCACCAGCTTTTGATAGCGTGTGTGGTTCATTCCTGTAAAAGAAACCACCTACTTTCACAAGAAGAGCCCAAGCACCTTTTTTCCATCACTGACTCCTTTAAACAAAACTCGCTAACGACTTGTTAAAGACGAGATGCTGTGAACTTTCAATCAAGTGACTATATCTTGCTACAAAAAGCTGTTCAAGAGCTTGTTTTCAAGAAAGAAACCAGTGTATAGAGGTACATATACACTCTTTTCAATGACTCAGATCATTTGACTCAGCCCACCAAGAGTCGAATCTTTTGGCTCCCAAATGCCCCTAATCTGAACTAAGTTAGGGAAATCATAACCATAACGTGATCATAACGTGATTGTTTCGTCTTTGCCTAATTATGGCTGATATCGTTCCATGAAATCTTACTTGATCTTCTCACTAACAAAACATGATTACTTTGCTATGCATTGTATAAAATCTACTTTAATAATGGTTAAATCAGCAAGTCACTACAAATGATATTGACAAATAGAGTAAAGATCCCTGTGTTAATATTATTGTGCTGCTGTTTCTGTGCTTCATTATGCACATCCATTTATCCTGAAAGCCAATCGAATTATACACACATCTCATGCTTCATACTAACAAAGAGCTCTGATGTTGAAAAGAGGTTTCCATGGAAGCATTATACTACAGGAGCAACGAGTAACAGCATTGCCTCGATGTTTAGGAGAAAAAAGCTCAAACAAAAATAACAGCTCATACTGCAGCTCATGCAAGTCGTCTTTCAGTGTTCACCGAAAATAGCCTGCTCAGAGAGCTGACTTGTTTGCACACTAGTATGCAGAGAAGGGAGGATAGCCAATCAGATTGCAGCCTTTCAAATTTTGAAGCTTGTGGCCAGCTTAAGTTCAAGTTTAAAGTTTTATTTGTCACATACAGTGAGCTACAGTATGTACTGTGTGTTCATTATAGTGAAAAGCCCAGTAGCAAGTTCCAGAGCAGACCATGTTCCAATAACAACACGGAAGTTATGATTATACAGGATCTATGATCAGATGAGTATAAATAAAAGGTATCAGATACTCTGTGGGCTGCAAGCATCACATCATATGCTGGAACAAATAATATGCACTGTTACTTACACACAACTGTAAAGGTCAGTGACTATCACCTGCTGATGTTCCTGCTAGTCATGGTAGGAATGGTGAAGAAATATCCTACAGGTACGTACTGCATGTTGCCACAGCTCGACCAACCTGGCCTCCAGTCACTATGCTTACAGTCATTACCTCAGCCTGTCACAGTATGATCTGGCAACCCCATGTGTTTTAATTAGGACCTGCTTCTCATTAGCTTAATGTATATGAGCTCTGTTAGACTAGCATGTCTTGCCATATATTCAGTGTGCAATTCCAAGACTTATCTATGTGGGTTTGCCTCAACCATTATTGACTCCTCAACTGTTTACTGGATTTTGCCTTTGGATATCCACAGTGGACTTTGTGCAGTGTTTAGACTCAGTGCCTGTTTTTCTAATGTACTTTTGGGTATTGGATTTTGTGTAAATCTTTTAAATGCACACACTCAATGATTTTATCCTTTTGCCTTGCGTTTATGGCATACATATAAGTGACGTTGTTGCCATTTGTAGATGCATAAATTTTAGAAAATGATCACAAGGGACCAGTGATCAGTTCATCTCCAGCTAACAAATCATTACTATATATATATATATATATATATATATATCATTCATTCTTAGCCTGGATAGAACCTTATAATTCTAAGGTCACAAATTTGTTTTCAAGTTTTCATTAAAGTTACACTTTTAAAAATGTTTGATTTGCCAGATTTTCTAATACGCTTTTACATAATGTGATTTTGGTTGTAGCTAATGTTTCCATAATATTAGCTTTTCATCATCCTAAGAACACAGTGAAGTAAAAGCAATGTTTTTTAGAATGGTGTTTCTGTAACATTACAGCCAAACTTTCTTAGAACCTGTTAAATACTTTACTGAACTTAATGTTCTCTTGTAGCCAGATTAGGGATCACTGCACTCAAAACTGCAAAGCCCTTCATCCTGTAGACTTTCCAGTGTCGGAATCCATCTTTACCTCTGACTTTTACAAAGTTCTGACACAGGAGACTCCTGTTTTTAATCTGTTTATGTGGCGTGTTCGCCATACACGTCTAAGTTCTTGCTATAGTACGATAACATATAAGAACAAGCGCATTAATATAAATCTTGCAACTGAACTATTTATTATTAGGTGTTGAATTATTCAACACATTCTGACAAATCAGAATTGAACAGTCAGCAGTGCTGTGGTAAATCATTTTAAAACAAGCTTAAAATCATATAATGTATTCCTCTGCAGATCGGTGAGAAGAGTGAGCCACAGTATTTCATTAGGTTGATTTAAAATACCTGTTATAATATGTAATTAATGGTCTCTTCTCTTGTGCTGACCAAAGAGCTGATATATGGTGTGTGCATTTCTTGAAGGACACCAAGGTTTTGAAAAAAAATAAATACTCTGCCCACTAAGTTGCTGTCAATCACTGAGAACACTGCGATCAGCGAAGCGTGCTGAGACTGTTACACCCTCTTCCTCCAGGCCTAATTAGTAAATGGATGCGCTACGTAGAAAGGGGATGAAGAGAGACAGGGAAGAATGAAGTATGGGAGGTAAGTGATAAGAGCAATTAAGAAAACAGGGAGAGGGACTGACGAATGAGATATGACATTGAGAGGAAGGAGTCAGGGGGAAAATGAATCTTTGACAAGTCTTCTGCTCTACTGTGATCCCCAACTCTCTGAGCTTCTACCAATTGTCTGCCCATTTGTAACATGGAGAATAAGGTGTGAATGTTTACCACATTTTACACATCTATTATTGATCCACATGTCAGAGCACAAACATTTACCTGGGAGAAATGAAACACCAAACCTCCAAACCACTAAAGTCCAAGGCAGAGCCTTGAAGAGCTATAGCACATTTCAAAGAGAGATTTAAAAAAAATTCTGGGTTGCTTATGCACTTTTATCTTCATTCAGATTTCATATTTCTGAAAGCAGCATCACTACTGTGAACACCAGCCATACTTTGAAAACTTTCCTCAAGTGATGGTGCAATGGGTTTTCCTTATGAAGTTCTTTTTTGCATAAATAAATGAACAGATGGCTGTGCGCTTTGAAATCCTCTGTGGACGTCACGAGGTTTTCAATTTTCAAATCTTCATCTGATTACGTCAGCACTGATGAAATTCCACTGATGTTCATGCCATTCATCTGGGTGCTAAAGAAGCCTGGATGAAAACGACAGCACTCATTTCCATCTATTACGAATGCGACATTTTATTTGATGCATCGTGTGTTGTCAAAAAGTACATTTTTAACGCTAAATAAAAATGAAAACCAATTATATACAAGCTTTGTATGATAGCTTTGTATGTTCTGGCTTGCATTAGGTAATAATAATGTCTGTAAGTAGACATCTATTTAACATTTATGGAAGGAGTCTCCAGTGTTAGTGCTTGTAAAAGGCTGTAAATTTTTCAACACAGGAAAATCTTCAGGACAAAGAATTGTGTCATGTTGCCTGTGACACCAGTAACAGCAATGTTGTTGTTGTCTTATTAGTTTCAAGAGAAAATGAAAAGGCGAAGGAACGGATGTTTAAAGCAGCTATAATGTAAGCGTTAAAAAGAAATAACTTGATTTGTGGACATTCTATAATGTGAAATAATAAATTGATATAAAAAAAAGTATTATGTAATTGATTGTAAATGGTGGCAAATTTCTGTGGTATAATATTAATAAAGCACTTCAGGACCTGTCAACATACATTTTACATAAATCCTCCAGCACTGATTATATTACTGAAAAAAATTATACACTTAGGAAACTGTGTGTATGTGAAGAAATATAAAAATTCTCAAAAGTTATTCAGTTAGGAAGGTCAGTTTGTTTGGATGACAGATGCTGTATGCTTAATTGAAAAGACAGACTCCAACTGAAATGAATCATTAAATTATTGTTTATCTTTGTGTGTGTATTTATAGCCTCTGAGGTCATAGGCTCTAAATCCTGCATTCTAACAAGCGTTGTTTATTGATAGCACCAAGGTGTCCAAATATCACTTGAGTTCTAAGAGTATTTGGCCATAAAAACATCCAGCCTACTCCACGTAGCAGCTTGGGCCCAAAGTTACCCTCGTGTGTCATAATGAAAACACCCCAGGCTTTATTGTAGCTAGTTATTTCACTGGGGAGTCAATTCAGTCATCAGTGGTGCACTGAATGCTACAAGAGTTTAAATGGCTTTACAAAATGATTTGTGAAATGATTCAAAATCCTCTTCATGCTTTGGAAATGACATAAAGCATATCCAAGGCAGGCTGTCTTAAAAATACAACATCAAAAAAGCCATATGCATGTAAACCTCTTATCATAAGCCCCAAGTAAATGGCCTCAATTATTCCATAAAGTGTTGCATATCAGCTCCTGCATCTTGTTCAGTGCTTTTGATCAGCTCCTATTCACTGACTGGAGCACAAACAATTCCTTACATTCGCTTTTTGCAAGCGTCATCCTCCACTTTTAAATGGAAGCACTCGGAAAGGGATAAATATTCACTGATTTCACAGCGCAGAGGAATAACTGTGGATTGGGGCTTTTAGTGTTTCATTGCACCTGGCACAGCATCCACTTTAACGCTCCTGAAAAGCTGAACAAGATGGCTGATTACCTCTGAGTGAGTATAGTGAGGCCGGATAAAGAGATTTAGCGCAGGGTGAAACTCAACTGAGAACAGCTGCTGTGAAGTCTGAGTGTCTACTAATATATTTTTGCATCACTGGGAATGCACATTGAGCATATATTGCTTGAGCATATAACCCTCATCAAGCTTTGCTAACCTGACAACTTTATGAAAAGCAGCACTATTTCTGAATAGAGGTGATTTTTTTAACTCCAAAAGATAACTATTTACTCATAAACCTGAACTACTACTCTAGGCATCATGCACTAGCATATAAAACCGATAAGCCTCATGGTCCTTGACAGAAAATCACTCATTCGTGGAGGCAACACACACAGACACACACCTTTTTAATTCATAGAAGCAACACACAGACCTCTTAATATCATCTTACGTCTTGAAAATATTCATACCCATGATCCATTCTCCATTTATTCAAACTTAATGAATTTCTTGTATAAATTTAAGCTGAGATATTACCATCATGCCATAAGCTTTGTTAGGAATCACTGGCTTCTTATTATTTGGCATGGAGAAAGCTGTGTTATTGAAATTAAAAATGCACTGCCATGAACAGAAGAGTGGAGAAGAGAAAACTTGCAGGCTGATATAAATATGGAATTATTTCCTAAGAATATGTCGATTGATAATATTGATTTCTTAGTAGTAGGATTAAGGTAGTGGAAAGCCTCTTAGGTTATCTCCTGGCATGAATATGAGGTCCAGGACTATCTGGCATATAAATTCCCTGGAGAGCAGAAGCATTGCTTTGTTTAAGTAAATGAGATTCCAGTTCCTCTCCAGCTTTTCGCTGTCTATGCAATTATGTAAAAAAAAAAAAAAAAAAGGCATTGTAACCATCAAAAGAAAATAATGCTTTGAATAAAATAATGAAATAACACTTCTGTACCATCTCATTCCACAGATGGAAACATGCTTTTTAAATGTTAATGGGATTCTGTGAGGACTTTCTTTGTTCTCCTGGATTATAGCCTGTAATTGTAGGAAACAAGGTTATGCAGTAGGTGAGTTTTCTTTCTTTTTGGGGCTGAATGCACTATACACTTGTTGGATACACTGTGGACTCTGAAGACTTGTCTGTACCTCATTTTTATTATGACTGATTTTGTCCCACTTTTTGAATATGTAGTGCATTAGAATTCATTTACATAATAGCTCATGCAGGGGGGAAAAATGATACAAACTCAGTTGTAAAAATATTACTATATGTGGTGGTAGTTTCTCAGGGTTGTTTGTGTAATGAAATGATAAAACTCTTGCAACTCTAAATGATTTACAGGTTTACAGCAGATTTCTTTTCCTGAAAGCATGGACGTTTGCATCACGCATGATGACATGATCATGGTATTGCATCATGAACGTATTTCTAGAAAACACAGTACAAAGTCACATTGAATATACACTGAGCATAAGGTGGGAATACACCCTGGATGGGATGCCAGACCATCGCAGGGCACCAAATACATATCTATTCACACCTAGGGGCAATTTATCTTAGCCAATCTGCCATGTTTTTAAGGTGGGAGAAAACCACACAGACATGAGCAGAATGTCCAAAGAAACTCCACACAGACAGTACCCCAAGCTCAGGACTGAACCTGGGACCCTGGAGCTGTGAGGCAGCAATAGTAACCACTGTACCGCCATGCCATTTAGATTTGTATTTGGGACAATTTATTCAGCCTCCAGGACTACACTCTTTGTTTTCGTTATTTTCCTTCTGGGTTCGCACTGAAGACACGATGGAGATGATGTAAACCATAGCAACTAACCTCTGAAAGATCTATCCTTCTACATCCGTCATTCTTTCATAGCTGGAGTCTGGGGTGGATTGAAGTATTTGCTAAAATGGAAGAAAGGCCATCCATGGAAAAATACTATGCTATAAACAGTATAACAAACAGCAACTGTGATCAACTGATGGGCATCATGTCAGTGAAGATGATGAATATGTGAGCAGCTGATGCTGATCTGACATTTCCAGTGTGACAGAACATTCAGTTACAGAGTCGTGCACACATGGGGTCATTATTATTCCTCTTCTCCTTTGACTTTCAGTCTTTTTATCATGCACAGTGAGTATGTGCATTCTTATTATAGTTTACAGCACTCTGAAGGCAAGCAGAGATGGAGCTTAAAAATTAAATCAAATAAAGGAATATTGCATGTTTTACTGCCGACCAGCTGCTTTGTACTAAAATGTATGAAGAGGCGTCTCCTATGCTGGTGCCCTTCTGTGCTCTAAATCATCCACTTCACAAGAAAGCAGGAAGGAAAACAGAGTCAAGGATGACTTTTTGTTGTTGCTGTTATTGTTATTTCCACAACACTTCCACAAGTGACCTTCATGACTTAGGTGAGTTATGGCACCTCAGAGTTGAGTAATGGAGTTTCAGTGGAACCTGTGATTACAACACCGTATTATTATTACTACAGCATTTTCCCACTGGCCAACTGAACCTTCCTGTACAAACACATTAATATACATAAACACCCAAACACACACATCCAAAAATGTAGGGATATTTAGACTTGGCTTTTATTAAGTGTGAGGGAGAAATCAACCCAAGCACACAGCTGTAAAAGGGACCAAACATCTTCCTTCTATATAATATTCTATAGTATTCATTCATTCTTCATAAGCAACCCCTTTGTCCTGGTCAGGGTGACTGTGGATCTGAAGTCTATCCAGGGAACACTGGGCGTGAGGCAGGAATACAAGGCAGGGATGCCAGTCCATCACAGGGTGCCATGCAAACACACACATTATATGGGCAATTTGGAGTAACCAATCCACCTGCCAGCATGTTTTTAAGATGTGGAAGGAAATTGGAGACCCTGTGCCCCGCACAAACACTGAAAGAACATGTGAAACTCCACAGCGACAGTAACCTTGAGCTCAGGAGCAAACCAGTGACCCTAGAGCTGTGGGGCAGCAACGATACCCACTGCACCACTGTAGAGTAGAGTGAGTGATATTGCAACCAGCCTATACCTTCACAGCACTAATTCACACTGTTATGCAGCACACAATTTTGAATGCAAATGCAGGTGAAAGTATATTGACAAAAGCAGGGCAGACAAACAATCAAGAATGATAATCAGGCAGAAAGTCAGGAGATCAGCAAACAGGCAAAACTAGGCAGACACAATAATCAGTAAACAGTCAAACCAAAGTCAAACTGAGAATTCTAGAAAAACAACAGAAAAAGCTTTGTAACGTCACTGCCAAATACAGGAGCGAGATTCGCAGATTGGTTTAATGTCCAATGTATTTAAAGGGCTGGATGTGATTGATAATACACATTCATACCCAGAATGACTACTGGGACCCTAACACTAACCCTAGCCCGGCTTCAAAGCAGCACACTCCACAGAAACTGCCCTGGTGGAAAAGAAGCCTCATACTGCTAGATCAGCCAAATTAAGATCAGTTCTAATCCTTCTTGATGTCTTAGCAGCATATGACAATTCAATCACAAGACTTTCCTATTTATCCTCATGACCTTTGGAGTTAGTGGTTAGTGGCGGTAGTTTGCTTCATACCTGGAGGGATGGTCATGTCAGGTGACAAGGTAGGGATCTGCAACATCTCTGTGCAGACTTTCCACTAGAGCCCCCCAAGGTTTAGTGCTTGACCCTCTTCTTTTTTCACCCTATACAAATGCTATCAGTGAGGTAATATCTTCACACGGGTTTTTATACTACTACTACTATGGCATCCCCATATGAAGATCTTGTAATCTTCATGTTGAACTCTATGATCACTCTATCTGACTACACACCAAACCTTGAGATAGTTCAAGACAACCATCATTTCCTGATTATGCTTCATCATGGAGGTTCTCTTTTATGAATCAGCCTTTTCTCTCCATGTAGATCACTCACATGCTTGTTCAGTCCACTGTCCTCTCAAGATTGCACTAATGCAACATTACACCCCTGCAGTTGGTCCAGAATGAAGCTTCAAATTCTTTCACATAACCGCACTGCTGCTTGCCTACAGATCCAAAACCTGAACAGTCCACACCCACCTAAGGATGCTAATCAAACCCCACTCTGTACCATATCTCCTTAGAGCATCTAGCACGACTCGGCGTAACCCGCCATTCTTCAAGATACATGGGACATACCTCAAGACTCTTCTCTGTTCTGGTACCCAGGTGGTGAAATGTACTTGGCCTGGCTGTCCAAACAGCTGAGTCACTGGCTTTCTTCAAATGAAGATGACAGAAAAATGCAGTATGTATAAATGTAAGTCTAACTTGAACTTATAATAATAGGCAGCAAATACAATAATATAGGATTAAATGAGGAACCTGGTAATCAGTGACCTAAATTAGCATCAATTAGTTCAACTGCGATGGATAGCAGATATGTTCAGTATGTATCTGTTTCTAAAACGTGACTCGAAGGAAACAGTGCCAAA
Organism: Pangasianodon hypophthalmus; assembly: GCF_027358585.1. Taxonomy (NCBI): domain Eukaryota; kingdom Metazoa; phylum Chordata; class Actinopteri; order Siluriformes; family Pangasiidae; genus Pangasianodon; species Pangasianodon hypophthalmus. Next base: position 16,361,845 of record NC_069728.1, read on the forward strand.
TAGTCCAGAAGCTTTCCAAATGCCAGACTCTATTCCCCAACAGGCACTGAGACCTTTACTCTATTGTTGGCATGTGGAAAATGTGGCCAGAGATTATCGTTTTCCTGACAGGACTTCCTCAAACAGAAGGTCACTGCATTATGTATGACCTTGTGTTTATTAATAACCCAGTATAAAAAGGTTCTGTTGTATAGGCATGGCACTCACTTTAAAGGATAGGATAGGATTAAACCGACGAAGACGTTTTAAACATGGGATTATGCTTAATACTAGCCATTTGTGTTAAATAATGGTTATAAGGAACATATTGTATGATATTAATAAGCTCTGCAGTAGCTGTAATTGTGTAGCCATGGTGGATGTATGAGTATGAGTACACATGCTGTACCAGTGAAAAGGGTTTATTTAACTGTATAACAAAGAAGGAAACTTTTTATGTCCTTACAAAGGATCCCAGTGTGAAAGCCCTTTATTCTGATATAATCACAGCAATGAAAATATATATATAAAGAGAAAGAGAGAGAGAGAGAGAGACACACACACACACAAACCAGTTGCTCATCGATCAGAGAGAGGAGAATGAAGCAAAAATGTGCTAATCAGATAATAAAGGACTTAAAGATGTAATCATTTTGTGCTCTTTTGTGACATTCAGGAAGAGAAAGAGACAAAGAGGGCACTATTGATCAAACCTTGGGCCAAACACATGTGACTGTTCACATGTCCAGCATCATTACTGTGGTTAGATCATTCTCCTCATTCTCCTGAGTCTGTCCATTCAGTATTCAGGGTTTTCTCTCTTACAGAAGATGTGAACACACAGCGGGAAGAGTGTGCACTCTGGTGGTCCACATTGGAGCTGCAAAGAGAATAAAAACACCCAGGTAATGTTTTATTGTAATCCATTTTACTCCACCTCAACTCGCATGATCCTTACTTATAGTGTATTTCTCACCCTGTTAAATAATTTGTGCTAGTTCATAATAGCCACTAAATAACATGCTTTCAGATAAATAGAATAATAATAATAATCTGGAGCACTAAGGAGGTAATAAGACATTATTGTCAGCATTAATATACCATAATTAGAGTTATGTTAGAGTCATTACACTTGTATTAAATGATGTTTATTCAACCAAATGAGCTAACATTTATTAATGTTTTTGGTGGTTATCTGTCAAAATGAATAAATTATTCTGAATTATGGGTGCCAATATTTACACCCAGAGACCTGAGCTCAGTTCATTGTCAATAGTTTGTAACATACTGGCTTTATTTTTTAGTCCTGGATAGAATATGCCTTAGTTAATGCACATACATGTATTTAACATTTGACTTAACATCAGTTAACTTACTTACTCAGGTTTATGGTTTGTTCAAATGAACTAATGTAGTAAGCTACACTATATTACCAAAAGTATTCGGTCACCCATCCAAATGATCAGAATCAGGTGTCCTAATCACTTGGCCTGGCCACAGGTGTATAAAATCAAGCACTTAGGCATGCAGACTGTTTTTACAAACATTTGTGAAAGAATGGGCCGCTCTCAGGAGCTCAGTGAATTCCAGGGTGGAACTGTCATAGGATGCCACCTGTGCAACAAATCCAGTCGTGAAATTTCCTCGCTCCTAAATATTCCACAGTCAACTGTCAGCTTTATCATAACAAAATGGAAGAGTTTGGGAACAACAGCAACTCAGCCACGAAGTGGTAGGCCACGTAAACTGACGGAGAGGGGTCAGCGGATGCTGAAGCGCATAGTGCAAAGAGGTCATCGACTTTCTTCACAGTCAATTGCTACAGAGCTCCAAACTTCATGTGACCTTCAGATTAGCCCAAGTACAGTACGCAGAGAGCTTCATGGAATGGGTTTCCATGGCCGAGCAGCTGCATCCAAGCCACACATCACCAAGTGCAATGCAAAGCGTCGGATGCAGTGGTGTAAAGCACGCCGCCACTGGACTCTAGAGCAGTGGAGACGCGTTCTCTGGAGTGATGAATCACGCTTTTCCATCTGGCAATCTGATGGACGAGTCTGGGTTTGGAGGTTGCCAGGAGAACGGTACATTTCGGACTGCATTGGGCCGAGTGTGAAATTTGGTGGAGGAGGAATTATGGTGTGGGGTTGTTTTTCAGGAGTTGGGCTTGGCCCCTTAGTTCCAGTGAAAGGAACTTTGAATGCTTCAGGATACCAAAACATTTTGGACAATTCCATGCTCCCAACCTTGTGGGAACAGTTTGGAGCGGGCCCCTTCCTCTTCCAAGATGACTGTGCACCAGTGCACAAAGCAAGGTCCATAAAGACATGGATGACAGAGTCTGGTGTGGATGAACTTGACTGGCCTGCACAGAGTCCTGACCTGAACCCGATAGAACACCTTTGGGATGAACTAGAGCGGAGACTGAGAGCCAGGCCTTCTCGACCAACATCAGTGTGTGACCTCACCAATGCGCTTTTGGAAGAATGGTCAAAAATTCCTATAAACACACTCCTCAACCTTGTGGACAGCCTTCCCAGAAGAGTTGAAGCTGTAATAGCTGCAAAAGGTGGACCGACATCATATTGAACCCTATGGGTTAGGAATGGGATGGCACTTAAGTTCATTTGTGAGTCAAGGCAGGTGACCGAATACTTTTGGTAATATAGTGTATGTTAGTTATGGGAATTTAATGAAAAGCACTACCAACTATTTATCCACCCATTTCCAAATACTGCTATAATAACTTTAATTAAATACTGAAAAAATGCAGAACTAATGAGAGCTAGTGTAGGTGATATGATGATATAATGGGTGATATGATGATATAATATTGATATTGTGATAAATTATGCCACAATATGCTTTTCTGATGTAACTTGTATATGTTGGGATATCTTTCTATTATTTTTTTTTAATGTTTAAAGTTTTTAATGTTAATCATTACAGACTGGTAGCGGCTGATTTTGATATAAAAAAAAGTTGTACTTAATTGTACTTATTATTAAAAATAAGTTGTACTTAATCTTTAAAATAGTTTTTTTAAGTAAAAGTTAAGTAAAATACATTTTTTAGACATTAAGTAAATCATTAAACAGGTTTTTTATGCAGTCCTACTGTATTGCTGCCCGTTAGCAAGCCTGTATTTCATGATATATTTTGTGTTTCTTAGAAATGTTTTCGAGAATCGTTACATATCGCCCACCCCTAAACCAACATCACCTCTATAGGGTAGTCTGTATAAGATGAGTCCAGTGCAGTTGTTAATTTCTAAGCTCTGAATATACACACTAACCCCATTTATTAAAGAAAAAGATAGGCCAAAAATATAGTGAGTCAGTCAGGTGTGGTGTCTGATGTTAGTTATGACAGTAACTTACAACTAAAGAAGGTTTATAGCTGAAAGTTTAGCACCATACAAACTAAACACATGCATCAGTCGTCACACATCAACACCTCAAATGTGTGAATTGCTTAGTATTTCAAACACACATGTTCATGTGGATTCTGTATGACATGAACAAAATGACATTGCAGAGCTGGAAAAAAAAGTCATAAAAGTCATACTTTTTAAATACAAATTTATTTTTGTATGTCATGTTTCTGCACAAATAGCATTACTGACCCAAGTGTGTGATGATTTAGATGCTAAATCATAGCAACATTAGCCTTTTATGTATTATTTTACAGACCAAAAGCCAATATCTGGAGCAGTATATTTTTATTTAGAAATTATTTTCATAACTCGTTTTACCTTTTCTCTGGCAAAACAATTTGTGTTGGAGAGTCTTCACTGTCAGATTTTCTTGCTTCAAATTATTTTCTATCTATGTTTTTTTTAGAGCGAATAAAAAGATAATCCATGCCCTTGGATTTTTCCCCTGCGATAAATAATTCATGTCTTGAACATCAAAAGGATTTAAATGTGGTAAAAATTGCGACTTCCAAAGATTAACAGTCAGTAAACATCAAAAACTGGTTTCATTTGGATTTATGCTGGATAAATTGTATTAATGGAAGATTATCTCACAGAACGCTCTGGGTTTGCTTAATATTATGTGCAGTAATTGAGTACAGAGTTTAAAGCCTCTATTTCAGGTGATTATAGATGCATAGTGCATATGTATATTCACAATGCAAAACAAATTCCAACATTATTACAAAATGAACATGAGAAAGCACAACCTTATGCTGGAACATTACTATAATGAAACAGAAGAGCACAGGTTAGCACTGGATTTATGGGTTAGCAAAAATAGCAAGCAGACGGTGGTCATATTTAAGTCTTATTTATTTATGAAGGCCATTTCAACACAACAAAGGCTGACAGCAGAAGTGCTGTGATAGAGAGGTCAGATGAATTCAGGTAGAGAACAAATGAAGGATTCAGTAGAAGGAAAATAATACAAACACATCAAAAGCACATTCTAAACAATAAAGGACAGTACACAATAACAAGTACATAAATTATACAAAATACAATAAATGAGGACAATAGAACAAGCAAATGATATACAGTTATGCACAGTGTGCAATAAAAGACCAGGCACTATATAGACACAAGATAATACACAACGCAAATCCCAGAGGAAAAAATGACATCAAGGATAAGATTTAAAAGCAAAAGTTTGAACAGTTCTGCAGCCTGTAACACTTTAGACTGAAAAAAGCTAGAAGTGGAATGAGGAATGTTAGAAATGCAATGTGATGCCAGTCCGTGTAGTGCCTTAAAAATAGGTTTGCTTAAACTGAACACATATTAAACACATAATGTTGTCAAAGCCAGTAAAATCAGTAAATCTAGCTCTAACCCTAACCTCACACACACACACACACACACACACACACAGAGAGAGAGAGAGAGAGAGAGAGAGAGCAAACAAGCCCAAATTTGATCATTATTTCAGCCTGTCAGCATTCAAAAATTGAATTGAACTGAATTGAATTTGAGTGCTCTCTTAGTGGATCTGAATTTTAATTAATTGAATTTAAAATGAAGTGAATTAAATTGTCTCATTACTTTAAAACTGAACTTGATTAAACTGGAACTAACAGTGGCTCAAAAACATTCCTTAGAAGGAACCCAACAATAGTTTGGTGATTTTTTTTTTTTAGTATTATGTTTGCTAGCCATTCTGAGGAAAACCCAGCAGAAAGAGAGTGGTCACTGTGCATTCGTGCAGAAGCTCCTGTGGTTCTTTCATCTAATGGAGATGTTTTTCGGGTGATTTAGCAATAATGGCTGCTCACTGAGATGCATTTGGAAAGATGTGATGACTGAAATCATGATAATTAAGACACAGCTTGAAGGCTAGTGGATGGAAAAGCCAGTGTTGCTATTCACAGGAACAAAAGAGCATGGGGAAATGTGTAAAAGCAGTCATTTTTAATCTTTCCTCTTCTTCATAATCAAGCCATTCCCCAGCCAAACCACATGCCAAAACAGCTGGAATTCCTTAAACATATATTACAATAGAAGAAATATTTTTGTTTTGTTTTACAAGTGTAAATTGCATTTTTTTTAGAAACCACCAGGTGGCAGTACAACCCAAGTTGTGATTACAGCACATTCCAGTAGTCAGGAAGGATAAAACTGGAGTTTTTCATACTTATTAGCCTTTGATTAAAGAAAGTTATCACATGGATACCCAAGTGTCCTCATTACATGAGCCAAGAACATGTTTTTTTGATGAGACTGATTGCTAAGGGTTTGAGAAATGCTAAAAGTAACAGGACTAAAGTTAAATATAATTGCAGTATGACTCAGACTCGGTGGATTTTAAAATCTGCACCCACCTCTCCTGCCTGTCAGCCTTTTAAAGACATTTCCATATCAATGTTTCAAACAGATCTGTGTGTTGGCAGCCACTTCACTGATGTTAAGACGCCTTCTCTCTGCATTATCTTGTTTAAGCCATAAGAGACACATAAAAGCACAGAGGGTTTCTGCCCACACCCAAATCCTGTAATGCTCATTTAATATAATGTATGAGTCATTGAATATACAGCATGATTTGCATGTTAGGCTACGAAAGAGATTTAAAAAAAAAAAAAAAAAAGTAAAACATATACCTTTCAGAAATCATAATAAACAAGACATACTGCAACAACAGGTTATTCAACAGCACAAGGGTGGTTTATTTCAGTTTCATGACTGGCTGTAAATGAGTTAGAAATGTGGGTGAAGTTGAGCTTAAGCTGTAGGTATAGTTATGATATAGTTATGGGTCAAGGCATAAGGATTTAGGGTGGTTTTGTCTTGCCTGCCTGTCAGCTTTTTAAGACTTTAAAGTCTGGAGGCAGATGGATTTAGAGTCAGGGTCTAGTTGAGTTTTATTGTCTGAGTGTAGAAGGGTTTAAAGTGGTGATGTAGTTACGGTTTAGGCTTTCGGTGTAGCTGGGTTTAAGGTATGGGTGCAGATGGGTTTAGGGTCTTGGTGTAAATGGGTTTAGGGTCTTGGGTAGTTGAGTTTAGGGTCAAGGCATAGAGAGTTAGGTTCCGACTTGGTGGTTTTAAATATTTGCTGCCTGTCATTTAGGATCTGGGTGTAGTTGGGTTTAGGATCTGGGTGTAGTTGGGTTTAGGGTCTGGGTGCATTTGGGTTTAGGATCTGGGTGTAGTTGCGTTTAGGGTCTAGGTGTAGTTGGGTTTAGGGTCTGGGTGTAGTTGGGTTTAGGGTCTGAGTGCACATGGGTTTAGGGTCTGTGTAGTTGGGTTTAGGGTCTGAGTGCACATGGGTTTAGGATCTGAGTGCACATGGGTTTAGGATCTGGGTGCATTTGGGTTTAGGATCTGGGTGTAGTTGCATTTAGGGTCTAGGTGTAGTTGGGTTTAGGGTCTGGGTGTAGTTAGGTTTAGGGTCTGAGTGCACATGGGTTTAGGGTCTGTGTAGTTGGGTTTAGGATCTGAGTGCACATGGGTTTAGGATCTGGGTATAGATGGGTTTAGGGTCTGGGTACAGATGAGTTTAGGGTCTGGGTGGAGTTGAGTATAGGGTCTTGCTGTAGAAGCGTTTAGCATCTGAGTGGAACTGAATTTAGGGTCTGGGTATAGAAGGGTTTAGGGTCTGGGTACAGTTGGGTTTAGGATCTGGGTGTAGTTGGGTGTAGGGTCTGGATGCACATGGGTTTTGGATCTGGGAGGAGTTGGGTTTAATGTCTGGGTAGAGATGTATATAGGGTCACACTCAGGGTCTAGACTTAGATAGGTTCAGGGGTTGGTTGTAGTTTACAGAGGAGATAAGTTTATGTAGCAGATATGGAGCAGATATGTTTATGGAGCAGATATGTTTATGGAGCAGATATGGAGCAGATATGTTTATGGAGCAGGTATGGAGCAGATATGTTTATGGAGCAGGTATGGAGCAGATATGTTTATGGAGCAGATATGGAGCAGATATGTTTATGGAGCAGATATGAAGCAGATATGTTTAAGGAGCAGGTATGGAGCAGATATGTTTATGGAGCAGATATGGAGCAGATATGTTTATGGAGCAGATATGGAGCAGATATGTTTAAGGAGTAGGTATGGAGGAGATAAGTCTGGATATAAACGGGTAATCTGCTTCAGTCTTGTTTCTACCAGCTAAAACACAATAAGGAAAGATAATGGCATTTTAATGTTATTGAACATCCAACTAAATATTCACTGCCTTTAAATATTAAAGCTTCAATGTGATTCCATTATGGAAAGAAGTATCTGACAAAGTATCTGATCTATTTCCTAAGCAATTAAATCCAATGACTTTATCCAATGACTGCCTCAACTTCCAGGTAAAACATGCAACATTTTAAAGTATTTATTTGGGTGTAGTTTGTGGGTGTGGTTATGATTTAGGGTCTGGTTATAGAGGTTTAAGGTCAGGCTTGGTAGTTTTAAATCTGCACCCATCTTTGCTGCCTATCAGTCTTATTAGAGTTTAAGATCTGGGTCTAGTTGTGTTTAGGCTCTGGGTGTAGTTGGGTTTCTGGGTGTAGACGGCTATAGGGCCACAATCAGGGTGTGGCCAAAGCTTAGATACTTTCAGAGTTCGGTAGTAGTTTAAAGAGGAGATAAGTTTACAGAAGGTTTGCAGAGAAGATAAGTTTGGATATAATTGGCTAATTACTGCTACAGTCTTGTTTCTACCAGCTAAAACACATTAAAGAAAAATGATGGCATTTTAAGGTTATTGAGCTTCCAACTAAATAATCACTGCCTTTAAATATTAAAGCTTAAAAGCGTTTCCATTATGAAAAGAAGTATCTTACAAAGAGTCCAGTGCTGTTCCATGCTGTCTTTGCTGCTTTATTTCCTAAGCAATTAAAAGCACCTGGTTAAATCTAACGACTTTATCTAATGACTGCCTCAACTCTCAGGTGATTGTAAGACAAAGACATTTAATGTGTAATGTCTTATTGTCTGAAAGCCTAAAATCATTTCCCTTCCAGTTTATCTTGATACTAAACTATTATTGAGTATCTATACGAAATACTCAATAATGCCAATCTGCCAGTTTTATGGTAATATCAAGAACGATCATAAAATCAACATTATTTTGATAAAGATGGAATTATTTATTTTATATAATTTTTATATGGGAGGTTGCTGCTAGGTGGCATGGTGGCACAGTGGGTAGCTTTACTGCCTCACAGCTCCAGGGTCCCTGGTTCAATCCTGAGCTCAGGTTACTGCCATTGTAGAGTTTTTCATGTTTTCACGTGGTCTCTGGTTTCCTCCTGCTGTTCCAAAAATATGCTAGTATGTGGATTAGCTACACTAAATTGTGAATGTGTGTGTGTGCATGATGCCCTGTGATGGACTGGTGTACCATCCGGGGTGAATTCTCCCACCTTGAACCCAATTGGCTCTAGATCGACCGCCACTCTGACCAGGATAAAGTGTTTACCATAGGTGGATGGATAGCTGGAAGTTTGATGCTATTGAAAGGCAGTAATCATCAGACGTAGATCTTTCTTTGTTCAAAATCATATAGTCCTAGATGAAAAGTTGTGCATGAAGGGGAAATTTAAAATATAATCATCCCTCAGCCAATAAGCTATGTTATATTACTCATAAATCTCACTTTCTGCTTTAGAATATGCTGAATGTTCATTTCGACATTACACTTGACCTTGTAATCTGGTATTAAAGCCTGAATGTAGGCTTTATGAGAAAATAATTTCTGTTGATTTGTGGCTTTTTCGTTTCGGAAGGTGTCCTGTATTTTGGCATCAGTGTGAGCTTTGTCAGTAAAATGTGCCAGAAATTTCTGCTCAGCTCAGGTATATGTATAAAGTGCTGGCAACCTATAGCTGCCCTCTCCTGGATTTAACTGTATTGTGGATTAAAGCAAGAGTTGATACTGTTGCTAAGTGATAATTAAAGGTTATCTTTAACCTGGACACAGGTGTCCTATATATCTACAGCACCTAAATTAGTATTTAGTTTAAGTGTGATAGTCATGGCACTAGCTCTGTATATAAAGGTCTATCTATTTATTAACGTTACTCTCCTGACTTACCATCACAAGCAGACGTGCAGATGAGATTTTAAAGAGAGCTTGTTTTCAGCTGTGTAGGATTTCTCCCTTTCCAAATTCTCATTGCAACTTTGTTATGTTCATTATGATAGATCAGATGTTTCCAAACAACATGCCTTGAAGTAGTACCAGGCTGGAGCAGTTTTTTCCCCTCTCCTACACAGGAACCCAATGATATCACTAGCATTAAACTGCCCTGTATCATGAGGTAATAAAATAAACCTGTATCAAGAAATAAGTTTTCTTATTTCTCGATACAGGATCTCAGTATTCTGATGACTTAATATTCTGATGCACGGATCTGATTGGACATCTTTTTATAGATGGCAGCTCATCAGCTGAAATGAAATCTCAGCAAGACTGAGCTATATCCCTGGAGATGCCATATCAAGAACTTATAATCTCCTTAAACACTTGTATCCCACCATCTGACAATGTATGAAACCTTAGTGTATTTCTGGACAATGAATTATCCAACTCTCCTAGCCTGACTCAGTCATGAAGGTTTCTTCTCAGAAGGATCCAAAGTTTCCTCTCCACAGAGGTCACTCAGGTGCTTGTTCAGTCCCTTGTCAAGGTTGGACTACTGCGAAAGCTTTTCCAATACATCTCCTGCAAGTGATCCAGAATGCACCCCAAGCTCTTCCGCCCCAAGATCTAGATCTCGAATATCACCCCATTGCTGCATTCCATCCTGGCTTCCTGCACCACTCCAACATCATACTGCATTTAAAACACTCGGGCTTGCATACAAAGCCAAAAACTGACCCCAAGCTATCATAAGACGCTTAACAAACCCTGCTCTTAACCACATTCCCTTTAAGGTTCTAGCATGGCTCGACTGAACCCACCATTCCTCAAAACACAAAGAATGAACTATGTGTTACAGTCTATGCATTACAGTGTTCAACTTATATACACACAAGATTAGTGTATATACTGTAAAAGTTGTGCACTGTAATGCATAGACTGAGGAGCCTGTGATGTTCTTGAGTCAAAATCAAGTTTGTTGGATGGGAAATAAATGCAGACACAAACAATAAACCCTAGTCATCTTTCTAACACAAAAAGGAAGCTGCACAAAAAAAAACCTGACCCATATTTGGCGCTATCTAGACGCTGCTGTAGAATGTAGAGCAATAATCAGTTTGTTTACAGAGACGTGGTGCACGCATTGTAGAGAGCATTTGATTGGACGCAAATTGGACACGTGCAATTGGACACGTTTTCCCAGAAATGATAAGAATATCAATAAAACACCTTTTTTGTTTTTTGTTTTTTAATATATGCCCACAGCACCAAGAGACTCGTGCATAGATTCATGCTAAAAGTTTCATCTTTGTTAATATTTTGGCTGTCTTTCTCAATGAATCAACTAGAAAACATCTTAATTGCTTTGTTGATTGCGCAGCATAAATCTCATCCTGCAGCAGAGGACGAAAACAGTGTCCTCAGATGGCATAGATACACGAGCATGAAGATAAGTAGCAGGGAAAAAAAGGAGAACGTCTTGTCCTCGTTGTCTCTTTGTCTCCAGCGATGTTTGTAATACGTACAAACTCATTCAGGTCACGCTTAGTCCTCTATCTGATAGTGCTGTTAGGAGACTCACACACCGCCTTGTACTCTGTCACCTTGATGCACACTGAGGATTTATAAAGTGTATGATTTGTGAAGTATATGTGTTGTGTATCATTGTTCTTATTATTATTATTAGTAGTAGTAGTAGTGTTAGTAGTAGTGGTAGTAGTAGTAGTAGTATCAGGAGTTAGAGAGCAACGCAAGCGGTAACACATACACCGATCAGCCATAACATTAAAACCACTGACAGGTGAAGTGAATAACAGTGATTATCTCGTTACAATGGCACCTTTCAAGGGGTGGGATATATTAGGCAGCAAGTGAACATTTGGTTCTCGTAGTTGATGTGTTGGAAGCAGGAAAAATGGACGTGTAAGGATCTGAGCAACTTCGACAAGGACCAAATTGTGACGGCTAGACTACTGGGTCTCCAAAACGGCAGGTCTTGTGGGGTGTTCCTGACATGCAGTGGTTAGTACCTACCAAAAGTGGACCAAGGAAGGACAACCATTGAACCGGCGACAGAGTCACGGGCACCCAAGGCTCACTGATGCATGTGGGGAGTGAAGGCTAGCCTGTCTGGTCCGATCCCACAGAAGAGCTACTGTAGCACAAATTGCTGAGAAAGTTAATGCTGGCTATGATAGAAAGGTGTCAGAACACACAGAGCATGGTAGCTTGCTGCGTATGGGGCTGCATAGCCGCAGACCAGTCAGAGTGCCCATGTTGACTCCTGTCCATCACCGAAAGCCCCTACAATGGCCACATGAGCATCAGAACTGGACCATGGAGCAATGGAAGAAGGTGGCCTGGTCTGATGAATGCATCATTTACCTGGGGAAGAGATGGCACCAGGATGCGCTATGGGAAGAAGGCAAGCCGGTGGAGGCAGTGTGATGCACTGGGCAATGGTCTGCTGGAAAACCTTGGGTCCTGGCATTCATGTGGATGTTACTTTGACACTTACCACCTACATTCTTGCAGACCAAGTACACCCTTCATGGCAATGGTATTCCCTAATGGCAGTGGCCTCTTTCAGCAGGATAATACACTCTGTCAGAATGCAAAATTGTTCAGGAATCAAATTGAGCATCTGTGGGATGTGCTGGACAAACAAGTCTGATCCATGGAGGCCCCACCTCACAACTGACAGGACTTAAAAGATCTGCTGCTAACATCGTGGTTCCAGATACCACTGCACACCTTTAGAGGTCTTGTAAGAGTCCATGCCGTGAAGGCTCAGAGCTGTTTCAGCGGCACGAGGGGGACCTACACAGTATTAGGCAGGTGGTTTTAAAGTTGTGGCTGATCGGTGTACATTTCCCCATTTGAGTGATTATTATTTCTATGAACAGGTAGAGTATTAGATATACATGCTGGGAGCTCAGCAAGAGGGCAATGATGTCTCCCTGGGGGTGAGGCTAATGAGAGAGAGCTGGACAGAATCAGCTGTCCAGAGACTAGAAATAAATTGTCCACTTCCTCATTTCCTCCTGAGAGAGTGCTGAGTGGAAATCCATTATAACCCACTCCATGGATGAAGGTGAACATCATTATGGATGGTTGGAAGTCTGATCCTAGAAAATGTGGATAGGCAAATTTCTTTCCATCCTTAAGAGATGGAGTCAAGAGAAAGGGCCATTTAGGAAATTACAATTCATCAAAGCAAGCCTGAACCTGAAGCCAGTGATCACTTCTCCTGTAAACACAGACAAAGAATTGCACTTGCCATTGTGATTTTGTGGCATTAGCCATAATTTAGTCTGATCAAACCTGTTTAAGTGGAGAGTCTCCTTGCTTTCATGGTTAGGTTACATTCAGTCTCTCAAGCCAGACCTCTAGCATTCATTAGAGAGTCTTTTAGCTTTCACAAAACTGGCAAATTTGTGGAAAGGATTACATTTACTTGCCACTAACAGAACTGCTAATAACTCCTAGAGCCAGTCATTATGGCTTGTATATCAGTAAGAGACTTTATCATAAGAACCAGCCAGACACAGTTTATCCTTTCAGCAATAAAACCCATTGATATACTGTTTAAATACTACCAGAACTTATAAAAAAAATCCACCCTTCTAAATTAGGCCCTCTGATTGGCTGTAGTGTGACCTACCAGAACCACACGACTCAGAAAAGTAACGAGACCATTAATCCACTATCCATTTTATTCTATAAATCTTCATGGCAGTTTATTTACAGAAAAACCGACATTCTGTGTCCATTGTTTCTAGTTTCATTGTGGCAAAAAAATGCATCTCTCTCGCTAAAAGAAGCAGCAACTCCAGCAAGATTAGTGCAAGTTTTTCAATCCAGTGACAATATCTTGCTATGTATGAAAGTTGCGTCAGAGTGCTCAACAGTTTGTTTTTCCATCAGAAACCAGTGCAGTAATATGTGCATACAGAGAGCCAATCAAATTGCAGCCTTCAAGATTCTGAAGCTTGTGGCCAGAAACATGGAAATGGATATTAGATATTCTGTGGGTCATGTTCATATCATCCACTCTAATATATTCAGCCCAGGCTGCTCCATAAGAGAACTGCATCACATCAGTGATAAATGTGTCACTGATAAATCTGTCCTTTAATTCATTTTAATTTACACACCAGAGTAAACACACTTCATATCAGTGGATAGCTTTCATGTGTTGTTTAGACTCATGAATAAAGAAATAATATGAAACTGACATGCTATGATGCAGGTAGGTATTTAACAATGAAAACTGCACAATACACAGTTGAACGGCGAATGAATAAAAAAAAAATGTGATTCTACAATGTTTTTTGTTAATGTCGCTTTTGCTAATGGGCCATTGTGTTTCAGCCATTACAGACAGCAGAATAGTTGTTTTGACAATTACATGCAAAATATGGCTAATCAGCCATTTTAGATTAAAAAATGAATATTTAAAAAAAAAAAAAATCCACAGACATAAGGACTAATCTGTAGTCTGAGTAATCTAGTAGGAAAACAATGTGTTTGTCTTTCATTGTTGTTCAATAAAAGATATGAGCTTCTGCATTTGTGTACCGACCTCAAATGTGCTGCGTTATTCCACGCTTATCAAAAGTGCCCTTGTTACTAATGATTCGAAAAACACAGTGGAAAAGTCAACAGGAGAACTTTTGCCTCCTTTGCATGAGGTTTTAGTGCCTCTGGAATACTAATGACTCAATATTGACAATATTTATCTTGAAAGTGAGTGTATTTTCCTCCTAAAACTTACACTCTCAGAAAAAGGGTACTAACTTGTACTGTTCCTTGTAGAGTACCTTTACAGCTTTCCTCTAAAAGGTAATTACAGTCCAATTCTGTACCTTACATCTTTTTAAAGGTACACCAGTGCCACATTTCCAGCTGAAAGATACATATTAAAGTTGCAAAAGATAAGGGTACCACCCCAGTGACAAAGAAAGGTACTTCCCTTATCTCTGAGAGTGTAATAATGGAGACACTGTTACACCTTCCTAAGCACTTTTCCTTCTAATAATAAATAGATCATCTATTAGGTCATCTTTCAGCTTTTGGGGTCGTTAAAGTGGACATGGGATCATGAAAAATAGTAAGAAACAATAGTTTTCATAAGTGTTTGGCAATTACATGGATTTTGTTTCTTAAAGCACAATAATGCTCAGTGGTAATCCTTTTTTGTAATAGTATATATAACCTGCAAAAATGGTATGGAAAAAAAAGTGAACCTAAATTTGATCTATGACATACCAGACCTCAACTGCTGTAATTTAATTCTGGATCCCAAAAAAAAAAAAAAGTCCTAGGCTGGCAGGTCAGAAGCTACATGCCCAGGCAAGAGCAGAGGAATCTAAATGAAGAGAAGCTGCTGCTTTCTACCACTGTGTCTTTCGTATCTCATCATATTATCTACTGGACTCTGATAAGACCAACCTTTAACTTTCTGCCAACACACACCATCAGAATGCTGGGAACTGCATATATAAAAAAAATCTCATTTTCCAAAAAAAATAAATAAAAACCCCCAAACCCACTGTAAAACACAATAATGGTTATGAATAGCTTGGGGCTGTTTTGCAGTGGGTGCTCTGGGGGCTGCTGTAAAAATTTATAGTTGGAAGGATATTTTATTTCAAAACCTGTGGCTGCAACCTAGCTGTAGATGGATGTTTCTACAAAATGAAGACCTCATATTGCTCCAGTTAGCTATTTTGATCATTCACTTCTTCATGGCATTAATTCAATGGAACATCAACATCTACCCTGTGAGTTTAACCACCTTGGTAATCAACACCAATCATGAGTGGAGCTCCACGATTTTTATTCTGAGGTTTTGGCTGAGTTGCTTGTATTTTCCCATGGAATCAATGACAAAAAAAAAAAAAAAACACTGGCTCTGAATACAGCCATGGGTACACTCCTAATTAACTCCTAATCAGAAACTTCTAAAAAGTAATTACATCAGAGACAGTCAACTTGGTGTATGTAAACTTTTGACCCATAGGAATTCTGATATTATGCGTTAAAGCTGAAGTAAATCTGTTTCTTATCGATTGTTTGACCTCTGATGTGAACAAAGTAGACTTGCCAAAAGACATGTACAGTATGCTAACAGGAAACGTGGAGTTGGTGAATATCTTTAGCCTAGGTGTATAGAAACTCTGTGCCTCGACTGAAGACACAGCCTTGTTTTGATGACATTTGCATCAGAAATGTTTCATGAAGATTTGAATTCGAGTCAGAATCTCCACCAGCTGCCTCAGCAGTACAACAGACGAACAGCGTTTCTCCATCACACTGCGTGGGATGACGGCTTCGCAAGGTCATACACAGCCGCTCATCCAGAGATCTCCAGCAAACACGCATCTTGCAAAGTGAGAAAAAGAGTTATGCCACCTCTCTGTTAACATTTGAACCTCTCAGGGCTAAGACATGAGTCATTGCCTAGCAACTCTCCTCATGGCCACAAGCGTCCTATTTTCGAAAGACTTGGCATTTTTCACTTCACAATGCCCTTATAAAAGGGCTCGGTTACTTCAGCAGAAAAACCATGACAACGTGTGCAATTAGCCCTGCAGTCTGTTTGTTTTTTAATGTATGTGTATATTAGTGTTATGCATTAGGTATATTAAATGTTCTATCATTGAGCACTGTATATGCGCTACAGATCTATGACACGGCATTGTGTAAGGGTGGAGCAGATTATCACATTTACCTGACTAATCATGTTAGATTGCACATCCTGGAGCTCCTAGCAATATGTTAAGTCAGCATGACTCACTGTATTTTTACAGACGATGAGTGATTTCACTATTCAGAATATTTTATAAGCCTTTTAAGATGAAACGTATGTAGAAATGCAAAAATACAAGCAAAAAAGTTCACTGTATTCTGTTCACTTGTTTACAGCTGAACATCTTGGAAGGATGGTTAAGGAGTGGTTTAGAAATTTACACCTATTCGTCTCTAATTGGTGCTTATGCATTTCTGTAGTTTAATATAATGTAAGACAGCATCATGTTTTCTTATTAATTATCTCTGAAATAAGCATCATTGTGTGCTCATAATTGTAATAAATATGCTCATAAATGTACTCCTACTCACATCATGGTATAAGAACAACAGCGTCTCTAGAAATTTCTCCAAGAAATCTGGCTCTAGTTGCGTTTAATTAAAGCTGGGAGGAAGAGAAACAGACAGTAGAACATATAACTCTTTTTTTTTTTTTTTTTTTTTTTTGCTTCATCAAATATTTGTGTAAGCTGTATCAAGTAAAATACTGACCACGCTATTCTTAATTGACCATTTTCTTTCTCGTAAGTGCTTCTACAAAGGATGACTAGATCCATTTTCACACTGAGAAACAGATCAGATGAAAACAAATAATTGAATTTTTCTTTGTGAAAAGCAACTCTCTGCGAACTTCTTTTTCCAAATTATTCAAAATACCAGAGGTGACCATTAAATATAACATGAGTTAAATACAAAAATTTGTCAAATCCAATACTGATCCATTATTTTAATCCATTATTGGCCTGATATCAGCATCAAATTGGTATATCCCTAACGTCTACAGTTTAGAAGATTTGTAATTGATTACACTGGCATTAATCCATAGCTCCAAACAGCAATATGTGGAAATTCAAATGATAATTTGAAAAGTTGAAGTTTTCAAAACTATAATTCAAGGTTATGCTGAAAATAAATGCATGTTAGTCAACTGATGTTTATTTTTTAGTTTTTTTCTTTTTAATTAAATCTGGGTGACATTGGCTAGTGGATTATAAATGACTGTGTTTAAAAATCCTTTATGTCCTTTATGTTTTTATGGTTGCTTAATACTGTAATTAGGGACATTTTTATATTTATCATAAAAGTAATATAATAATGTGCTCCATTTAGCACCTTTCTAACCCTCAAGGTCTCTGTGAACACACACACACACACACACACACACACACCAGAAAAAGACAGGGGAAAATGTTAGGAGAAAAGGTATATTTTAAGCTGACTTTAAAAATGGGAGAAGGAAGTACAATCATGAAGATCCTGGGGGACTTTTTCTTTATTCTCATCATTGCTAGAGGTGGATACTAACACCTTGTACACTTTATGTGCCCGGTGCTAAATTTTCTTTGAATGGTAGATACACAATAGTCTTCAACTATTGGACCCCGGGTACTAATAACGGATGGGTTGATGGTATAATTTTTGGTGCTATCCTTCTCCTATAGTAGTCATTAAATGAATCATATGATAAGATTAAGCGAAACCTTTAAACAACGTGTAGCCTGTCATACCATGTCACACCCATGTGACTTCTCTATGACACCTTTTTCAGGCAGCATGAATTGCTCAAAACCTGTCATATGAAACTGAAGAGAGCTTTGCAAAACAACAAAAAACAACAACAACAATAGTTTCAATCCCCACCCACTATGTTAGGTCTAGTATGTCATTGTGTGCCAGTGTTGGTGTGAAAGCTTTTTTGCAGCCTCGTCATGTGGAAGAGAACAATAGAATATCGATCATCGTTCCTCCCCAAAGCACAACAGCTCACCCCAATCCCATTCTCTCCTGTGGTACACTTCTCATCTGTCTCCACTGCAGCCTGTGGTTGGGATCATTTGCTTGGCCTACATATACTATTTACTATATGAGCCTCTGAACGGTAGCAGTAAAAGAGCATATTTCAGTAGCTAGAGTCAGAGGCAGAGGAAAGGTTATGCATTATTTATCAGCAGGCAAATAAATGAGGCCTTGCCCTATTTTACAAAAAAAAAAAGAAAAGAAAAAGAAAAAACTTCTCAATCAACCCCAGAATCATTTTGCTTAATGAACTGCATCAGCTTCCTTTGCAGAGAGAAGCAAGCAGAACCCAAATGCCTGCAGTATTACTGCAAAATTAATAAATAAATAAATTCCCTATTGAATTAAAATGCCATTTCGAAGTACCCAAAAAAATATACACAAACTGCATAATCACACACTCATGTTTTGGAATCTGAGGACAAATTTAAGACGGACAGAGTGTAGAAGATAAGCAAGTGGACATTTATACATATTGTAGACAATGGAAGCTGCTCAGTAGCATTAGATTTGAAATAAATCCTTGAATATCATGATAAACTATACAATTTATCAAACTAACAAATTGTTCGCAGGAGCACAAGAAATGTGGTATTCATGAAAAACCAGTTCATTCAGAAAAACATTTGCATCCTGCGTGAGTTTCACAGCTTGTGTAAATTTAAACATAATGTGAACTAGATCAGCTTATTTATTTCAATTTATTTCAATCACACACGAATTTAATGAAAATATTGTGAAATTTGGCATGAGAAAAGATCCAAAACAAATCCATAAATTAATACCAATCAGACTAGCTATTCAATCAGGACAAAAGAAATGGCACCCTATGAAAAGAGGATGAGTTTGTGTGTGTATATAGAAGTGTGTGTTACTGGAAGATTTTGCTCACGCTATGTTTAGGAGCTGCTCTTTCACGTTTCGTCGCCATTTTGTCATTATCTGCTCTCTGAGCTTTGCCTTTTATGGAAATTTCTGGCTTCACTAAATGCAAATATGCTGTGAACTTGAACGTGAATGATGTGAACGTGAATGTTAGTAAAGCTGTGTTCGATTTAACTTGGAAGTGGGAAGTCAGAACTTATGTCATTTTCAACCTCTGTGCTACAAAGTATGAAAAAAACATGGACACAAAAATCTAGCCAGCTAACTGTGAATAGTGAAGTATATTTACCTCCTCAAATCAGTGAAGTGTACAGTCAGTGTTATAGATTTAACAAGTGAATATATCTGTATGTTGACTGAGCTAAAGCAAATACTTGTATATACAATATAACTTATTTTACTTATTGTTACTTATTGTTTACTGTTGATGCTGTAAGCAGCCATTTTGATTTGTCACGTGCAAAAATCGGCATTGAGGAGACTGTCCCAACTTTCCGAGTAGGAATTCCGAGTTGAAGGGGCCTTTTCTTTGGTTTTTCCTACTCAGCGGTCAGAAATTCTGAAGGTTTAGTCCAGCATAATTTATAGTGATGGGCATTTATCAACATACACATGTGAGTATGAAGAAAGTCAGTGTTACTGAAACTTTTTCAAATCTGGTGGGATTTTTTTTAGTTCAGTTTGGCCTATAAAAATATTTTCACTCAAAGATAAATAAAGCTAAAGGAAACCCAGTGTCAGCCTTCATTTGAAGGCATGTCATGACTGCTGGTCAAACCACAAAGCAACCACAACCCTTTGAACAAATCAGTAAATGAATGAATGAATGATAGATCTACTGATGGGTGACACGTTAAAACAAAAGTCAACATAACGTGACCACAAGCCACCAGAACAGCTTCCGCACTCCTCAGCATGCATTCCTCTGCCTCTGGACTGTACCGGAGCGATGAACACCATTCTTTGGAAAGATATTCCCTCAGATGGTGGTGCTGAATGCTGTCTATCATGTCGCTCCACTTCATTTCAAAATCTCCCATAGGTGTTCAGGGATAGTGAGTGTGAAGGTCAGAAGATAGATAATAAGATCTCAGCTTGTTAGGAATATGGGGTCAGAGGGGAGGGTCAGCCATGATACGGCACCCCTGGAGCTGAGAAGGCTTTGCTCAAGGGCCCAGTAATGGCAGCTTGGTGGTGCTGCCGTAATCCAGTAATCCAGAGCCTTTAACCACTGATCCATCACTGATAGATAGATAGATAGATAGATAGATAGATAGATCAGAATCACATTTAATGCCAAGTACCATGGGTTTACATGTACAAGGAATTTGTCTTGGTGTACTGGTGCATAGTATAACAGTAAAAATACAAGAAATAAACAGAATATTAATAAAGTAAACAACTATAAGTATAAATATAGAAATATAAAAATTTAGGAAAATAAAATAAAATAATAAAAATAAGATAGATAGATAGATAGATAGATAGACTGGTTGGTTGGTTGGTTGGTTGATTGATCACTTTGTTAATCACAGAGGGAAATTCACAGATTATAGCAGCAGCAAAAAGTATTCATGAACTAATAAAAATAAAAATATTCAATAAAAAAATTATAAAATATATAATTGTAGAATATAAAGAAAATATAACCGTGTATACACAAGTTCTTACATAACATATGATTTACATCACATCCATCCTCATCAGCCCAGTCAATGTTTCCTCATGCCGTGTGGATGGGGGCGGAGTCATCCTGGAAGAGACCACGCCCATCAGAATTGAAGTGTGAATTAAATAAATTTGCGTTGATTTGCATTGACGCTACGCCCTAAAGGGACAAATGGACTGCTTTTACAGCATAACAGAGCCACTGGACAAGCTTGTGTAATAAAATCTTATCAGAGTATACTAAATTGACGATTTAAAGCCCTTAGTTCCCGCCTCCTGTGCGAGGATGAGCTGATACTGGCACGCTGATTGGCTGATCAGGCTGTCAATCCTACTGACTGGCCACGTGAAGTGGAACGTCTAACGACTCCCCCTGGCTCATGGAGGCGGGGTTTGTTCCGGCTCGCAGGAGGCAGGCGGAAGTGACGCAAGAGAGGGTAAGGTAAACTGTTGAGGTGATCCATGGCAACAGAGTCAGTGCAGCAGCCGCGCGCGCAGCCTGTCACACACTCAACCGACTCTAATGCATTGACCGGGTTCTCTCCGTTCCTTCGCTTTCTTTTTGTTTTTTTTTTGTTTTTCTATATTTTTTGTAAGAGAAGACGAAATATTTCGCGTTTTTACAGCAAACGACTGTCTGTTATTGTAGAAACCTGAAGAAATTTGGCGTTTAAACAGCTGAAAAGAGGCTTTCTGATGTAGCAGCTCTCCTTCGGTGCTAGCTGGCTTCATCAATTTCCATCATTAAAACAGCGAACAAAATGTTCTAGCAGCTAAAAAACGACAAGAAACGCCGCATTGAGTTCATAATTTACTAAAATAGGTTGTACATCATATGTATAGGCAGTGCTGGGTTTATATTAGCCAAAAAAAAAACACGAAACATAAACAAAAACAAACATGAGGGGTATTAAGGAAGGTTCTCGTTGCGTGTGAATTCCTTTGGTTGGATACAGAAAGGGGGAGAAGAGCATCACCTGAACATCACTTGAGCATCACCTCATCCTTCATTGTCATTGATTTAAACCCATTGAGAGCGTGTGAAGGACTGGGTGAAGATGGCGACTGGAGCTGGATGGCAGCAATACTACAATCCTGCTGGAAAATACAGCGCCTCAGGATCAGGCATGGCCATGGAGTACACACAGGACCTGCATCTGAAGATGAGCAAGAAGATCGCACAGCTCACTAAGGTAGTGTGTGTGTGTGTGTGTGTGTGAGATGGTTGAAGGTGCACTGAGGTGGTGGTGGTGGTGGTGGTGGTGGTGCTGTCCATCATTTGCATGCACAGACCAGACACTGCCTCCAATCACTGACTGAATCAGTTAAAGGACCAAATCTCATCCAGTTCTTCATTATTCAGGTGTGTAAGTGTGTATAAGTTGCATCATATCTCCAAGACCAGTCACAAAGCCACCAGAACAGCTTCAGCACTCCTCAGCATGCCTTCTACAAGTCTCTGAAACTGTACCGGAGCGATGAACCCCATTCTTCTGAAAGATATTCCCTCAGATGGTGGTGCTGAATCCTGTCTAACACGTCACTCCACTTCATTTCAAAATCTCCCAGAATCTCTAGACTAATACTATATTTTAAATCTATAGTATTATATATTATATATTAAATAAGGAATAATCAGCAACGCTGGTGTAGTGTGATGTGATGTGATCATGATGTGCTCGACATAAAGAGGAGTTACTCTGACCACTGCAAAGTTGATTATTTTCCACTAACAGCAGAGTTTTATTCCGCTTACATCACAGCGATTCATCGATAATTACATTTTGTAATAATTAAAGAACATCGCCATACTTTTTATCCGTTTACAGTTACGTTTACTGTTGTGGAACGTCCACAATACAGACGTTAGATCCTGTTATCACTTAGTCGTTCTCTCATGTCCCAGTTAAACTCCAGTCCACTGCCAGTCAGTGACTGAATCAGGTAGAGCTCATATTCTGTATAAACCAAAGCAAACACAGCTGTGTTTTTACATCTATGCACAGTTTGGTCTTCTTTCTGCTTCGACATACTAAATCTGATTAACTCAGGTGTGTTAGTGCAGGTAAATTGCCATCATATGAAATACATGCACACTGCTGTGCTATATAATAGCTCATATGATGAGATCATGTTTGTGTGACTCCTTGTTTTTCTTAAGGCGGCTTTAGGTTGTACATTTTTGCACGGTTTTACTGTCACAGACAAAAATCACATATCATTAACAAATTCTTTGTGAGTCGAAATTTGCAGTCTTAGAACACATAATGTGATTTGGCAGATTTATTTATTTATTTATCCCCGATTTTGTTTTGGCCAATTCCCACCCACCAGTCAACCTGGGAGGGCAGCTAACGCAGGCAACCACATCTTTATGCTGGATCACAGGGCAGCGTAACACACTCCGAGGAAAGTGCTCTCTGTCCTCTTCCACATACATAAACTCACAGACACCCATGATTGGCTAGTGTCATTGTGATTGACAGGAGAGAGAATAATATCCCTCCCACCCAGAGAGCACAGCCATTTTTGCTTTCTTGGACTCCTGGCCACGGATGGCTTGCCGGGATTCAAACTTACAATGTCTGGCCAATAGGGTAAACACTTTTCTGCCTTTTTTATCAAAGAGCTTGGAATATGAGCGCAGCTGTGATGCTCCTTTAAAAGCCACCAATAAGCGGACAGAATTAGATAACGCCAAACTCACGGGACAGCCGCAAATAAACGAATGTAATGATGAAACATGCGAATGGACAGAAGAATACGCTCACTGACGACGTAAGCAGAAGTTAGTAATCTTCTTTAATCCCAGGTCTATCGTTAGAGGATCTTCAGCATATAATCTGACAAAGAGTACAACAGTGCTATCTATTACAAAATTTGTCTAAGATTTTATTAGAATCATCTCATGCAGTGTGATAAGTCATAATCTCAAAAGACATGGTCTAAAACTAGATTTATAGCGAACTCTGATAGCCTGAGAGACAAGGCTTGATTTATGTGGGAAATAAGTTTGGAGTTTTGTAAACTATACAAAATAAAGGTTTTACCAGCTATTGGAGTTTCATCCAGCGTGTTCCTGTTAATCATGTTCTGAGGGTTTTCAAAGCAAACAGTCTCAATATGTCTAGCGAAATGTTAAAATAATAATAAGGTAGCAACATAATTACTGTATTGATGTGGTGTAGGCAGTGTTGAATTTATAAATCATCTGTTTCAATTCATTTATTTTCATTCCCTTCAGTTTGAGTCCAAAAAAAACCAGAGCTGCTGTAATGGAAATTAATCAACAGAAGGCTGCAATATGCAAATGAGTCTTTAAGCAGTGAGCATTTCTTATATTGTGAGAGCATTTACATGATCATGAACAAAACATATTTTGGTAACAATAGCACACACCAATCGTTATATTTAACAGTTTCACAGTGTGTTTTTTCCAGTTTGTGTACATACACTTCAATAGGAACACCTGTACACCTGCATATTCATGCAATTATCCAATCAGCACAATGCATAAAATCATGCAGATGCAGGTCAAGAGCTTCAGTTGTCGTTGTTGTTCTTCTTTCGGCTGCTCCCGTTAGGGGGCGCCACAGCGGATCATTGGTCCTCATATTTGATTTGGCGCAGTTTTTACGCCGGGTGCCCTTCCTGACGCAACTCTCCCATATTTTATCTGGGCTTGGGACCGGCACTGGGAGCGCACTGTCATATGCAACCCCAGTGGCTGGGGATGGTTCCCTGGCCGGGAAGCGAACCCGGGCCAAACCACTAGTCCTCCAGGGACCAGGTTAAGAGCTTCAGTTAATGGGGAAAAATGTGATCTTAGTGGCATGGCGTGGTTGTTGGTGACATACGGGCTGGTATGAATATTTCAAAAACTGCTGATCTCCTTGGATTTTCACACACGGCAGTCTAGAGTTTTCATAGAATGGTGCAAAAAAACAAAAAACATCCAGTAAATGCCAGTACTGCAGGAAGAGACGCCTTATTGATCAGAGAGGTCAGAGGAGAATTGCCAGACAGGTTTCAGTTGATAGGAATTCTACGGTAACTCAAATAACCATTCTTTATAACCGTGGTGAGCAGAAAAGCATCTCAGAACATGCCAAACCTTGAAACAGATGGGCTACAATAGCAGAAGGCCACATGGGGTTCCACTCCTTTCAGCCAAGAACAGGAATCTGAGGCTACAGTGAGCACAGGATCTCTGAAGCTGGACTGTTGAAGATTCCTGTATGATATTTATATATGGTGATTTGTTATCTGACTGCACAGAATCTCAGCCTTGTTGGTAATTTTAGCTCATAAGTTGCAACACGTGACTCACAAACACTTGTGTACTTGCACCATTGTTCATTCATTCCACTCATATTTTGCTGAAATACCATATACATGTATTTGTAAATAATCTGTACTCCAATAACGTGTTATCTGTGCATCTATATGAGGACAAGCCAGCCACAAAAAGGGTGTTAGTTTACATTGTTGTTTTCACACAGTGGAATCCAACACCTCCATTCGGGCTGTTGGCCTCTCTCTCACTCTGTTATACTGTGAGCCCTCAGAACGGCCGTATGTTGTGTCTTTACTCACACATTGTGATTCAGCTGACCAGGATGACCAGTAAATCCTTAGGGTTTTGGATGAACAGCGCTTCGGGAGGGTATTAAAGAATGCTCACAGTGACATCAAGCACAAAAAGAGCTGCTAAAAATTCCTCTAAAAATAGATATGATTGTGATGTGAAGGAAAAGCTCTGAGTGAATGCCTCATGCTCGGTACTTCTTTCAAAGCATGGCTTGAGGCTTTGTTCTGTTTTAAGGCTGTCTTTATGGACTCGCTCTCATTGCCCATGTCTGTGTGCTGACAAATTATAGATGATGCCATGTCCCTGGTTGCACTGTTTTACCAAACTTGGCAACCCTCAGGCAGTTCAGCCTGCCAAGAGTAGTCAAGGTTATTGTTTCGAACACTTGTGCAGCGTTCAAAGTACCCAGTTATGCGTGTGTACATTAACACTTAACATTTAATAACTATTAGCCTGTGTAGACTGGTCTGTTAAAAATGAAACGTAATGCTGTACGGCATATCTGACGAATCATGATCGCTTTTGGAGCTCTGGGTGATTCCTGACAGGCCTTTTCATTATTGTCAGGTCCTTGACCAAACTCACCGATCCTTCTCTGAACTGCAATTCATCCTCAGCCAGGATTTCATTAGTAACACTTCTGGAATGTCTTACTGCAGTTCTGCATGCATTGGGTATTAATGCTCCATATACAAGTGCAGAAATGCTTACCTAAGCTCCTTGGGCAAAAAAAATAAATAATAATCACGTGTTAGCCTATTTCTTCCCAAAGCACTTGGTCATATCTCTCCTCATCTTCATCGCGATCTTAACAATTTTATCTCGATCTTCCAATGACTGGGTGCAAACTAGCGAAAGTCCGGGTGCCAATATTTCACCTGTCACTCTTTTTCCTCTGTAGAACATTTTGTGGTGTTCGCTACAGTGAAATTTCAGACCCCCTCAGAAGAAAATTTGGAAATTTAGTGTCCCATTTTGTGTAATACATCCACGATAATAGTGTTTATGTTGCTATCTGAGCATTCCTTCAACATGGATTCGCATCGCTTTTCCCCTGGCCGGCCTTGTATGGTACACAGCTTGCATATGAATCATGAGCAAGTCTTCGTTTTCCTCCTGCATCATTTTCATCAGTCTCTACCAGTTGTTAAAAGTATATTTTATATATAGTGTAAAATCTACTAGCATTAGCAATCATCACAAAACAGCAATGAGCTCTAAAAAACAAAGCAACTACGGAAAAACCTATCTACATAGACCTCGCTACTTCACTAACATCAGGTTTATATGCATTAATTACCTGGTAACAATGGTAGCTAATGAAATAGTCTAGCCTTACGTTGATTTTTATGTTATGTCGGGTATGTTTTTGTTTCGCAGAATTGTAGGAAGCTACAAAACCATGACAGAAAGTAAAACTATTGCTAGCCGATTCAATGATTTCAGGTTCATTTTTTTAGCTAGATATTGGGTGTGTTGATATTTACCTCCATAATTCCTGAGGTACAGACCAATTTTTACCTGAGGAAATATGCTGGATGTTCCAAATAATCCTGCAAGTTTTCTAAAGGATTGCGGTCTGGTGATTTTACAGGAGTGTCCCAGTGCTTCATCATGTTCACAGATTTGGCATCCTATAGTTGACATCCTGGAATGTGGGAGTGTCAGCGTTGTTCTGGACACGAAGCACAAAAAGTCACTTGGACAACAACTGTGTGCAGTAAGACAGTACTATTGATGGACTCATTTTTGGTTATCAGAAGTATGTGGCAATGCATTTTTTTAATGCAATTTCTCCCTTTTCTTTCTTCCATCAACCAGCCAACTTCCCCCAGCTACTAACTGGGAGGGTGAAGGCTAACATGTGCTTTCTCCGAGACACATGAACACATGTTTGCTGCTTAACAGGGCACCGTAAGCACTATCTGCCCTCTTCCACATACATGAGCTCACAGTAGCCCATGATTGGCTAGTGTCACTGAGATAGATAGCAACCCTCCCAGAGAGTTTGGCCAAACAATCAGGCAAACAGCCAAACAAGTGCTTCCTTTGAGACTGGTGAAGCTGCTGCATCTTTTCGAACAGGAAAGCTCAACACTTTTGGAGGAGACACTAACTGCCCTGTTTTATATACATGAGTTAAGAGCCCTTGATTGGCCAGTGTCACCCAGATTGACAGCTGCATGTTCTCCAGCCCTGATCATGGCATGGTCAGGTTTCAAACTTGGCTGAGATCATCCACTCAGGACCAATAGTTGCTTATTAACCAGTTTTTTTTCCATCCTTTTCCTTGACTCATTCTAGGGTGTTACTTTATCCAGTGGAACGTAAGCTCTTTAACTCCCAGGACCCCTTGCAGGGTCTTTCCTAACTACTTAACTTTATTGTAAATTTCACTGTAGCAGTTACTAAAATAAAAAGCTTTAAGGCGGAGAACTGAAAATACACAATAAGCAAAGAGTTTGCAGTCACAGAATGATGTCCAGGGAAATGATGTCAGAAGTTGATCATAAACACAGTGCTGGAAACAGTCAGCATTTTTGACTCTGAATTTCGAGTTTTAAATCACAGCGCTGAAACAACAGATGTACCCTTCTGCATTATGTAACTCAGTACATTATATATTTACTATTATTATACAATTATTGCACGACTGATAGCTGGTATTAAGCGTGGTGTGTTCAGTTCTTACACCACAGCGCTGATGAATTCTCGTATCTGGTTGTTCAGAAGATGTTTAGTTTTCTATAACAACAACTTCAAGTGCTTCACTGCACTTATTCTTTCTGTAGTAACTTCAATAGCAGACACACCACATAAACAGATATAATTTTGGGAAGGAATCTCCAGTGTCAGCATTTTGTAACAGTCAGAGATTCGCTTTATTAATGTTAAGAGAGAGAAAAAAAGAGAAGCTGGTGAGGTAATGACTGTTTATAGCTGCTGTAATGTAAGTGATAACTAGATAAGGAACTAACTTTTTTCATGGACTTTCCACACTATTAAATGTAACTATAAATGGAGTTGTTGTTCTTTAATATAAAACTTGTTGGCAAATTGCTTTTGTATACAAGGAATAAAACACTTCTGAATGTGCCGTTATAGGAAAATAATCAATTTCACGTTTTTTAACCCACATTTGATACTTCATCTTCATCAATGATCCCATCTTGAGATGAAGAACATAAGAACACTTTAATCATCACAAATGTCTTGTTTTTTCCTGCTCTTCTCATCACCGCAGTGCCAGCTGGCTCTCTGTGTGAAATCAGATAAAACTGTACCAAAAAAATAGGCCACACACTTGTGCTCATCTTAATCCAGGGTAGAAAAAAATGACCCTTGTGATATTGTGTAGAGGAATACAGACCGTCATGGTGCTGAGCAGATGGCCATAGCCTCGGGCCTGTAGGGATAAAGCTCCAAAACGCAACAGGACGGCTGTAACGTGTTCTTTAGGAAGCAGCGCTCTCATTCACAGAATGCGCAGTAATGACTTTCATACTGTAAAAGAAAGCGAGGAGCCCCACAATGAAGAGTTGTTTATTGCTATAGAATCCAGTGTGTGTGTGTGTGTGTGTGTGTGTGTGTGTGCGTGTGTTTGTTTTGTTTTTACACAATCAACACAAACCCAGATGAAATTATTTTCACCCTCTCACTCATTCCTCCACAAACACTGAGAGGAAATAACTGTATTTGCAGTAATCCTCTCTGACATTTAAGGACTTCATGTACCATAGTACATTCTCTTCAAGCTGCTCTCTTCAGCACTGCCAGTATTGGAGACGGGATTAAGAGTCATTCTGGAGACAATTTTGGGAATAGCTGCATATAACTTTGTTACATTTGCATTACCACATTTGCATCTCCAAAAGGTGTGCGATGTCTGTTAGATTTCGGTTCATGGTGTGATTGTAAAACGGTGTGATTTTTGATGCATCTCGATTCTATACATGATGATTTATTTTGTATAGGGTGTATCATAGGCTTGTGAGATCGTCTACAATGTGCCATCGTTCTGTCACCGATTGGCAATTATAGTGGCTTAGGAGGGGTGTAGACAGCAAAAAGCTGACTTGGGGAGAAAAAGAATGGGGCAGGGCCAGAAATCCAGAAATATGCGACGAGTGTCAATACAGCTGCTGTATTGACAACAAAAAAGCTGGTTACAAGCTGCGGCTATAGCTGCTAGTCACTGCATTAGAATTTAGTCAGGGTTTTTTTTTATTTATTTATTTTTTTTATTAATCATTTCCTGTTAACACACAGGAATGCTTACAAAACTGAAGGCAGGACTGTTGCTGAATTCGACTAAAGGTCATAACCGGTCATTTTTCCGACCTCCGAATTAGGGAAAAACCAAAGAACCCATCTTCAACTCGGAATTCCTTCTCAAGAACTCAGGATTATGTCTTTAACTCTGAGTTCACGAAGTGACGTCAGATCAGAATGGCTGCTCACAACATGAACAGTAAACAAACAAACATGACTTCTTTACACCCACTTCAGAGGTAAGCTGAATGGAGCATGTAAATAAACTTAACCAGTTTTTAGCAGTGACTGCTCTCCTTAGCGGATAAACTTACTGAATTCTAGTAGTCGCCTGGATAAACAATACATTGTTTCATGTTCTTAATTTAAACTCCCGCTCATGGCTTGAGAGCGAAGTCATTAATGGCTTTATCTGTTCGGCAGCATGGACAATAGAAGCTTAAGATGCATCAGAGAACAATGTTTAGTTGCTTTGCTCTGAAGTCGGACATTATTACGGCTATTACGGCTTACGAACACATATTATGAGATACAAATTATTTTTTGTTGATCTTAAAGCTGCAGACACCACGTATTCCAACAGACGTTTAAATTGTCCAACTTGACAGGCGTGGAACCTATCTGTGATTCCTGATACTGTCAAGAGTCGTCGATCGTCAAGTCTGCTGTGTGACCACTTTTTGCTGTTAAAGCATGAAGTAAAATGCTATAAATCAGCTTCAAGTTTTCAACAACGTCATAAGGGCACAAATCTTTCGTGGTGAAACTTGGAATTGACTCGGAGATTCTCTTTGCCAGTTGCTTGAGGGTTTTCTGTTTGGCAGGAGACAGGAGAAGAAGTTATGTTTTTCCTCCAAATCCTGATGGAAATGTGCATTAAGATTTTGTGTGTTCGTTGTGTTTCCAAAAATAGTTTTATCTTGGTAGAACCGAACTCGGGCAGGACGTGCATCATGCATCTTATCCAGTTCTTTTTTTGTCCATGTAATTCATAAAATGTGCAACATGCCCACACAGTTGCTCTAAAAGCAGAGCACTTGATACACCTACGCCTTTATATTACACCACCACACTGGTGTAAATGTAATTTTCTCTACTTTTCATTATGACTTGCTTCACATTGTATTTGAATTGTTTTTTTTTAATCCAATTGTTGAGATCTGCACATCAATGCAAAGTCATTTTGAAGAAAGTATTGAGATGGATCTAAGAATCAAATTTTTTTTCTTCCTCCTAGTTTCTGTGAGAACTGGCAGTTTAGTGTTTAGTGTTATACAAAAAAATGCATAAAATCCCTAAACCTTTGTATTAAAAAAAAAAAGCAAACTTAACATTTACAGACATTTTTAAATATAAAGCGCTGTTTGTTACTTTAGGTCAGACATGTTAGTCTAAAAAATTAGTCATTTTAAAGTGGTTTTATTCTGAGCTCTTCTGCTCAGAATCTCATTTCTCTGGAGTTTTACTGTTGGGCTTAGAGGATTTAGTACGATTTCTTTCCCAAAGCTAATAGAAAGAGCTGAGAACAGAATGAGCAAGCTGTCAGAGCCGGACATGACTGTTTGTTATGTAGCAAGTTGCATTAACCTTGACAGAGAGTTTCTCAGATTTTCATAAAGCCTTGTCAGATCTCATTTAGATCAGCACGAGGCTGTACATTAGTGTACTAGTGAAAACGTGAGGCTTTTTTTTTCTGGCACTGTGCGAGACAATGCTGCGATGGAATTAGGAGTGAAACAGGCATTTCAATTCAGTTTTATTTGCATCACGCTTTTAATAATTGACAGAGTGACACAGTAGCTTTACAGAATTCTGCGTTTTATAGAAGAATGATTAGCACATTCATGTTTGGACAAATGAGTACCGATGCTGAATATGGTTTTCTTTTTTTTTTTTTCTTTTTTTCTTTTTTTTTTTTTATTGATGACTCGTTCATCCAGCGACAGCACAGAGGCAGAGAAATTCTCCACCGTGTGAGAGCTGACACCCCGATCAATAGGCCATGCAAACTACATCAGAATTCCCATCTGGCTGCACAGACGTGTTTGGCATCGTAAAATTTAAAAATGTATTCGACTGGTTGTCTTTGCCACAGTTAAAGAAAAACTGATTCAGGGTTTTGCGTTTTTATTCTATTTTTTTAGTGCACTCAAATACAGGTAAGCAACAGCAATGTATTCGTCAAACTGCACCTCAATTAATAGCCTTACACGGGTTCCAAGCTTCAATACAACGCTATTAACAATGACGATAATAAACCAGTTCAATAAATCGGCAAAATAACACATCTGTGCAGCACATTACACTGTTTAAGGACATAGCAATTCTTGAATTCATGTGTACGACCTAGTGTTAAAGCTGAAATGGTTTATTCTGAAGCTGAGCTCAGAGTGGAAGTTCATGTCAGTCAACAGAGCCCTTCTTATAAGATAAGATAAGATAAGATAAACTTTATTAATCCCCGAAGGGAAATTCAGGTAGTCTTGTAGATAAGTAAGAAAGAAAGTAGTAAGAGCAGTAAAAAGTAGTGAGAGTAGTAGAAATTAGTGAGAGTATAGCTGAACGAGCCGCCTTTCTTGGATGGAGAATGCTACTATAGCGGCGTCTGGGCATTTTTTTCCACCTTGTTCATGTCCTGTTTCAATCTCTGTCAACTGGTACGAAAATGATAACGTTCCTTTAAAGAAAATATTTTAAAAAAAAAAAAAGTCTTTTCCCAGTGTAGTCTTACACAATGTAGACTTTGAATCTTAAATATTTCCAGAATAATGATGTTCATTTAGGCTGCTTTCTTTACTGTTTGCCTCTCTTTTGTTTTTTCCCCACTGCTTCAACGAGTGAATGAATGCAACCCCTAATATGTACTAAGAATAATGTATTTCATCAATTTTACCTATTTCATTTTGATTTCGGACTTGTTAAACAAGCTAATAGGTATTTGGCTCAGTGTTTCCTGAAATTTGGCTTCAGTCTCACCACTGATTATTTTGTGGTTATTTTGCTGCATTACTATTACAAGCAAGCCAACGGCATCATTGGCAAGGACAAACTTCAGACACGGCATGAGAACGAAACTTTGGATGATTTAGTTTATAACGTTAACACATCCTGCCCTGGGGGACTTCAGATAGGGGGTGTTGATATTAAACTCATGATAAATTACAAGTATGAGCTATAAGTACAGTGGCATAAAGCATAAAGCTGCTGAAAAATGCTGAATTTACTGTTAGAAGACAAATATTTATTTAATTTTTATATTGTGCACCAACAGTTAATTGTGCACATAATTTAACGTGGCTGTGAGCTTCTAAAACGAGATTAAAATCATGAATCGTAATATGTTTGCAGGATGTTGGCTAGTTTAATTTGCACTTTTGATTCGTTGAATTAATAAAATAACAGCAATGTTTTGAGTAAACCTTCATCTACTACATTTACAGCTCAATATTGTTGTTAATTTCATGTATGACAACACTTCGGGGGGGGGGGCGCACGGTGGCTTAGTGGTTAGCACTGTTGCTTCGCACCTCCGGGGTTGGGGGTTCGAATGTTCACAGGGGTTTGTATGTTCTCCCCGTGCTTCAGGGGTTTCCTCCGGGTACTCCGGTTTCCTCCCCCAGTCCAAAGACATGTATCCCAGTCTCCTGGGATAGGCTCCTCCGTGACCCTGTGTAGGAGAAGCGGTAGAGAGAATGGATGGATGGATAACAGTTAGGTCATGGAGACAAAAGCTGAGCAGTGCTGATTGTATTAAATCTCAGTATCTCATATACAGCAACTTATAAGTTGTAATTTATTTATTCGATTTGGCTGTACTTTCATTTGCGATACCATAAACCTTGTGAGTGCCACCGACTTTTTTTTTTTAAAGAAAGGAATATTTTTTTCTGCATTCCTCTTCTCTTCCTCTGTCAACACCTCCACCTTTTTTAGCAGAAATGAAAAGAATCTCAGTGGCGCTTATACACTGGCAGGTGATTTTGTTTGTCAGCGCTCTTCCCTGCCCCTCAGCTTCCTCCACCTCTTCAGTATAATAGAATAGCAATCCCCTCATAGAGATATTCATGAGAGCGATTGTGTCACGTTGAAGCGATGACAGCGCAGGACACGGGATGTCAGTGCAGGCCGGAACGCGTTGAACATCAAAGTCTTGCTCACTTGTGCGTCATCTGATGCCCTTTTTTTTCCCTCTGTACACGCGCTTTCACACCAGGCGAAAGAATCTGTGCTTATGATCTCTAGTGATTGCCCATTTAACCATGTGTTAGCTTTGCTGAGTGTGTGTCTACTGTTGAAGATGAAGATTCATTGCAAAAAGGACATGACAAGAGCATGTCCTCTTTCTATAAAGCCTGTAATAGATTTAGGTTTGTGGACTTCGGGACCTTCCTGCACATTTAGTAAGTCCACTGTTTGTAAGCGAGTGTGAAACAGGAAAAATGGAGTCTTGCCTTGCCTATGCACACTTTGTATGATTTTCTTTCTGAGCAATGTGTGAACTGGTGCGAAAAACAAAAAACATCCAGGTACGTCTTGTTGATAAGAAAGGGCCGAGGAGAATGGCCACTTAGCTGACAGGAGTGAAAGCTGTTGTGGTCTTCTGCTCTTGTAGCCCATTCTCCTCTAGGGTCCACATTCTGTTGTGCATTCTGAGATGCTTTTCTGCTCGCCACAGTTGTAAAGAGTGGTTACTTGAGTTACTGTAGACCAGTGATCCAGTCTGCCCATTTTCCTCTGTAAAAGTATAACAGTTTCTTTTTTTTTTTATATTTCCATATCTCTGTAGCGGAATGTGTATAGGACAGAAAAGAGGGAGTCTTGCCTTTCTTGTATCTGTACATGTGCTGGTCTGGTAAAACCTGTCGGATGTCACTAAATTCTGGAAAACAGCCAATAAAGACGAAAAATTTTACCAAAACAGACCTTTTTTTAACGTCTCTACTTTAAGAAAACACTATACTTTACTATATTTTACCAAAACTGTGTGGAATTGTTTTTGTTTAGGCTACAATCTACCCTTGTTTTGACTTTCTATCTGTAAAGATCATGCTGGATAAAGGGCCAGTTCAGTAAACACTCAGTCTGCCTAAAGATGTCTGAAACCTTGCTAGCTAAAGTGCACTTTCCTCATGGTTTGATGAAGCTTTCGGATAGCTACATGCAGTAGCGAACTGGACATGGATCTTATCATTTCACTTTGTCAGAAGACATTAATAACAAGAAATATAGCCAAAAGAAATTAAAGGATGAATTATCGATTATTTCCACATGAGGGATTATTTCCCTCATGTTAGCATGAAGAGATCAGTTGAGTGAAGAGATGACGATGAGGCTAGTGCTTGAGGCTGGAAGTGACTTTTAACCTCAGGTAGTGAGACAGAAACTGATGAGGATGATGCTGATAATCAAAGCGAGAACTCATTTCACATTTGAAACTTGTAATTCTTTAAACCTGGGCAGTAATGTTTAATACAATACATCTATAATACATTATATATAATATATAATATATAATATATCTTTGTTTTAATAATATAAGTGGAGTTGGAATGAAATCTTTGTGTGATTTTCTTTATTGGCACTTTTTTGGTTGAGATACTTGCAGAACATACTTCAATTAAGGTCTTGTCTATAGGTTTCAGAACTATATTTAGTAGAAAATGTCAAAAATTGACCATGTGAAGACTTTTCCAGGGTCATCAAACATAAAGAGCAGGATTTTGACTTGCCTTTGTATGTAAGTTAAACTGATATCTGTCCGAGAATTGTCTAATTACTCTCTTTATCGTAAGTATTTTATCAAATGTACTCGACGCTGTCAGAATAAAACAAATGACTCAAATACTATTCACATTTTCGTATTTTGATGTTATGTAATTCTGATAAATCAAAATGTCTCCTGTCTACATGTCTCCTTAACTTATTGGCTGAATGATACCTGAATGGGTTAGGGTGGGGTCATTTTCTTTTTAATTATGAAAAAAAAAACAACAACGCATGTGTAAGTAGTTAAAAGTTTACAATATGCATTCATTGGAGACACAATACAGTATTTCTGTCATTTTATTGGACATAAATGGCATTACATACATATATACATGTACATATATATCCATCATTTATCCTAACTCTAACTTTAACAATGTATAGTGAGCACATATATTGAAAATATAGAAAGCAATTTATAATTCAGACTGAAAAAAGATGGCAGATTATTAAGTGGATAATAGTTTGCATAAACCTTAAAACATAAAAATTTTGATGTTGCTTCGTGTTATTATTTGCTTAAGAAAAGCCAGATGATTTTAAACTTTTAGGATTTGTAATATAAAATGAGTGAATAGTGTAGCGTTGCTGCTAATGTCTGCTCCTTCTGTGGAAGTACTATACTACATTATAGGCTCGTTGATATTCAAAGCACAAAATCTTCTAATTAATTCTAATTTAAATTCGAAGGAATTCAAAAGCCCTAATATGAACAGACATATCACACAGATCTACACTTTATCCATAGGATTTTTCATTTCTTTACTGTGTCTAATGTGAGGCATATTCACATATACTTGACAAAAACAATAATTTAGCAATAATATGATCGTATCGTTGGAATAACTAAACCAGTACACATACAGCGCACTGTGTGTCACAGCTCATGAGTTTCTAAGTCAATCGAACACATGAGATTAGTAAGTACAACCTCTACACGCATTATAGCAATTCCTATGTTTCATTTACTCGCTCATTTGAATGGTAGTATTGCTTGTACTGAATGCACTAATTGTTGCCTTTTGAGATTTACCAATGGCAGAGCCCCAAAAAAGGGGCTCATAATTAAAATGTGATTCATTATGCATTACTATCCCACTCGCACATAAAACTTTATCATATCCCTCCGGTCTAAGACACAGCATTAGCATGTACAACAATATAGCACGATCAAATAGACAATGCTGCTTCTGCTGGCATCACATTTATGTCTCTCCCTGAAGGATGACTTTATGCATTATTGAAGCAGTGTGGCACAGACAGCAGAGTAAGGCAGAGGTCTCCCTGATCATATTGTGTGTGTTATCACATCTTTTCACACATTGCGTTGAATAAACACTGTGGCAGGGAAGATGCAAACGTAAGAATTTACACTTTCTATTTTTTTTTTTTTCAGCTAGGTATGCATTTGATTACTGTAGGGAGCAGGAATAAGGGAAACACTCTAGGTTGTCTAGAACGAGTCAACCAAAAAGAACACACACAATTACAATACACATCCTGGGATCTTTTTTAGTATGTACTGTATGGCTAATATTTCATGCTTGTGCTATTAATTTACTTACTTCTTCCTTATTCTTAGGTCCTGCCTTTGGTTACAATATCTGTGTCAGTGTGAGCAGTAGGGATGGGAATATCTATTAGTGGTATTTATTTGTATTTATTATAAAATGTAATGACTCCAAGTTTTTGAAGAAGTTCAATGCGAAATAGACGTTTTGTAGGAGCTAAGTCGATACAAAAGACAAAATTATACAAATAGATTCCTTTAATGATCAGATGACTTGGATCAATGCATCGATTTAAAAAGCAACAAATGAAATGAATCGAAGAAACAATAATTTGAAACATTTGATTGTTAATGATTATAATTGATTATTAATTGATTATTAGCAAAAAAAAAAAAAAAAAAAGACTGACAACTGGTGTATTAAATATCATTTGTAGTTTTAAACTGATGTGTAAACAGTCTAGCAAGGTGATTTGCATCATCGTTATTTGTGAATTTACAGATCCCCAGATTCTGAACAAAATCGAATACTAAAAATCAAATCATATCGTACCCTTTCAGTGGTATCATCAAACTGAATCGTTGCCTTATGAATTAAAGCTAAGGTTTACACCTCTATCTTTAGTGCTAGGAAATTGACGAGCTGTGATTAATAGCAAAACTGCAGCAGGAATGGCTGCAACTGGCAATAACTGTTTGTCCAGTACTGTAATATTTATTAGTATTTATTATTAAGCTTCCAGTCTCTGAACAAGAACATAGCAACAAGCCAAGTATGTTTCTATAGTAACAAGTTCAGTGCAACATGGTGTAGTTAATGCAAAATATAGAAATAAAAACAGATTCCTTCCATGCTAGTAATTTGATGAGCTGTGATTAATGGGGATACCGCAGTCAAGAGACCGTCCATCATTATTCAGGTCTGCAGGTCAGTTTCTAAGATTGTCTCATTTGTCTCTTTATGTAGCCATTAAGCAGCCTGCGCTTGACCATTCTCATATGTACAATCCGATAACAAAAGCGTTTATGAAGAAAGATGTAGCGCATGTATCAAATCATTAATGATTTTCGAGTTTTGCGCATGATAAATATTCTCGAGTACTGATGCTGTCTATCATCTCATCACCACTTTAGCAACAAGGGTATTCCTCTACAGCAGACAAGTGCCACTCTTACAATGGACATTTAATATCATATTTTATTTGAATAAAGTAAAGGAAACTTGTTTTATCTGTGTACAACCATGTGTTATTTTGTACACTATATGGCCAAAAATATGTGGTCACCTGACCATCACACTTACATGTGCCCATTCCAAAACCATGGGCATTAACACAGATTTCATCCCCTCTTTGCTGTTATAACACCCTCCACTCTTCTGGGAAGGCTTTCCACTAGATTTTGGAGTGTGACTTTGGGGATTTGTTTATTCAGCCACAAGAACATTAGTGAGGTCAGGCGCTGATGTCAAGTGAGGAGGCCTGGCACACGGTCGGCATTCTAGTTCATCCCAAAGGTGTTCGGTGGGCTTGAGGACAGGGCTCTGTGCAGGACTGTTAACCTTGGCAAACCGTGTCTTCATGGATCATGCTTTGTGCACAGGGGCATTGTCATGCTGGAACAGGTTTGGGCCTCTTAGTTCCCCTGAATGGAAATTGTAATGCTACAGCATACAAAGACTTTCTATACAATTGTATGTTTCCCAATTTGTTGCAACAGTGTGGGGAAGAACCTCATATGGGTGTGATGGTCAGGTGTCCGCATACCTTTGGCCATATAATGTATAAGACAGCATGCAAATAGTAGTGTTGCAGCCTTATTGAGCAACCTCATATCTCCAGAGTACCTGGGTCAGTTCTGGGATCGAATTGCTGTCTGTGTCCGCAGAGGTTTCCTCTGGGTTCTCTGGTTTCTTCCCATCATATTCCCATCCGGGGTGTTTTCCAACCTCATACCCAGTGTCCCTGGGATAGGCTTCAGATTCACCGCAATCAGGGTAAAGCTCAGAAAGAAGATGAATGAATGAATGAATACCACATCAACCATATTAAAGCTATGATTTATGTGATGTGACATGATTCTTTTTAAATAAGCATGTCACCCCTAGGGAGCAACTGCTCAGTAGAAATAATTGCCTCTGATTCTGAACTATTGGCTGATGGGATAGCATTCCCATCAATGTTCGAGCACTCACTAATACAGCCTTGTCAAGCCTCTCGTTTCATTCTTGTGTGCTGTCTGTTTGTTGGCAGCCCTTTTTCTTTTCTATCCACTGCTTTTCTTTTGTTTCCTCTCCTCATTCCATGTCTCCCTAGAAGCCGGACTAGCAGAGTTAGAACTGTTCCCATTAGGATAAGATAACCGATCAAATTTGACCTTTCGCATCAGAACTTCACACTGAAAGGCCATTGATTTCAGAAACCTTTCACCTCCCACTTGGATGGAAGGTTTTTAAATCTCTGTCTTCTTCTCTTCTTCCTTTTACTTTCTACTTTCTAAAGGTCGTTTAATGCTATATTCCAAATAGGCTCCTGAAGCATTCAAAAGGTTAGACAACGTCAAACCGATTGGACAGTTTAGCTTTAGGGTGTATGAGGGATCCTTTTTTCTAAGAGTGTGCAATTCCTACCCAAAATGCCAGTAAACTTCTCTTCTTCATTAAAGAATGCCACCACAGACAGCAAAATGCATTCACACTTTCACCTTTTTTGTTTGAAAACCTGCAAACAGACCTTTCTAAAAGCTTACTTTAACTCGGAAAGATTTCACACTTTCAGGAATTAGTCTCGGGTAGTTCTCAAAAGTACTTTCTGAAGACGCATAAACCAACCTTTAATATCTCCTCACCATGCCAGCTGTCACGCTGTCACTTTCTCCCTCTTTTAGTTTTGCCGCCTCTCTCTCTCTCTCTCTCTCTCTTTTTTTTTTTTTTTTTTTTTTTTTTTTTATATAAAGTGCACTGAAATAAAACTCAAATAAATGAAATTATTGTGCCAAGGAACATCCAGTTTCTGTCTGTCTCATCATAGCTGCTTTAAGTTCTCTTTCTCCTGAGAAAGTCTTGTGAACTTTCATTCTAGGCCAGGATGAGCATAAAAAAGTTCTCTCAACAAATCAAGCATATGGTCTAAAAAGATAAAGTTTCACTTGATTTCTTTTGGTCATTATTCCGTTTTTTTAAACCGGCCTCCACCAGGGCAATCAGTTCCTCTACACTATCATAGCAGCACATCAGCTAAGCCTTAGAGGGAAAAGCCCAGTCAGCGATAGAGCGCTCATTCACTTCAAACAGTGCGAGTCCCCTCTCCAGATTGGAATTGAAGAAGCTGGAGCACTGATGAATGGAAGCTCGCGTCAGGACTATCTGAACTATTTTTAGCCTGAAGCAAAGTCGATGGTATAAAGTGGTTTTGTGCTGCTCTGGTTCTCACTGGGATTGGGCCCTTAATGAAATTGAGGTAGTGATCCATTGTGGGCAAAATCTTCTCAAATCTTCTCTCGATAACCTAACACCCGCACGTTCTATAATTGTAATCAGAGCCTTCCATTATACACAACTCTACAATCTAGGCAAATCACTCTCCAAAAAATGTGTCAAATTGGTGAGTTTTACCTCTAGGAGGTTATTCAAAATAAATAATATGATTTATATGCTCGCTCCAATTAGAGTAAGAGATCACACATGTGTCAGGGGATCCTTTGCCTCGTCGTTACATCAGGATGGCCGAGCAGTCTAAGGTGCTGCATTCGGGTTGCAGTCTCTCCTGGAGGTGTGGGTTCGAATCCTGCTTCTGACAGCAGTCTTTTGGGGCAGTGGTGGCTGAACAGTTAAGGCTCCAGGTTACTGATCAGAAGGTTGGGGGTTCAAGCCCCAGTACTGCCAAGCTGCCACTGTTGGGCCCTTGAGCAAGGCCCTTAACCCTCTCTGCTCCAGGGGCGCTGTATCATGGCTGACCCTGCGCTCTGACCCCAGCTTCCTAACAAGCTGGGATATGCGAATAAAAGAATTTCACTGTGCTGTAATGTATATGTGACAAATAAAGGCTTCTGCTTATCAACTGATGATCAAAGCCATTTCCACTGATGCCAACAATCAAGCAGCAAAGGACATGTGTGTCATGTTTTCAAATGCCTGCAAACGAGGAGCCAATCTTGTATAAGAATATTCTTACCTATGCAGGCTCACACGAGACATGCATTTTTGTGATTCTCTCAGCACAAGTGCTTGTATCACAATGGTGAGCTAATTACAGTGCTCCAGTCCTGTGGAAGTCTTGTTTTATATATCAGTAAGTATTACAGCTCTTTCATCAGCATTACAAAAGTTAAAACAATAAGTAGCATAACAAGTTGAACCAGTCACATTAGACGACATACCGGGCTCAGCACGGATAGCTTCCACACCTGATGAAAATTGTGTTGTGGTTCAGTTGAAGCAAACCACAGACCATTGTCTTCAGTGGTGGAAGACTAGGGATTGGATCGCTTGACTGATCCCAAGCTTAAATGCAGTGTTTGCACTCGGGGCTCAAACATCCTTGTGTTCGGAAAAATGCAACCTGTTAAAACAGCCTTAAAGTCTTTACTTGACAGCCATTTTATAGGCTTGATGTTTTGTTTGCAAGTCTTAACAGTAAACTGGAGGTTATTTGATATTATCAAAATAGTTATAGCTACTGTCATTCATTGTATTATTGTTTAAATTTCATACTGAAGGGTGGACAAATCCATAGCCTGTCTGGAGCAAGCAGATTTCATAACCCCTCTTTTTTTTAATAACCATTTTCTAGTTGCTCAGCAGACAAATAGGTTCAACATTCAGAAAAAGAAAAAAAAACACCTACTCCTATAGATGATCTTCTCAGAATCAGGAACACACATGAAGAAACCCTGATGAAACCGAGAAAAATATAGTCCACTACAAATCTGTCAAGTATGCTAACTCTCGGGTTATAAGTAACAGTCACCTCGCAATTAAACATATCAAGAAAATGGAGTTGTTAGCCAGACTCAAATATCTTTTACAATGTGAGGAGAAATACCATACCTTAAAACCGAAATGTTGGTCAGCAAACACGATGTGCTGCATTAGAAACTTTTAATCATCTTTATTAAGGCACTCTACTAGCTAACTAGCTTGCTGGACGTTAACACATTGTTAGCTGCCACTTTTTAGCCTAGTCTTTTTGGTTTCTTTAGGTTAGGCACATTGATTGAGCTTTGACTTTCCTGGTGGGCTAGCTAATAAATGTATGATTTGTCCACCCCTGTATATGTAATACCATATCTCTGATATCAGGGACAATTTGTAGGAATACAGCTTTGTCAACTTGTGCAATGCACAGTACTTGGTGTTTACCCCTGTAGTCATAGTAGACATTATCCTTGTATTGATTTCCTTGTGTGCACAGCTTTTCACTCTTATAAGCTGCCAGACGTTTTACTTGCCTACTGAGTCATAAAGCATATTATGATCATAAATCTCAAAGCTGGTCTTTAATACAGCAACACAGATGTGTATTTTCTTTTCTGTTGAAGCATCACATCACATTCCAATCTGTACCATTTTCTCACAGTATATAATTTTCAGTGCCACGTCACTTTTTTTTTTTCTGCACTCATTTTCTAGATTGTTGAGCATCCTAATGATAAGGTGCAGTAGACGAATGTGCCGAGCATCAACTGTCCAAATGAAGATCCATTGTTCCCTGGAGTGAGGATGAGAGTGATGTGAAGTGCTCTGGGCCACATTACCGACCCACAATATGGCTTTGATCCATGACCTCACTCAAGGAATTATGTTCGTGCCCCTCTGGAAACAGGAGCAATAGTGTTATCTCTTTTCCGT
Source organism: Pangasianodon hypophthalmus (assembly GCF_027358585.1). Classification (NCBI taxonomy): domain Eukaryota; kingdom Metazoa; phylum Chordata; class Actinopteri; order Siluriformes; family Pangasiidae; genus Pangasianodon; species Pangasianodon hypophthalmus. The sequence goes on from NC_069728.1 coordinate 16,404,525, forward strand.
AATCATTCTCTCTCCTCCTCAGTTCTCTCTGAACGCCACTGAGCAGATCTGGCCCGTCTTGAGGATGATGTGATTTCAATTACACTGGACACCTGAATAGAGATTGGGTTTTATTTTGTGGTTAATATCTGCTTAACATGTGCCTCTTTTATCGAGCAAGGTCATGAAAGGGTTTTTTTTTTTTTTTTTCTTACATCTGTTGCATCATGAGCATGAAAAGGAATTTTTTTGCAGTATTAAAGCACATTTCCTCCCCAAAGCCCAGGGCCTCAGAGTCATTTCAGGCCAAGGTTGCTAACACCCTGAGTAGGTCGCGGAAAGGCTTAGTCATTCTCTGCTTGTGATTTCAAAGCTTTGTCCTCTTACATTGTTATAGAAGCCTGAACTCATTTGAACAGAACCTCATTCATATTCATGTTAAACGTCCAAGCTAGAGAGAAATATTGAGAGGCGAACCTTATTTTTGGTGCGTTGGTAATTAGAATAAATAATGTCACTTGTGATCACCGCAGTTATGAATTTCAACGCTACTCTTCCAGCTCACTCACTGCTCAAGTTCTCTTTAGAACATTCACACAGTTGAGTTGAACCAAAGCATTACAACTACACATTAAGATATACTGCAGCTCATGTGCTGTTTAGATTATGGCTTTAGACTACACAATATAGCATAAGCATGCTATTTTGAAGTGCATATATGACAGAAATGTCATTTCATAATGCTTTGAAGACATTTCTATGGTACAGAATATGACAAATAGCTAAACTAACAAACTAATATTATATTTTAAAAAAAACTTTCAATAATAAATGAAACCTTTCAATAAGGTACTTAACACTGGAAAGCAGGAACATAGAAAATTCTGTGGAATTGACCATTTTACAATTGTAAAGATTCACTATGAGATTTTAAGAGCAAATATGCTGCTTCCATGCAATGGCAATACTGCAGACACCTGAAAACGATACTTTTCTGCCAATCACAAATAAAATTCTCCTGGCGGAAAAACCAACTCACTGAAGGGGAAAGGACGTGGCATGTGACTTAATCTAGGTGAACTCTGACCTAGATATTCCTGAACCGTGATTTTATGACCCAGTAGAAATCAAGAGGGTGGGGTTGTGGTCTCTGGTTGGTAAAAGTGGAGAGTAAAATGTAGTGATAGTGAATCAGATTTGGCTCAGAACTCTTTCGCCTTACAAGGTTTGTGATATTTTCGTATAAATAGGGACATGTTTCAACGCTATATCTAAATTTAACGGGGCCAAAGAGGGCACTTATGCACTGTATGGACAGACGAAACCCCAAAAGTTTTATTTGCACCAGAACAAAAGAGCAAAGAATTGATCTTGACAACAATTGATCAGAACAGTTGCGCTTGCTAAATAACAATGAATTGATGCAAGCAAAGGTTTCCATGGAAGAATTTTTAATTATGCTACACTACAGGAGTAATGCCGTGCCTACATTGCCTACCTTTAAAAAAGAGAGGAAAAAAAAGAGAAACAAAGTCTTATGTGCGAGTCAGCTTCTAAAAGAGTTGTCTAGTTCACAAATGACACTTCACTAACAGGTTTAGCTGTTTATTATTTATGCTCTTATCATGGAGTCTCAGGTTTTAAAAAAAACATTATTTATCAAAAGAGGCATTTGGCAGAATAAATTGGTTTGGATAGAAGGATAGAAAATGCCAGAAATCCTCTAGAACTGCAGTTCATTACTGTATTCATAAAGCTTTAGTCCGCATCTAATTTTAATAGCTTTATTCTTGGTTCATGCTTGGCTTGGGGCTGTAGGACCAGGCTGCCAGTGCTGCGTAGGGTCGACGTGCTCAGCCTGCAGTTCGCTCACAGCCGGCCATTTTTCCACATCAAAAGCTATTTTTGGAATTCAGGAACTCAAGAATGTTGTACTCCAGAGGAGCCAAGACTGACATGGCTTTTCCAGCCCATGGTCTCTCATCTCCTGTGCAATTTCTATTCCAGAGATGCCGTTCGATGGTGTGGGAAATATTGGCCTGGAGCTTGCAGTAATAAATGTTGGTGAATAGTCAAACACAAGCTCAGAATTACTGAAAGGGCAAGTCATTCCGAGCTTGTGTGAGCAAAGAAGTGATGATTCAGAAGAAAATACAAAACACACCAGACATACCTTCCACCTCAGTGCAGGTACAGTCAATCGTCATAATTCTACATATACCATCTCACCTTTTCAGCTCTAGCATTTCCATATACAAACTCCTCTAATATTTGCACATCTCATTTTTTTCTATAAATATTATGCTCATTATCTTCAATTTGTGAAGTGTGGTGGAGAAAACAGAGCATGAACACGCTCAAGAGCTCTTTAGCTTGCATTCTGGATAGTTTCTGAACTCTTTAGTTTTTCAGAAAGTTTCTCAGCCACCAGGGAACAGAGTCTATAGAGGCAAGCCTGCCAGATAAAAGCACATCTCAGCTCATCTACCCCTGTCTCGTGGCCGTGCCCAAGAGAGACTCTTACTCATTTTGAAATGTTCAAAGAGCTGCTCAGTTGTAACCAACGCTCTCTGATCTCTTTCTAGCTTTGTGGAGCTCTGGGTTAAACACTGACCTAGACAATCATTTAGGAGAGACACCACACTCAGATGGGTGGCCTCCTAGCACATACTTTTGGGTTTCTCTTACAATATTCAATGTTACTTTACTCAGGCATTGAATATTTTAAGAAAAACTCTTCAGGTTTGGGAAACGTATCAGCTAAACCCAAAAGTATGAGCTAAATGCAAAATTACAAGGAGCGAAAGTGAATTATTTGTATTTATACTGGAGTTCTTCTAGGATTTTATTCACATCTGGGAGCCTGTTCATTCGTACAGTATGCGTCGACTTCTTTTACATAATTTAGTTTAATTAGGGGTGGGCGATATAATATCATTGATGATGCTGGTATATTTTTAAAGAGGATATGATTTCTGCCATAACACAATGTTGTGATCACTGTTCTTTCTAAGCTGTGTGCATGCAAGGGCACACACTTCTGATGATGCTCCCATGCAGAAAAAACTCTGTGCAGAACACAGACACAAAAATATTTGTAAAAATGTTAGTTAGTCATTGGACCTTTTTCACTCTTCTATAATACAAGTGCAGAAGCCTCAGAAGTAGAGTTTCAAAACGTCCAGTGAGGTGGTGATCAACTGCAGCAAATACAGCTTGCAAACACTGCCGCGTCCCTAAGTGAACAAATAATTCAAGCAAATAACTGTACTTCATGAGCTTTCACTCATGTCCCACTGATGTGCTTGTGAGAAGGAAATGGCTTTGTGTTATTTCGAAGTTAGACTCACAGTATGACATCTGAGCATGAAATAGCCTTGCCGGAAATGTATGAAGAATGGCGTGCTAATTTAACCGCTCCGTAGCTTCAGTAGGGCACTATGCATCGACTGCTGACTTGTGGTCGAGTAGAACTAAGGAGCCATATTTAAACCTGAGCATGCACTACATTGACTGTGACTGGAAGCTGTGCAGTGCTTGCCTACCGACAAGCTATTTCCCTGTAGACCACGGGGGTGGGATGTGGAATATTGCAGTTGGTTTAAGGGAATATCTCTCATCGTGGGATTTTAAAGTGGAGAAATAGATCTGCATGACAAAAGACCACATGGCAAAGCTGTAGTGCTGAATATATGGATCAGACTGCCTTGCTTTGGCCATAGTCTTCATACTGCCATTGATAAGTTCTCATAATGTAATCTAATATATTACTTCAACCAGCCAGATAATTATAGGAACCTGTTGTCGCTATTCAAGAGAAGCAGGTATAGATGAGTTATAGGTGAAGTTAGTGAACATTTGTGGAGGGATTGAGATAAAGAGAGTGTGTTGAGCTCCAGATGGTATCTGCATATGTATTTTAGGAGTTTGTTTGTGTCACAGAATCATGATATTTGGTGTATATTGAGTAGATGATTGTGCAAATTTTATTTACTATCCCTGGATAATTGAATACAGTGCATTTGTGGGTTTCTCGCATGGGTGCGCGTGGTGGCAGTTGCACAGCTGCAGTCCACATCCCTGTCCTAGATCAGCTCGCGCGTACAATTTCACAGCCGAATGGCCAGGGACAAATGATAAAGCTCCTCATCCATCATATCTGCGCTGTCTGAAATCAGATGTGTATGTGTGTGGTGTTTGTTTGTGAGGGTCTTTTGGTGACTATTTTGAGTCTGCAAACTTGTGCAACACAGGAATAGGTTCACATGACCTTACGCTGACTCAGAGACAAGATGGATGGATGAGTTGAAAGGGGTTGTGCACATCCGTTCTGACATTTTTAAGAAACGCACTGTGTGCAGGTAAAGCTCTTGACTGAAGTTCTGAAATGAAAACACAGGGCACAGATACATCAAGTCCCTGCAGACCTGCAGGTTTTTTGGAGGTTGGAAGTGAAGATCGGAACTTGGCGAGAGCTAAGAGTGTGATGACGTGATGAAGGTTATGCTTTATTTCTGCCCAGTGCACACAATACAGATCCATGTGAGAGCTTGGGGCTGATGAGTCATGTGTCCTGATTCTCCACTGCAGTGCACTTCCTCTCAGTGGAAAGCTTTTACTGGCTTGCTCACTCACACAGACACTAAAAAAAAAAATACTGTATTTTTTATTTACATGCATTTTTCCACTTAAACCTCATATGTACACATCATCTGTTTGCATCTCGCTTTGTACCCGAGAACTGCACATTGTAATGAGCATCATTGAGTTGTATCTTGGCAACTGAAACACTAATTTTGTGTAAGAATATATGCACATGCACCAGGGAATTGGTTTAAAATCAGTTCTGAAAGAAAATGGGAGCTAACACCAGCCATAGCAATCTGATATTATGCACAGTTTCTTTCTGGCCTTAATTAGAGGTCTAAAAAGAGGCACAACACCACATATTCTTCTTAGTTTACACCACAGTGCTGTTGAATTCTCGATTCTGATTGGTCAGAAGGTGTTGATTAATTTTCTATAGTAGCACTTCTGACAATAGTTTGACTGCCAGGCAAATCAAAATGTATTTGTTCTGTGAGATGTTTATTGAGCATTTTTGGAAGGAGTCTCCAGTGTCAGTGCTTTGTAAAGGTCAGAGGGAAAAGTGTTGCTGTAGGTTTTCCACCACAGGAAGGTCAGAGGACTTTGTGGCTCTTGCCAACATGACAAGCTGCATTTTTTTGTCATATTGACTTCAAGAGAGAGGAAAGTAAATAAGCTGGTGAGGGAATGAGCTGCTATAGCTGTTAAAATGTAAGTGATAAGAGGAACTAACTTGTTTCCACAACATTAATTGCAAGCAGAAGAGGAACCCAGGAGGAAAAACTCGAATCTTTGAACTCTACTCGCTGTGCCACCATGCTGCCCCTATTTATTAATAATAAAGACCTAATGTGGATGTCAAAAATGAAAACTTAGCCCAGCTTGTCCATTTATACCAGTGATAAACTGCTAAATTGTAAATTACGATGGAATGAAAATACCATGAGCTCAGAAAAAATATATCTACGATATGTTTCATACTTTTTTTTGACTGGTCCTTCGTAATTTAGTTTTGGCCAATTCCCACCAACCAGACAGCTTTCCCCTATAATAAACAGCTACCAAGATACTTGAAGCCAGCCAGCTCTATCTTCTTGACCTGCAGCTCATGCTGTGTAGATAGGAAGGAACTATTTTCCTTCTTCCACATACATGAGCTCATAAACGGCCCCTGATTGGCTAGTGTCACTGTGATTGACAAGTGTGGAAGAACAGGCCCCTCCCACCCCGAGAGCATGGCCAATTCAACTCCCATAGATGACATCCTTGGGATTGAAACTCGCAATATTCCGAATGATAGGACGAACGCTTTTCTGTTCTGCCACTTGGGAGCTATACCTTTGCTATGTTTCTGAAGTGAACATGCTGAGTTTTTTTAGGAATGCTAATGACAGCCATCCACCATTTTCCTTTCTCTACGTTCTCCCTATTCAGGCTCCTCACATACACACAAATCCACATGTTCACCCCTTTTTGTGATAAGCAAGCTCGTGTTGGTGAAGTTTACTATGTTTATAATCCTAATGTAACTGGAAGCTTCATTTCAACTAGAAGTTTGAGAGATGTCTTCGCAAACTTACTTAATCAACATGTGAGTTAATGGTTGCACAGAGACTGATATGAGCCTAATCAACTGATTTCTGCAAGAGTTTAATTATAGGCTCCTGGAATACTCAAACTCAATTAGAGCTCACTGTGGGAGTTAAAAACAGTAACAGTAAATTGCAGTTGAAAGGAAAACCAGGCTGTACCTTTTTTTCTACACAGGCAGCTGGTGATGGTTGCCACAGTAACTTGTTTCTCTTTATTGCGCGGGTCAGAAACGGCAATCAGAAAGGCAGCAAACTGCTTAATTTCTCTGATTTTGCATGCTGTCATGTGCAATTACAGTCCACCCACACAAACCTAAATATACCGAATAGAATATACAGCACATGACATGAATCACATTGAACACGTCCAGCTGGTTATCTGTACAGCAAAAAGAAGTTTTGGAAAAAATACTCTTTGGATAAATATGAGCAATTATGAATTTTTTTTCCTCTTCAGTAACTGATTTATCCTGGTCAGTGTTGTGGTGGTCATAGGAAACCTATTACAGGAATACTGGGGATAATGCAGGCAGACTCTCATGACAATAAGCTCAGGATCAGACCATTGTACCATGAAGCTGTGAGACACCAACACCTTTTTTAATTTCTTAAAGACAACGTGAAACCAAACGCACCTTTTTACTCTGTTTTAACTCTGTTTAATCTCCTTGGTCGTATTAATCTGCTCTGATCGCTTAAAAGACAAAATACTTCTTTGTCCATAATCTTCCAACTTTTTCCTGCCAATAAAAAGCCTCTGATTTTTTTTTATTACATCACAGTAGAATTGTGGGTGAGACAAAAATGTCATGTTCACCTTCCACTCCTTCCTGAGTTGCTCGAGATACTTGTGAGCACAAACGTTAACCTTGGATCTTGAGTCACCACTTCCATTACCAGCTGGAAGTATGTGGACACCTGACCATAACACCCATATGTTTTAGTTGAACATCCCATTCCAGATTTATTCCCACTTTGCTGTTATAATATCCTCCACTCTTCTGGGAAGACTTTCCACTAGCTTTTGGAGTGTGCCTGCGGGGATGTTGGGCAAGGAGGCCTGGGGTGCAATCAGCATTCCAGTTCATCCCAAAGGTGTTCAGTGGGGTTGAGGTCAGGGCTCTGGCCATGTGACTCGAGTTCTTCCACTCCAACCTTGGCAAACTATGTCTTCATGGACCACGCTTTGTCAGGTGTCCACAAACTTTTGTCCATATAGTGTATCTCTGCCTCCTGCCTTCACTTCCTCAAGTGGTGTTTTGGGAGGCAAGTTCTCCTCAACAATCGACTGCAGGCTTTCTCTGTGTTTGTTTTGGAATGCCCAGTTTTCACAAGCCAATGAAATTGTGAATGAATTTTTTTAGTCCATTTGCCAATTCCCACCCACAGGGTAGCTCGCCCCTATCACACTTCAGCTACCAATTATGGCATGTGATGGCTATCATGTGCTTCCTCCATATTTTCAGACTACTTCTTATTCTACATCACATGGCAGCTAAAAGCTCAGAGGAACACGCTATCAACTGTCTTCCACATGCATGGGCTCACAGACACCAGCGATTAGCTAGTATGCTCTCACTCCCACAGCCAGTACTCTCGTGGATGCCCAGCCACAGATACCTATGGCATCATCGCAATTCAAATTGCAGATAGAGGGAATGCTTTCCTATTGCACCACTAGGGAACCTCTCTTCAAACTGTGGAAGAGTTTCACTTTTTTTTTTTTTTTAAGTATGTATGTAATCGTGTGTAGTATCTCAAAATCATTTCCTCTGTGTGTATGGTTTTCAAAGAAAATACTGCTGGAACAAAAGGTGCCCTGAAGCATGTTCTGACCCCTTTGTCTTAACTAGGACACATCACCAGATTTCCTCAACAGGCTGATAGTTGGGCAACTTTGCCCTTTAATGAGTGTACTCCAGTGTTGGACATATGCCCTCTCGGGTGTGCTGTCTCATTAGCTTTAAACAGTAGGGACAGCAACCTCAGCAGGACACAACGATCCAGTCTCTGATCTGTGCTACAAGCCTGGCTCACGGGCTCACATTTCAGACCTGCTGTCTAACCAAAAAGCTCTCAAATCCATTAAAGGCAAAAGCAGACCTTCCCACTTTCAGCCTGTGGTCCAGAATTTATCAAACGAGTATTATTATGTAGTTACCATGGTGATGGAGCAGGGTCTCACAGCTCATGCATGTGATGTATGTACTGTAGTGCTGTGTTCACTACAACTGGGAAAAGCTGACTTGACTCAGTATCAGGGAGAAGTTTGCACCATCGTGTGGGTTGTTGCCCACTTACAGTGGATCCATATTTGGTGTGCTGATAGGTGGTCGGGTTCATGTGAAGAGATAAACAGCATTACTGTGGGATTTCCGAGTGGGATGAAAGCTTGAAACTTGAACCACATCAAAAGGAAGACGCCGTTGCTCTCCAAAGAGCCTCTCACATGTCTGTCAGTGCTTGTTTTGTTTTGTCTTTTCAAGAAGTTATGGACTCGGTGGGACTTTACACATTCCCTGTTATGTTGGACCACACAGCAGCATTCTTTCATCCATCCATTCTTTCATCCAAATCAGGGCTTAGCAACATGGCTATATGTTACAAGTACTACAACCATTGGTAGTTGTGATTCTTCTATTAGCCATATATCCAGTATCAAAAGTTTCAGTTTCATGGTTTTGAAGCTTCACCTTTGGCAGCAATAGGAACTGGTGGTATTTGTGGGTGGGGCTAGCAGCAGTGTGTGTTGCTGATTGGTTATATGTATTGTGTCAAGCTATCCAATGCAAATTTATGGTTAATTTCTCAAAAATTGTATCAACACCCTAGGCGACACAGTGGTGTAGACTCCACGGTGGTGCACTGCCTCACAGCTCCAAGGTTTGATCCTTAGCTTGGAGTTACTGTCTGTACGGAATCTCACATGTTCTTACCGTGTCTCCTCTGGGTTCTCTGGTTTCACCTCCCAGTAGGTGTAAATGAATATGTAAATGCGTGTACTTGGTTCCCTGCGAATGACTGGCATCCAGTGCAGGGTGTATTCCTGCCTAGCTTCTAATGTTCCCGGGATAGGCTCCAAATCCACTGCTGCTCTGACCAGCATACAGCACTTTCTAATGAAAAATGAAGTAATGCAGCAATGACGAACAATGACTTTACAGTACAAAAACAAAGCTCAAGCCTTAGTTTTCTGATAAATTGAGTACCAACTTCAAGTAGGTTTTCACTAACATCTTTAAAATGGAGCTATATTTTGAACAATGGGTTAAAATTAAGTTTTAATTTTGTCATGGTGTGCCGTTTTGTCTAAAAACCCTTCCTCATCAACTCATTTTGTTGCAGCTAGAATACAGTGGGTAACCAAATGGTCAATTAGACAAAGGAATAATGCAAGCACTTCTTACATATTGAGCTGGTGTCATTGTACACTCAGTCACTTTTACTATAGACAGTGCTTCTGTTCTCTCAATTTGGGGGAACATGAACCAGAACTAAAAGTTCCTCTTTGGGCTGATTCGCAGATGTTATGCACAGAGACCAGTTCTATCATTATTTACACTAACCATACCAGTTACGTAATTTTCTGTTAACCAGTTTATAACAAAGGTTTTACGTCTGTATTGTAACATGGTTTTTGGATATTACATGACATTTTTTGTTTATTATTTTTTGCTTTATTATGTAACTTGGTGTAAATTAGAGTTGGCTACGCACTCCCAGATGATAACAGTGACGAATTCACAGAGCTTGTTTTACTCCTAGCGAGATGGATTTGCTTTACGTGTGTGCTCTGAATAATTGATTCCTCAACCCCCTTTTCAAGATTGCATAATGATCTCAGACATTTGTGTGCAGCGGACATGACAAACAGGCAGAAAGGTCTGGTGTCACACCTGTGGCTCTACTCTGGGACGTGGCCTTTATGCTTGTTGAATAGCAGATTGTCCTGGGCCTTAAAAGGCACTGCAGTAAATGTGTTTGACCATCTTGTGCCTTGTTTGTCAAGCTGTCTTTACCCACACGTCTTTCAAACATTTCTATAAAAAGATCAGACGTAGTGATGACGTTGTTTTATCAATGCTGGACGTCGCTTCAGCTGCTTGTGGTCACACTTTTTCAATGTCACACCCTTTTTAACAAATTGTTTCAATACTGAATTGGATCTAGCATCGATTGAGCATTACATAGAGGTGCATGAAGTCTATTCAGCCTCAGATGTCCACCTGAAATCTGAATGGCAGATTAATTGTAAAAGGATGTTCTCCTGAGACTAGTTGCTAGGTGACGGCTCATCTCATCCTTTCTCCGAGGCTTTTTTTTTTTTTTTTTTTTTTTTAAAGTTACGGACTGTGCTACCTGTCCTGAAGTGTCTGTTCAGGTTTTGTATGGGACTCGCTGTTCATCCACTTTGCTTCCACTGTCCTTCTTGTCCTTGCTGCCAGCCTTTCCTTGATCTCATTGCTTTAGTGTTCTCATTTCTCAATAAATAATATTTACATTGCTTCTCATTTGGGAGTAACAAATATTTTCCAGAGGTAAAGGCTATTAGTGGTGGAATTCTTGCTCTTTGCTCTTTCTGGAGGATTTGTATTTCTATTCTAACTTTCTGATGTGCCTAAGAATAGATTCTGCGGAGCTGAAATAAAGACTGAAATGTGTAGGATGAGAAAAGTGGCTCCTGTCAGGAGGCGGAGGGAGTTGGACGCTATCCCTGCCATCTCTTCAGGTCTTCATGTGTCCTTTTGATTTGTTATGCAGCTCAAGGATGGGGCTGATATTTAATTAAGTTGGCCTACATCCCAGTCCCCAGTGCTTGTGTGCGCTCTCGCTGAAACCGTAGTAATCGGTCGCTTAGGTTAGCCCTACCTAAACACTTCCACTTTTTTACTGTTATCTGCAGTCCTCTCGGGGTAAAGAGACGATGCTTTCATTTGTTTGTAAAGTGACTTTGCTTTTGAAGATGATGGTGCTGCTTGGGAAGTAAACTACGTCTATAGACAAGCTTTTTTCCTGTATTTTTTCAGAGAGAGGAAAGCATATTTGTCCCTTTGTCAGTAGCCTAAGGCACAATTCACATTGTGAAAACTTTTTTTTTTTTTTTAAGTACACTTTAAAACTGTTCTATAAGGCTGCCTTCACACATTTGCTTTTTTTTTTTTTCTAAACCACCAACACACATTTTTCATGCAGTCCTATAGGAAATGGTGTTTTTAGCCATAACAAAAGTTGAAAAAAGTTAAACATTTCAGAATAGCACAAAAATAGTTTTTCCAATCAACCAGATTGCTTTTTGAGGGGAAAGAGAAAAAATAATATGGAGGACAAAGTGCTAGTGAATAATTATAAGAAGTATAAGGATAATGAGGATTATAAGGATATTTATTACATGTTGAATTGAATGTTACAGTGTTGCAGTTAGGATTGGGTGATATGACAGAAATATATCACAATTCTCAAAGAAATTACTACAATACATGACGTATCATGATATTTTTCCTAAAAAAAAAAAAAAAAAAGGCCAGCAGAACAGTAAAAAAAAACTGCTTGATGCTTTATATAATGCTATTTTTGAAAAAAAAAATTATTAAAAAAATAAAGATAATATTTAACACAAAATTTTTTTTAAAAAAATTGTGAAAATTAAAATTTTTACAATTTTAAAGATTAAATACAACATTTTACCATTAAATCAGCTGCTTCCAGTCAGTCTGCAGTTATTTTAAAAATTTTTGAAACTGAATAAAAATGCATCACGATATCTATGATATCTGATATGGTGCATATGGTGACATCATTTATCACAATATTATATCATCATATCACCCAGCCCTGGTTGCAGTGTAAAATTACAACTTGGCTATTTACACCTTCATGTTTAAGCAGACACAGAATCAACAAATAAAAAAATGTGAATCTATTAGTGGAACATTAACTTTACCCAAGCTATCACCCACGTACTCCTTTTATTAAGCAATCAAGTCTTAAATGTATTTATTCGACTTAACCTTGGAAGGAAAAGTATTTTCTTTCTGCATTTTTCACATTCTTCGTATTTCTTTGACTTTTTTTAATTGAAACGGGGATTTGCCTTGTTTCATTCAAGAGGATGTAGTAAACTGAGTGGTTCAGTATTTTTACTCAAAAGCTGCATCAGTTTTATTTGGGTTGTTTGCATTATAACTCTGTATATCAGCTTATAAAATAAAGGTAAAAGAAGGTTCTCTGTCAATGAGCTGAAAAAATGGTATGCAAGATAGTATTTATTTATTTTTTTTTTTTTTACTGAATGCCATACCTCATAGTCCCCAAGTTCTCTGTTTCATCCCTTCTATGTATATTTTCAGTTGCTGATTTGACACACACTGCGCATCTCAGAGACATGGCATGAAGACAGTCCATAGGCGTTAGTTGCCATTCCAGGCTGCAGGCATTTCTCTGACAGAGAGGACAGAAACAATTTTCCTCGGCTTCTCTTTTTCTTCTCTGGACTCCGTGCGTGTTTAGACTTGCAGTGAAATCCCAGAGAGTGTATGCTAATAAGCAGGCCAGAGATAAAAAAAATCCTGTGTTAAGGAAGAGTGATGTGTTTCAGCAGAGTATTCTTGTTAAAAAGAGCTGGTACAAAGAGAGCTACAGTTACACAGCCAGCCTTGTGGTTGGACAAGAGTTCCAGTTATAAGATTTCGTCTAGCAAACAACCATGAGAAAGCAGGAAGGTTTATTAAACCAGTCACAGTGCCTCTTCCTCAGTTTGAGGCTCATTAGGACTGTTTGCAGTGCCACAGGTTCTCAGTCCTGGTTATGGGTTCCCTGTGTTTTAGCCGCTCACGCTCCTGCTCATCATTTGGTATGTGACAAATATTTTCATTATGATGATTATACAATGGGCCGACTCGGATTTACCGTTACGTTCCACGATCATCTGTTTAAACGTAAATATTTACTGGATCGTACTGGATTTACTGGGTCGTGAAGAACTTGTCGGCAAGCACAAGATATCTGAACTATTCCTTCTATCATCATGATAATTTTTTGGATTTTTGTTCATAGAAAGGTTCATAGTTTACTAAAAGGATTCTCGAAAGAAACATCTCTAAAAGGAAAACCTCTTTGTAGTAGGATTTTACATACTGTAGAACCTTTAAGAGTTTCCCTGCAGGGACAAACTATATGAACAATTTGTAGCTATGTTTGGTAATATATATATATATATATATATATATACATATATATATATATATATATATATATATATATATATATATATATATATATATACATATATGTATATATATATATATATATATATATATATATATATATATGTATATATGTATATGTGTGTGTGTGTGGGTCCAAAATTCTGATACCACATTAAAAATTGGAGATAAACAAGGTTTTAAAATAGTGAAATGTTAAAACAAAGACAGTAAATGTTCAGTATACTTAATATTCAAGATTCTGCACTATTTCCTGGTCCCTATTTAAATGTAAACAAGTGATACTTGTGATACTGACCATGTCAACTGCTTAGTACAAAAGGTCAGATTTTCCTCATGTCTCATCTCTTTTAATGAAGCATGTGTTCAGATGACACACTGATAGATTTGATCTAAAATGGATCATAAGGTTTTGCACAAACTTGTGGAGTCCATGCCAGCTCGAGTGCACACTGTCATTAAAGCAAAAAGGGGGACGTACCAAATACTAATGAAAATTGTTGTATTAAATTAAAAGAATGCAAAATCAAAGTATTTTCACTAGTGCTCTCAGACTTTTGGACCCCACTGTATATACAGGGTGTACACAAATTTGGGAGCTAATGAGAGTAAAACTACCTATCCTTAATTTTGTATTTATGACTTACAACATATATGCTATACATTCACCCTTACACTCTGCACATTTTCTCAGCCACTGTATCATGTTTGCTCAACGTATTTCCATTGGTTCTTGACTTTTCGGACACTCTGTACATGTAGCTCCATGTAGCTCCAGAAATCTGGTTGAGACTAGAGGTGTGCACGTGAGCAGGAGATTTTCCTTTCATGTGGGTGAGCGATCAGATATGAAGCTTGCAGGAGAGAAAGAACACGTTTGTTTACATGAAATTGGGTCGCTGTGCAATGCATTTAGCGTTTATTCATTAGCGTTCATTCTTAGTAACTGCCTGGTCAGGCTTGTGATTGGTTTAAATTAAACCTCCAGAACCAACTATGTTCACTACAAAATATCGTAGGTATGAACAAAAATAATAATTGCACTAGTGGGATTAAAAAACAGTAGCTCCTAGGCTTGGGATTGATGCCTTTTTCATGTATCAATAATTAGGAAATTTTTCCAGCAATTATCGATTTTAATCTAAAATTTTCAAATATAAATACTGGCTGCTGCAGTGCATCCTTAAATCTATAGCATAGGTCTACAAGTATACTATCAAAACCACAAAGATATATCAAAGATGTCGCTAGATGAGGCTGTATTACGTGTTCCAGCGAGGTCAGGCCCGATTTACAGTCAGTATATCGAAGTTTTATGACATTCTTAGTAGCTACAGCACACAGCTGTTGTTGAGGCCAGTAATGAACTCGAGTGAAGTTGAGGAAATGTCAGAGCCAGAATAAAGGTCCATGATACTGACACTGCTGGCATTTTCACCTCTCAGGTTTTTAGTGTTTCGAGGAACAGTTTGCTAGGGTTCATATTTGAATCCTGAAAAAATCAATACGATTTCAGACACAGATACAAATATTTAGAGTACTAGACTGTTACAGATACAGATAATGGTATTACGTTACACTTCTATTATATACACATTCACGCAGCATAGATCAGCATTGCTATTCTTGCCACAATTCTCAACATTTAACCACAATTCATGTAGCCTTCTGAACATTTCAGTCAGTAACATGACAGACTTATTTCTCCTTAATCAAATGAACCTTTTTTGTAATTCTCTTGGGCGCACCGGAAAATGAAGATTACAACCTTTTTTGTGTTCGAATGATGAAATCTCAGTTAGATTTTATGATGAGACATTTTATGATGACACATATCATCTGGAGTTTTTGTCAGTGACGATCTCCACTCCAAAGTGGTAATGAGATTAAAAATATGCATGGTAGATTAGCATCTTCATTCCTGAACAGTGCCTTGCCCTGTGTAGCGTTTGAGATATCCATTATTAATCAGTACAGCTGGTTTGACTAGCATCCTGACAGATCCTAGAGCTAGTCACACCACTGAGAGAATCAGTCATGCTCTCTAATGATAAGAATGCGCACGTGATGACAGATATCCTCATACTCAGTCTGTACCACCTGAAGCGAAGTAATGTGACAGGACACTACCTGGCAGCTAGTTTTGTGAAAATGCTGCATGCTCACAGCAAGCAAGCAATGATAGCAAAGAACCCTGCTGTGAGACCTGTGAGTTGAAGATGCTGATGGGGAGAGCAGTTTATCTCAGTGTAATTATGCAACGAGCCTTCTTTCGCAGTTTCCCTTGATTGAAAATGATGCCAGAAGCTGACTCCATCTGGCATAGTGTGCGCTCGCTCTTCTGACAGCTTCATCAGCTTGTAAATGCCTTTTCCCACCCACTGACACACATCTCAACTCTATATTTATGTGTAGATTACTTTCACGTCTCGGTCCCCTCCTGGCAGTGTGCGTCTCTTTGTGTGTGTGTGTGTGTGTGTGTGTTTCAACCTGTGGTTATAAAAGGATTTGTCTACCCCATACTTGAGTTGTCTGGTTAGAGAACATGTCATCCGGCAGCATAACGAGATGCACATACTTGATAAGACTAGATTTGATTTCATGTTGTTTCACCGTGGTGATGGTTCATCATGGTTGGACAAATCAGTAGCCCGCAGTTGCCTACCATGAGACTAGGTTCAACTCCCCGAAAAAGAAAATAAAACCTACTCCTTTATTAATTTTGCAAAACAAAATTGGCTGACGGTCGAATGATTTTTACGAGTCGGCTTAATTAGCATGCGTGATAACAGGCGATCTTTTCATAATCAGGGACGTGCAGGTTTGTGGAAACACTGACAAAGCAGAAAAGAATAAAGTACAGCACAAAGCCGTAATATACGTATTTCTTCCTGCTGCTACACGAAAAAGCTACCCAGCTAGACTCAAATAACAATAAAATACCCACATCTCCTAGCCAAAACCTTGACCAACGACTTGCTGATTATTTGATGGATTTTTTCAGCCGAATCAGCTGAAGATGCTCCGTTTCACTGACCTGAATGGCAAGCAAAAATCCTCAATTTCTGGCGACTGGAAATAGCAGTACTACCAACAATAGTGTTGCCTGAAAAATGATTCCCAGTGTGTACGGTGGGGTCCAAAAGGCTGTGACCACATTGGAAATCCAGGAAATGTTTCTTTCGTTTAAAACTGGGGATAAACAAAGTTTTAGAATTTTGAAAAAAATTAAAACAAAGCAAGGCAATGTACAGTATACAAGATTCAACACTATTTCTCATTCACTATTTAAATTCAGGCAAATGTATGACATTGATCAGGTTAACTCCTTTGTACAAAACACATTTTCCTTGAGTCTTATCTCGTCCACTGTGTTCAAACGGCACTCCAGTGGATTTGATCTAACATAGATTGTCAGGTTTTACATAAATTTGTTGAGTCCATGCCAGCTCGAGTACTCAGTGACCTTAAAGCAAAAAACTGATAGACGTATACTATTTATAGATGTATACTATGAATACAACGAAATTCTAAAATGTAAATATTTTAAGATTCTACTTTTCACTCAAGTTGTTGTTATTGTAACATAATTTGTAATGAAAAATTTTTTACAGTGAATTACAAAAGAATGCAAAATAGAAGCATTTTCACTCGTGCTCTCAGATTTTTGGACCCCACTGTATATCACATGACTGTGCTTATGGGAAAAGCACCACACATTGTGTCGTGAAAGTGCGTTTGTTATTCGTCTGCCACCAATTAGTGATTTCTAAGAACAGGAAATGAATATTGCACATCCGTGTGACCTGTATGAAATATTCATTAACATAATGATGTTATGAAGTAATAGCAAGTCGTCCTTTTATGAGGGACATGCAAATGCTTTTATGTAATATTAGGAAATGCTCCCTAGACCCCAGGAACACACTCCTCACCATATCATCTCTCCAAGCACAACACAAGGCCTTTAAAAAAAACTCTCATCATTAGCTAATGCAGAAGGCTTTATCAGACCTCAGAAGAATACTTTTTTTAAGTAGATTATCATTTTTAAAGGGAGCGTAATTTTTCCTCACATGAAAAAGTCTACTTGACATTCCGCTTGGTCGAAAGACACAAGAGAGTTTCCACGCACACATTTCCAACTGCTGCTAATTACTTTATGGATAAAGGTGCACCTTACGGTTTAGTGAAAATAATTACTGTAATTAGTGCTCTCCATGAAGCTCATTAAAGTCTGTTTTTTTTCTTGCTTAATGCATACTCACACGCCTGACAGATCATGGGGTCCTGTGCACCTGCTCACGCACTAACTCTATTTCCGTCCTGTCTGTGATTTTTCCAAATATACGACTGGTCTGAATGTTCTTCTACACAAGCCGAAGTTGGTATTCAAGAACTGAATTCATTTTAACCTTAAGCTTTGATAACAGACGTTAGCTATAGCCACTTAATGACATTTCTCATCACCTTTGACTATTCTGGACTAGTTTAGCACTGCACAATATACTGTATGGCCAAAAGTTTGTACACAAATGACCACAAATATGTGATTGTTGAACGTCTCCAGCATTCCAGATTTATTCCCACTTTGCTGTTATAATAACCTCCACTCTTCTGAGAAGGCTTTCTGCTGGATTTTGAAGCGTGGCCGTGGGGATTTGCGATCATTCAGCCACAAGAGCATTAGTGAGGTCAGGCGCTGATGGCAGGCGAAGACGCCTTATTTCCAGTGAAGAGAAATTGTAAAGCTACAGCAAAGAAAGACATTCTAGATAATTGTGTGCTTCCAACTTTGGGTCAACAGTTTGGGGACGGAGCGCATATGGGTGTGATGGTCAGGTATGCACATACTTTTAGCCATATAGTGTAGATTAAGTTATAAATATAGGCTGGGAGTCTTTTAGGAATTGGAGTCAAATGCTTAAATGCATTTATTTAGACGGTAATCAGACTGCTAGAAATTTACTTGTGTTTGAGATACATGCAAACGAGAAACTTCAGTTCAAGAAAACCTGAAGTTTTTTAATAGAAAATAGAAAATATGATCAGGTTTCCCAGGCTGCCACACACATTAGTCTTTCAGTGTCCTTCAGCAAATTCCTGATATTACCATTATCATGAAGTATTGACTGATAGGAGGCCACCTATAATGGCTCTGAGATCAGAGGACGTGATTACACCTCCACTGCCGAGGGACATTAGCAGATTTGTCACTTGAAGTTCTGTTAGGTCACAAATGCCTGCAAAAGTTTGTGCACTTCTTCAGGATTGAGCACAGAGCTAAAGCAGTTTCTCAACTCATTTAAATTGATGTGTCAGGATGCCAGTCGGACAAAAGCTGGGAGGCAAAAGCAGCTGAATAATACAGGTAAAAGTCTAACAGCCACATCGCTTTACAACTGAACACATTTGACTTTTTTTAGCTTGGGTATTATTTGAGTAACGACATTGCTTTGAGGCATTGCAGAGATCACGCAAAGAAATAAACTGCAACTGCAACCCCAGTGACCAGATATCCAGAAAAATGACTTGGAAGGAAATATCAGTCAGTCTGTATACAGCAGGGAGGATGTCTAACCTCCAGGATACGCAGGTGTGTAAAGTGTGTGTTTAGGCTTCTGTCAGCCTGCCGGAGAAGAAGACAGAGATATGATAGCATACTGGAAGAGAAAAGCTCCATGTTATTTTGGATGTGGAGAAAATAAAATCCCCAGGGTGTGTTGGCTTTAGCAGTTTGTAGTATTCTACACACACACACACACACACGCCAAAATGAAAATCCTTGGTAGACATCCTTGGGCTGGACAATACGACAGTACCAAGACCAAGGTTTTAATAATATAAATACTTTATGGCACAGTTCACTTTTCTGAGCTAATTTAGTATATAGACATCGATACTTTTCACACGCTTCATTGTACGTCACTGTTACAAGCAATGAGTTAGTCATAAAATCTGTTTTTGTATCAAATATATTTAATTTAATGGAAGGAATAGCTTTTGAAAGAAAAGTGTTAAACTCTGCAGTTCTAGAGAGTTATAGAATGGATGCCAAGGTACGCTCTCGTAAAGAAAACATGAAGGATACTTCAGGGTACGTGAAGGCCAAGCTCTCATCTGCTACGGTTACAGTGTAGAAAGAACAACCGTAAGTGTTGTTCATACATTTATTCATAAAAAATTCAGTCTGTAGAATGAGAAATGTCTCCATTTTTTAAAAAATGTATTTATTTTACATTATTGCAACTGTATTGAAACTTACCGTTTCACTGCACATTTCCTAATGTAGTGTTGCAATATTTTAAAGATATTTTTTTTATTAAATGAGAAAATGTGTAGATATAAATATAGATCATTACAGAAATTCTAAAATAATAAATAAAATAAATAAATGAAGACAGAAAAGGACAATGAGCAACGTCTCTGATTAAGATGCCGTCTCCTCTGATGTCCTCCATGCAGGAAAAAAGTACACTTTAAAGGGACAACACTGTACACTGTATTAATTTATGTATTAAATAATAATAATTAATGACATAATAATTAGAGATGGCACCGATCCAATACCCAGGATTGGTAGTAGTAGTACGATACAAGTTAAAAAGAAAAAAATATGCATATAGTGCTTCAGATATTGCAGAAAAAAACAAAGAATTCAATCTGATCCTCTAACAAATGGAAAAGATTGGAAATGAATTTGGAAAAGATTTTTTTTGGAACTGGAAATGTTAAGTAAGGAATAATATATTGTCTCATACCACCGCGATTTGCCACCAATTACAGTGTGTAATTTATTAATGAACATCATGTTAACGATTTATAGTTAAATTTAATGTTGTGGAATGTCCAAGAGAAGAGTTAGTTCCTGTTCTCACTTACGTTATAGCTGCAATAAACAATCATTCCCTCACCAGCCTCTATCTCTCTCTCTCTCTCTCTCTCTCTCTCTCTCTCTCTCTCTCTCTGACACACACATACACACACACACACACACAGCTCAGAGTGTCATTTCACTGGGAAAACAGAGAAAATGGAAAGCAGAACCAAGTCTGAGATCACTTATATCCAAGACTCCTTCCATAATGTTAAATAAAGATCTCCTTACAAAAAAACTTCCCCACATCAACAATTATAAGAATTACTCTGTTGAACAAACCCGTATTTAAATCAGTTTTTTATTATTAGTCTTATACGGTGTGGTGTGTCTGGCCATCCAATTCCCTGAGTATGAGCTATTGCTAATAATGCGCATTAATATTAACCTATCGTATAACCTAGCTGTTATAATGAAAATAATGTACACCTTCTGACCAATCAGAACACCTCTGGGATGAACTCCTCACAGTGTCTGACCTCACTAATGCTTTTGTGGCTGAATGAATCTCCATAGCCACACTCCAAAATCTAGTGGAAAGCCTTCCCAGAAGAGTGGAGACTATTATAACAGCAAAGAGGGGAATAAATCTGGAATGAAATGTTCAACAAGCCCCATCTGTGATCATCTTGTGAGTCACTCAAGTCACTCAACTTTTGGCCATATTCCTCACTCATGCTGATATCATGGAAAAAAAGTGCAAGGTCAGAATAAGTAAGAATAACTAAGACACTCCTCTGTTTTAGGCAAACTCCGCCCCGTGTGTGTAACTCTCATGTCACTTCTGTGGTAAGGTTTGAGGTCTGAATAATGATGTTGGTATTAAATCCTCAAAAAACTGCACGTAACTCAACTCTGAATACTGTGTGAGGTTTTTATTAATCAGAGCCATTTGCTAAGCCCTGGCTGTGAAAAGCAGTGTGTGTGTGTGTGTGTGTAGCTCCATCAGTACACAGAGTTCAGTTAAACATTGTGATCGAGAGTGACAAATTGTTTTTTTACTGCTCTTAAACGAATCCAGTAAGCAGAAAGGATCCTGCATCAATACCATGAGCTGAAGTGCACTTTCAGACCTACCTGCTTCGCTCACCAGCCCAGTGCGTTCTTTGTGCTCAAAAAAGCACCATGTGTGAAAGCGGAGTGTGAAGATAATGACTGCTCTTCTGTCTCTCGGAGTGGACTGGCCATTATGAGATGAAGATGACACCTTCACCCCACTCTGTGGCTTAGTCATTGTTTGACCAGAGCTGTTCATGCAGAATATTACTCTCTGGCCAGACAATTATGGAAGTGGCTCGGAGTGTGGCGCACAAAGTGGAAGACTCAAAATCAGAAGTCACATTTTTTTCCAGTGATAATTACAGGCAAAACAGAGTTATTTTTATTCCTGTGGCGAAATAAACCTCAGTAATTTATTCATTACTATTATATCATTGACTCTTATTAGTCATGAGGAGTGTATCTGGTGTTTATAATTCAGTTATGTTTTCATTATGTGTATCTATAATTTATACATTTTTAAATTCTCTATGTCCTCAAATTGAAAATGAGCTGTAGCCAATTTTAACTGCAGTATGATAACACATTTAATGTCGAGCACATTAATATGTAAGCTTCTGTCTAAAATGTTGTTTTTGCCCGTTGCCTTCTGATTAGTACAGAGTACATGGCATGCGGGGAAAAAAAAACAATATTATAGTAGCCACAAATTAAGAATTCGTTCCCATGACTTAATAATTAATAAATTAATAATTAATATGTGTATTGTGGTTTCCTAATGAATGAGTGAATGAATGAATGAATGAATGTACAGCCAAGTGTTAATGAGCAAAAACATGTTAAAATATGTTTTCAAATTTTTCTATTAATAAAAATAAATATCCTTTGGAATAGTTATTCAAACTAGTTATTTAAAGTCACTTATTCAAACATTATACTTCAGATTATGTGTCCACAAGAGAAATAAATAAGAGGTAATCACAGTTAGGTTCCCCTTGGCTTCTCATTTCTTTAAAACACACACACACACAAACACATACACAGCTTTTATTTGTGCACTGGGAACCTAAAAGCCTTTCCCCCACACATGCTAGCAGCTTTATTTAACTTGGTGTCTTCTCAAATCCCTCAGAACCCATTCCTTCTCTCAAACCACTTCTTTTCCTAAACCAGGTGATTTACGCACTCAATACAAAGAACGATGAGCACGAGGCAGCTATCCAGACCCTGAAAGAGGCCCATGAAGAGGAGGTGCAGCAGATCCTGTCAGAGACTCGTGAGAAGATCATGCAGTACAAGAGCAAGATCAGCGACGAGATGGACCTGAAGCGGCGCATCCAGTCACTGGAGGAATCCATGGAGGTGCACGACAGGATGAAGCGGCAGGCGCTGGCTGAGTTCGAGTCATACCGGCAGCGTGTGGAGGACATGCAGCTGTGCACGGAGGCGCAGCACACACAGCGTGTGGTCACCATGTCGCGTGAGGTCGAGGAGATGCGGCGCTCCTTTGAGGAGAAGCTGAGGGCCTTCGCTCAGGTGCAGGCGCAGTTTGAGCAGGAGAAGAGACAGGCACTGGAGGAGCTGCGTACCGCACACAGACAGGAGGTACTAATATCACATTTCAGCTACAAGATATTTATATATATAAGGTTTCACCTCCTACAGCTTCAGAAGCTCTTGAAGGCCGATGAAGGACTTTTGTTAAAAATACCCTGTATCTCTGTAACTGTTGTGTACTATTCTTTATGCATGTTGCTAGTACTAGTAAATATTTAAAATCACTTTATCACCAAACATTTACAAATTAATTCTTTTGGTGCAGGTCCAGGAGCTGCTGCGATCACACCAGAGCCAGAACGCCAACTACAGCAAAGATCAGGAGAAGCTGAGCCAGCTGCACAAGCAGGAAGTGGAGGCTCTGACGGAGCGGGTGGAGGAGCTCAAGCAGGATAAGAAGCGCCTGGTGGAGGAGTACGAGGCCAAGCTGAGCAAGGCTCAGGCCTTCTACGAGAGAGAGCTGGAGGCCATGAAGCGCACACAGCAGATGACTGCCGAGAACCTGCTGGCCTGGAAGAAGACCGAGGCGGAGCTGAGGAAGGAGTTCCAGGCGCAAGAGGCGGCGCTGCAGAAGACGCTGGGTAAGCTGCGCTCCGAGCTGCAGCGAGTTCAAGAGGAGGCCAAAGAGAGCCAGGAGAAATCACACAAACTGCAGGCCTCACTCACCGCCGCCGAGAGCAACATCAAGGTAATGAACGGAGCAATAAAGAAACTGCAGGTAGATGAATAACTTTAGTGTGAATTTAACTGGGACTTCAATCATCTACGCATTTCGTCGTATCGTTTCATCTTTCTTTTTCTCACACAGGCATCAAATCACACACTATACAAAAAAAAAAAAAAAAAGCACAGTTCAAAAAGTATACAATCTGAAGTGGCACATCAAATATCAGTGAGTAATTAGGATGGACTTCAGGTTAAGTCATGTAGGCTTTATTGTCGTTCCTTTCATCATAGACAGACATCAGGTTAGGAATGAAATATGGCTTGTCCCAGATATATACGGTGCTACACTTAACACGAGATAGTGAGAGAGCAGAGGATTGGTAACACAGTCACAGGCAAAGCACAGTCAGTAAATACAGACAATAGACAATAACATAAACTATAGTGTGGTGTGGATTTGGTAAATATTATGTCCCATATACACGTGGATAGAGTAGGTAGAGTAAACACAGTCAGGTGAAGTGAAAAATGTTGAGTAGCAGCAGACAGACTCCTTATAAGCAAGAAGGATGTGCATGCAGTCTGGTTTGGGTTCCCAAACTAGTCATCTCCTCTTCTGTTTTATTCATTTATTTTACAAATTAATTTTATGAGTATGTTAACTATGAAGACACATTTTGCATGCTAATATTTTGAAATGTTACTGGGATTCACATCCGCGTTTAAATGAAGAGTGTACATGCTGTTTTAGTCTTTTTCGCTAACCTGCTATCCTGACACGCTGCACTAGCGTAGTATTTCAACAGTAAAATTGGACACTGCGCAGCTCGAGGACACAGCAGACTCGGGTTGAGATGACTGGGGAGCGTTTATTTATTTTATTTATTTATTTTTTTGTCTGTGCCACTGCATGGGGGTTCGGTTCAGATAATTTCAGCCCCGCTGTCACATGCACAGAAAATCAGCTGCTTTCCAGAGGCTCGGTTCGGTTCAGTTCAGCACACACACACACACACACACACATACATCAGCCACACTCGCTAAGTGAGAGAGAGAAAGAAAACCGCCGTGCCCCCACCTGCTACAGTCAGATTTCTACATCAGTCTGCATCCGCTAGTTCCAAGACAACGATGAGTGACTCTGAACAGAATTCAAGAAAATGAACAAAAAATATACCAAATCATTTAATCATTAAGTCCTAAAAAAAATATAGGCTGGTCAAGGCTTTAGAGATTTCCATGAATTTTCTATGAATTAGAAAATTCATAATGTCCATTTGGGGTAATTTGTTTGTGAAAAAGTTTGTGAACCCCTCATCTATGACATGATGTACTAAGCTGTTTGTGCTGGTTTTCAGGCTTCATCTTCCACAAGAAACCCTTGCTCGTTGTGTATGAAACCATATCATGCCTTGTGTTGTTGTTAATAAGATCATCCGTCCAGTTAACTCTCCTTATTGCTTGCAAGTAAAGACGACTTTTATTTGTGACATAAGGGAATGTGAACCATTTTACTTTTCTAACATCATTTCTAACACTTTTTATCGCACAACATTTTTTTAACTAAGGAGCCTGAATAAACGTCAAGGAATTCATAGCAATGCTTTATTTACTCCATTTTGCAACATAAGTGTTGGAGAGTAATCTGAGGCCACTCCATAGACCCTTGGAAGTGAACATACACAAACCTCTACTAACCCTTTGCTCTTTATGGGCAGGCCCCATCTTATATCACAGACCTTATCCGTTTGCATTCAGCTCGTAGGTCTCTTAGATCTGCCAACAAAGTTCTTTTACATGTCCCACGGTCACGTCTCAAACTAAAAGGTGGCAGAGCCTTCGCAGTCGCTTTGCTCCACTCCTGTGGAACCAGTTGCCTCTTGACGTTAAAAGTGCTCCTTCCATTTCTGCTTTTAAATCTAGGCTCAAGACGCACTTTTATTCTCTGGCCTTCTCAGCCCACTAATCTTCCAATCCGCTGTGTCTGTAACTCTGTGCTTGTCCTGTGCTGTATGCCAAGTTGTTGCTGCTGTTGGTATGTGTCAGTTTCGTTGGTGTATGTCTCTCTATGTATTTTTATAATATGTTTATTTATTCTTTTTATTTTTTTTAATAATATGTTTATGTCCTTTGTACAGCATTTTGGTCAGTGTAAACTGTGTTCTAAACGTGCTCTAGAAATAAAATTTACTTTCTTACTTACTAAAAATCAGGGCCTCAAAGAAGTAACTTGCTGTGGCAAGGCTTACGTGACCACGCCCCTTCAAAGTCAACATCATTTGTACCGATCCAGAGGAATCAGCTGACTCCACCACCTCCTCATTTCATACAGAATATACAACAAATATATCCTGCATAGCTGATTAATAAAATATATGCAGTTAGAGTTTAGTGCTGATGTGCAGCGAACACGAACACGCGTTTTCATCTTCTCTCTTCATTTGATCTTCAAAGAGTGTACAGATTGTGTTTAGTACACACACACAGTCACCCGTTAATGAGCGAACCGTCGTTAAATCCCTCGAACCCCTTTCTGAATTTAGAAATGGAGACGTTATTTATGAGTGTAATTAGCGCATCGGGCTTTTGAGCCGTCTCAGAATAAATGGGGAGAAGGAAAAATAACTGTTCAGAAATAAATTTTCTAAACATTTAGCTAATGACACACTAGAAAAAGCACTCAAATCCAGCCTACACAATGCATTTATTATTTGTTATTTGTAATACAGTCTGTGCAAAAAAGTATTGTAACAGGCAGATAACACCCCAAAGAGAGCTTTCAATTGTACAAATATCATAATGCTGAGATGTTCTGATGAGAGGAAGCACACAAGATTGTACAGACATATATATCATTTATACCCATGACTCTCAAAATGGGGTCCGTGAATAATAGCCAGGGGGACTGTGATTTTTTTTAAAATGTTATTACAGTGGTGGAAATCACAACCCAGTTATTATATTTATATCCACGCCCTGAACTGGCTGAGAGTAGGTGACTGAAAACGACTGAAAGACTCTTTAGAGATGTAGATTTTTTATTTCTTTTTTTTAAACAGTCAAATAAGCTGTAATGAAAAACTGCAGTGCTATTAAAAAAAAACTTCTTTAATGTGAACACTCGAAGTCACATACCAGTCTGGCAGCAGTACAAAAATAGCTGAGATTATTAAGATCCTATTAATTTCACTTCACACCAATTATTTCTTGAACAATTATTTCTTTTCATCTTACCTGTATTTGTTTTTTGGATTAGAGAGACCCATGTCTGCTCTCTTTACATACTAACTAAAGTTTGGCCTCATAAACGGCATACTCCTCCTGTTGTGTGCATTTTTTTTTTTTTTTTACTGTATTAGAAATGATGAGCAAATCTCTACCAGTTCACACATTTCTACCCTTCTCTAACTTTCACAAGGCGTCCTGAATGTGCTGTTAGTACAAACTCAAGCTAGTAACTTCCGAGATATGGATCAAAAATTACAGTAACAGAGAATCTCAATCAGTCAACTCATAATAGTAATAATTGTTGGCTGTTTTTTTCTCTTGCATGTATAGACAAAGATGCATAAAAAACTCCAATGTTATCATGCACGTTTTGACATAAGCCTTTCATAAATTCTCCAGGATTGCTTTATAAAATAGTCATGCAGTGCTTATGAATGTGTTATAAACACACTACCCTACATAAATAAATGGAGCTATGACTCGAGAGAGTGATACACAATAACAAGGACCTTTAATATCTTTCATGCAAATAAATTATGACTCAGTAGAACGACGAATCCAAAAAAACTGGCTCTAGTTTCCTGATCCATGGATCAGTCCTATGGCAAGGGAAGTTCAAACTGCTTCTTTACAGATTATACAGTCACATACATTTATGTCAATTATTTCACTAAAGGCAGCTCAATGGACCAAAAACTAGCTACAGGGCTAGAGACATCGGGTCAGAAAAGGGAGAGTTTTCATAGACTTTTACAGATGTTTCTTCTTATTTGCCCTCGATATGGCTTGGTTTAAAAAAAAAAAAAAAAACTGACAACAAAAACAGAATATTTAGACGATTGGGTGGAGATGTATACATTTATTCTTCCCTCATCAAATTCAAAATGTATTTGAAATTTTATGTAACTGAACCTTCATAAACCTCTGCTGTAGACTATACATTTTCAAAATGGCATCGAATTGTCTAGCAGAGGAAATGAAGAAGAATGGCAGTAAAATGTACTGTGTTTCCAGTTCCACTGCCACAGTCTGTTCAAGAATACACACCATTCGTTTGTGAACTATAAAATTAGTTAATTTTCTGAAGCACACAAAGAAGACAGCACTCACAGTGTACTATAAAAACTGTCCAATTAGATCTGACAGAGTGCCCGCTCCTCTTCACTGCGCTGCGAGATCATGAAAATGCGTAAAAAAATGAGTAATAAAGGACCGTTCCAGGCAGAAAATTTGAGCGTGATAGATAGCCAGGATTGGATAATAGTAGTGAACATGACAGCAATAGAGAGAAAGAAAGAGAGGGTAGCACAGGTAATGGTTATTTAGCATAGGCTAGGAAGAGTGGAGGGAGATGAGGTGCACATTCACAATTCACGAGAAGGAAAAGGGAAATGGCTGGACAGAGAAGAAAGAGCGAAAAGACATGAGTGGTCTTGATCAGAGAGAGAAAGAAAGAGAGAGAGAGAAAGAGAGAGAGGAAAAACTAAGAATAAGACAGTGCCTGTGTCAATCAGTGATGCACTGCTCATTTCATTTGATCTATGGGTTCATTTATGCGTGTGTGTGTGTGTGTGTGTGTGTGTGTGTGTGGGTGTGTGCAGGAGCTGCATAAACAGCTGGATGAGGTGACTCAGGATGCAGAGATCATAGCGATCAGGCAAAAAGAAGCGGAGTGCGAGCTGGAAGCCACCAGAGACAGAGTTCAGCAGCAGGCCACGGAGATCCTCCTCAAAGCCAGTGAGATATCTCCTTAAATTTCAATTCATGTCAAAAACTATCAACATATACACTCTCCTTACACCTCTGATTTATTTCTCTTTGAGTATGAAATCAAACATATATCTATTCTTTCCTTTTGTTCTTGTCTAAAAGTGACCCAAAATCTATTCCTCCTTTTAATTTTTGCTTTTTATATTTAAACTTTTATATTTATATATTTTATATATAAACTCTTTATATCTGTATATATCTTAACACACACACACACACACACATATATATATATATATATATATATATATATATATATATATATATATATATATATATATATAAATATATATACCGATTTTTATTTTAATACCTGCTAAAACAAGCCATGTATTCATGTTATAACTATGATATCATTTATATTCATGTCTGAAAATAGATCCACCACAACTCTCAGTAA
Source organism: Pangasianodon hypophthalmus (assembly GCF_027358585.1). NCBI lineage: Eukaryota > Metazoa > Chordata > Actinopteri > Siluriformes > Pangasiidae > Pangasianodon > Pangasianodon hypophthalmus. The sequence goes on from NC_069728.1 coordinate 16,433,403, forward strand.
ATAAATAAAAATAAATAAATAACACCATTTATTAAATACACCAAAGGACATCTTATTACCTGATACTTGATTACGTTCTGAAAGAGAGACTAGATCAGTCTGATTCAGAAGTTTAAAACTGGCAAACAATAGTGCTAAGTTCTAACCGAGTTAAGGTCTCAGCATACTTACTGCCTTATACACCATTTCCATGAAGACAGAATCAGATTTGTGAATCTACAAGCTGACATGCTCTCTGCAGTTTTGTTGTGGCCATTGCGTACAAGTGCTCCAGTACTGCAGGTCGAGCTGTTAAAATGTCATGACCGTTTCAACGAATACAGGAAGACAATCGCCGCTTCTCAAAGTTATCCATCTTGGAATGAATCAGAATGGGCAAGTCTCATTTGTAACGACTAGTAACAGGCGTGGTCGCATACCATGTTCATCCTAAGAGTTTGACACGGCAAGCAATGACATCTGTTTGCTCCACACGTTATATTGTTCATGGAAGCCAGCTGTCTCCTCGTGAAGTATTCTAAGAGTCGATAGGTTTCTATGAGACACTTATAGCCAATCTACCCTGGCAATTTTGAAGAAGATAAGTTGAACATCATTATATTTATACTCAGCTGATATGTCCTTGAGTTGTTTACTGAGAGGTTTGACTATGGCTTCCAAATTGAGGAGGAAGACCTTTGACTTTCAATAGGAGACTGTACTTATAAACCAAAGGTATCATTATTTGCAAGTAGAGGCTGACTCAGATATCCAGTGTCCTGGGATGCAGTTTCAATTCGCACCTCTACAGCATTCTATCCTGCCTCTTTTACACCCACATGGAGCTGGTGAAGGTGGTGCTGGAACTATATATATATATGTTTTTTAACAGAGTGGTCCCTATTTCCACTGGTTTAAGAGCCACACCAGCACTTAATAAGATGCAAGAGTGATAATAAATGTGAAAGATTACACAAGTTGTACCTCTGACTTTGAGACCAGCCAAATTCTTACACGCAGCATAAATATATTGTCTGTATGAAGGAATAGTTTATCTTGCCTGTTTTGCCTTTGAAGAATGTGCTACAAAATCAGACCAGGAAGTCTTTAAAACTTCAGAGACATCAGCAAGAGAAACAGTGGATCTGCAATGCTGTCCAGTATGTGATATTATACAGCAGTTGTTGTCATCACTGCCTGCTCTGTTAAGGGAATATAAGGAGTACTGGGAACTGTATGAATGTTTTTTTGGTGAAGTCATTTATCCAATGAACTCAGCACAGTCTCGGAGATTAAAAGGCATGATGTCTTTAAAAATAAAATAAGCATATTTCCTATGTGGTCTGTCCTCAAGTCCAGATTCCTTAGTGAGTCTTTTAGTGTCCTTGTTGACTGTAACAAGGACACCAACTATGTATTATGTCCTCAAATCGAGATTCCTTCGTGGGTCTTTGGTGTCTTTGTTACAATAATCAGAAGAATCAACTATATATTCTATCCTCAGATCGAGATTCCTTAGTGGGTCTTTGTTGTCCTTGTTGATTATTGTAACAAGGACACCAACTATGTATTATGTCCTCAAATCGAGATTCCTTAGGGGTTCTTTGTTACAATAATCAACAAGGACAAAAAAGACCCACTAAGGAATCCTGACTATATTGTTGTCCTTGTTGATTATTGTAGCAAGGACACCAACTATGTCTTATGTCCTCAAATCGAGATTCCTTATAGGTTCTTTGGTGTCCTTGTTACAATAATCAACAAGGACAACAAAGACCCACTAAGGAATCTCGACTATATTCTGTATCTCAAATCGAGATTCCTTAGTTGGTCTTTGTTGTCCTTGTTGATTAAGCTGTCTTTTTTGATGATGCTGATAGCTGGAGCATTAAAGTGTCTGTCTAATAAAGGATGCAATGCCCCTGTTTGGCAACCCCAACAACACCTGATGCTTCCTGATTTACTTCTGAGTGGCTGTAGCACTGGGTGAGTACTGTGATTTGCTTGATGGGTCACAAAGCGATTTATTCCAATCTTTCGTCTCTACTCGTCTCCTATGTGATTCATGGAGGGAATAGGGGAGTTTAAGAGCCGGAATCCGGTGTTTGGTTTGTCTTGAGGCTCTTCTCAGCCACTCTGTGTGGATCTATGTTGGGAAATTTTGGATGACAGATCGCCTGCTGGTTTCCTGGCAACAGCAGCTGAATGTCTCAGCTCTGTTGCTCCCTGAGACCCCGTCAGCCAATTTCTGGAACGTTCCTCCAGACCCAAGGTCTCAACACCTGGACTAAGTGCCACTCCTACTGTTTTCGTGTCAGTGTATGCATCAACCTGGCCAGTGATTATGTGTAGTTATCATGAAACATTTTCGATCAGACTGCTCGTAGTATATTATTCAGATGGATTAACTTAAGCTGCATCTGTTAGTCTTACAAAACAGCTGGATCTTTATTGATTTTTCTTTTGTTGCTTGATCTCTATTTATAGACTTAATGCAAAGTAATGCAGATAAAAGGCATGAAGTCAGATGTTTGGCAAAGAAAGTTCTTGTATGTACTTTGAAATTAAAGTAGTAACTTGAAATACCAATTTTTGAAGGGCATTATGGACGCCCAGCTCCAGAACAACGTGGGTGATCCACAGATTTATTTACACATGATGAAACAGAAAAGCAATGTCTCAGCAGGCTTTCATTATCTTTGCTACAATCAAAATCTGTTCATTCAGCTCTCCAGGTCTCAGTGTGTTCTCTGTCTCCCCCATTATCCAGCCACACCTGGTGTCCTAATAACATCCATCAACTATTACACTGAAGTAAAAACAAGTCACACGCCCAGATCTAAAGCTAGGATGCTACAGTTAAAAAAAGTTTTAAGCTTTCTTTGTTTAAGCACTAAAGCTGTGAATGTGACCTCTGAACTCAGGTCAGATCGGCAGCCTACAGGCCACACAGATGACCCACGAGGCGGCCATCCGTGATCTGGAGTCGGAGAAGTCGCGTCTGAAGGACAAGGTGTTGCGTCTGGAGGAGGAGAGGGGAGCGCTGCAGAATAAGAGCCAGGCTCTGGACGAGAGGCAGAGGCAGCAGATCCTCACACTAGAGAAGGTACTGAGCAAACTACACCGCATCACTCACCGATTATCATCATAGAGATGCACGGAGAAAGACGACCTTCTTCTGTTCTGTGTTCACGAGCTCTCAGTCGTGTCGTGCCTTTACAAGAAAAAAAAATGATACAAAAGTCTGAGTCCACAGCTGAGAGCTGTTTTTATTTCTTTATTCGGCTTGAATGGCTTTTTGAATCTTTTGTTTCTGTTAATAAGTCCATTTTCTTACCTTCATCGTTGTGTATTTACGATGAAGAATACACTTTGAAGCCTTTCTCCAGCTTGGAAGAAGGAGCTTTGCAAGTGTTCTTACATGGCTGATGAACGTCACTGACATTTATCTTCAGTAGCTCTTGCAGACCCTGACTGTAAAATATCGCTATTGTGAGTGTAGCGAAAGAACCGGAAATGCAGGAGCCATGTGAAGAAGAATGCAGCAGTGTTTGTGCAAATAGCCCATTAAGATATGCCATGAATATATTCAACATAGCCTATATAATATTTACAAAAAAAAAAAATTTAATTGTGATTGAATATTTATTCACCCCATTGGTGTGAAACCCCTTAAATTAGTTCTGACATCAGAAGTCACAGAATTAGTTGAATGCAGTCAACCTCCGTATGATTAAAGTGTCACATGATCTCAATATAAATAAACCTGTTGCTGGAAGAAGCCATGAAATCCAAGGAGCGATCATAACAAGTCCGGGACAAAGGTTCGGTTCACTGTACTAGAGTAAATAGTTTTTTTTTGTTTTTTTTTTTTTTAAATCGATTTATTCCTTGAAACTGAGGTTCACACAGCAGAGTAAATCTGATTTACTTCTTAAATTGGATTTTTTTGTTTAAATGATGTGTCTGCGCTGTAATGTACAAGTGACCAAATTGGATTAGTTTCTACATTAGATATTTGGTGAAGACAACGGCAACATAAAATTACGATGTACATAAATGTCCATAGATGTCCATAAATCTGAATTTGTGCAGAAATACTGATTGGATTTAAAGCCACGTGCAAATATGACAAATTATATGCTTTTTTGCCTACTATCTCACACTAGAGAAGGTCCTGAGCAAAGGTCCTGAGAGAAGGTCCTGAGTACTGAGCGTAAGAGTAGTTCCTGCTCATATAAGAAAAGAACTGAGCTGCAGCTATATGAACTGCATTGTTGTTTAACATCGTTGTGACACATTCATGTTGTTGTGGTCTTCTTAATGATCAACCACTGATATTGCCTCATCTTGAATGTCATTAGTAAAGAATGATGAGATCCTCTTGGTAAAAGAGGTTACATATTTCATTAGCGGTCTAACATGTAGATGTGTGTGTGTGTGTGTGTGCACATACATCACTAATTGACCTGCAGAGACCTGCATTATATGCTGAACTGAAAAATCCATTCTGCTGCAGCACTTATTCCAGCTGCGCCCCTCTCATGATAAACACTAGCCACTCAGGTGCCATTATATCTCCGGGTTTAATTCCAAACACTCCAAAAGACAAAATGTAACGTTTTTTTTTGTCATTATTAAACGAAAAACAGGAATTTCATTTCCAGTTATTTGTATGTTTTCGTATTACACACGTTTAATTATTTCATCATGATTCATCAATACAGAAGCTTTTGTGTGTTTGGTTTTTTCTGCACAAGCTGGGGTTTTAAAAGCCACGCAGCATTTAGGCCTAATATGTTGGGAAGTGGCCTCCATAGACGCATTTTTAGGATATGTTCTGCGGCATGTTTTCTCATTTGGTACTTTTTGAATTAAAGGAAGGAAACTTTTTATTCAAAGTTGAAATATTTAAATGTGAATTACAGCCTGGAGAAAAGGGCAAAGTAGATGTAGACAGTATCAACATCGCACAGCGCAATTCTGTGTAAATGTCAAAGACGATTTTTATTCAGCTTCTCAGGCTGCATAAGTACAGTGCAGTAACCTCCCCCATACATCCTAGCAGTTCAACATTTGAGCAATAATAAAACCTTCTGCAACATAGTAAAGGGATTTAACATTAATTCAGAAACTTTCTGATTCTGTCTCTCTCTCTTTCTCTCTTTGGGCTGCATTTAGAGTTTATTAGTGCAATATGTCAGACTGAATTTTATGTTTTAGCCTGTAAATATGCTCAAAAACCATGGAAAGCAGTTTGCAGCCAATATTAAACACATAAATATGATTCTATTAAATAATTGTAGTATCGTTCCACATGATGGACGTGCTGGATCAAGTGTTATTTTACAAGTTGCTGAATAATGAGTGTGGAAGCCATATTGTTAAAAGAAACCAAATTTGCAGTGATGAATGTGATCATTGCAATTACAATCATTACAAGCAATACATCGGCAATATACTAGACCTATATTAGATGTTTGTTTCAGTTCTTAAAGTCACCCTGAGCAAAACTAACATGGGCGTGAAGCAGACTCTGTAATAATACTGTTTACATGGTTTCTATAATAACTGCTTGTACACCGGGACTTTTTTGGCAGACTCTCCACGTAATCTAAGACTAATAATAAACAGATTTGTTTTTTAAATGTGCCGTTGTTGAACAAAGAAAAATGTATAATTGTTGATGTCATGACATTTTTTTTTTTTAGGAGGCATTTATTAAACATTTATGGAAGAAGTCTTGGGTGTCAGCCCTTTGCATTTCATTTGACCACAAACTTAGTTTAAAAACAGGTACCTGGTGGTCTACACGTTATCGAAAAAAACCTTGTCTCTGATGTTTCTACTAAAGAAATTTCCAAAAACTTTGGAGGAGAGATCCAATTTAGAAAATCAACTTCAGCAGCTGCGTAACCCGATTCTGAATACAAGGAACTTTCCTGCATAAATATTGTCATAACTTTTGAACTTAAGTTGCCGGCTCAGAGCACAGCCCCAGTGCGCCTGTAGAGAAGAGAAGAACACGGCCTTGTGTTATGAACGTGGCCTTAGGTTTGGCGTTGCTATGACAACGTGGGGCTAAATGAAAGCAGGAGCGAATGATTCACTCTGCTGGATGTTCCTGGATGCTTATGCTTTTTCTTTAATGGAATCTCTTGGTTTTTTTTTGCTTTAGGCTTGTTGAATTCACTAACAATGCGGGATGTGTCAAGAGAGATCTGAGAGATCTGAGCATCCAAAACATGGTGGAATAACAAGTCTCTATCGCTACCTGTTCATCACAGACGCTGAAAATAACATGCTGCATCTAAGCCTGAGTGCCCCGGGCTGTGCAGTTCCACTCCCTGTCATTTTCCATGTGTGTTCTTAAGCTAAACAGCTTACATAAGCCTGTTATGACCATGTGAGCTTTACAAGAAGCCTGTAGTTCTCTAATGGTTGTGCAGATACAATCTGACCAAAATAAATAAATAAATAAATAAATAAATCTGATTTTGTCAATAATTCAGTTGACTTTTTTGTATTATGGGATATAAAGGAAAAAAATCCGAAGCTACATGAGTAATAGTTTAACTAGTAGACGAGGTGGTATAGCCTTTACTTTTTATATCAAGTCGTCTAGCTTGGAAGTAGTTAGTATTAAACAACACTGTTGAATACTCGAATCTGATTGGTCAGAAGGTGTTGATTAATTTTCTTATCGTTTCTATAGTAACAGCTAATCCACAGGGACTTGTATGGTGGATGCATCACATATTGTAAAACCATACGTTATTTTAAACTTTTATTTTAAAATTTATTTTATTTTTAATTTTAAAAATGTTATTTAACAAAGATATATAATCGTTAATCATACGGTGAAGCTTTCTGCAAGGATATGTTTATTTAACCTTAATGGAAGGAGTCTCCATTAAGTTGTGTTACAACTCCAGTGAGTTGTAACATCAGTCTTCAGGACAGTGGAATTTGAGAGGCTGGTGAGGAAATGACTGCTATAGCTGGTGTAGCATAAGTGATAACAGGAACTTGTTTCACAGATGATTCAAAAGTGTGTGTTGTTTTTTAATAACTAAAACATGAATTGTATACCAGCTGTGGTATTAGAGGAAAGAAACACATGCTGTTATAGAAAAATAAATAACTTTGGGGTTGTTTATGGCATCACAGCACCCCAGCGTTGGTTATTTTTCTACAACAGCACACCTCCAGGTATTCCTTCTATTCCTTCTATTCCTTACATAGTATGCGTCTTACATAAGCACCTGAAAATTCTGGTAATTTCTGAAATCAGATTAACTCACTTACTACTGTTCAGTCTTAAGTGTGGAAGTTTTTTCCTGCTGATGTTATTACCGAGTTCAACACGTCCTCCCGCTGTTCTGTCCCCGTGCAGAATCTTCGGGAGGAGAAGCAAGCCTGTGAGAAGGAGCTGATGAACCTGCGGAACAGATACGAGGAGGAAACCTCTCACTTCAGAGAGACGCAGAGCCGCGCGCTGGAGGAGCTGTCCAAAAAACACCGGGCTGCCCTGGAGAACACCCAGAGCTCTGCCGAGAAAGAGAAGAACAGACTGCTGGCCGTGAGTGCACTTTCATCACACACACACACACACACACACACACACACACACTGAGAAAAGGGGAAAGTAAGGAATGAACTCCTGTGTAGTTGTTGCTATTGAATTAATACTGTGAAGGGCACACACACAGACATCCGCTAAGGTATTAGGATATTACTACAGGAAGTAAAAAAATTATCATTTCAAAAGCAGAAAATCTCATTTTCTACCTTTCGGTGCCTAACATAAGTTTCTGACCCTTATATTATTAAAACAGCTCTGAACGTGTGCATGTAATTTATGGCATATTTTATTTGGATGCTTAAAATTATTTAATTGGGTATAACAGTGAACAAAATGTGTATCTTTAATGTGAGCAAATATTTAATCATTTCTTTCAGTTATTCTTTTTTTTTTGACTAAACCTGTAATACTGTTCTAATTTATTATTGTTTTACTATCAGATTTTTATGTGAACCTCAGGAAGCCTAAGAAATGTAAAACCATTTGACTTTTTTTTTTTATTTTTTTATTTTAAACATTCTGGGGTACTCAAGCATTAAATGTTGCTACTGGTAATGTTTGTTCTGTCTCTACCGGTATAACATTAGGCTTAATATTATTTAAACCATTCAAATACTTTCTTTTGCAGCCGTATCGTGTTATAAATTGTGCTATAAATCGCTCCGAGTGTTTGGGTTCGATCAGTGCTGGATGGAAACAGCGTTACGAGGATACACAAGTGGAATGTCATTAGCTGAAAAATGAAAATGGAAGTGCATCTCTTTCCATGTCGGCACACGAAGCGTGTTATCATCTTGTCACGCTGTTTGTAAAGGAGAGAGTGAGAGAGCGAGAGATAAGGAGAGAGGGAGAAGAGCAGCTATGTGACAGAGAGGAGGCTGTGGCGTAGTCCCACGCTCTATTGTTGTTGTCGTCTCACGTTGGATGTTCTATTATTAGACCTTGTTAGGCGAGGTTAGTGTTTTGACATCAGAAACACACACAGCAATTCATTGTCTCGCTCTCACATCCTGCAGCCTCATGAACTGACACTCGTTTCCATCTGATTGGCTTTATTGATTTTTTTTTGCGGATGGTTTGTGTCCTAGCAGCCCCTTGTTTAATTGAACAATAAGCTTTCACTCCTCAGAGCTGCTGGATCTCAACCCAAGGGTTCCTAACCTGTAGAGATACGTTTAGTCAGATACCTGAAGAGAGATGCTTATCAGAGTAAGTTTCACTATTGGATACATGCCTTTTATAACTGCATTATCCAGCATGGTTGAATAATCGAATCTGATCGGTCACAAGGTGTGCATTATTTTTATAACAAATTAGAAATTAGTTATTTAATATATAAGGAGTAGCTTAATATCTAATTAATATATATTGTAGAAGTGTTGCTGTAGTGATGTTTTTTGTTAGGAGAAATTTTTTTGACATTTTTACGGAAGGAATCTCGGGTGTAGGTAACACGGGATAGACTTCAGGATAGAGGAGTTTACAATTTCCAGTTTCTCAGTAAAATGACAAGCTGCGTTTTTTTTGAAAGAGAGACAGTGAGCGATTAGGCGTTGCGGGTGAGGGAATGATGTTTATCATTGCTATAGCGTAAGTGAACTTTTCTCTCACGTTCCACAGCATTAAATCTTAACTATAAACCATTAAAATGCACAATGTGTTGTATATTAATAAAGTAAACATTGTAATCATTGGCAAATTGCTGTAGTATAAGCAGAATAACACACGACAGACTGTGTTTATATGAAAATAATCCACTTTGAAGTGGTAGCGGCACTCCTCTTTGTGTTGCGCCATATCACACCACCCCGGCGTGGATTTTCATATAATTGCACAGTCTTTCTTGTGTTATTCCTTATATAATAATTCTATAGTTTTTAATGATATTGTATAATGCTATATAAATTTGCTGGATTGACGGATAACAGTGGGGTAGAAACAGCCTGGCCACATATACGTTTAATTGGTCATATCCCTGATACAGTATTTGGACTAAGGGTTGTTCCATAAGTGTGACTGGTTCATTGCCGGTTTTCTTGCCTTGCTTATTTATTTTGGATGTGTGCACCTACTCAGTGACATGGATCACAGTTGGCGACTTCCTGAGCAGACCTGACTGACACTACAGTGTGCCCTTTAAAAGAGTTTTTGCTAGTGTGAGTATGTTCTGTACGCTTGAGTCCAGCTGCTCAAGCTCCACGAAGCCTCCCAGTTCTAAGAAGCAATGTATCTGTCCCGAACCCACGCTTCATTAGACATCCTAGTTCTTCTTCCTGCCCTAATCCGAGATGTCCTCTTCATGCTGACACACACCTTTACATTCCTTCAGCACTCTGCCTGACACACCACATCCGTTTCTCTTGTCGTCTGCAGGGATGAGCCCAGAAGCTACAAAATGACACAACTAGCTTGTCTGTTGTGATATTTTCGACTGAAAGCATATGAAATGTAAGCCCACAAAGCCATGCATGATTGGCTCAGCCAACACACAATCTGTCATCTATCTCTGTCGACTGTGTTCCTGCCAACAAACAGCCGCCCGTCACACTCCAAAACCTCCACATACTGTTTCATCCATTAGCCATTTAATATCACACGTAGACTGAGAGAATGTGGTGAGTAAGAGGGAATTAAATGATCTGATTTATTAAGATCCCAAATAACGCACTGTAATTTGCGAGTGCAGTGGAAGAAATTGTGTGCGCAGATAGTAGGTGAGTTACGCAAAGAAAAATACTGTTATTTACGTCATGTACAAAATATATAAGTAAGATTTTTGCGTTTAGCTGAGTTCACATCTCTGAGAGACTCCTGGATTAGTAAAACTGAAAAGAAAACTTGTTACACATGCATAATTAGACAAGTATAACATTAATTAAAGGCAGTTAAAAAAATATTTAAAATGTCTATGTTGTGTGTATATAGTATGTATGAAGTGAAAATCTTTTCACTGCATGTAATTATGAAAAAGTATTCTCATTATTAAAATTCAATGAATGGTATAATTTTGTCGACGGAAATGGGCTTCCACAAATTTAATACCTGCCTTTCATTCGTACCAGTTTGCACAATTACTTTCAGGCTTAGAAAGTCACTTTTCAGATGTTTTTTATATATATATATATATATATATATATATATATATATATATATATACACACACACACAGCCACAGCCTCAACCCACAGTTGCATTCATAAAGGCAAGTTTGCAAAACCTGAGAGTGAATGTTGTTTTGCTCATTTCACAGTCCTTCACAGATCCTGTTAGAAAATCAGCTTGCATGTTTTTTCTTGCATGCCAGGTAGTTTGCAAACTTTTAGTAAATCAGGGCCTAAATCTAAATAATAAATCTGTATCATATGATGATACTCAAAGACATTTTTTCAACAACTTATTAGCTGCTAGACACTGTTAATAAGTCAGTCAGGGTTACAATAATGATAATAATAATAATAATAATACCTAGAATATCTTATAAAACCATATTTTTTATGTGTTAATTAATTATATCTAACATTATTATGTAGCTATATTTAACGTAGTTTTACGTTATGCAACGCTGTTGTGCAAAACAAGGTCATTTGTCTATAAGTTAACACAGATAGGTTTATTTTATAATATACAATCAGATTGTTTATTATAATGATAATAAAATGAGAAAGAGAAAGACACCAGACCGAGCTAAGATAGAGAACCTTCTTCTTTCCCTGATGGGAAACGTTTTAATGTTTCTACGTAAAAGATTTTCCTTCCAGGAAAGTTTTAAGTAGAATCCCTTTAGAACTGTTAATCATCCAAAGAACCTGTGAGAAACGATTTTTCAAACAGTGTTTCACAGCCAAGAGAATGTTTTTTCTTGGACTCAGACTTATTATTTTGAAATCGATTTGGCTTGGAGGAGTGGATCAGCCAAATAGCAAATGTACATCAAGGGTAGATGAACAGCCAAGAACTGTTTGGTGTCCAAAGTTTGCTTCCTTAGTTTTGCACTGAAGCTTTGAGACTAATGTATGTAACAAGTAAGGAAAGCTTAGAGCTACCAGCTGACACACTTGCATCGAGTTATTTAGTTTCACAAAAAGACTTGAGTATGTGCTTTCTGACACTGTTATGGACAAAATGACGAAGATAAAAATAGTTCCAGTTCAGTCTGCATGATCTACAACTACGCTACAGAAGTAAACTGCCACCAAATGTCTTGGCTGATGAACTACTTCTGGGGTATTTCATTTTTGGCTAAACCATACATTTAATGATCAAACTTTACCACATATTAGACTTTTCCTTCAGCATTAAGCATTAAAACCAGCAGAAATCACAGTTGCAGGATTTTGCACCATGGTAAGAATAGAACTTTGTTTTGCAATAACTGGTAACAACCGTCAATGGTTGTTTCACAAGGAGTAAGGCAAATATTCATAAATCTCAAATCTATTTTTATTCGTCTGTTTCTACTCCTTTTTCTTGTCCAAATCACAGTGAGTCTCGGATGTTGTGCTCTCTGTGTCTCCACTGTCAACATGTCTCCTTGCAGTCCCTGAGGCAGGCCTTTATGCAGGCACGGCTGATTTTCTCCGATGCTGCACCTGGGTATCCTGCAGCCCTTTTTGCCCTTTTTGCTGGGACCTATCCTCAGGGACAGAGCCAGAGGACAGGACGCTGAAGCAGCTGCGACACTAAAGGGCTGAATCACATTAGCGCGGAGCCGCTTTGGGCTTATCAGCCGCCGCGCTCAGGAATGGAAATGGCGAGAGAAAAATTGAAGGGTGGATGAATAATGAAGGAGAAGGGATTACGTTAGAGCTGAGCGCCAAGTCATAGAAAAACAACATGATGACAACGGCTATTTTAGACTTGGAGTTTCTCCTGTTCTTCATCACTTTCCTTTCTTCCCCCAAGCACTGACGGCTTGTCAGCTCCATCCAACGCTTGGAGGCACTCTTCAAAACCAAGGGAGAACACTTCATTTTTTTTGGAATAGCACACAACTGTATCCAAACAACTCACAAATATATACAGTCTCTGTAGGGGAAGCTTCCAGCAGTAGTTTGGCAAAAATTAAAAACTGGTCCAATTTTCTCTGTATCATGAATACAATGATTAATCTACGATAGGTTTTACACTGGAGGTCCAATGCTAATCTAGCTAACAAGTAATGGACGTTTTAATCCACATCCAGTTCTTCAGTGATGTCACTCAGACCTGCTGATGTGGTCTATCAATATGAATAAAACCTCATTTGTGTATTTTGATAAAAGATGCATATTAGATGAAAGATGAAACACATATTAAAGGTACAAAAGGTAAGGGTACCACCCCAGCGACAAGGAATGGTACAGTTTAGTACCCTTTTTTTTTTTCTGAGATTGTAGTTATTACTGTATGATTCACAGTTATGCAGTTATTCAACAGAATACATCTTTCAATATATTTGTGGACAGTTTATTATTATGTTCAACATAATATGGTCATGGAGCAGATTGCTTTTTAAAAAGTGTAAGTCGAAACCTGTCTGCACATTGCAGTTAAAAATAAATCACATTTTATCATTTGTTTGTTGTGCCATTGTGTCTATGGACATACACTAGTATTTTTGTGGGAAGCAAAGTTAGCAAATGTCAAGACATGATGTTGGTACACCAGTTACTTTTGGGGTAAATGGAACATTGCGTACATTTGATTTTTGTTGTAGACCAAAAGCTCGGCTTTGATTTCATCACACTGCAGCGATAGATGTAGCCCTCTTAATCATGCATGAGGTCATATTTGCATATTTGTCTGCTTGGAAGTTTGGGACGGTGAATTATGCACACTCGCCAGCTGTAGTCGGTGAACAGCTCTAAACACTATCAGTTATTTAGCAGTCTTACTCAGGGTCTCTCTCTCTCTCTCTTTCTCTTATATATATATCTTTCCCTCTTCGACAAGTGAAATATTTTATATGTAGAAGGCCTCGTTTATTATTTATGCTTTTAAGATGTGTGTGCATGCATATTTGCATAGAAAGCACATGCCATAAACCTCGTTTGACAAACGGCACATGCGTTTTTTAGAAACGGCCTCTCGAAGATTTCCAAAGTTGTGAATATGATAAAGTCGTGTGATCATTCCGAGAGCTAAATGTGAAATTATAAAGCGCAGTTTTGAGCAGCAGTGCACTCTGAGTGCCAACAGCCTCCATTACACAGCACTTCAGTGCGATTTCCGATCGATCATCCTGACACTCGGCGTGGCAACTGCACATTTACAGCACCATGCAAATCTGAATTAAAGCCTGTCATTTGCAATATTTGTCATTTTTGATAATGATTGTAATTATGAATTACAACTGTGCTTCCGTACACAGATAAACATTTACTATAATTACACAGGTGATTTGGGTTTACACTGCATTCATCAGTCCATAATTAAGCTGTGTCTCAGATTTTATAACACCACCTCTTATTGCGGCAGATGCTGTGCTGTGACACTATGTTCAGCCTGTTTTCTTTTTTTCTTTTCTGTTTTTTTTTAAATCAGACTCAGCGTTGGCGATGCATGCGACATTAACACCGTCATCCAGCCACAAAAATATCTGCGTGGGTGACACATAATAATACTCTTCCATGCGAATATTTCACAGAGCATCCATAATTTATAGTTATGTTTCCTTTTTTTCTAATATTGCACTGAAAGATGCTTAACCTTCCCGTTATACAAATATTAATCTAGTCACAAGACGCAGCTGTAAACTGTAATAAAAAGATTTCATGAAAATATATTAAGCACTTCGACAATTGTGTCTTCAAAAAATCTGGACTTTTTTTGTAACTCCTACAAAAAAGGAGTATGCCATGATGTCTCTAAGCCTCAATGTTTTGACGAAAGTTTGTCTCTTTTTTTTGAGCCTCCAGAAAATTTGGTAAATGCCTTCAGTATGCATCATTAGGAGGAGGTTTCCCCAGTATTCAATCGAGCAGACTTGAGAGTGTCCTTACTGTGACATGCGGGCCATTTTCTCATTGTGTTGTTGTGTGTCTTTCATCAGGAGATGGAGCAGCAGTTCGAGATGGAGCGCAGTTCACTGGAGGAGCAGAAGAACCGTCTGCGGGAACAGCTGGACAGCCTGAGAGAGGAGCTCACCACCAAGCTCAACATGGCCAACAGCGAGGTGAGAGCATCTCCAATTCCTCCCTCTGATTCTTTCACACCTTGAAGTCACAATATGATATGAACAGAGAGTGTAAACTTGGTGTGTATGTGCACTTATCCGTATAGTGGAGGATAATTCGGGGAGTTTAAATACAACACTGCATCAATAAAAACACTTCAAAAACCTTGTGCAATTTTTGAGAATCATGAATTTTTTTTGCTTAGAACAGAGATCACAATTCTCACTCAGGATTCTCTGAGCAATTTTGTAAGGAACAATGTTTACTGTATATGTATTAAATTCTTGCTATTGTGTATGAAATTCTGCTCCTGTCAAGAGCAATTCATAATCCACTTGTGCGCAAAAATCAGTCTTGATAAACATGCTCTGTGTGAAATGCGACAAGTTTTGTGCACATGCATTTTACACATTTAGTCTTTCTTTGTTTAGTAGTTGAGAATTTAATATTGAGAACGTACACTATGTGGCCAAACGTTTGTGGACACCTGACCATCACACCCATATGTGGTTCTTCCCCAAACTGTTGCCACAAAGTTGGAAGCATGGAATTGTATAGGACGTCTGTGTATGCTGTAGCATTACAGTTTCCCTTCACTGGAACTAAGAGGCCCAAACCTGTTCCAGCATGACAATGCCCCTGTGCACAAAGCGAGCTCCATGAAGACATGGTGTGTGAAGGTTGGAGTGGAAGAACTGGAGTGTCCTGCACAGAGCCCTGACCTCAACCCCACTGAACACCTTTGGGATGAACTGGAACACTGACTGCACCCCAGACCTCCTCACCTTCTGTAACATCAGTACCTGATCTCACTAAAGCTCTTGTAGCTAAATGAGCACAAACAGCCACGCTCCAAAATCTAGTGGAAAAGCTTCCCAGAAGAGTGGAGCTTATTATAACAGCAAAGGGGAATAAATCCGGAATTAAATGTTCAGAAAGCACATATGAGTGTTAAGGTCAGGTGTCCACAAACGTTTGTATATACAGTGTAATATTAAACATTTGTTTAGAACAAATGTGTTGCTTGTCACTACAACCAGACATTTGAGACATTTTAAAATTCATTCACAGCTTTCCGACATAGCATTCCGAATAGTGGTGCTCTGTTTTATGAATCGACGCTGCTCCTGAATTGCATTGCACTGAGAAATGAATAGAGATCATGGCTTTAATATGATTTATTGTACAGCCTTTCACGAAACTCATTTACTGATTCACAGCCTGATCGCTCATCCCTATAGATGCTCACCACGGGTTTAATCATCATTCTGTCATGTCGTAGTAACCTGTCCCATAAAGACCACTACAAAAGCTTTACCACCCCTCCAAATGTTAAAGATATCCTTCTGAAAGACTTTTAAAGGCACAATTTGGCCATAATTGAAGTTGGCACAATTTCTCATCTTTCTGCACACTGCAAAAATGATATCTTAGTAAATGAAGATATCATGAATAGAGGAAAAGTTATCTAATATTTCACAGACCATTAAGCCTATTTCCAGACACATTAAATAGCTTAAGTTTATCTTATTCTATTGGCAGATAATTTGTTTCTTTCTAGAAATAAAGAATCATACCATAGAATAAGACAACTTCAAGCTTGACATCAGAAATAGGCTTAATAATCTTCTATTTGTTTAAAAGCAACAATAAAATGAAATATTAGTTGAATTTGCAAATATACACTATATTTTTTATTTAAGATATAATTTTTTTTGCAGTGTAGTCAATGAACCAGGTTATTTTTATTTTATTAAGGTTGGTTCTGTAGTTTTACCCTGGACCTACACGGCTAACTATGTTTGACTCATTAAGACCAAGCCTAGTGGATTGCTTCATAAATTATAGAATAAATCTGTATTAAAAAGATCTACAAATCAGA
This sequence comes from Pangasianodon hypophthalmus, assembly GCF_027358585.1. Lineage (NCBI taxonomy): Eukaryota > Metazoa > Chordata > Actinopteri > Siluriformes > Pangasiidae > Pangasianodon > Pangasianodon hypophthalmus. The sequence goes on from NC_069728.1 coordinate 16,450,003, forward strand.
TTGTAACTACATTTTTATTCAAAGCAGTTCAAATATATTTGTGTACTTCAGACTTCAGACTTTAGGCCACGCCTCCTGTCTGAGTCTGATGCTGTAGCGGAGGAAAACCACCCTGACTTTTTTTTTTTAACCTGTGCAATATGATGTGTGATTTTGTCCATTTTTTGGTCCATTTCATGGTCAATTCTGTTTAGCTGGAGTGTGTGATGATTTGGGCATGCAGTTAGTTTGCTAAGCTACTGGCTATAAGCTTCGGTTATTTCATAACAATATTAACTCCAGTACAAATTTAAAGAAGCAAACTTCGAACTAATGTTGTGGAACATCTGCAAAACAAGTTAGCATCGATAAACAGTCATTTTCTCACGGCTTCTCTCTCTCTCTCTCTCTCTCTCTCTCTCTCTCTCTTGAAGTTAATAAGATAAATGCAGCTTGTCATGTTACAGAAAAACCGCAAAAGAGCAAACTCCTCCATCCTGAAGACTTTCCCTTGGTGGATAACTTACCATTGCAAAACGTTGACACTGAAGACTCCTTTCATAAATTTGAAATAAATAATTTTTTTTGGAAACTTCACCATGTCAACAATTATACATTTTTCTTTGTTTAAAAACCAACACACATTTTTAGCCTTAGATTATGTAGATCGTCCGCCATACAAGTTCCAGTGAATGAGTTGTTACTATAGATATGATAATGTATTAAAGTTAATCAAAACCTTCTGACCAATCAGATTTGAGAATGCAACAGGGCTGTGGTATAAGTGCTGTTATTGACTAAAATGTGACCCAGATGAACTGCTAGCTTACCATGGCCTTAAATAACTGGACTCTGGTTTATTTATCACAAGAAGAGGTAAAAGTACAATTTTACTCTCAGGACTAGCAAAAAAGAAATAAATGAAATGTGTGGAAATATGCGGTCATAGTATTTTTTTTTTTCATCTAGCTCAGTGTTAGTGATCTGTGTGACAGTGCTGTTATCTTCTGACAGAACTATCTATGTGGGTGACACTCATAATAATACTCTTCCATGTGAAAAGTGTCAGAAGGCATTCGTAATTTAGCATCATTTCTCCCTTTTTCTGGATTTCGGCTTGCCTAACTAGCTGTCGTTCTCCTTTGTTTATCAGTCATAAGAATCGGCAGAACACTGTTTAAAAAAGATCATAACAGATGTGACTATATGAAGAAAGACAGGCTTGAATAAACTCTTAATGTTCTACTACATCAAACCTGAATTGGTGAATTTGAGCTGGCTGTGCTCCTTGTTTTCGTTCGTGATTCTCCAAGGCTCTGTGCCTCGTGCTGTTCTCGGAGTCGAGCTCCAGAGCTCTGTAGCTCTCTGGTGGGCGGACGAGCTGGGCCCATTTCAGAGTGATTAATTTCAGCGCTGTGTGTTTTGCGTCTCATTACTCTTGCTGTTTTAATGGGTTCTCTGCTCTCAGAGCTGGCTGCGTGTCGCACAAAGTCCCACCACTGCTGCGGGACAAGGACTCCACTTTGGCATCGAGTCTTTATTGTTCTCTGGCTCCTCATTTAAAGCTATTGTGTCATCGTTCCTCCCTTCTTTTCATTATAAGAGCCTGATAGGAATAGAGGGGCCAGGTGCAAGGCTAATGAAGTTAAAGTGACACCATGCTGTCGAATGCAAAAGTTTGCTTCATGATTTAATACCTTAACATGGAGTGAGGGGAAATAAGTATTCAGACACTTTAGTTTTTGTTATTTAATATACCTCCAGTACATATATCAACTTCAAATGTCTTTTGGCTTTGTACTTATAAATATGAACAACGAAGTACGTATTAATAAGCATAAGCAAATATATGTTTAAGATGAAATTGTTAGGGGAAAAAAGCACTTTGTTGCAAAGCCGTTGTTGGCAATTACAGCTTTAAGTAAGAAGTAATTAGCTCTTTGCAGCGTTTTTGTTCAACCTTGGTTCATTCCACTTGTCAAATCATCTTCAATTCCCCAAGGTTACGAGGGTCCCATTGATGGACTCACAATTTCAAACTTCTCCATAAATTATAAATGGGATTGAAGTCAGGAGGCTAGGCCATGCAAGGCCTTCTTGACTTATTCTGGCCGTATGTTTGTGGTCATTGTTTTGTTGAAATGTCTGTTTTCTCCCCAGATTCAGTTTATTAAGTTAATTGCGACTTATTGTGTGAAATCTTCCCAAGCAGCGGCAGCCTCTTGTATAATGACACCGGGTGCAACATGCATGAGTTTTTGCAGGCTTTATATATAGAACCTGATTTATTGTTATGTAAACTTTTAATATAATATACTGTCTGAATACTGATTTTGTTTTTCCTTATCAGTTTAGTTTTTTTTAAAAATATATTTGTATATGCTTATGAATACATACTCAGGAGTCAAAAGACACTATGTGTGTAAATTTTAAATGGATATATGCACTGGATGTATGTTCAATAACAAAAACAAAACAGAAGTGTCCAAATACTTATTTATCCATCACAGTATACTGTAGGACCATTGTTTCTCTTTGTGATGAAAAAGAAACATCTTTCAAACTTGACACCTTGTGGTCTGATTTATTTTGACCTAAGGGTGTGCAAACTTTTGCGCTCAACTATAATATGGATCTTTAAGCTCTCTCTCTCTCTCTCTCTCTCTCTCTCTCTCTTTGCTAGGTGAACCATCTTCAGGAGATGGTGAAGGAAGGAGAGCAGGGCCTGGGCTCAGCTAAGGGACACATCTCCAGCCTGAAGGAGGCTCAGGAGAAGCTTCTGGAAGAGCTAGATGCCACACGGGCCAGACTGAGAGAGACCACCAATCTCCTCGCAGCACTTCAGGTCAGAGCTTTTCTCACTCACCATTTTCCAAACGCTGGACTCAAAGTTACAGAATGCAACGCAGCTATACGACGCAGTTGTACTCGGCTAGTCAGTGATCTGCGAGATGACGGTGGTATTAGCATGAACATTAAAGCTTTGGAAGCCGATCTGTTTGAGAAGAGTGTATAGACGACGAGGTGAGAGAGCTGGACAAACACTAAAGTGCAGCTGCATCAGGTAGAAATAAAGTGAAGGCTAATTCCCACTGCATCAGTGTCAGCGGGTCAAACTGCATTGTGGGTAATGTAGGAAACTATTAGAACAACTGCTATGTTGATGAAATTTAAACTAAAAAAATTAACTTTGAATTATATTTCAAAAGAAATCTTGGACTCCACTGAAAATCATATTTTAATTATTATAATAATTATAATTTTTTTTATCAGAGACTTTCTAAATACTTCTGTATAAAATTTATACCAGAAGTGTTAAGTATGAGCTCAGTTAATGTTATCGATCATTTGGACCAATCATGTCCAAGATTACGCGACGACCTCGTACACAGAAAGTGCACAAATCCTGCATGCTAAATTAGCTACCTACCTAGCTAATGTTAGTGATGAATAAAAATCATTCGATTTTTACATTAATTCCCAAGGCTTGTCTACTTTTAAATAAATCACTGAGAAAATGATGATGCAAATCGAAATCGAATTCTGATCTACCTGTAACACATGCAGGCTATTTACTAGCAGTTAGCTATCCAGCTGGCTAATGTTAGCTAATGTTAGCGATTTTTTCGGCGTGCTCAAGGACATGGGGACATATTTGTGCATTTTTAATGAGTGTAAAAGTGTAGAGACGTTGCTATTTTATTTGTTAGTGCCTTCTACGATATTAAGAAACACGCCCATATGGATTTTTTTTCATCCAGTAACTTTGGTGTTGTTTGGACAGACCTTTTACAGCGCAGAGAAAGAGAGGAAAAGTCATTCACGGCCAAGGTTGAGGGCGGGGTGCGTTAATATCTGCTCTGAAGTGTAGTCTGGCTGTCAGTCATGTCCTCATTTCCCCATGAATAGTGATGCTGATGACATCTGTAATGAGATCAGTGGAGTGGGACGTGTGACAGGTGCTGTGATGAATTATGGATCTCAGCGTTTTGGGCACCAATGAGGAGCAGTGATACTGACACTTCATTAGAGCAAGACTCTGACACTGAAACTGTTCATTCCCTTGACCGGCAGAACATGCTCTCACTCTGACCTTGTATAGTGCTCTGTGTGTGTGTGTGTGTGTGTGTGTGTGTGTGTGTGTGTGTGTGCGTGCATGTCTTTATGTTTTTATGAGGACCTAAAAAGACCAAATGTCCTCACAGTCATCCGGTCCTCACAAACAATACTGTGTTTTTACAGCTTTTCTCCAAAAGATGGCTTTGTGTTTGTGTGCGTGTGTGCGTGTGTGCGTGTGCGCGTGTGCGTGTGTGTGTGTGCGTGTGTGTGTGTGTGCGTGGTGCATGCATGTGTGTGCCTGTCTGTCTGTCTGTTTACATGTACTTAGCACTTCATAATCATCCATTCCTCACAAATATATATAGGTTTTTACAGCTTTTATCCAAAAGATGGTTGTGTGTGTGTGTGTGTGTGTGTGTGTGTGTGTGTGTGTGTATGGACATGCATTTAGCCCTTTGTGAGGACCTAATCAGACGAAATGTCATCACAGTCACTTGGTCCTCACAAGAAATTGTTTTTTACAGCTTTTATTTGAAAAACTAAAAGAGGCAAAATGTGTGTGTGTGTCTGCATGTGTGCGCACGTGTGCATATTTAACGGTTTGTGTGTATTTAACCATTTGTCGTCTGCTCCTTGCAAAAAAAAAAAAAACTGTATTTTTATGTGTGTGTGTGTGTGTGTGTGTGTGTGTGTGTGCACGTGTGTGTGTTTTTGTATATGCACATACTTCTGTTTGTGTGTGTCTGTAGATACTTAGCCATTTGTTAGAACCAAAAAAGACCAAATGTCCTCATAATCACAAAAAAAGCAAAGATGTGTGTGTGTGTGTGTGTGTGTGTGTGTGTTCTGTGATGATTGGTGGTTGTGAACAGGGTTTATAAAGTTCTTTTTTCAGCGCCTCACCACTTCTTCACTCTGTATTGCTCTCAACAGGGAGAGATGGAAACTCAGAAGCAACAACACCATGCCAAACTCATCTCCACTAAAGAGGATGAGAAGCTCAAAATGGACAAAATGGCCCTGGAGCTGGAGCTGAAATGGACCGAAACACTCAGGTAGGTGGCTGTGTGGGTTTACATGTGTGTGTGTGTGTGTCAAAGAGAGTGACTGTGTGTGAGTGTGTGTAGCTGTTCACAGTAGGGTGCTTGCTTTACTTACTTGCTTTATATATGACATGTTTTCACATGACCGAGGTGATTAAATAATAAATTCATTCGCTAGATCACCGGCTATTTGCCCAGTCCAATTTAAAAAGTAGTAACATAATTTAATTCTGACGTTTAATTCATAATTTAACTGACATTATAATAAAGTGAATTAAAAGAAAATAAGTGGGTACTTGAATCCTTCTGAGGGACGACTTTATGTAGCTGCAGTATTTATCCTCTCCTGATAATGTCTTTGGCTAACATTTAGACTATTAGCGATGTTCTTTCACCTCGTCTTCATTTTCGCTAATGTTTAAATGCAAAGTGGCTGCATGTTTGCTAGCGTTAGAGTTATATAACACTTTTTGCACTGTACTGTACTGTGTTCTCCTCAGTTTAGTCACAGTTTCCCTTTGCATTTGTGAAAGTTCGTCTCGCAACGTTCAAGCTAATTAACATGCCTAGTTAAAATACTTCATAATAAAAACAGCCATGCCATGTCCTCATTTCACGTGAGTCAAGGTGCTTGATGTATGAATCAATTGGAGTGTGTTGCTATTAAACAAAAGTATACCACAGCAGGTTTGAATTCTCGAATCTGATTGGTCAGAAGGTGTGCATTATTTTTGTATAACAGCAGCTCGGACAGTATTTCCAGCTGTAACATGAGCAACAGGTTTATATGTTATTTTTTTCGATAGTAACAGCTCATACTAAGGGAGTTGTATGGCAGACATGATTTAAGGCTAAAAATAAACAGACTTTTAAAAAAGAATTATTATTTAAGAAAGAAAAACCTGTTATTGTTGATGTGGTAAAGTTTTTTGTTAGCAGATGTAAATTCATGTATCATTTATGGAAGGAGCCTAGAGTTTCAGCGCTTTGTAGCAGTTATGGTGCTTTGTAAAGTTTCCTGGCACAGAAACTCTTACACTTTACGGAGTGTACAGAGTTTATGCTTTCTGGTTTCTCTGTAAAATGACAAGCTCTGTGTTTTTTTTTTGTTTTTTTTTTGAGAGCAGGAGAGAGAAAAAAGGAGAGGGAAAGACTATTTATAGCTGCTATAACACAAGTGAAAATAGGACCTAATTTGTATCATGTGGACGTTCCTATATATAGCTAACTATAACTATCTGACTATAAATGTTAAAAAGTGCACCTTCATTCCTTCATTAATAAATTATACATTATAATTGTTGGAACATTGCAATGGTATAAGTGGAATAACACTTAATAATAATTATATAATAAAAGGATAATAATACTACTTCACATCAGGCTGTATCACACCTCCCTGGTTGTGTATTGTTTTTTACAGTTGAAATGAAAGGTTTTCTTTTGTGAAAGTCTATAGGAAGTAGAGTTTTTTGTTCTCTGGTTGATGGATGCATGAAGTAAAAATAAATAAATAAATAAAATGCTGGTGACTGTTATATTAACAGCCTCCTGAACCTTCTTTTCCTTGAATGAAAAAGATGATAAATATGTACATGTATTCTGCTAGTAATTTTCCCACCCGTGGGTGTCATCTGCTATATTTGGGGATGTGTGCAGAAGTTTTTAAGAGTTTAACACATTGGCCTGTTTAATAATTTTGTGTTATGAGACGGTGTGTGCAGTTTACAGCAACCACTACAGCCGAGCGAAACTAAACTTGTGGCTGAAACTCAAATGTTTATGTATTTATAAACCTCTCAAGAAATCACAGCGCTGTCTTATAGATCGATAATATTCAGGGGCCATGCGTCAAGGTTCTGACTGAAACCTCCTGGGTCTGAGGAATAATAATTGATCACAGTGTTCTAGTTTTTGAGTTTAGTGTGGCCTCAGGTTTTAATCCTGAGTTATCCTGAAATAATAGTGTGGCGTGTATACAGTGTATAGACATCACCACTGCTAGGATTTTTGCCAGTATATTACTGCGTCTGAAATTTGGGCAGTACATTTTTCACCGAATGTGTCAGGATCTGTGGTGGAGCTCGTTAATGCTCAGGCGATGAGCCGCTAATGAGCTGGAGAGAGCATGGGATTGAGATGTGGGAGCCTTGAAACCTTACAGGCTGTAAGGAATGTCAAATGGTGAATAAACTTTTGAATCTCAATGACCCAGTGCTATAATAGGGCAGTTAAGAGCCTACTACTGATGAGAAACTTATTCATGCACAGGAAAAAAAAGTTGTGAATTAGCTTTCCAAATCCGTTAAAGTCTTAATACAATATAGTAAGGATTTGCTGAGAAATCGCTACATCTCTTCTAAGCACGGGTCTAATCCTGCCATGCACCATCATCCTTCACAAGTCCTGGTTTTATTCCAAATGGTCTTTATTTACTTTAGCTCATTTCTTCTTTTTTTTTCTTCCTCAGGAAATGATTCAAGTAAATAACAGAATTGAAGAAGTGAACAGTGCAAGCTCTCATGTCTCATTGGGCTGGATGATAATGAGTCAATTGATGAGAACGATTATTTTGGTCCATACTGAAATCAAGATTATTGATCACAATTACACAGCCAATTTAGTAATGCTAGCATCTTTAAGCGGATAAGTCTTTAAATCACAGTAAGCGCTTTTAATTCCCTCCACTTATTAATGATTAGACAGGAGATGGACTGAAAAGCGACATCATCAGTCTGGTCTCTCATGATTGAGGGTCAGTGAATCACGTGAATAGTGACATGAATATTTTTTCAATTTTCTATAGTGGATCAGAAAACTAAGCTATTACACTCCCATTCATTTCCAATGGGGAGTAGGAAAAATAAGTGCAAGGGATTGTGGGATAGCGAGCAGTGAGAAGTGCTGTGTCAGTGCAGCAAGAAAAGTTGTGCTGGTTTTTAACTTTATGCATTATATTAAATTACAAGCAGCAGCCGAGTAGCGGTGACGAAAGGCATCTTTCCATTGTCCATATGCACTTGCATCCATTCACATTGCATGCCCAAATATGGTTCAACAATTACTTTTTTGAAGAAAAATTAATAACCACAAGCTAAATATGAGTGATCTAAAGTTAGCCAACATTAATAAAGAGATGTCCTGGTCTTGGTGCATCAACCAGTGTGTTTACATTACATTACAGGGTAGTGTTTTTCACACACTAGAAACCACCAAATCCTTTGTGTGATGGGCTGCTGTGTGTGTTGTGCTGCTTTAAGGGAGCACACAAACCACCTGCTCGGCTGTGAGTGTGAGATCTGGAGTCCACAGTAATGACTTTTTGTTTCACAGTGTATTCCCGAGAGAAATCTCTCTGATAAGCACCTTCCCTCCCTCGTCACCATGTCTGCACCCACACACCACTGCTGCAGTGCTTTCAGAGCCCCAGTGAGTTGTCCATGCTCTCATTTAACCCACCATTTTCAGTCAGCTAGCAATTAAGAAAATTTCACCACTAAACGACCACCATGGTGCGCTGGGATTCAACTGTAGTTTGGTGGTATTTTCAGACTGCGTTACAAACCAGAATCTCTGGTGTCCTGCTATTATGTCACATGGCAATTAACCTCCTCGGGGATGTTTATTTCACCTGTAGTCACATGGCAGCGCTATAGAGGGCCCAGGGCACGTCTGCCTCCATTACCAGCCTTTAATGATCAACTGCAGGCTCCACAGTGCAGGAGCAGAAGGTGGCTTTTATTATAAATGCACAGTGGTGCTGATTTCTCTCATCTCTCATCATTCTGTCCATCTGTTTGCTCATGTAACAGCTCATGCAGATTCACAGTATCGCCTTTTCAAATTAGATATAAGGGCAATGGATTGGTAATCCATTCAATTGGTAATTGGTAATCAATTAAATTAAATCAAATAAATCTTATAATAATATGGCGCTTTACAAAAGGAAGTCAATGCTAAGAGTTGTAGTGTGGTGACAGCATGATCACGGACACACAGACTTATGCAAAGCTGAGAAGATGAGAATTGGAGCCAATGCATACAGTAAAGACTGAGATGGGCCAGTGTGCCCTTATTATGCCCACGCACCCTCTCCTCATGCTGGAAGAACACATAGTGCCTACTAAAAGTGACAGTTTATATGTACATAAGCATACTTAATTAGCTTCACATTGATTTGAAATCAACAGTGGTTCTGCGTTATACATTTGTGTGTTTTGCAAGACAGACACACACCGTAAAAAATATACAAACTCTTTACATAATACTTACAATATTTATACATTTAACACCCTAAATTGGCTTTACTGTCTCACCCCATTAATCTTGTATACTATTAAATAATTTTCCACCATATATCCACAGAACACGAGCATACTCCTCACACACAGATCTACATGCCCCGCCTACAGTAGTCACAATGCTGTGAGATAAACACCAGTGCAGTAATAACTGGAACTACACAGTACAAGCAAGCCACAGGTGAAACATCTGCTAGAAACAGCAGCCGTACATTGATCCAAATGTCAATGAAGATCCATTATATAATCATTGTAATACAGCTGGTGACACAGGATGAGACAGAATTACTGTACATGAACGCAACAGCCTGCACTTTTAAGTTACATTTTTCACCGTTAAACTTTACACAGTCACTGATAGTAAACTATGGCTTATATCGTCTAATGGTGCAAAAGTTCTCTGGCGCCTCTCTGTGCCTAACACTGTCCATTCTAGATGTCAATCACCTCCTGATGAATATCTTCCAGTAATATTTATAAAGCACTTTTAATGTGAAAATAAATATAATATTGGGAGAGAAAAAATGTATTGGTCTTATACATTGAAATAAGTGATTAGGGCTTATTCCTCTCACTAATATATATATACGTTATCTATAGTGTAAATGGTCTGTATCCATGTGATCCATGATGGAGGTTTGGCCTTATATAGCATACTTGAATATTAGGACTAATATGTTTAGTTCATAACATCTGCTATTGGATTTAGCTATAATTCCAAATAATCTAAACTCCTTTTAAAAATGTAACAAAGCTGCAAGTAAGTGTGTAACTACATACTGGAGTGTTCATATTTGTGTGTGTGTGTGTGTGTGTGTGTGTGTGTGTGTGCAGACAGGAGTGTAAGAAGCTGCGCGAGGAGCTGCGAGAGGAACATGAGGAGGACAAGAGGGCAGCACTCACACAGCTTGCTCAGGCCAAAGAGCAGGAGCTGGGCAGTGCGCGAGAGAGCTGGCAGAGGAAAGTGGAGGACTTGCTGGAGCAGGTGAAGAACATAAGGCTTACACACACACACACACACACCAGGCATCCAAGATTTATTCACACTGTCTGCTGAGAGGCTCGGTTTCAGGCCACACTGCAGAAGGACATCTAATCAACAGTAAGGCCGTGTGTGGATGATGAAATGGAAGTGAGCTGTATGAAATAGTCAGCCATGCACAAAGATCATAGTTTTACAGCAAAGTAGTAACCTTACACGAAGTTTACAACAGCAAGCAACAGGTAACTTTTATTTTCTATGACTGCAGAACACAGAGCTGCAATTCCAGCAGCAGCAGTAAGCGATACAGAAACAGAGCGACAAGCAAATACGCAAATTAAATATAACACAGTAAACTGACAAATGCAAATGATTGGCTCCAGTAAATTCCTTGGACCAATTGGACCAATGTTGCTCATTGGTCCTGGAAACCTCCTCTCTTATGAATTCCACATTCATCTCCCATTCAACCACATTTGGTGCTCAGAAATGGAATAAAAAGCCATATTTTCCTAGGTTTAACTACAATATAGATAACTGTTGAGGAGGGACATGGTCAAGGAGAAGTCACAGAGAATGAATGGGTAATGAATAAGTGATTACACCTGTGTTCATGACCTATTTATACACTGTGTGTCTTGCATTGAGTGGCTGATAGCTGAGTGAAAGTTTTTCCTTGTCAAAATATAAAAAGCCAGAACAGTCAAAGCCTACAAGCAACACCATTAGCGGACGCAAGACACACCCATAAGACCAAGCAGCAAGCAAAATGAGCAGCTCGCTAGTCTGAAAGTAGGGCTAGTATACTTAATCTGGAATCGTCAGCTGGGGTTATGGTAGGTTCCTTGTGTTGACCCAAATATTTTGCACCTCTTGTGAGGGGTATGATGTGGGCTGGTTTGATGACTTGTCAGTGTTTGCATGTCAGGCTAGCAGGCTGCTCACTCTCAGCAGTGAGAGACTATGCTAATGATACTAGCAGGCTGCTCAGTGAGGCTCAGTAATTGCAGATCCTCTGCCTTCTGCCTGCCTCCTCCAGTGATATTGACTGGTGTAAAGAGAGACTGTCTGCTGTCGATCCCTCATTCTCACCTCATCTCTGAGGCAAGACTGGCAACCACATGGCAGCTTAGACACACATACACACACACACGCACACACGCACACACAGACAACATGTTGGAGTAGAACATTGAGTCGCAGACTGTGCATTTATAGGAATCTGATCCCTTGGCAATGAACTGATCTCTTTATACATTTGAACTTCGATTTTTTCAATAAGAAGAGCATCTGTGGTTGACAGAAGGTTGCTATTCTCCTAACTCTAGCTCCACATTGTAATGACGGGAAGTGTTTAGCCTTATTTGTCACTATTTGTCATTTTATTAATACCCTACTTATTTATAACAAACTTTGAATCCTTTTACTTACCGCAGTCTCTTTTACGTTTGTTGGACCATGTCCAGGGAGCTGTTTATAAAACAGACAGAGCAAGCCAAATCTCACAGAAGCGAGAGAAGATTGTGGTTATGATTCTCACAAAAAAAGGACAAGTAACATCCTCACAATCACTGATTATGTGAATCACTGATGGTGTGAGGCTAATGGATGCTCCAGAGGAATAAATGTACCCCTACAAGCCTACAAGTGCTTTTTTATTGCTTCTTCTCATTGCATTCTCTTTATCCCTAGGACATATTTGACAGATTGTAGGTCTCTGCTATGTTGTTTTCACATTGTTCTGATAATGGTTTGCTCACTCTGTCCCTCTCTCTCTCTCTCTCTCTCTCTCTCTCTCTCTCTCTCTCTCTGTCTGTGCAGATTTCTCTGTTGAAGCAGAGTCTGGAGATGCAACTGTCGCAGTCACAACATTCTCTGCAGCAGCTGCAGGCTCAGTTTAATCAGGAGCGAGAGCACCTGGGCCAGCAGCTGCAGGAGCTGGAGTTGGAGCACCAGCGAAGGGAGGAACGTCTGCGCGAGGCCCACTGCTGCGCCATCCACGACCTACAGGAGGCGCGTCAGCACGACCTCAAGGTCTCTCTCATTTTTAATCATCATATTTACTACCTGCTCCTCACTCTGTGGAACTGAGCTCTTAACCAGCTCTCTGACACTCTGTCCCGCCCATCTGTCCCACTCTGTCCCGCCCATCTGTCCCACTCTGTCCCGCCCATCTGTCCCACTCCGTCCCTCCCACCTGTCCCATTCGGTGCCCCCCCGCAGCCCCCCACCGTCTGTTTCACTCTGCCCCACCTGTCTATATAGGATTTGATTAGGCTGGGAACTAAGAATTATTTCGTTTGATTATTTATTCATATAGTGATTTTAACAATAGACATTTTTAATGAAGATAGCTAACATGCTGAAATGATTGTACATTTAAGTGCATACATTATGTCTAAGACACATTTTAAATGAAACAAGGTAGCAATCAGAGATCATTTCAGACTAGAGAAATTCAGGAATTTGCTAGGGTACAGGAAATGAGAGCAGCATCTTCCAAAGTGGGATGGATGCCGTCCCACCCCGAAAGGCCAGATTTGGCCTCAAATGTAGTGCAGTTATTTTTAAAGCTACCATTGTTTTTGGAGTACCACTTGGATATCCAGTAGTTCAAAGAACATTAAACTAAATTACATTACCATGCCAGATTGGGATGTGGCCAGAGTATATTACAGCATTGAATATCATGTTTGCTAATTTACATACCTATACAATTTTACGCTTAGTTACCTCTGACTGATGAAGGCGTATATCGTTAGCCCCTACATGAATACCTATCTTACAAAACCTGCATTTGTCTAATGCCCTAGGATTACCTAAAATTTTCAGTGCCCAGCTCCTGGTATGCAACCAACTACAGCTACCTACCTTCATAGATATTGAAGCACTGCCTGACTCATAGGACAGCTGACTTATAAAACATCATAGGCAGCAAGACACCAAGGCAGCTTTGGACCTCCAGTCTCCAGCTTCCCATGAAGATAGCTTGTTCTTCTCAACCAGTGGATCAGTGAAGGGGGAAGATCTGTTGGTAATCCAGCCTGGTTCAGTGCAGTTCCAGCTTATTTCTCTGGGCAAAGAGCTTTAGCGACAACTGAGTGCTTAGCTTAGCAACAACTGAGTGCTCGCTGTCATTGGTTCTGAGGCGTAGTCATGTATTACCTGGCCCCCGATGTTTCTTGGTGATGTGAGTTCTCATTCAGGCAGGGAACGATTAACCAGAGCCAGGTGTCACTTTCAGATGGATTGTCTTCAAGATTATACCGCAAATCCAGTTGCTATGACCTACTACTACTAGACATTTCAGAACTACCCAGATATCTGAAAACCTTGATGTAACACCTCTGGAATAGCTAGTGTTAAACAGACCCAATTAGCCCCACCATGAAACATCAGACACACAAAAATATTTAAAGAAAAGATAAAACACACATAAAACGTGACAAGCAAAAAAGGTTAACATTCACCACAGACACACTGTGAACTGAATAAGATGTTGGGGCTTTACATATTTTCATTTAGAGGTTTTATAGCATAAGCGATAAAATACCTTTATGGATGTTTTTATTGGATCATTTCCTGAATTGTACCCCAAAGGGAAGCATTTTAAACTATTAAGTGGATGAGACGGGTTGGCCGCTAAAAATTTCACTCTGCCTCTTTCTTTCCACTGACCTTGCCTGCCAATTGCAATCTTCTGAAGATATTACTTTTTACTCTTCATGTCAAAGCTGCCATAATAAATGATGCTCCCTTTATAGGTCATCTTTAATAGATGACATTCATACAGTGGATATAAAAAGTCTATACACCCCTGTTAAAATGGCAGGTTTATGTAAAAATAAATAAATAATAATAAAAAAAAACTAAAACCAAAATAAATGATGTCAGAACTTTTTCCACCCTCAGTGTGAAATTACAATGTATAAAAATAAAGTGAAAAACAATCAGAAACCTTTCAGGGAAAAATAAAAAACTTACAATAACCTGGTTGTGTTAGTGTGTGTACCCCTAAACTAATACTTTGTTGAAGTACCTTTTGATTATATTACACCACTCAGTCTTTTTGGCTAAGAGTCTATCAGCATGGCACATCTTGACTTGGCAATATTTTCTCATTCTTTCTTGCAAAAACATTTTAGATCCATCAAATTGTAAGAGCATCTCCTGTGCACAGCCTTCTTCAGGTCACCCCACAGATTCAGGTCTGGGCTCTGGCTAGGCCATTCAAAAACATTGATCTTCTTTTGGTTAAGCCATTCCTTTGTTGATATGGATGTGTGCTTTGGGTCATTGTCATGCTAAAAGGGGAAATTCCTTTTCATCTTCAGCTTAGTAACAGACACCTGAATGTTTTGCACTAACATCGACTGGTATTTGTAGCTATTCATGATTCCCTCCACTATGACAAAACCCGCAGTTCTGGCTGAAGAAAGCAGCCCTAAAGCATGATGCTGCCACCACCATGCTTCACCATGGATATGGTGTTCTTTTGGTGATGTTTTTATTTTTGTTTGTTTGTTTTTGTTTTTTTGCCCCAAACATACCTTTTGGAATTATGGAATTATTAGTCAAGTCAAGTCAAGTGGAGTTTATTGTCATTTCAGCCATATACAAGTACACAGTGAAACGAAACAACGTTTCTCCAGGACCAAGGTGCCACATAAGACAACACAGAACAACACAGAACTACGGGGACTACATAAATTACATAAATTAAACTAAATCAAACGTAAAGTGCACAAGTGCAAACATGTGCAGACAGCACAAGACAGAACAGACAGTACATAACAACGACGCCGACCAGTACACAGTCCTGTTGAAAGTGATAAAGTGACAGTAGTGCAAATATTACAGCTGAGATAGTGTAAACAGTGTAACATTATGCCTTTTGGAATCGTTCGCATCAGGGACGTCCTGTTCTTGGCAATGTGACTGTGGTGCTCTGTTTTCTTCACTTGTTGATGATGGCCTTCACGGTGTTCCGGTGTACCTCTCTCCTGATCAATACCTTTCGACAGTGGGACCCTGTACAGGCTTTGTAAGCTCTTTGCAGACCATGGCTTCAGAGGTCAGATGAAACCAAGAAGATGTGAAGAAAGTCCTACAGAAATAGCTGATCTTTATTTGGGGTTAATCAGAATAATTTCATCTATGGCAGCTGTATGAGAATTACTTTTGAACATGAGATTGAATGTGTTCATTCTGAACACAGCCACATCCCCAATTCTAAAAGTGTGTGCACACTTTATGCAACCAGGTTTTTGTAAGTTTTTATTTTTCCTATTTTTCGCTAAAATGTTTCTGATTTTTTTTCCACTTAATTTTTATACACTGTAATTTCACATTGAGAGTGGAAAAAGTTCAGACATGATTTATTTTGGTTTCATTTTTTTACATCACAAAAACCTGCCATTTTAACAGGGGTGTTTATACTTTTTATATCCACTGCATTTACCGATGATGATGATGATGCTAAAATGTCATTTAAAATCTATATACAGTATGATCCAGGAGCTTTACAACTCTCTACAACATCCACAGCTTGACCATATAATACTGTCAGGCTGGCGTAAAAACCTTTTGTTTTAGTAGCATTAACTTCCTGTGCACTGGACTGGACTGGAAAGAGTTCTGAATGGTCCCTATCTGGTCCAGCATGTTACCTGTATATTGAAACAGCTCAGAAGTGCTGCTCTGGTTCTTCATATCCTCATAGAATGGAAACAGAAGAGGTGATAAGACAGAACCCTGAGGGACACCTATAGTTAGGAGCAATTCATGAGACAATAAGCCATTTATATAAAGTCTTTGGGCAGAGTGTGTGTGTAAGACTGCCATTTGCTTCTGACTCACTAAGATAAAGTGTAATAAAATTAACCTTCTTAGTCTGAAAAAGCTGAGATCAATTTAAAAAAAGAGCTCATGCAATAGATTCTTGGTTATACAGTCAATTAAAGAAAGTACCACGTAAGGAGTCCACACAAGTCCAAATTCCTGGTGACTGATAACCTAGAGGTTGATTTGTGTGAATTGGATTGCTCTGGGTTATAAAGTGAAATAGTGGTAGGAAATGGAGTTTATTTGGATGGCACATTTCCTCAGACTTTCACATTAAATGAGATTAAATGCAATACACAGCTCTCTATGTCTAATCACCTTTGTATAATCAATGCTTTGCCCTGCACTGCTGACAGCGAAGATTACAATTCACAGTTTATATTGGCAAAAGGCCTCGGTGGTTAGGTTAAACTCAGACATCATGCTGGCACGATTTCATTACAGTTGGGAAATTTAATAATCTTGTGGTCTTGGTTTTACAGCTTATCTTATGGCTTGTACCTTTTCCAGCAGTCTGCAGACCAAGCAAACAACAGCTTTAGCTTTCATATAAACCTGAACCGCAGGTTAAACAGCTATTTATTACCCATCAACACTTTAAACATTGGTTATTAATATTTAACAAGATTGAAAGTGGAAAAGAAGTGGTATTGGTGGCATTCAGTATCATGCTATAGAGTTTCAGCACTCCAAATGGAGTGAATCGACCCCAATGCAGTCTCTGTAAAGTTCTATCTAGCTTAGGGCTGTTAAACTGAGGGTCCTTTTCCATCTGTTCTTTCATTATTCAGTATGAGTGTCTCTGTTGTGCTGGGGAGACATCCATCAGCAAGGCTCGTTTTTATACCTTACCGCTCTGAAGCCCAGCACCAGCATGGCTAAGCAGGCACTCTGGTTAGAGAGGACAACGTGCTGTTGATTTATTCACTGCTTTTTAATAAGTAAGAGGGGTGGGCTCCCTCTCCTTTTGTTGTAGTGCTAAAGGAAGTAAAAAGCAGCACTTTCTTTTCTTTTTTTTTTCCTGATCATGTTCAGATGGACTCCTGATGGATTTCTTTGTGCCATAGAGGAAATCTTCTAATACTGGAGTGGTAGCAGGAGGGTTGCCTCATTTCCTGTAAAGTAGTGTCTTTCCAGGCAAAATAAGCATATCATTTTCCCTACTGCAGATTTTTTTTTTTTTTACTCCACCAACTACAAAAAAAAAACCTCACCAAACATGCCTGTAGCATTTTTTGCTGATGATGGAAAACTACCTCTACTTTTCTTTGATTTATCCGGAAAGACCATGCATACTTCCCACCAGCTGCACCAGAGAGAGCTGTTATTCTCTCTGCCCACACTGGCCGGGGAGCCAGAAGAGAACATATGATCCTGCTTGGATGGAAAAGAGAAAAATAAGGATAGTGGACATAAACACAACCCTATTATGTGTCCTGTTTTCTCAGTGCACACTCATCTGTTAGAGGAAGAAGCCTTTATTTGTCACATACACATTACAGCACAGTGACATTTTTTTTCCGCATACCAATCAGAGCGCAGGGTCAGCCATGATACTGCACCCCTAGAGCAGATAGGGCTAAGGGCCTTGCTCAAGGGCCCAACAGTGGCTCCCAGCTCAGGGGGCTTGACTCATTGACTCCCAGCTCAGGGGGCTTTGATGGACATTTTCACACAGACTGTCCTGTTCACCGAAAAGTTTACGTTGACAAATGAATGAACAGCGCAATATTGCTGTGAGATATTTGATATTTTGATTCACTAAAATGTAGAATTTCACCAAGACTGATCAATAACATAGACACAATGGTAAATATTTCATTGCTGCATTTTAAAAAAATGTTAGGTGGTCTGTGCTTTCCATGTAGTCTTAAAGCAATTACCTGTGGCTGGTGTGCTACGTGTGACACTGATTGACTTCTGATTATTTCCAGTTTTCTCCATTAACAGCAAAAACCACACAAATCCAGAGAGACTCCCTCTGGCATTGAAGCATTTCATTTCTGTTTTAATTGACATATGTTAACAGGGCTAACTGCCTCATTGGCCTATTGAACCTCATCTCAGACTGTAAGTGATTAATGAGTGCAAGTAAAATGTGTGATTGTGTAAATCAAGGGCAGCTAACAGGCTGCACTCATGCTCACATCAGTGACCTGTCTCCAACTTCCACACAAATGGGTTGATTACTTTTCCCACATAGTGCTCCCACTTATCAAATGTTTTTGTTGGCCGGAAATCTAACTAAACTAAAACAATGGCAGCTAAAATAATGCAATAATGTATGGCAAGCAAGTTAAGTAGTTCATTGCATTAATACAGACACAAACAAGTTTATAAAAGTTTATTGTAGTGTAAAACATAGTCATTATTCTTTTCTAAGAAAGTGTCTAAGGTCATACATCGTGTTTGCCCGCTTGACAAAGTCAGCAATTTGTTAGCTAACGTTTGGCAGTGAGCCGCAGTGTTTTCTCTTCACATCACATACAAAACATATTGTCTGAGTCTGGCTACAAAGAATATATACATTCCAAATAAAAACCTTCGTTGTGCAAAACTCAATAGCGAGTTTCTTTTTCTCTCTTTTCCACGAAACATGTTTTGTTTAAATATATACATACCAAATAAAAATCTTTGTTTTGCAGAAGTCAATAGAGAGTTTCTTTTTGCTTTCCTTTCCTTTCATTTCTTCCTTGCGGTTCATCAGGAGACTATGAGTATAGATAAATAGAAAGAAAGAAAGAAGAAAGAAAGAAGCTCAGATGAATAATCTTCTCTGTCAACGCCTAGTAAGGCCTTCTGTCCATACTCCTGAAGGTCCTACCCATTTCTTGCTTGCCTTTTTTTTTTTTTTTTTTCCTTTCATCTAGACACCATGATTGGATCCAACCTGATTGGATCATTTTTGCTTTTACAGACGTACTAATATTAGTTGATTTATCCAGTTCCCAATTCAAACCAAAATCCCACAAATCTGTCGTGGAGATCCTGATGAGTTTATATTGATTTGTCTGTCATTACACTTGTAGTATGAATGGTATATATAAATATATATATATATATATATATATACGCTTTCTCACTGAGTGTAATTCATTCAGTGCTGGAAACTCCAGAGTAGGGGTATCTAGACCTCAGAGCCTATTCGTATATAGATGTGTTACCACACTAGTAGCACTTGTGGAGGTGCAAATGGGATCCTGTCTTATGGGAAGGTTGCTACAGTGTTTATACTGAATGTGCTGAGAATTCAGAGGTGTCTTGGATGCAGCTGTGTGTGAATATGAGAGAGAGGTGGTTTGGGAATCTTGTCAGTCAGGCTGAAAACAGGGGCACAGCCCTCCTGGGTGCTTTGCTCTTTCTGAGGTTGTTGTCTTTGTGAGGGAGAGTGTGTAGAGCATTTTTGTGTATGTGTGTTGGTTTGTGTACATGGCCAATAGATTGGTTGGGGCATGTCTCCTGATAGCTGTCTGGATGACTGACATGGACTGACCTTTTCAGTCTGACAAGTATTCCTGCAGAGACAGAGCTTACGGCTGCGTGTCCTGTTTGGGTTTAAACACAGATTTTGTATCATATATTTAAGCATGAGGAGGCAGGTGTTGTAGCTCTAGAGTCTGGGGTTTGATCCTGATCCTGATTATTGAAGATGAATGAATATTTAAACATAAATAAACCAGTTTAAATAAGCTACTAAACATTTCAATGCTCAGGTTCAGTTTCAAGCCTCAGTTGGCTTTATGTGCATAATGCAAGCAATAAAATAAATTGGTTTTAAAATGACAGAAAAAAAGCTACAACTGAAGGCTTGTTTCCATCAAATTTAGTTTTTGAGATGAAAATGATTTTACTTAATGATGTTATTTCCTACAAAGATTTTTGCCTTAAAAAAATGAAAAGAATTACAAGAATTTTATGTAATTCACAAAAATGATGTGTATGTATATATTTAGTTAATGCAGTCTAAAGCAGGGGTAATGGTTATACCACAGCACTGTTGAAGCACTGTTAAATTCTCGATTCTGATTGGTCGGCAGCTCTGACAGTAGTTCATGCTGTAAATCAAATCACAGTTTTATATAAATATAATAAATTTATTTATATAAATTTATATAAATGCTTGTTCTAATATATTTCTCTAGTAACAGCTGGTGGATGTGCTACATTATGTAATGTCTAATAATAAAATAATGTCTAAAAAATAGTTGTTTTTTTTTTTGTAAGGAGAACCTTTGTCAAAGCTAAAGGTGTAACTTAAGATTTCAGACATCAGACAAAAAAGCTTCAGCGTGTAGAGAGAGAAAAAAAGAGGGGCTGATGAGGGAAGGACTGTTAAAATTATACAAATGATAACAGGAACTAACTTTACTGACATTCCACAACATTAAATAACTATAAACAGATAAAAATTATGACGTGATTGTGTAATAAATAAAAATTGTTAGCATTGGAAAATTGCTGTGGTATAAGAGGAGTAAAACCCTCTAGAACATGCTGTTATTGGAAAATAATCAACTTAGGGGTGGTAACAGTAACTCCACTTTGAGTCTGGCAATATCACACCACCCTATTGTTGATTATTTTCCTCTAACAGCATGTCCTGCAAGGGTTCATATGTGAGATTAAAGCAGGAAATACAGCCAACATGAAAAACAGGAAAGAAAATGACATGGAAAAAAAACAATTTGATGGAGGCACAGTCTAATAACAAATCAGTAAAGGAAGCTATCATGGTGTTATTCTCATGGGAGCTGCGACAGGAAGTGACAAGGGTGAGATTTGACAGTTTAGCCTCTTATTAAAGTTTGACGTTTCCATTACTGACTGATGCGGGTGACAGAAACAGAAAGGACAGAATCTACAAACTACTCATTTTTATCATTTTTTCGACTCAGCTCATCTCCCCAATTAATGACGCGTAAAGGAGAGGGAACAAGAACAAAGCAAGTGGTCACATGATGCTACTAGGTGCTGAGGGTAATTTCATCAAATACAAACCTCACGTTATTTTCTGGAAATAAACTAGAAAACCTGTTTTTCTCAGTACGGCTGTCCTGCTCTGATACCCTCCAGCTTTTAGCACTGATTTGTCTTGGTGTGTGATGAAAATCCTGTCACATGACACTACATTTATAAGCAAATATGTTTTTTCCAATAGAAAATACTTTCCATTATATATTTTTGTTTGTATCGGGATGTAGGGATTCAATGCTAATTTGACTCAGAGTGCCATGATGTGATTAAAAAATGATTCTTGTCACAATTCTATACATAATATTTTTTATACTGTCTGACCACTTATGACTTTTAAAGCATAAAGTAAAATGTTGCACCTCAGCTCCAGAGCGAAATCCCAGGAACGAAACTTGCAACTGACTTCTTAATTCACTTTGCCCTTTCTGAATTATCTACAAGCTTTGCTACTTGCTCGAGATTTCTCCATTAAGCAGGAACAGAACCATTATATAGGACTGTTTTTTCCTCCAGCTCCAGATGGGAATGTGTGATGTGACTTCACGTGGGTTGTGTTCCCAAAATACTTTAATTCTTCAAATCCAAAACTGAGCTGGTCTGAGTTAGTCTGTAGCAATTCCAGTGGCACGCTGCTCAAGAAACCAGGGTCAGCTTGCTCGTAAGCGTATTTATTTTGCTCTAAAGCTCATCCTATAATGCAGTATTAAAAAGGAAAAACAAAAACAATGTTTTAGCAGAAAATATTGCAGCTTTTCAGCTCGCTCAGTGATCTCTACTTCTTTTTGGCTCACTGTTCAAACGAGAGGGATAGAGAGAAACACAAACAGTTTGTTAATATAACAGCACAGATAGGTGTCAGGTGTGCCATGTTAATTAGCTCTTCCCCAGACAGAATCCACCCAATAAACTACGCCCCCATATGCATCTTGGCTAGTTTTTAGTGCACACACTAGGCTATACCTTTACGTTTCACCACTCAGTTAGACTTGTGGCCAAAAATAGGTATTTTGGGTTTTTGTAATTGTTGGCTTTTCATTGAAAATATAAATAATACCACAGAATTCAAATCAGAATCGTTTAAATAGAAAATCAAGATCTAAAAATCGATTCTTTTTCTCACCCCTATTTGAAACCATCCAGTCCTCTGTATGTAACTTCTCTCTGATTTCTCTCTCATCTCTCTTCATTATTCACTGTTGGTCAAATTGAAGACCATTTGAAGAGAAGCAGAAAGAGAGAGAGAGAGAGGGAGAGAGAGAGAGGGAGAGAGAGAGAGAGTTCAGTCTGCTGCTCGCTCAACCCTGCAACACTCATCTGTGTGCTGTGATGCTTTTGGGAAACTCATCTCTGGTTACTTTGTAGAAGTTTTCTTTCCTAACTCTCTAAGAAAGTAAACAGGCACCTTTGCTCACTTCTGTTTCCAGCAGCGAAGTGCAGATGCAGCAGTTCAGGCTTTCCTAATGCGTTTAGAGACGTAATTGCCTCCGCTCATATTTCATCAGGGATTTCTGCATCTGTCGTTCTTGGTAGCATGACCAACCAGATTAGCTCGACATAATGTCTGCTTCGCTCACATTTACGACCTGTATGGAACAGCCATTTCAAATCCACAATAAGTTGCTAATATGTTTAAGTGGTTATTGATTTTAAAGTAATTTTTCCAACTGGCAAAGACTTACTGATCATCCCCAGGCTGCGAACTGCTTTAATTGATGGCACTGGAGAAAGTCCATTAGAGTCCATCTCTAATTTCTGGTTTGCTAAAAGATTCTGCTTTAATAGACTTTGCTTTATTTTATGGAGGCTAAAGAAAGTGCTCGTGCCATGTGTGTGTTGGTGTAGGAGTTGGAGGAGCGTCTGCGGCAGCAGCACCACATGGAGCTGCAGTCCCTAAGAGAGGCCCACAGGCAGAAAATCGAGACACTGAAGCAGCAGTCGGAGCAGGAGCTGCAGACGCTACGCTTCGAGCTGGAGGACGAGGGGAAAGCCATGCTGGGTAAGACACACAGTGATGAGGTCCAGGCTGAAGGACGTCTCATGGTTGTCCCTGCTGAGAGGACACAGTGGATTTGAACTCAGTGGTGTGGTGGGCAGATTTCAAGGCACACATTTTCTTCCCACATAACCACAGAGCAAAATGTAAAAATCTTTTTGCTCCAGGCGTACGGTAGTGTGTGCAGTACAAGTTCAAGGACGCATCATCCGCTCTGCATATCTATCGGTTTTAGTGTACACTGTTAGAAAAACCGGCTCTTGAAGGATAAATAAGGATTCTTAGCCAGGTAAAAGGGTTCTACTTGGAACCCATTCTGATAGGGAAACACTATCACTAAGATTATTCATAGAAATCTTTTATTTTTAACTCCCTAAGAGTTCTATGAGTGAAGCTATTGAGTGATTCACAGGCATTACTAATAAGCTAAAGGGTTAAATCGCTAAATCCAAATATTAATTAAGTCGTCATGAAGCTCAGGACTGTCCCACACCAAAATTGTTGTTAAATAGTACAGTGAGCATAATTTTCTGCACTCTTAGATCATTTTAAATAGACCTGTTAAAACTACTCATACAACTAATTCATTCATTCATCATCAGTAGCCGCTTTATTCTGGTTAAGTTTGTAGTTATCCAGAGTTTATCCCAGGAACACTGGGTGTGATGCAGGAATACACCCTGAATGGAACGCTAATCCATCGCAGGGCACCATACACATACACTTTCACACCTAGGGGCAATTTAAAGTCACCAATCCTTCAATTAGCATGTTTTTGAGTAGGTGGAGGAAACTAGAGAATCCAGAGGAAACCCGCATGGACATGAGGAGAACATGCGAAACTCCACACAGACAGTAACCTAAGCTCAGGATCGAACCTGGAAGCCTGAAGCTATGATGTGGTGATGCTGCCAGCTGTGCTACCACTAACACAACTACTAATAATCATTATAATAATAACAACAGCATTAGAGAAGAATATTTAATTATGTAGGGTGGAGAAAATGGAGAAACTTGAAAGATCCATTCCAATGGAACAGTGCAAAATCACAGTTTGGTAAGGTGTCTTTGATATGTTATGATTATTACAGTTCTAGAAACACTTTTAAACATGACAAATGGCACCTTTAACAATGTGTGGCCACATTTACAAAAAAAAATTACGCAACTAAGACTTAGCACTAAAAGTTTCCTAAGCTGCTTGCAAGAATTCAGCATCTAAAACTGCAGTGTTATGGAGCGCTCGTGGTGTATGGCTCCAGGTTTAATTAAAGTTTTCCGAGTCTGAATGTGATTTTCCTAGCGACTTTCACACTGAAGAATTATGAGGCAATGGCACCAATTTTCTCTGAAATGTAACCATAAATATGAGAAACTGTACAGCGCCGAGAAGACGAGACCGAGGGAGAAAATTGCTATTGTTAGAATGAAAGCAATTACTTCTTTGACTTGACTTTTGTGCGTAGAACGTCAGTGATTGATGATTTTTAATATAACATAGAGATTCGTGTCACAAGAATAATCTCTCTCTCTCTTTCTCTGTAGCGTCTCTGCGTTCAGAGCTGAATCATCTCCACGCTTCGGCTATAGAGCACCTGCGGCAGACTCATCAGCAGGAGACTGCAGCTGCCAAGCAGGAGCTGGAGAATGCTCTGGAGCAGAGCAGGATACAGGTGATGATCACACCTTCACCCTCCGGTCTAATGATCAGTGTGCGGGACAATAGTGCTGATTTTACTGCAGCTTCAGCTCTCCTTCATTACACTTCTGCTAAACAGCTAAAGTATCAGCTCAAACTTCACTGCTACTCAGCCAATGGTGTGTCCAGGTGGCAAAATGGGCGTGACAAGACCTAATTAGGTACAGTACAAGGTTGCATTAGCTAAATATCTGAATGGTCACAATCTGTTTAAATACTGAGATTTCTGGAAAAATCCACACCACTGACTGTCACAGCAGGGGTAAAACATGAAAACAGTGGTGGGAAAAATTAAACGTTGTATTATACACTTTTATACAGTAGTGTTTACCAACAATATCAGTCTTACCACTACACTACAGCACATGTTTAGCAACTGGAATAGCAGAATAGTTATCACTACGCTACCTTCACTGAATACATTTCTTACTCATGCGCACTATAGTCCCGGGCAAAAAAAAAAATGGGCCAAGCCCAAAATGGCAAATCATTGGTCAGAAAATTAGCGAGATTTAAACAAATGCACTCCTGAGACCTCCTGTGCCACCACTTGCTCGTTTACTTTTGCTGCAGTGAACAAGGAAATTCACTTATATAGTTTTTTTTGTATGCAAAGGTAAAATCATGATAATGATTAAAATGTTTGATGTAAAATTCAAACTAAAACATGTCTGGGTGTACATTTTCCAAAAACATCTTCTGGGATGTTTTTTTTTTTTTTTTTTTTCTTAAAAGATTAGTCATTATTTGGATAGCTGCCACACCTGATGCAGCCCTTCAAGGGCCACAAGGCTTAAATATTTAAAGAAATCAAAGGGAAAAGCTCCCAAACTAACTTCCTTTATCTATTTGTTTCATTCTTGTTAATCTCCTATGTTACCAATGATTTATTCTTAAGACCATTAAAAGCTTAATATTTTGCTATTTTGGACTTGGCCCATTTCTTTTGCCCAGGAGAGTATATGCTTGCAAAATCCATTCAACAAGATTTTCCCAATCATTTTTCATGTGGGTGTGAAAGACGCTCATTTGCTTCTGGGAAAGGTTACATCTGCTTCGCACCAGCGTTATGTAGGTGAACTATGACCTGTGAATTCATGAAGCTCTGTCGTGTGTGACAGTAGAAAGCAAGAGGGTAGGACTAGGGTCTTGTTGTTTGTTAAAACAAACTGGAGGATCTGCTTATTATTAAGCATCAGTTTTTGTATTTCTCTTCAATCTGGTCACACAAGGAGGCTAACACATGCTTCCTCCAAGCCGCGAGAAGCCAACTACTACATCTTTTCGAACTACCGCTCCCACTACATGACACTTGAAGGAAAGTGCTATCCGCCCTCTTCCGCATACATGAGCTTACAGAAGCCCATGATTGGCTAGTGTCTCTGTGATTGATAGAGGAGAGAGAGTATGCTGTCCCTCCCACACAGAGAGCACGGCCAATTTTGCTCCAAGGCTGTGGCATCGTCAGGATTTGAACTTGCGGTCTCCCTACAATGGAGCGAACACTTTTCTGTTGAGCAAAAAAAAAAAATAGCTACGTTTTTTGTTTCCAAAAGTAGTACATTTTACTTATAAGCAATTTCCGTGTTTAAAACTGATGTCATCAGGACACCAGAGTACCCTCGTACAATTGGCTAAACACACTTCAACTTGGCTGAGATAGATTGTGTGCGCCACACGGATTTGAGAAATTTTCCTTTTGAAATGTAAAAGATGCAATGAGCCGAACATGCACCTTCTCAGTCTGCTTACATTTCTCATTAATTTTGCTATTAAAATGGACAAAACTTGCTGCTTAAAATCAGTTCTTAATATCAGTGATGGGAACGCAGAACAGCTCACAGCACACCCATGTGAAAAGAAGCTAGTTAATCATAGTACACTGTCAACTTGCTACAGAATAAGAGCACAAAAACCTTCAAACTTTAGTGCTCATGTAAAACACAGGAGCAATCGTTCAGGACTGTCGGATAAGGAAATGAGTCAGTGTGGTTGATATTTAGTAGAGACACACACACACACACACACACACAGTGTAATAATAACCCCCTGTGGCTCTCATGCTATAAAAGCACACTCATTTGTCTGCATTATTCTGCATGTCTCTAACTGCCGCTTATTAGAAACCGAAGATTCCACTTCATCTTCGCCGAGTGAGTAAACATTACATCATCCTCGTTCACACTGGTGCTGAGCAAGTGCAAGGCTGGAGGCCAGCTGGAGCTCTGTGACTTCCACAGCAGGGTCTCATCTCTGTTTAACCCACACCTTCGCTGATGTCACTCCCGCATCAATCACCTTCATTCAGTTCTCATGATCACTGCGCCACGTCCTGCAGATGGCTCATCCAGATGTTCTTTCACTGACACACATCATTCATTACAGAAATTCAGTATGTTTCGAACCAGTCAAGCACTGAAGTTAGCAGTAGAAATTTTTAATTATCTCACATCCACCAGACTGCACTGATGACACATACACACAGCGTGTGTGATTTCTCTTTGTTAATGATTGTATGTATGTATCTATAAATTTCCCCCGTCACCACCAGCTGTGTTATGAGAAAATATGAGGACTGTCTGTATACACCACGAATAGAAGATTTTGCTAAAATGATGTACGTATCCATCAAGATACCAGAAGGTATGTGTACAGATGTGGACATGTCAGGTTATAGCCACCGGTTTAGCGTCATCAATACTCACACTCATAAAGTAACAGATTAAGTCTGTATTTAATAAAAATGCAAATCAAATGAAACATATTATCATCCTAATCATTTCTAATTCCACCTTCAAACTTAGACACTGTGTCCTACCTGAGTGAACTATTTACTGAGAAAGAAAGTGATTCAGCTTCAGGTTAGAGCTAGGTTCTGTAACATCCTTTTGTCTCTTTTTATAGATAACAGTGTATCAGCTAGACTAAACAACTCAGTGCAGTTAAGGGTGTGATTTAAAAAGATGATTTGTGCAAGCTGACCAGTAATTCAAGAAAGTAGTACTTTCCCATAGTTAAAGCAAAACCAATTCAGGGTGTTTTTGGGCTATTTTTCAGCTGTTTTATTAGTGCAGTTAAATTCTCATAAACAACAGCAAAGAACGTGCCAAAGCGCACTTCACTTTTTTAGGCTACTCTGTTAATGGAAACAAAAATAAATCAGTGCAATAAATGTGCACAGTAATACTGTACGTCTGTACTGTGTATCATAGTGCACTATTTAAGGACATACTAATTCTTAAAATGCAGTTGTGTGGACCAACCAGCATCTCATCTGATTGTTGATTCTGAAACTGAGATCGCGCAGCATGGAAGCTCATGTATTTCAACAGAGCTGCCTTTATGAGCTGCCATGATTATCTTTGACCCTAGTAGCGTCTGAAAATTCATCTGGATGAGCCTCAGGAAGCTGGCACACTGAAAAAAATGATATCTTGGCAAGTATAAATCTCTTGAATATAGTCACATCTATCTGGTATTTCCTATTATAAGATTATAATAAATATAAGATTATTAAATCTATTTTTAGACATTTGTTACTAATTTCAAGCTTTTAACCTTCTTACTCTATTGGCAGAAAATTTTGCTTCTTTTTAAAAATAAATGCTTAAAATTATACAAAATTATGTTAATAGAACAAGACTATTAAGAGAGCAAGCCTATTTCAAGCATGAAATTAAAAAAAAAAAAAAAGTCAAGAAATAGGTTTAATAATCTCATATTTGGTTTCTAGTTCAATTTGACTATATTCAAGATATTTTAACTTGGTAAAATGTCATTTTTTGCAGTGCAGGCAGCACTCTAAGCTAAAAGATTACACAATGTGAAGCGCACCAGCACAGGACACACACTTTCCCACAAACAATCTCACATGATCAATATTGAAAAGACTTTATAGCAGCTTGTCCTTCCCGTCAGACATGTTCCCATCCAGCAGCTTGGGCCTGCGTGAAGGTGCTTTTTAATCAAAGTCTTAATGAGTATTATTTTAAGACACTTTGGCAAGAGATTAGGAAACTTTATCATAACAAGTATGCGGTTTGTAATAACCTGGTTGTAGCTCTGAGCTTTTTGAACGTCCATGTTGTTTTCCACAGGAAATTGTACACCTTCCATAAACCTTTTAATGTTTAATCAAAGAAAATCTATGCCGCCAAATATGCAGTTAGTCTCCCGTACAGGCAGCTGTTAACAAGATGGCTGGCTCTGAGAACAGGAATAAAGCCTTGCTAGTGTCTGAGCTCAATACGTGGGTGATTTAAAATAATTATACCGATCACTCATCATGGCAGAACATTTCTCCCACTTTCTCTGTCCTTCTGTCTATACAGCTTTTATCTCTCTTGCTTACTTGCATTCTTGCTTTGCTGTCTCTTTTCTAATTTTCTCCTCCCTTTCGCTCTCCCTCTTTCTTTCCTCTCTTGTCTTCATTGATTGTTCCCCTTTGAGACATCAGTGTGTGTCTGGTGTAATGAGCTGTGGGCAATGGGCTGGTCAAAGCCTCAGTGTGAAGAATCAAGTTTTATCGTCATGACAATCAGCAGAGCTGCGTGCCACTTTACTGTCCACTAGTTCTCTCTCTCCCTCTCTCTCTCTCTCACACACACACACACAAAACACACATGAACATAAACACCATGCTCGCCTAACATTCAACGACTGCATTAGAGCTGATGAACAGTTTCTAAATGCAGAGCACAAATCCGTCTTCTGGGCAGACTCGCTCTTGCCCATCGTGCCCATCATTACACCAAACTCACGGCTTCTGCAGCTCTTTGATTAATATTGGTGTTTATGATGCACAGTGCCACTGAAGTCTTTTAGGAGATAAATTGGCATAAATACATTCTCTTCTACTGTGGCTTTTACAGCAGCTGATGAATGTGATTTTATTGATTTGTTATCAGCCACTGAGCAGAAGGACAACCGACTTTTCTAACCTTTATAGAGCAGTGAAGTCAGACTACATTAAGCAACATGGCTGTCTTAGTGTCTTAGGGCTTAATAGAAGTCTTCCTTCATTGTCGCTCATTCTCTGTTTGTATGTGAGAGTGATCAGAAAGATTGTATGCCTTTCCGTTGAACTTCGGAGGAAGATGATAAAAGATGCAAATCTTTCCCTGGCAAGGTTATGGAAGCCAAAGTTTCATTTCATATTTCATTTTTTATATTTACTTTTTCTACAGATAAAAAAAATACACATTTACATGTTTCAGATTCTTTGCTCTACATACAGATTCATAATTTAAATATTTATCAGAGAAAAAAAAAATTGTCTAAAGGAATAAATCTTTCTTCACTTTGACTTTTTTTTTCAAATTATTTATGAACTTTCTATTTAAATATAAGAGCTAACTAAATATCTGTATAAAAAGTACAAAAAGTTAAATTAATTTAAAGAACAGAAGTGATATATTTGTTCCTATTAAGACAGGAGCTTATTGGAGTAACTCGTTTCTGTGCCTGAATCTCAAATGCTGTGCTATTGTGCACTACATCGTTTCTACAATGCTATTATGTTATACCCTATGTAGTGTATGTATAGTAAATGAATAGGAAGCTGTTTGGGATTTGGCCTATCTGTGTGTTGGTTTGCTTTAAAAACTGTTTTATTTGTAGATCTTGAATAGTAGAGGAATTATAAAACAGATAAAAATGTGTAATTGTTGATACAGTGATTTGTTTCCTGTAAGGAGAAGTTTATTTAATTTTTATGGAACAAGTCTCCAGTGTCAGCACCTTGTAACAGTCACCTGTACAGGTAAAGCTGTAACTTTGTATTCCGACACAGAAAATCCTTCAGGACAGAAGCTTTTCCACTTACTTTGTTTTTTTGTTTTTTTTGTCATATTAACTTCAATCAAGAGAAAAAGGAGGCTAATGAGGCAGTTACACTTTATAGCTGCTATAACATAAATGATAACAGGAAGTAACTTGTTTCGGGGACGTTCCACAACAACTATAAATGGCTAAAAACTAATCATTGACAAATTACTATGACACAAGAGGAAAAAAGCACTCCAGTACCCTCTGTTATTAGAAAATAATCGACTTCCGTGTGATAACAGTAACTCTGCTTCACGCTGAGCCACACCACCCTGACATTGATTATTTTCCTATAGAAGCATGCACTGTTGTGTTTTATTCCTTACTTAGATTACAGTGTTTTGTGTGGTAGTTAATGTAGTAGTTAAATTGTAACTATGGATGTAATATAAATATAAATTAGAGTTAGTATGGTTAATTTGAAGAGGATGAAAAAGGAATATTCCGTGAATATTCACAAAACCGTATAGGTGAAAGAAAAACGTGGCACAGTTATCTAGAAAGCAGCTGGCCTTTTGCTAAGTGGCATATAGAAAATACATATTGATATCTAAAATGCTGTTTATATTGCTCTGTTTTGAAAAAGACAAGATAACAGGAATATCTAGAGAAAGCTAGAGAAAGTATGTAGAAAGCAGATATGGATGTTCTCGTCATACTATTGCTGTTCTTTGTGTTCTAGTGCTGATAGAAATATCACCAGTCAGAGCTTATATTTGTAGTTCTAGTTCTTGTTGTTCTTGTAGTTAAAGTACCCAACACACACACTCATGCAGTTGCACAGTATGCAGGCAGTGAACCAGAGGACAGAGCTTTTTCCCAAAATGATTTCCTCAGAGATTCTGTCTGTCTGCGAGACGGGACGAAAGCATCAGTCACGGGCTTATGAAGTTCAAAAACTCGTCTAACAAATGAGAGAGAGAGCTGACTGTTGAAATGATACTTAGCATTCCAAGCAGTCTTATCATCTGGCATCCAGACATAGTCCACACATTATGCCAAGTCCACACTAATACTAATGCATTTAAAAATGCACAAGTGTTTCTCGAGTTGGCCTTCTATCTAAACAGAAATACTTTCCAGCATCAAGTAAATGATTCATGGGAAACTGAAGAAGAGCAAACTTTCATTTAATGGCTACCCCGGCCAAAGGTGCCAAAACTTTTACATTTAATGAAAATATAGAGGAGTTTCCGTGCAAAATGTCTGTGGCTGAATCTCAAACATCTTACATTATGTGTGAGGGCACTAAGTAGGGCTTTCCTTTAGGTTAGACCCTATGTAGGGCACAGTGTGAATAGGAAGCCATTTTGAATTTGCCCTAACTAGAACATGGGAGATTTCACTCGGATCACAGGGAGGGAATGTAAGATCAAGTTAAGTAGCAATAATAAAACATTGCTGTGGGTAAATGAATTAAAATGAATCTGAAACTTTAAATTGCTGTTTAAGCAATGGACTTCTGAGGCAAGTGAGAAACTTTGGCAGCCACTACACTAGTCAAGTACTGAAGATATTTCTGTTAGTAGAGAAAGCTCTGCAGTATTTTTAGCTCTGCCCACACGTCCCGACTCGGCTCATGTGGTAACTCCCACCTGAGTAAGAAGAGTAATCAAATTCATATTCAGAATGGGTAAATAAGTACGGCATGGCTTGCTTGGTGATGGAAATAGCGACAATGCGGAGGATTATGGGTAATTTGCTGAGACTTGCAGCATCGCCTAGGGTCACAGGGGTCTGTAACATATTGTATAGGCAGCAGGATCCATAGTTTGTATGTTTGTTTTTTTTTGTTTTTTTTATATAATTTCTGACTATCAACCACTATTGTTATAGTTAGAGTTGTTATTTTGTCACTTAAATGATTGATCGCCTGAATGAATGGCTTTAAAAGGATGCCACTCACTAATGTGCTTTATAATGTTTAGAAATGTATTTTTTAATTTTAAAGCTTAATTTCTTAAACCAATCATAAATTCTGTCACATTGAATCTACAGTAAGTGCAATTTTGCTAAAAGCAGGAGAAGTGCTGTTTATATAAGATATGAGCAGGAATGAAAAGCTCTAATGACTATAATCTGGTTAATAGTTAAATAGCTGGATTATATATTTATAATCTGCAGCAGTCATAAAGTATTATGATTTTTTGTTTTATACTGAAATACACCTCAGGCTGCAAAATGTTTGAGAAATGTTTGAGAATCCGAAAGTATTGGAACAGCAATGCTGATGCTTTTGTTTTTGTTATTGACTGAAGACATCTGAATGCGATCAAAATCTGAATATTATATTGTATTTTATAATTATATTGTCTCATATTCATCCTTTGATCTCAAACCCAGATGTCTTCAGCATATAGCAAAAACAAAAGGACTGCCATTGCTGTTCCAATACTTTCAGTGACTATATCACTAGTGTAGAGCAAAAATAAGTAAGTGAATATGTGAAAACAAAAAAATTATACATGTATACGTACATTTAGCTATTTTAGACACCTAATGCAAATACAATACACAGTCACAAGCTTTGTAGTTGTATAATTACTGACTGTAGTCCAGCTCCTGCTATGCACACTGTGTTGGCCGCCCTTTACTCTGTGCCTCAACAGAATGTCTGAGTAGATATTATTTAGGTGGTGGATATTTTTTTTAGCACTGACACACACTGACATGCTAGATCTAAGTTTTCCATCATTAGCTAATAGAAACAGTGACCTGAGGAGCATCAATGCATGCTTTTAGCTCCAAGACTCACTGTTATGCCATTATTAAGTTACTTGTGAGGTGTGAAATGATATTTACAAAAAATGTAAAACTAGATGAGCAGATTATAATTCAATTAAGCAAGATTCATTTAGTTCTTAAACGCAGCTATAGGCTGGGCTCTGCGCCACAGGAAGAGCTGGCGTTTTAAAAAGTCAGTGCCATTAGAGCGAAAGATTATGTTCATAGCGCCGGCTGATTAAAGTACACTCCACTTAATCATACTGAGCTGCTAGTTCTGCTCATGTATCCCTTAATGTATGATGATGACTATATGTTAATGATGACATTTCAAAATCATCAAGGTTATTATTTTTTTTTATTACAGTATATATATATATACTCAAAGCAGGGCTTTATTCCTGGGGGTACTGCCCCTGAAAAAGTGTCCAGAGCACTGAAGCAATTGGGCAAGAACTATTAGATGTCTTTTCTCATCTCATCTCATTCATGAAGTGTCTGAATAATTTATGCACTAGCCCCATCTCCAAGAAGGGCGACTTGTTGTTTGGCTTTATGTGAAAACAAAGCTACTCAGGACATTTTGGGCCGTAGTAACTTTGGTTGCTAAGAGGAGACACCTGAGTGAAGGCCTGATCCTGTGAGATTATAAGGTCATTGAGGACCTTTGTGAAAGAACTGTGTCTTTTAGTACTACTTGTCAATTGCTCTGCTTTTGTTGTGCAGATCTGGCAACCCCGATCATAGCAGATACAGTGCTTTGCAAAAGTATTCGACTCCCTTAGAAGTCATCAGATTTGTAAGCAGATCCTTAAAAAAAAATAAAACTGAAAAATGCTGCTTTATTCAACCCTGTCAGACTAGTACTTGGTAGAACCACCAATAACAGCTGTAATGACAGCTTTAAGTCTGTTTGGTTATGTTCCAAAACACCCTTGTAATATCCCTTGTATTTTGCTCCATCCATTCTCCCTTCGATTTTCACAAGACACCCAGGTTCTGAGGATGAAAAGCATGCCCAAATGCGTGATGCTGCCATCACCATATTTCATTGTAGGGACGATATTAATTGAAGTATGGTCTGCGTTAGGTTTGCGCCACGCATAGCGCTTTGAAACTTGCACAAATAGAGTATCTCAAGCTTGGTCTCATCACACCAAAAAAAAAAAACACTTCTTCACTTTTGTGCTTTCATATGGCTCTTCTTGAGCAATGGTTTCTTTCTAGCCACCCTCTCATATAGTCCTAAATTATGCAGAGCTCTTGAAATGGTTCTCTGGTGCACCTTCACTCCACTCTCAGCCACTGTAGTCTGTAACTCCTTCAGAGTAACTGTTGGCCTCACTCTGGCTTCCCTCACCAGTCTCGCTCTGGTTTTTGAGTTTTTGAGTTTTGAGGGATGACCTTGTCCTGGTAGTGCTTGGGTGGTGTGATGCGGCTTCCACTTCCTCACTATTGAACCAACAGTGCTTACTGGTATGTCAAACCTCTTAGATATAATTTTACACCCTATTTCTAAGATATGAAATTCTATTAACTTATCTTTAGCTTCCTTAGAATACTGCTTAGCCTTCATTTTCATTCATTCCCTTACATTCATTTCCTTCAGACTGACAGTCTCTTCAATCACCTCAGTTCAACTGAGGTGATTTTTGTTAAGAAAATCGAAACGGTTTAAATATTTCAGATGTGACGGCCAATTATAAGTCAACTGTGTTCTTGTTATGACAATATCTTTCATCTGGAGTTGAATATGAATGAATATGTGTATTTATTCAGACAAATCTCATAAATTCCAAGGGGGTTGAATACTTTTGCTGTACATTATGTATTTCAATGTTAAACAGAACTTTTGTGCTAATTTTCTGAAGCAGGAGTCGATGACAAAAAAAAAACGGAGCAGACTTTAAATTACACACTTTTTAGACAAAATAGCTATAGCCATCTTTTCATTATAAAAAAAATTAGTAACCAAATGGCATATCAGCCGTATTAATGATGTCTTGCTCTGATATGAGAGTCTATATTAAATAAGTGTGCATGATGAGCTACAGTCTCACATGCATACATCTGACCCTGAGCATTAACAATGTCTCGCTGCTTGCACTTCCTTTACTTATTCATAGCAGAGCTATTCCTATACACCATGTAAGCTGAAGCAATAGGAATGGAGAAGCAAGAAAAGAAAGCAAGGCCATCAATATTACATCATTTCCCTTCCAGGGTGTTGTGTGAGGGCAAGAAAATTGCTCCAAGAAATATCCAAACTTCAGATTTAACAGATTTTAAATGAAGGATCAGCAAATATAGTGTTGCCACACAAATAGCAGGACCACAACAGTTGTTCCTAAGTTGGGGTGTGTGTGTGTGTTTTTGTGTTGCAGGAGCGGGAGCTGCTGAGTCGTATTTCAGAGCTCCAGGAGGAAGTGACTCGCAGGAAGAACCACATCGCCGATCTGGATCATGAGATCCACACGTTGAACGAGAACATCAGCACTCTCACCAAGGAGCTGGAGCTCAAGGGCAAAGAGGTGCTGAAGATCCGCAGCGAAGCCAACCAGCAGATCAGGTGTGTAGCATAGCATTAATTAGCTGCATTGACAGTTAAGTTATGTCAGTGAAAGGTCCTCACAAGTATAGTAAGACAAGTTTAAAGCCAAAGCATTCTCAGTGCACCATCTCCTACTTGGATTTTTGTCTGACGTGCTGTTAATATTCATCACAATTCAGATTAACCCCTGGAGCTTCACAAATCCATGCCTATCAGTTTGAGCTAATCATATTTGCTCAGGCTTTTACCATGGTTTAGGATATTCAGTGGAGTCAATTCACCAAAACATGTGGCGAAGTGTGACAGTATCAACTTTCACATCCTGAGATAATACCCTATAAGTCCCTCAAATCATTTATCAGCCTGCGAAATATTTACAAGCCACCAAGTAGCAATCATCTCAACAGCAAAGTCTCATTCAGCACTACAGCATTAAAGAGATTTTGGTGGGGCAGGATGGCATTAAAGAACATCATCACCTCATACAAAATGAAGTCGAGAGGCTATCACACTTGACTTATGTTATAGGCCACTAGCAACTCATTTTGAGTAGTTTTAGATGTACTGTTGTTCAACTGCATTTGATACAGCAGGTGTGTTTCCCATCGTCAGTGTCACAGTTTGCGAGGTGCACACAGAAGAGCTCATGTCATCTCAAAAACCACACAAACGACCTGAAACTAGCCCCCAAAAAGTCAGGCACTGGAAAAGAAACAAGGCCACTGTGGTGCACACGCATTTCTGATGTACTGATATTACCCACTCCTTAATCCACCTTGTCCTCTCCCAAGTCATTCCAATAAATCTTACAGTAGAAATGGTTCTGTACATCATAGACACACTATCTGCACTTACACTTTGCCTTTGTTTGCAGAAATTTTATATATTTTATTATGATTACGCTATAAGGTTTTGGTAGCCCAATTTGGTGTCAGATACAAGACTCTCTCGACCCTGTCACGGTCTTGTCCACTATGATGTATATACAGTCATTGTTTCTGCCTCAGTGGACTGCTTGTTGTTGGTGCAATTATAACTGTATGGACTAAGTGGGGCAGTGAGCGCTCTGCCTCACGATTGCACAACATCTGGAAAGGCGAGCAAATCAATGGAACAACAATAGCAATGTTTTTTTTT
Organism: Pangasianodon hypophthalmus; assembly: GCF_027358585.1. Lineage (NCBI taxonomy): Eukaryota > Metazoa > Chordata > Actinopteri > Siluriformes > Pangasiidae > Pangasianodon > Pangasianodon hypophthalmus. Next base: position 16,487,115 of record NC_069728.1, read on the forward strand.
TAAAACTATTGGTCACTCAAAAGAGGCAATTAGTATTTCAGCAAAATTTAAAATGTATGAAGTTGTGAGGACTTTATAAAGATTAATATTTGTTAAACAGCTAACATAAATTGTGAGGCTCTGCCCTAACTGCCCGTATGGATGAGCCGCCATTGGCCTTAACAGAAAATTCCACCGTGAATAGCCCTGAAGTGTTTATTTAATAAGAAGACTACTCTTCTTACGTATTTTTGACTGACAAGGAGAGTATAGTAGTGTAAATGTGATATGCGTAGAGGTTAGCAGGTCTGTATAGATACATGCTATACATATATGTTGTGTAGCTGTACTGTAACACACTGTCCATATGCTTTTTCAGCCAAGGTTTCATTTCCAATTATTTAACATGGCAGCAGATCCTGAGCCTTGTGCTAATAATAGCGAATGACAAATCGCTTCTGCTCTCCTGTGGAGAAATGAGTGTGGGAAAGCGGAGCCTGCTCCTGCACACATCCTCGATGTACACACGTGTAGATCTGTCAAGGATGGGGTGTGTGTGTGTGTGTGTGTGTGTGTGTGTGTGTGACTGAGAGTGTGATTGTGAGTGTATACACAAATATGAGCTGGTTAAAGGTGTAAATTGTTGCTACATTATGAAGAGTCGCTCCTGAAGTGGGGGACGTGCTCAGTTTGTCCTGAATGAAAATCAGTAAATAAACAGGAGGAAGTGTATAAAACGCAGCGGTCCTGTCCAACTGGGGATGTCATGATTTATAAACAGCTTTCTTACAGAAGATGGCCGCTCTTGTGGACGAGACAAAGCAGCAGAGCAGCCCAGGGATGGATGAAAGTTAATGGTGTGATCAAACGCCGCATGGTGTACGGGGACGACAATGAATCAGAGGACAGCAGGTTTCTGCCGCACCACATGAGCTCACTGTGTGTGTGTGTGTGTGTGTGTGTGTGTGTTTTCTCAGGGCTCATGAGCAGGACCTATGTAAGAAGCATGAGCGGGAGATGGCTGAGCTGAACGCACTGCACAACAGGGAGACGCAGAACATGCTCTCCGACTTCAACAAAGCCCAGGAGCTGCTCAAGGACAAAATCTCAGCCCTGCAGATCCTGTGAGTTTACACGCTGTGTTCATGCAGCACTGTAACACCCAGAATCACAAATACACTGCCTAAACAAACGTTATTGAGCTCCCTGAAATCACTTCAACATATGGGTTCAAATTAAATACTCTAAAATTAGTATACATAAGTGAGAAATGGATGTAAGTGAAGTGAGAAATGTTTGTAACAACATGAGTTTGTCTTATAGTTAACGCTAAAACCATCTAATATCAGCTGAGAGATAAATGTAGGCTTAACTGTAATGTACAGTAATTTACAGTAACTATATAAATGATATAAATAATAAGTGCTTCTAAAATAGCTCTCATTTAGAGTCTCGTTAGAATCACAGAGTTTACGATCTGTTAGAACCCTTGTTTAATTTGTTTAATTAATCTAAGTGTAATTTAAGTCTATTACTTAAGAGAAAGAACATTTTGTAATTGTTGATATGGTGAAGATTTCTGTAAGTAGATGCTTATTTAACATTTATGGAAGGAGTCTCCAGTGTCGGTACTTTGTAACAGTCAAGTTTTCCACCTTGGGAAAGCCTTCAGGACAGAGGTGTGTGTGTGTGTGTGTGTGTGTGCGTGTCTGTGTGTAAAGATGAACCAGTATAGAAGTTTGCTGTTTTTTAAATTCTGTTGAACGAAAGCACCATACAGCTTGTTTTACCAGCACCACTAAGTTCAGGTCAAAATCCCAAGGCTAAAGCAAATGAAATTAAACAGCTGTGTCCTGGGCAAGAGCTTTATTATATGAAATAAAATTCTTTATATCAGATTCTGTTAGTTTAAAAGCGCTAAAAAAATATGTATGTGTTCAATCCTTTTGCCTTTGACTTTTTAAATGCTGAACTTGTGCCATCTCATTTCACATCCTATTAAGAAAATTAACAACTTGTAAACTTTTTCGAGGACGAGGGAGTCCTTTACTGCCTAACAGAATGAGGTCTCAAGTGGAGCAGTCTTAACTGGTATTTTTCACACTGTTTCCCGGGGCGTCCCCGCAGGGCCTGGATTTACAGCTTGCTAATTAAGCACAACACAAATCTTTTTTAACGCCAGCCCCATCTTTGTCGCGATTAATCACAGTGACAATCAAGTTTCCCCAAACCGTCATTAAATTTCAACCCATTTAAGTCTCATGCATATTTGATGTTTGTGTTTTTATTCGTGTTTAGCTTTATTTGCTGGAATGATGGCAGGACTGAGCTGAGTGGGTATTGTGGCTGCTGTTTCTTTGTGAAGAGTGTAAAATTAACGGTGATGATTTATTTAGGAAAGCCTGGCCACAGAGGCATCACCTCCAGCCTCCAGCAAACTCCACATGTATAAACTCACCACCTCATCCTCCAGCCTCCAGCAAACTCCACATGTATAAACTCACTGCCTCAGCCTCCAGCAAACTCCACATGTATAAACTCATCTCCTCATCCTCCAGCCTCCATCAAACATTTATACACATATAGAAAGTGAAATGAAAGATTGAATGTCTAGCCATTCATTTCACTTTCTGTATGTGATTTTAGGTTTTTCCAAATGGGAAACCCTACAACAGAGGGTTTCTTCTGTAGAAAGCTAGGATTGTTCATCAACAAAAGAACTCTTAAGAACCCTTTTTTCCTAGTACTTTGGCTGAGTGGCAGGTTGGCCTGCTGACTAGATAGATGGATAGATAAATGGATGGATGGGAGGGTGAGTTTAGTGGATCGATGTCTGGCTGCTTGGGTGGATTGATGGGATGCATGGATATGAGATTGGCTGGCTGGAAGAATGTCTGGGCTGAATGTATGTATGTATGAAAGGAAGGATGGGTCGATGTCTGGCTAGGTGGCTAGCAGGTTAAATGTATGTATGCAAGGGTATAATGATGCATACATGCATGCATTGCTGAATGTATAATTGGCTGGCTGGATGAAATTAATGGATGACTGTTTTTCAGGCTAGATGGATGGATGATTGGCTGCTTGGATGGATGGATGGATGGATAGCCGATTGGATGATTTTATGGTTGGATGGATAGACGGATGGATGGATAGATGGCTGATTGGCAAGGTAGATGAAAAGATGGATTGATTGATGAATGGCTGGCTGGGTGGGTGGCTAGCAGGCTGAATGTATGCATGCAAGGCATTATTGTATGTCTGACCACATGGATGGATGGATTGAAGAGTGTTTTATTGGGTGGATGGCTAGCAGGATGAATGTACTGTATGTATGCATGGATGGTTTAACTGCCTTTCAGGCTGAATGGAAGAAGGGACGGTTGGACTGTTGGACTGTTGGATGGATGGATGGATGGATAGTATAATGATTGGTAGATGTGTGTATGGATGGATGGATGGATGGATGGATGACTAATTGGCTGGCTGGGTGGATGGATGGATATCTGGATGGATGTATGTTTGGTTGGGTGGGTGGGTGTCTAGCAGGCTGAATGTATGTATGCATGGGTGGATTATTGGCTTTCAGGCTGGATAGTTGGAGGGAGGAATGGATGGATGGATTAATGTTAGGATGGATGGATGGATGGATGGATGGAGTTGAGAAGAAAGAAATCAATTTGTGATTAGTTTGTGAATGTAAATTTTTTTTTTTTGACAATTTATGTTCATGAAAATTATAAAATGGTGACGATTAATGACATGCAAATCCACATCAGTCATAAAAATATATACATCAAAAGCATTACCTGGTGATTTCTGTACGTCCATTATGGGCCTAGAATAGTCAGAAATCCAGACGCAGGGCAGACATTGATTCATAATGACTCTCTTCATGCTGAGAATGGAGGGAAGTGTGAATATGAAGGACTCATTGAGAGAGACAGGTATTCAGAGGTGCTGCTGATTTTAATTACCATGTGAGATTGAAGTGCAGACAATGATGTGGGATGTAACTTTTACATCGATTTGAAACTAATGGCTTTCAGAGTGCTCGAAAACATTCTCTTAATTGAATCAGGAGTTCCAAAGAAGTTGAATTGCCCATTTACTGGTACCAGACAAGCTGATCTTTTTTTTCCTATGAGTAAGACGATAACTTTTTTGCTGTTTTCTTCAGGCTTGAGGGGACAGAGGAGAAGTTCAGGAACCGGGAGAGCAGGCCAGAAGATCTGCAGGTGATTGCTGAACTCAAAGAAATGGTGGCAGAGAGAGAAGCCCTGGTCAAGAAGCTGGTGGTGAGTGTGTCTCAGTCTTGATTTATAAAGCACTCAGCAGTATTTCATTACATCACACAATCAAGCTTTTAACTACAGAAGGTGTCTGAATTAGAGTGGATCTTTCCAAAGGTTGTTCCATGACTAGATATGAAAAATAAAAAGCGTAAATAAGAGATAAGCCATCCATGCATGCATAGATCCATCCCGTTAATACTGTCCGGTTTAATCTCAGTTGTGTGTCTGCGATGATCTGAGATTTCTCCTGCTGTGTACAGGATGACAAGAAGTTCTACCAGCTAGAGCTTGTAAACAGAGAGACCAACTTCAACAAAGTGTTCAACGCCAGCCCCAACGTCGGTGTAATTAACCCTCTCATTAAGGTAAGCTAACTTCCTCTCTTCGCTGTTGGCTGTTTTAATGATTATCGGGCATTTCTGTTGACACAAATGAATGGTGTCAGTGATGCAGAATATTTTTGGCATGTCTATTCATAATATATGAAGATATATGTCAGGTTCTGTGGTATTACTCATCAAAAAATGGCAGACTTGCTGTATAACAGATTGTTCAGTAACAGCTGCGTCTTTAAACACACGTCCCAATAGTGCAGATGATTGGCACCTCTGCTGAATGGGCAGAGGAACTCTCCTGTAGCCATTCCAGGAGCTTATACAGCGCGGTAACTATGCTGCACTATGGTCAAGGATTTGAAACGGGGTCATTTTCATTTATTTTCAGTTGCATAGTAACATACACCGTAATATACTGTATGCTGATCAAAAGTTTGAGGATATCTAGCTTGCTTTTGAAATTTTCCTGCCAACACACTTCAAAGCTGAGTGAAAGAAAGAAAGCTGTAGTGAACGACCAGTCCAGGACTTCATCCGAAACCCTCCAAAATCTCCAAAAACTTGTAGGACGTTATGCAAGAGACACGACAGGGCATCTGTGAGAAATTTCTAGAAACGCTGACTGTTCCTGAAAGTAAGAGTGTGAAGCAGTTAGAGCTCTTTTTTTTTTCCTTTAAGAACAGTTACTCTCAAATATTTACAGCGTTGCTGACTCACAGCTCCAGGGTCCCTGGTTCGATCCAGAGTTCGGGTTACAATTTGAAGTTTCATGTTCTTCCTGTGTCCGTGTGGGTTTCATCTCTGTTTTTCTCCCACCTTCCAAAAACATGCTGTAGGTGGACTTGCAATGTCAGATTGTCCCTAGGTGTAAATGGGTGTGTGAATGTGTTTGCACATGGTGCTTTGTAATGGAGGGTGTATTCCTGCCTCACACCCAGTGTTCCCTGGATAGCCTCCGGATCTAACGCAACCCTGACCAGGTTTTAAAAAGTGTGTAAAGCCAGGTATCCCCAAACATTTGACATGCAGAGTTTATATTAACAGTATTCACTTGCCACAGAAAAAAAATGCAACATGACTGTCATGTCTGTTATTATCAGAGGCGCTAATACTTTAATAAAGTTGTCAATTGCAAGTAGTGAAACTATTTTATACCACAGTGCTGTTGAATTCTTGATTCTGATTCATCAGAAGGTGATTCATTTTCTATAACAGCAGCCAGGTAGTTTCAGCTAAAGGCAAATCCCGGGTTTATATTAGTGCACGTTATTATTTTTATTTCTATTGCTGTGGTATATCACGAATAAAACACATATGCCTTTATCAGAACATGATCAACATCTGTGTGGTGACAGTAACTCAGGTTTGTGTCAGGGTCACATCACACCACCCTGTCATTGATTATTTGCCTATAACAGCACACCCTCAAGTGTATTATTCCTTACTTATCAACCAAGTAATGGTGAATAAGCTTTGATACAATCCAGCAAGTTATCCAGCAAGGGATAATTAGCTGTTTTTAATTGTGTCATTAAAAAAATAGCAAAATCTTCATCCGGCAGTTTTGTTTGTTTGGAAGATCGATGGTGTATGTAGTTATGCAGTCTTGCTTTGTATCCTGTAGTGTAGCGGCTACATTTCTCTGCATTATAGCAAAGCGTCTTTCCATCACAGCACAAATATGCATTTGATATGGCTAATAACCGAATATGTGTAAATGTTAAAACTTCATTTTCATCACTGCGTGGGTTTTTGTTAGGTTTAATTTTTTTTTCTGCACCATGGTTTCTAATCCTTGACTGTAGAAATATCAGACAGAGCTGCATGTTTTCATTGTAACCTTTCACTCTTCTGCTGATTAAGACCTTTAAAATACCAGCGATCTCACCTAATCAAACACAGTTCTTACAAGAGTGCAATCAAAGGCAATACACTCAGACTGAATACAGACTGAATATCCAGAATAAAGCTCTGTGTCTGAGTAATGAAATAATATATAATAATAAATAATAATAAGCAAGCCATGACTCACCTAAATCAGTTTTCCTGATCAGAGGCTCATTTAATAAAAGCAGTACATCGTAAACATTATGTTGTGGAGCAGTGTCGAACGGTCCATATCATCTCAGCACTAGGGTGGGTTTTGGGAAGATTGATCTAGATCAGGGGTTCTCAAACTTTTCGTTAACTGTAAAATAAATTCCACGGACCCCTCAGTATTTATTTAAGCCATAGAGCTTGTTATTTCTGAACTTCCCATCAAGACCTACTTGTTTTTGAGTTAGAGGTTCGCAGTAAACCTGTTCAATTTAACAAACTAATCAAAGAGGCTAATAACTATATGAACTCGATCATAAATATAGTAACTTTGATAACAGTGAGTTGTGATTTCCATTGCTGTAGCTAAATGTAAAAAATCATGAAACCCAGGAGAACCACTGATCTAGACAGAAGAGGAAAATGTATTTCCCATTCCAATGTAGCTGCATCAGCTCGCACATAACATGCCTGAGCACATGAGCAAGAGGGCTGTCACTAACACTGTTGCTCATGTTAGTGCTCTACAAAGCGCCAAACATGTTTGGTGTTTTTTTCCTGCTTTAACACAAAACTGTACGGTTTCGGCTAATCAGATTAATAAAAGAATTCGAGCAGGTAAAACACCAAAAAACTGGATTTGAATAAAACGTTTCTCTAGAGTCAAATCTGTTTCATTCTCAGTGTTGTGTGTGTGTGGGGTTGTGTGTGTGTGTGTGTGTGTGTGTTTATGCGTATCACTGTGGATCTGTCTGTGTGTATGTGTGTCCAGTGTGTGTCGTATGCCTTTAGACATCCAACTCTTTGCTTTCCAAGCCATTCTGTCAGCTCAAACTCTTTCCGACACATCTGGCTGAGCGCGACTGTCGCTTTCCACAGCTGAGCACCTGCAAGCTTGACCATCAACACCTGATCTGATCTCAATCTGTGGATAATAGAAGTTATAGCAGAGAGCGTCAGGCTACTCCAGCTCTCCCAGCTTCTATACATACATATTTTTTGTTGTTGTTGTTTTTTTTGTGTTCTTCTGTGTAGCAAAAGCGAAAGAATGACAAATCGTCCACCCGATTCAGCAGCTCGCCCAATCTAAGGGCCAATGCGGAGGCTGGGGGGACGGGGAGTGGGCCGCCCCAGCCTAATCGCCTCGAACCCATCCCCAACTCCCCCATTCACCAGCTGGAGCTCAACACCAGCAAACCACTGCCCCCACCGACCCCTCCCTCCGAACCCAAGAAATTCACGAGGTGAGCTGCACCTCTCTCCGCCACAGACGCCTCTCTCTCTTTCTCTCTCTCTCTCTCTTTCTCTCTTATTTCTCTCTTATCTCTCTCGCCCAGTGGATGAGCACACCAGCACGACGCTCGCCTCTCCGCTCATCTCCAAACATTTCTAACCACTGCTGCTGTATCCCTTTTGAGAAACTGGAAAGAATCCAATGTGACACTGAGGATCACTTTTCTCTGATAAACAGAGGGCGTGAAATCAGGAATTAGAAACCGAAAGCATCAGTCGCATCCCTCTGAAAAATGTCATTAACTCGAGTAATGAAAGCCCTCGACCTTTTAAGCTCTGCAGCTTAAAGGAGGGGTGGAGTGAAGATTCCCCCTCGATCACTATGCTGTTAGAAGAACTTTTTTGTATTTTGTCTCTGAGAGATATCGATCGTGTCGTGGCAGAGACACAGTTTGGTTTCTTTCCAGATGACAGGAAAAAGGGGATACCTCTTCTTAACCCTGATGTTTATGTATGAGTATTATTATTTCTATTATAAATGGCATTGGAATGCAAAAGGGAGCATGTGTCCCCACTGTCAGAATGCACGCTGGGAGTTGGTGTCTTTCTGTCAGTCATCTGTAACATCTGCATTGTTCTGAACTGCACTTTAAGGTCATGTGATCTAATATTGTATTGAACTTTTCATTCATTATCGTTCTCTGTTTGTATGTTTGTTTGTATGTGTTTCACTGCATTCTGATAAACGAGCTCTGTGTTCTTAAATCTGTGACTCCTCGGCATGTTGTGCGTGTGTGTGTGGTGTGTGGTGTGTTGTGTGTTGTGGTGTGGCTCGTCGAGCATGTGTGGCTGTGCTTCATGTCTGGGGCGTTGCTGTGCGATTCTGCATGCACGCTGTCCTGAATGGGAATGAAGCGAGCGAGCCGGACTGCCCTACATTGTCATGGAACTCGTCCATCTCCTCAAACACACACTCACAGCCTGCCAGGCTCAGAGCAGGACAAGGTGACCCTGAATCCAGAGCCACAGCATGGCACAGCACCTAGCTAAGCACACACACACACACACACACTAAAATGATGCTGCAGTGATTTTGGCAAATGAGTTAATGTCAAACCCTTTTTTAACTAGATAGATTAGCAACTGTGTATGAAATAATATGTAGACTGAAATGCTAATGTGAGATACATTTACCATATAGGTCACTTTGTAAATAATAGTTAGTCGAACAATCTGGCCATCCCTCCACCGAATGGATCAGAGAAACAAGACCCAGCCACAGGACTACACATCTTATTTGGGTGCTGGATCTCAGCAGTGGTGTTGGGATTTTTAAACATCTGTACATTTCTGTACGTTTATGTAACACTTATGGAAGGAGTCTCATGAAGATTTAGATGACTTTGCATTCTCCAGTTTCTCAGTAATGTTTTTGTTGCTGTTGTTTTAGTAACTATGAGAGAGAGCGAAAAGAGAGGCTAGTGAGGGAACGACTATTTATAGCTCCTATAATGTAAGTAATAAGAACTAACATGTTTCATGGATTCCACAGCATCAACTGTAACTATAAACAGTTAAAAAGCAGAACCTGTCATTCATTAATAAATTAAAACTTGTAATTGTTGGCAAATTGCTGTGGTATAAGAGGAATTACACACTTATGGGCCTGTCGTTGCTTATCTTCCTGCAACGACACATCCCTGAGTGTTTTTGTTCTTACAAAACAACTTACTTACAAGATTTTTCTTGCTTTTCTGATTATGTGTGACAGTAGTAACACTGTCACACACTGTTTTTGTAAAGTGGCCAGATTGAAGCTATTTAGTAAGTAAGTTGCCAACTTTTTAAAATCTACAGTGTAAGTCTGTTATTTGGCAATAGTAGTATCAAAACATAATAACATAATTTGAGTGAATATTAAGTTTTTATAGTGCTTCCTTACCATTAAGAGTGACACTAATAATGAAAAAAAACTGCTGTAGCTGATCTACACGTACTAACGCCACACACAACACTATCACTATTAGTGCCACTGCTGTGAGAATAAATCACCACCTGTACAATATCTGCTCACGGGTGCTATTGGCTGGGCATTTATCATTACTGATAGGAGCAGAGGGGCGCAAATACATTGTGTATAATAAAAAATGGACTATGGTCAGTAATTGTACAACCTACAAAGTGACCTGTGTGGTAAGGATTAAAAAGGCAACTAATTATATTGTCCCTCCAAAAACAGGCCTCATTGTTATTACTATTTTTTGAATAAATTAAAGAAAAAGGAAAAAGAGCTATCAATATTTAGTGGTACAATTCAATAATAATAATAATATTATTATTATATATAATAATATATGTATATTTGTAAAACCTTTTTTTTTTTGCACAGGGTCATTTTACTTCTTTAAGGTGAAATAAAGGTGTTATAAACTGTGTGTTGTCTAAATACAAACAGCGAAATGTATTTTAGTTCAGCTGTCCCATTTCCTCCATCTCATATTTACACACTTTCTAAAATGGAGAAAAAAAAACAAAAAACATTTGAGGTTTAAAGTCCCATCATTATTATGCAATATATTGATTGCAATTGATCACTCAATGACGATAAGATCGGAGACTTTTAAGGTGTTTATGATGTTTCTAATATTTTATTATTATATAAGTATCATTACTGAATGTCTATAAAACACATATTGATTGATTTTTGCATTAAAACTCATGTTTATATGTTTATATTTTTAATAAATTATTGCAGAGTGTCATTCTGTGCCTCTCCAACTCACAGCCAGTTTTTGCTGCCCCCTAGTCATTAATATTCAAACCCATGCTAATGTTTATTAACAGTCATTAGTCAACATGTGCATTCTGAAATACGGTTTCTGCACTTCAGCTGTATGTGTATAATAATAATAATAATAATAATGATAATAATAATAATGAGGTGGGTTTAAGGCTTAAATTTCTTTAGCGTAATCATGTAGCTTAGCTGTCTGTCGGCTAGCTAGCAAACAGACAAACATTTTGTACGTTAATATAAGCAGAGATCTTTAAATCACTGCTGGTGTTACAGATTTAAATGGGAAAATGCTGATAAATAAACAAATGCAACTAAATCAAGTTCTCGTAGTCGTGCTAATGCTCAGTGCTGGTCTGAGAGAAGTGTGCCGTACTGTGAGTGTAAGGAGTTGGGAGAACAGATAGAAGATGGTGGTTTTGTCTTTGGGAACCAAATGAAGGGATTTATTTGCCACTTAGTAGCGAGGCTCTTTTCCCTCGTCATTTTAAGTGTTAAGTTAATTAGCTAGCATTAGCTGCCTGTGTTTAATGGTTTGTTCAAATGGAACTTGTGGATTTGTGCTTTCAACATGGGAAGATGAACACACAATACGCACGCTGTGCGAGTGCCTAAAGTGCTGTAAGAGCACTGTTGCTAGGCAACTGGGAAATCAGTGTGGCTAATGAGAAAGGCTAATTACTTAACTATCTAGCGATTAAGTCTTACATGTGAAAAATGTAAAGGAAGGATGACGAGGGAAATGAGACAGAATCATAGGGAATATCAACATTTCCCTCAGATGTGGTGGGAAATTACTGAGAAAAAGCTCTGTGAGACTAAAATCTGTAATATATTGTAATTCCACTTAGCATTAACTGCTAACTTTCATGACTTTGTCTGTACTGAAAAACAACACTGGGTCACAGATTTCAAGATTTCAACAATATGAGACTCATTCTGACACTCGCTGACGTGGGAAGACAACTGATGGATCTGTAACTAGCTTGTACAGTTCTCTTTGTTTGTGTGGATATTGCAGTAGCCATGATCTTCCAAAAACCTTGGCAACCAGAAATAAACTAAAGATAGCCAAGTGAAAAATAACTGTGTGAGAACCTCAGATGGAGACTGAGAGTGAACAGAGAGAGACCAGAGCAGAGCAAAGCTCCTTCCCATCATCAGCACTAATGAAGTACAGCCATTAACTCTTCTGCACTTATTGCCCAATCATTGACTCGGTACTAAAGTCTTTTCACGCATATTACCACCAAATTGTCACTTAGACACAAACCCTTCCCTCAAATCTGTTGGGCTTGTTGATTTGCTTCTTTGAGAGGTATTGGCACCAGGCGCTTTCATGGGATAAAGATGTTTGTAAAGCTCACAAGATGAATCTAAAGATCTCAGGATGATTGTAAAGATCTCAGGATGATTGTAAAGATCTCAGGATGATTGTAAAGATCTCAGGATGATTGTAAAGATCGCAGGATGATTGTAAAGATCTCAGGATGATTGTAAAGATCGCAGGATGATTGTAAAGATCGCAGGATGATAGTAAAGATCTCAGGATGATTGTAAAGATCTCAGGATGATTGTAAAGATCTCAGGATGATTGTAAAGATCTCAGGATGATTGTAAAGATCTCTTGATGATTGTGAAAATAAATTACTTTTTTTTTTATAAAAAAAAAATACTTAACATACTTACAATTTGAAAAAAACAACTCCATTTTATTTCAGGGTGACACAGAAAGTCATCAGGTCATAGGCGCTGTTTTTTCACTTTTTTATTTAATATTAATTCATGAATTAATTATCTATTTATCTATCTATTTATTTATTTATTTTAAAGATGCATGAATGAAAACTGCATGCAGGCTGAAACCCGCAGATAAAACTGCAGTTTGCAGTATAACCATTGCACTCCTCCCATTCTCTCTCCCTCTCTCGCTCTCTTTTTCTCTCTCTCTGTCTTTTGCTGTCTGTCTGTCTGTCTCTCTCTTTCTCTCTCCCCCCATCTTTCTCCTCCTCACTTGCCCTCTCTCTCTTTCTCTCTGTCTTTTGCTGTCTGTCTGTCTGTCTCTCTCTTTCTCTCTCCCCCCATCTTTCTCCTCCTCACTTGCCCTCTCTCTCTTTCTCTCTGTCTTTTGCTGTCTGTCTGTCTGTCTCTCTCTTTCTCTCCCCCCCCATCTTTTTCCTCCTCACTCGCCCTCTCTCTCTTTCTCTCTCTCTCTGTCAATTGCTGTCTGTCTGTCTGTGTCTCTCTCTCTCTTTCTATCTCTCCCCATCTTTCTCCTCCTCACTTGCCCTCTCTCTCTTTCTCTCTCTCTGTCAATTGCTGTCTGTCTGTCTGTCTGTCTCTCTCTCTCTCTTTCTATCTCTCCCCATCTTTCTCCTCCTCACTGGCCTTCTCTCTCTTTCTCTCTCTCTGTCTTTTGCTGTCTGTCTATCTCTCTCTCTCTTTCTTTCTCCATGTCTTTCTCTCTCTCTCTCTCTCTCTCTCTCTCTCTCTCTCTCTCTCTCTCTCCCCACAGCCCTCCTGAGACAGAAGACTCACCCCCGTCCTCCCCAGATCCTCAAAGACAAGAGTGGTTCGCCCAGTACTTCACCTTCTGACTTTTAGAATCTCCAAAGCATGTCAGCCAAGCCAAAAGAGGAAAAAAAAAAAAAAAAAAAAAAAAAAAAAACACACACACACACACACACACACACACTCACACAGATAAATAATAATAATAAAAAAAAGCTATCTTCATCTTTACATCCTTCTAACTGTTCTGTTTTCTTTCTCCACTGTGAATGGGTTTCTTGTTTGTACAGTGATTAATAATAATAAAAATAATAAATAAATAAAATTAGATATGTTTGACGTTGCATCTCATATTCTGATGATGATGATGAAGATGATGAAGATGAAGATGATGAAGATAATGATGATTTGTTAAATGCAGTATAAAGTCCTTGTCCTGCTCCCTGTATCTTATTTTAGATTACTGGCACCGTAATGAGAGTTTGTTTACAGCTGCATAAATCCACTTTTGGTAGAATTAAAACTGTTTGTATGGTCGTCTCAACACAGATACAATGATGTCTCGCCAATTTTAAAAAGAAAAATGCATATTTTATATTTATATTACACTGTATGTATGCTTACAGAATAAATGATTATTGTGAGATTTAACAGAGTGTCATTTCTCCTCAGTTATTAAATTGCAAAACGGTAATATACGGTACTGTGCAAAAGTCTTTGTATGTAATGAAGGGTTTGTATGTCAGTAAAGAAAGCAGCAGATTACATAAGAGACACTGTCGTTGCAAATACTTCTGCAAATCAGAATAACAAAATGAATTACAAAGACAAGGGGTTCTGGATGCCAAAAATCAATAGACTTTATTGAATCAAGCAACAAAGCTGAGATGGTCTGCAGAGCATCTGATTTACATAGTCATGGCTCATGCTTTTATACAATTCTAAAACAATGATCTCATTGGATCGCGTTTTCTATTTTTTCTTTTAATCACACACCTGCCTCTCGCCCCAATTATTTCACTGTCCCCTTATCTTAGTTTTAACCATAGCAAGAGTTCAGTCCGTTTATTTTTTAAAAACACCATTAGCCTTCAAACACTAGCCTTCATCTTAAAAACACCACCTACAAGGTCACACCAGTTTGTTCTCACAGAAACATCCTTGTAGGATCACAGGCATAAAGTCACCCTTCTAAATGTACTAGAAATGATCCAGTGTAGTATAGAATTGAAGCTCTGAAAGTTAAGTACTTGCTTGAATACATGAGATGATTTAAGGTCATATTTCAATACTGTTGCATAGATACTAATTGACACAGTACTGATTGACAAATGATATTGATATAGATAACAGGAAAATTCTTCCATAACACTTTTCAGATAAAAACATAATGAAAGCTGCTGGGTTTCGCTGCAAAAATAAGAAGCGAGTCGACAGTCAAAGTCTCCAGAAGAACTGTGGCTGCTTCTGCAAGATGCTCAGTCACACTTACAGCTCATTTCCTTATAAAACTGCACTAATTGTACCTCAGACTACTATTTCTCTTTTTAAAATCGAAGGATCGTCACACCAAATATTGACTTGGTTTCATTTATTACTGTTTTCTGCTCTTTATAATATTTTTTTTAATGTAGAAACATTTAGTTTCATTATTTTTGAAGGTATCTTTGCTCTACAGCATTTATTTGCATGTGTCTAAGACTTGTGCAGAGTACTAACTATAACAGAGAGAATCATCAGCTCCATATGAAGCCTGAACCCAAATGACTCCTTTTTGACCTTTTTTGTTTTCTTTCTTTTTAAAAGCGTGACGGTTTCTGGAATGTACCATTATTCTCATTAATCGAGGGGTACCACTAGTTGCTATTTTGCACAAACTTCGGAAAAAAACCAGAAAGTCATGTAAAATATATAATTGAAACATTCTACTAAAGTAGATTTTCTAACAGATTGAATTTACACATTGCGCAGCGTTATTATTTTTTTTTAATTATTCAGTTCTATTTTGTTATTCTCGACAGACCCCTGTACATCTAAAAAAATGAATACTTCGGCGCCTCATCTCAAACGACTTCTTAGTGGATGAGAAGTGCACTACGTAAACAGTTATTGTGTATCTGACGTAGTGCACATGTGTAGCGAGTATTGCGCTATTTGGAATTCAGCCTTCTACATAGCTTGACGGTTCCTGGAATGTACCACTATCCTTGCTAAGAGGGTTGAACCGTTAATTCATATTTTGCATGAGCTTCGAAAAAAACGAGAATATCATGTAACAATATATATTACACATTTTATAGAAGGTTATTTTTACCATTATGTTGCATATTTACTAATTAACTTTTAGTTAATTGTGGTTTTATTTCGTTATTGTTGTTCAACGCACCCCTAAATCTGAAGAAAATGAAGCGCCCGGCGCCAAATCTAAAGCATGTTTATACACACAGATGTCAGGAGAAACTTTTGCGGTGTTGAAAGCTGGAAAAATCACCACCAGTAGGTCAGTACATTATTATAAACTCGTCAAATGATAAATATAGGCTATTTGTTTACGAGGAGGTTATGCTCAGCTTGCTGACTAACGTGCTAAAATACTAAACATTTTCAGGCTTAAAAGTTTTAAAAGCTTAAAGTCTGGCCGCCATTTTGTGTTTCTGTTATTAGTGAGTAATTAAAAGTAAAAATTCGGTGCTACACAATCTCTCTAATTGACCTCTGTGTGTTTCAGTTTAAATATTTACTAGAAACAGACTGATATGTTTGTTAAAATGTCGGTATTTAATAATGCAGAGTAATTAAAGCAGCTCAGTGTTAAGCTGGTGTTTAAGTGGCTGGGCGATATGACAGAAATATTGTATCACGATTCTTGATGCACGGTTTTATATATCACGATATACAGTTTTGCTCATAAAGTGGCAGCAATTCAGAAGGGATGCATAAAAAAAACTGTTATAAATCATAATAAATCTGTCTATTACTGTGTTTCCTAATATAGCTAAATAAATCTGTGTCTGTAAATGAAATATGGGTTTTTGAATGCTGTGCATTAACGCTGCACCCCGAGTTCAGCAAGTGACATCAGATCAGTAAACAAAGTAGCACTTCTTTACATTTAAATGAGTTATACTGTATAAACAAGTATCTGCTTTAGGTCAATCAATCAATCTTACAGACACACACTATATAGACAAAAGTATTGGGACACACCTCTTGATTATTGAATTCAGGTGTTTCAATCAGACCCATTGCCACAGGTGTATAAAATCAAGCATCTAGCCATGCAGTCTGCATTTACAAACATTTTGTGAAAAAAATGGGTGGTTCTGAAGAGCTCAGTGAATTCAAGAATGGGACTGTGATAGGATGTGACCTTTGCAATAAGTCAGTTTGTGAAATTTCATCCCTGCTAGATATTCCACGGTCAACTGTAAGTGGTATTATTGGAAAATGGAAACATGTAGGAACAACAGCAACTCAGCCACAAAGCAGAAGACCACGTAAAGTTACAGAGCGGGGTCACCGAGCGCTGAGGCGCCTGGTGCGTAAAACTCTTCATAGCTGAGGAGTTCCCAACTTCCACTGGCATTAATATCAGCACAAAAACTGTGCGGCTGGAGCTTCACGGAATGGGTTTCCATGGCTGAGCAGCTGCATGCAAGCCTCACGTCACCGAGTACAATGCCAAGCGTCGGATGGTGTGGGGTAAAGCACGCTGCCACTAGACTCCGGAGCAGTGGAAACATGTTTTGTGGAGTGACGAATCACGCTTCTCTGTTTGGCAGTCTGATGGGCGAGTCTGGGTTTGGCCGATGCCAGGAGAACGTTACCTGCCTGACTGCATTGTGCCAACTGTAAATTTTGGTGGAAGAGGGATAATGGTATGCGGTTGTTTTTCAGGGGTTGGGCCCCTTACTTCCACTGAAGGGAAATATTAATGCTTCAGCATACCAAGACATTTTGGACAATGTTATGCTTCCAACTTTGTGGGAACAGTTTGGGGAAGGACCTTTTCTATTCCAGCATGACTGTGCCCCAGTGCTCAAAGCAAGGGCCATAAAGACATGGTGGGATGAGTTTGGTGTTGAAGAACTTGACTGGCCCGCACAGAGCCCTGACCTCAACCCCATCAAACACCTTTGGGATGAACTGGAATGGAGATTGTGAGCCAGGCCTTCTTGTCCAACATCAGTGCCTGAGTCCCCAAATGCTCTACTGGAAGCTGTTATAGCTGCAAAGGGGGGACCAACTCCATATTAATGTCTATGTATTTAGAATGCAACATCATTAATGTCCCTGTTGGTGTAATGGTCTGGTGTCTCAATACTTTTGTCCATATGTTAAATCTATAACACTGACTATACAGTTGGCTGTTTTTAAGAGGTAAACATACATCACTCATTACAGTTAGAGGGCTAGATTGTTGCTAACAACAGACAAACACAGAGGCTTCTGTGATTTATTTTTTTTTTTTAATTTAATTTTTATTTTTTTATTTTTTCCCCACCTCACTTTGCAGCTCAAACACACAGAGGTCGAAAATGGCGTAATTCCAAACTCTGACTTCGGAGTTAAGTCAAGTGCATTAAACCTTAGGCCACGCCTCATACCTGAGTCTGATGTTCTTTGTTGAAACTATGTGCTGAGGAAGAAAGTAGCTGCTTTAAGGATCTGTATCTGTTTTTAGCTCTGTGACTTTACTTTCTGTCAAATCTTTTTTATAGATCTCTTGTGTTTCAGAAACCACATATCCACTGAACAACTGAACAGCTCCGTGTGGTTTGAGGTGAGTGTGAGAAATGTGTTTTCAAGGGAAACTGGACATTTTGGACAAAATGGAGGACTTTTCCTTCATCAGCTGTGCAAGCAAAGTGTGTCTGAGTCCATATAACTTGTGTAACAATATATATAAAAAAATATCTTGTGTATGTTGCACAAATGTTGCATAAATGTCCATTCCATCAAATAATGAAAAAATTAGTTAGGAGATAATAATTACAAGACACCCAGACTCCTGATAAACTCAGTTTAAAAACCTAATCTGAATCCAGTTCAGTTCAAATTACCTGTCTAGCTGAGACTCACAACTTTAATATGTTTTCTAAACCACTTAAAAGTTGTATCAAGCAAAATGATTTACAGAGCCATCTTATGAGTTGTGTCAGTATTTGCTTTACTTCAGCATTTATTAAAGACTGATAAAGGAAGATCAGAGTTCATACCATGTTGACAGACTACAGGAGCATTAGTGGGTATAAGACTGAAGCGTCAGTTCTCCTCCAGGCTGAAGATGTGGCTGAACTCGGAGCAGGTGGCTCTCACAAGCGTGATGTTTGAAACCTACGTGACGGAACATCACAGGAACGACATCCTGCAGATCCTGCAGGAACCTGATGAAGATGCTCATTACTCGCTCGTGGTTAATGCTATGACCTTATTCGAAGCCAACATGGAGGTGGGCGAGTATTTCAACGCCTTCCCCAGCCAGGTGCTGCACATATTCGACGAGGCTCTTCACGCCGCCGCGCTCGCCATCTCTCGGTCCGAGCCGCTGCAGAGCTCCTTCAGGCTGAAACGCAACCTGCACGTCCGCATCTCAGGTAAGACAACAGCGTACAGATGAGGGGATGCTCCTAATGGGTGTGAAATACGTTCAGTGTCTGCTTATTTTGCATCAGGTGTAGATCTGAAGTGTAAGGAATGTGTGGGAAAGAAACAGAACAGTTTAACATTTATCTGCAGTAGTAACATTTTAAAGGAATTATGGGATCCCCTTGACTTTGTGTAATAAATGGAAACCAGCTTTTGCTGACAAAAAAAAAAAAAACAGTTTTAAAGTTCATTTTGAGCTCACCCAGTCTTTCGGACCAACATAATCAACAGTAACAATCAAATGTGGCTGCTTCAGTGGAGTTGAACTGACTGAAAATTTTAAATTAAAGCAGCGATAAGCAGTTTGTCTCTGAACACTTCTGCTAAACTGTATTTGCATCCTGATACCCATCACTAAAATAGATGCTCCGAGTGAAAAAAATAAAAGTCTGTACGATGCACAAGAAACAACGTGCTAGCTTGAAGTAATTAAATCTAAGACTAGCATTACAGCAGAGTTATTGATAAACAGATAAATTGATAAACTTATGGAAAGGATGACTGAGAGGGCTGATGTGCAGCTTCCAGATAGGAGTGACAGCATGTAAAAGGGAATATGGATGAATATCATTGCAGTTTTTCAGCAGTGAAGAGACCTGAAGTGTGAAGTCCAGCTTGATTTGCTTAGTGATAATTATTTAGCGTTAGGTTTGTGCATAACGATTCGAACGTCTCAGCACCACATTACACTGCCATGATATCCAGTGACGTTCATCCTAGTACTGCTAGACATAGTGTCACTATATAATACACCAGAAATACTCAGAATTGTTCTCACCAATAAAACAGCAGACATGGCAATCAATTTATGAATCTCAAGTGATCCGCTCAGGTGTTTTGAACTCTCTGATATGAACTGACCCTGACCGGAAGCCCCGCCCCCTTCCTCCATCTCGCCTGTTGTTCTCAACCGGACTCTTGGGGCGCTCTCGCTTTCTGTCACTGTAAATGGAGAATGATTTGAGTTCATTAGTGTGAAATAAAATCCATCAGTGTATGTTCACTTTAGCTAAGGTTAGACAAATATATATTAAATGTCTGTTAATAATATTTATAATGAAGGCCACTGAATATTTTCTGCTAAGAATAGTCAAAAACGGCACTTTCGGTTTTCACCTGAAAGAGAAACTAGGATGGAGATTTTGACCTAAATCTAACGAGTTACAAATAATGTTAATGCTGATGATAATTAGACAGTGATGAAATATGCTGTTTTTTACCTCCTGTGCCAGTCACTGCAGATGTATTCAACCTGAAAGCATTGAAAATGTTGGCCATGTGGACATTAAACAATGGGTAAACAACACAAATGTTTGGTTCCCAACTGCACAGCTGATTATTATTAGTAGTAGTTGTATTATTATTATTATCATTATCATTATTATTATTACATGTATCACTTCTGGACAATTGTCCAGTTGATTGATCGGGATGTGTTGATTAATTTCCTTTACCAGCAGCTCTGACAATAGTTCTGACTGCAATCAGCTGTGCTTATAAAACAGTTACTTCTGCTAATTTTTTTTTATCACACAAACAGAAATTTAATAGCACGAGTCTAAACAAATAATAATCCAAGATATTGCGGCTGACAGTGAGATAATATAGAAACTGTCGTTAAAATTTAAAAAATATCAGCAATAACCCGTTTACTTTCCTTGAAAGTACTTATTAAACAGCTTACATTGTAAGAGGGAGAGTAAAATAAAAAAATATTTAAAATAAGCGTTGAAGGCATTTACCTTTTTGTCTTCAGTCCCTTGATATTGTTTTTTTTTTTTCTGTTCCACTTGACAACTCATTTTTAAAACATTTACATATTTGATTTATTGTAATTGCTTTTGACTCAACCAACTCGTGACTCTTTGATTAATAGTTGTGTTTATAAAGTAGCGCATGATTTAGGTCACGTGACTGTCTTCCAGGGAGAAAGTTCTTTGCTTGATCCCAAATGACTCGCTATTTGAACATGTAGTGCACTAGATAGGGTGGAGAAGGCACTAAGTCATTGCCTACATGGTTTGGTGCATTTATTATATAGGGAGTAGGAAGCTGAGAAACAAATAGTGAAGTAACAAACGAATACTCGAGTGTTCAAACTATTCAGGTCTGCTGTAGATTCATTATGTGGAAGAAATGACTGAAATGCATCAAAGGCTTTACAGCAGGAGCATTTCTCCTCACGTCCGATCTCCTCAGCCTGTTCTGTGTATGGCGCTGAACTCGTATTGTCACCGGTAGGGTGATGAAAAGCGTCAAGCTCAGAATTAACATGACTGAATCCTTGCTTTGATTATCCGGTGCCTGAAAAGAATCTCCTTTATCTCTTCCATTAGCTCTGTTTGATGTGCGGCTTCTCGGAGTAAAGTGGCAGAGATGCCGGGTTTCCCTGCAGGCGTTTGGGTAAAAAGTAAAACCCCAGCGTGATGCAGCGATGAGACAAGCTTGAGGAGGAACTGCACTCTGCAGGAGCTTTATCGATCACCAGATGAGGAGAAATGTTCTCACCTGAGACGTCAGCGTTGAGGGACTCGGTATTGTCTGAACGTGCTGCTGGGGAGATAGTGAGCGATTTACTATAGCTCTTGGCTCATGGTGTGTTTTTAGAGTGATTTTCATTACAACACACCCGCTGCGCAGCGGATTTACTGTGTGAGGTAAACTTTAATTAAGTTGCTCAGAAACACTCGTCTGTTTCTGGTTGATAATGCAGTTTTCAGCGCGGACATGAATTTTAAGTAAGGAATCAAAACCCTTGGTGGCGTTCTGTTGTAGGAAAATAATCAACTTAAGGGCGGTGATAGTAACTCCGCTTCGTCTCTGGCTGCATCAAACCACCCCAAAGCTGATTTTCCTATAACAGCGTGTTGTGAAGTGTTTTATTCCTCACAACAGAATGCCAAATTCTTTTATTTATCCATGAACAAGTACTACTTTTTGGCCATTTATAGTTATATTTAATGTTGTGGAACATCTGTGATGCTATTGTCACTTATGTTGTAAAAGTTATAAACCACTGGTCCGCCACTTTTTTTTTTTTTTTTTTTTTTTTTTCCCCCCCCCCTTACGGGGTTGCGGGTGGGGTAATTATGAGTCGGAGAAAATGCAGCTTGTTATACCGAGACGCCACGAAACAGACTGACAATGTATTAGTTCCTGTTATCACTTGCATTATAGCAGCTATAAACATTTACTGAAGGACACGGAAGATTCCTCCTAATACTGTTAAATGAACCTCTCCTTACAGAAAACGTCACAATATCAACAACTATACATTTAATTTGTTCAATAACATTATATTCATTTTAATTCATTTATTATTGGTTTATTTTTATTCTTAGATTATAAGAATAAAATCATAGGCTTATATTAATGCTCTTATTCTCAACATTATCGTTTCTATAGTAACAGCTCATTCACAGGGACTTGTATGGCAAGCGTATAATCTGTGATCTAATCGTGATGTTTTCTGTGAGGAGACGTTTATTTAACATGTATGGAAAGAGGCTCCAGTGTCCTGCCATGAACCAACTTAACAACCGTAAACAACACGTTCATTAATTTATTAAAAATTGTGAACGTTGACAAATTGGTGTGGTATAAGAACAGATTTTTGTCATGGATTATTTCCCTTTAACCACATACCACTGAGTGTTTTATTCCTTACTTAAGCTTGCCTTCTGACCAATTAGAATTGAGGGACGTGGTATAATGGAGCATATTCTTTTAGCTAGGGGTGGGGTGATATGACAGAAATATCATAACTTGATTCTTAAGAGCATTTCTGTGATACATATGTATCACAATAATATTAGTTTATGAAAAGTTTCCCCCCAGTTGTACTTAATATAAAAAAAAAAAAATGAATTGAATGATACTTTATTTGATGTTTACAAGAATACATTTGTTCTTAGTTTTTTACATTAAAATAATAACATTTTATTAATAAAAACAAGACAAACAGTTAAGGGTAGAAGGGAAAAACAATCTGTACAAATTTACAATTTAAATGTTTAAAGTGCGTAATTTTAACATCAGCTGCTTCCAGTCAGACTGTAATTGTTTTAGGAAATTACAAAATACAGTTGTGCTCATAAGTTTACATACCCTGGCAGAATTTATGGTTTCCTGGCCATTTTTCAGAGAATATGAATGATAACACAAAAACTTTTCTTTGACTCATGGTCAGTGGTTGGCTGAAGCCATTTAATGTCAATCAACTGTGTTTACTCTTTTTAAATCATGATGACAACAGAAACTACCCAAATGACCCTGATCAAAAGTTTACATACCCTGGTGATTTTGGCCTGATAACATGCAAACATGTTGCCACAAATGGGTTTGAATGGCTATTAAAGGTAGCCATCCTCACCTGTGTCCTGTTTGCTTGTAATTAGTGTGTGTGTGTATAAAAGGTCAGTGAGTTTCTGGACTCCTGACAGACCCTTGCATCTTTCATCCAATGCTGCACTGATGTTTCTGAATTCTGAGTCATGGGGAAAGCAAAAGAATTGTCAAAGGATCTGTGGGAAAAGGTAGTTGAACTGTATAAAACAGGAAAGGGATATAAAAAGATATCCAAGGAATTGAGAATGCCAATCAGCAGTGTTCAAACTCTAATTGAGAAGTGGAAAATTAGGGGTTCTGTTGAAACCAAACCACGGTCAGATAGACCAGCTAAAATTTCGGCCACAACTGCCAGGAAAATTGTTCGGGATGCAAAGAAAAACCCACAAATTACTTCAGGTGAAATACAGGACTCTCTGAAAAAAATGTGGTCTGGCTGTTTCAAGGTGCACAATAAGGAGGCACTTGAAGAAAGATGGGCTGCATGGTCGAGTCGCCAGAAGAAAGCCATTACTACGCAAATGCCACAAAGTATCCCGCTTACAATACGCCACACAGCACAGAGACAAGCCTCAAACCTTCTGGCACAAAGTCATTTGGAGTGATGAGACCAAAATTGAACTTTTTGGCCACAACCATAAACGCTACGTTTGGAGAGGAGTCAACAAGGCCCATGATGAAAGGTACACCATTCCTACTGTGAAACACGGAGGTGGATCGCTGATGTTTTGGGGATGTGTGGGCTACAAAGGCACAGGAAATTTGGTCAAAGTTGATGGCAAGATGAATGCAGTATGTTATCAAAAAATACTGGAGGATAATTTGCACCCATCAGCCCGGAAGCTGCGCATGGGACGTACTTGGACATTCCAACATGACAATGATCCGAAACACAAGGCCAAGTCGACCTGTCATTGGCTACAGCAGAATAAAGTGAAGGTTCTGGAGTGGCCATCTCAGTCTCCTGACCTCAGTATCATTGAGCCACTCTGGGGAGATCTCAAACATGCAGTTCATGCAAGACAGCCCAAGAATTTACAGGAACTGGAGGCTTTTTGCCAAGAAGAATGGGCAGCTTTACCATCGGAGAAGATAAAGAGCCTCATCCACAACTACCACAAAAGACTTCAAGCTGTCATTGATGTTAAAGGGGGTAATACACGATATTAAGAACTGGGGTATGTAAACTTTTGATCAGGGTCATTTGGGTAGTTTCTGTGGTCATTATGGTTTAAAAAGAGTAAACACAATTGATTGATAATAAATGGCTTCAGCCAAACACTAACCATGAGTGAAAAAAAAAGTTTTTGTGTTATCATTCATATTCTCTGAAAAATGGCCAAGAAACCATAAATTCTGCCAGGGTATGTAAACTTATGAGCACAGCTGTAAATATAAAATTTTAAATAATAAAAATATATCACAGTATCTTAGAAAAAGTGCATTGTGATGTAATTCATCAGGATATCATATCATATTTCATCGCCCAGCTCTAGTTGTAGCAAGGCTAAGGGAGAGGATGATTTTTAGAGAAACTGTGATGAGATTAAAGCTCAACCGTAGAAAATCGAGGTAGCTCCTGTAACAAGAGATGGAGTTTAGATGGAGGAAATTACTGGCACTGTGCCTGCGTCACATGGCTTTTATAAAATACTGGTACCTTTTGCAATCGCGAGCTGGTCTGGAATCAGACTGAAAAAAGCCGCAGGTTGTTCTTCGCTCAGGGACATGATGAGAACATAATGGACAGTCTATAAATAGCACAGAGAGAGAGAAAGAGAGAGAGCAAAAGAGAGAGCACAGGCAGGCGGTTATCAGACAGCAGCTCAGGTCTGATTGTGCTGAGGACGAGTGCTCTTTAACCTTCCTTCACTGAAGGACGTTGTTACATCAGACTTTCAGTCGGATCTGTAGGGACGGGGTTTACTCAAGTGCCGTTTTAGGAGAGGCAAAAAGCCAAAAGAGCGAGGAGTGAGAAGATGCTTTGTAGGAGGAACAGAGAGAAAAGCCTTTCATCCCCAATGACGTTTGTGTGGTGAAATATTGGACTGAATGCCAATGAAGCAGAGCTTTTTTTTTTTTTTTTGGCTGTTTATGCTTCTGGGCACGTGGGATGGAGAAGGGAGCTGTGTCACCTGTAATTACAGAGACACTCTGTATGCTTACAGATATGACAGATCAGGAAGTGCAGGCGTCATTGCGTCACCGTTTCCTGCACATTAATTTGGTACAAGGGAACTGCGCGTGTTCTTATCTCCCTCTAATTAAAGTTATTAAGGCATTGCTTTCATTTATTAAACAGCGCTGACCTTTTAAACACACTTTCAGGGTTACTTTATTTGCTGTTGCCTTCAGTGAAGCAAAGCATCTTGTAATTTTTTCCCCTTCTCCCCCCTGATTTGTGGCCTCCCCCAAGGCCAGGAGCTTCTCTATAGATGAGTTTACAGTGCCATCTAGTGGATTTGTTAATTATGCAGCAGTTTCAGTCATTGTTTTAATATTGTAGAAGTAATATTGAGCTATATCTTTTACTCAGAATAAAGGGAAATGTGTTGCTTGAAATTTTACTTAAAGGAGCGGTTTGAATAAAAAATAAATCTACATTTCCTCCTTCCCACAGATACGGTACAGGACTTTTTTTTTTTTTTTTTTTTTTTTTTTAATCCCATTCCCCCTTTAAACTGCACTTATTATTGGCTGTACCTGTCTGAGATATTTTCTATCAAACTAAATTGGTTCTTTTTCCTCAAAGTATAAACAAATTAGTCATTTTAACCAGAGCGACCTAATCTTAACCAATTTTTATTTATCAACTTATCAACAATGAGTGTTTTTTCCCTTAAATTAAATTGCAGGGTTTTTAATTTAGTTGCATTCAGATAAATAAAAAAAAAATGATACCTTTTTTGGTTTTTTCTTTTTGGCTTAGTGTGTCATGAATTTTGGTTTCGGTGCATGGCTACTTATAGTAGTGCTGGTCGTGGTTACTAGGAGGCTTGTAAACCTCATGCTTCTATACAACATACAATTTCTTTTCTTAAGACAACAATTCGTTATTCGAAGATAACTCCAAATCTCCTGCAATATAGTTCAATTTTATAACCTCTGATAGATATGTGACCAGAATCTGGTGCAGACCGACTGTTAATTATGCAAATGATGATGTAGAGAAGGGCTATTTTAAATGTGTCAGTGCTACAGGCAAATCACCTCGCCAGCCTGTTCAATTATTTACACCTCAGTATAAAAATATGGTTTGTTTTTTCCATTCTGTCTTTTTTTTTTTCTTCTTTTTTTTTTTTTTTTTTAAATAAATAATTGATATAATTGAGTGATTACATTCCAGTATATATCAAAGGCTCTGGGTTACTGATCAGAAGGTCATGGGTTCAAGCCTCAGCGCTGCCAAGCTGCCACTGTTGGGCCCTTAACCCTCTCCGCTCCGTATCATGGCTGACCCTGTACTCTGACCCCAACTTCCTGACAAACTGCGATATGTGAAGACGGAATTTCATAATGTATATGTGACAAGTAAAGGCTTCTTCTTCTCATCTGCCAATTCACTAGACATAATATTAAGTGTTAGAGACGAAGTTCAAGTTCAATCCCAGATCTGAATAATCTCTCGGCTCAAACTTTTTTTTTTTTTTCTTTTTCTTTTTCCTTTTCCTTTTCCGTTTTTTTTTCTAAAGCCGGCTTTGTGGATAGTAAATGTGGTAAACATCACTGCAGCTCCTAAACCCGCCATTCTTCACAGCTGTCTCTGTCCTGCACCTACAAGAGACATGCCACTGTTCTGATTACATTACAGCTCCATAAGGGTGTAAAATGGCTCTGGATTACGTGGCACGTTTTATCCTGTGATTATTTCTGATCACAAACCACTTTTTTATATTTGACCAAAGCAGATTTAATAAATTGTCCATCTTGTCTGAAACTCCAAGGTTTGCCCGTGTGTCCCGAGATGACCAGAGAGTACATCCCTAAAGCCCGGGATGTGGGCCACTTCCTGTCCGTCACCGGCACCGTCATCCGCACCAGTGTGACCAAAGTGCTGGAATACCAGCGGGACTACATATGCAACAAGTGCAGACACGTGTTCTCCGTGCAGGCCGACTTCGAGCAGTACTACAGCTTCACCCCACCCAGCCGCTGCCCCAGTGAGGACGAGTGCAGCTCCTTCAAATTCAGCTGCCTGGCAGAACAAGACGCCCCACCATCATCCTGCAGAGACTACCAGGAGATCAAGATCCAAGAGCAGGTCAGGACCTCGGGACCGAGGCCTTCTGCGAAATAATCATTGTAAATTATAGATAAGTTGTCAGACTTACTGTGAGGCATCAGGACCCATGTCTAGTCTTCTCCAGTGGTTTTAAATGTGAGGGGAACGTAATGACCTCCTGAGTGATGGGGTCATGATGCCTTGTTGCAGGTACAGAGACTCTCCGTGGGCAGCATCCCTCGCTCCATGCTGGTCATTTTAGAAGACGATCTGGTGGACAGCTGCAAATCAGGTAAACATGCTGTGCTCATAACCCAATTCTGTCCAAATTAATGCAGTATGATCCCTGTGCTCTTTGGCTTTGGGCTTGTATAGGTTATTTAAACAGCTGTTTACATCAGGGATTAGGAAAGAGGTGAGATTTGAAAAATATATAATAAATAAATAAATAAAATGCTCATGAAATGGAATTTGTCATTTCCATATGCAACATTAAGTCTTGTCTCTCAGGCAGTGGATAAGAACTATTATAAATATTATATTATAAATATTATCTAATACTGGGATCTTTTAATATCTTTTTTTAAAATTTGTATTGCTGTTAATATTTAACATTTGAATATGTAATATTAACATTTTAATTTGTAATGCACAGCTCTTTAATGTAACACTCATTATAATTGATAAAACTGTTTTTTCTTAAGGATATGTTTATTTAATGATTTAATAAAAACACAGTAAGCTGTAGCATACATTGCTATGCTACTGTAGTGAGTAAATAAAATTATTTTATCGACATTCATTTGGTGAAGGGAACTGCGCGTGTTCTTATCTCCCTCTAATTAAAGTTATTAAGGCATCGCTTTCATTTATTAAACAGCGCTGACCTTTTAAACACACTTTCAGGGTTACTTTACTTGCTGTTGCCTTCAGTGAAGCAAAGCATCTTGTAAATCCCCCCCCCCCAAGGCCAAGAGCTTCTCTATAGATGAGTTTACAGTGCCATCTAGTGGATTTATTAATTATGCAGCAGTTTTAGTCATTGTTTTTATATTATAGAGCTAATATTGAAATATATCTTTTACTCAGAATAAAGGGAAATGTGCTGCTTGAAATGTTTTACTCAAAGGAACTGTTTGTATAAAAAATAAAAAAAAAAAGCATTTCCATCTTTCCAAAAATATATTAAATCAGCCAAGACTTTTTTTTTAAAATCCCATTCCCACTTAATACTGCAGTTATTATTGTTGTATGAGATCTTTTCTATCAAACTAAATTGGTTCTTTTTCCCTAACGTATACATTTTATAATTAATAAATACATTTTAACCAAAGCGACATAATCTTTACAGACACTACATGGCCAAAAGTTTGTGGACACCTGAGCATCACAGTTGTATGTGCTTGTTGAACATCCCATTCCAGATTTATTCCGCCTTTGCTGTTATAATAACCTCCACTCTTCTGGGAAGCTTTCCACTAGATTTTGGAGTATGGCTGTGGGGATTTGTGATCATTCAGCTACAAGAGTATTAGTGAGATCAGGCACTGATGTTGGTGAGGAGGTCTGGGGTGCAGTCGGTGTTCAGTGGGGTTGAGGTCAGGGCTCTGTGCAGGACACTCGAATTCTTCCACTCCAACCTTCACACACCATGTCTTCATGGAGCTCGCTTTGTGCACAGGGGCATTGTCATGCTGGAACAGGTTTGGGCCTCTTAGTTCCAGTGAAGGGAAATTGTAATGCTACAGCGTACACAGACATCCTATACAACTGTGTGCTTCCAACTTTGTGTCAACAGTATGGGGAAGAACCACATACTTTTGGCCACAGTGAGAATATAAGACTATAAGTGTGTATAAATAGAATGAAAGGTTTGCTAACAATGCCATAACCTCTGCTTCACTGAGAACATCACAGATTATTTGTGTTTTCTCCAGGAGATGATATCACGGTGTATGGGGTTGTGTGGCAGCGTTGGAAGCCACTGTATCAGGACTCTCGCTGTGACGTGGAGATTGTACTGAAGGCCAACTATATCGAAATCAACAACGATCAATCCACAGCGGCAGTGGCACTAGAAGACTTTCAGAAAGAAATTGAGGAATTCTGGGAAATTCACAAGCACAACCCTATAGCTGGTATAGACGTACTAATGTGACACTAAACGTTTAAATATACATAAAACTAAGAAATGAAAGTGGGCAATTGGATCCACTGGAATTGGCCTATTTAATCAGATTATTACAAAGTTCCTCTGACTGATCACACAGTTCTATCCTGATGGGCGTGGTCTCTTTCAAGAAGACCCTGCCCCCATCCACATAAATCTCTGTGTATGTCTATGCTTATAGATACAGCACTCTAATTTTCTTTAATACAACTTTTGTTGTAGTTGTTTTGTTGTATTTATGGCTTTTGCATTGAGTCAGCATTAAAACCTTTTTAGATTTCCAAACATCACTTTTCCAACTAAATTAAATGTTACATAAAAATGTGTGTATGGCAGTAAAGAAAGCAACACATTACATAATAGACCTCTTTTCAGACAAAATAACATAATGAAGGCTGTCAGGTTTTAGCGTCGAAAACAGAGGGAAGAGCGACAGTCAGAATCTCCTAAAGAAACATGGCAGATTCTCCAAGATGCTCAGAAAACCTTACCAGCTAATTTCCTTCTAAAACAGCACAAAGTGTACCTGAGGCTACTGATGTTTTTAGAACGGTTGTCTCACCACATATTAACTTTATTTATTAATGCTTACTACACTTTATAGTAGATTTTTGATGTAGAAAACGTTAAATTTCACTATTTTTGAAAGCATCTTTGCTTTACAG
Organism: Pangasianodon hypophthalmus; assembly: GCF_027358585.1. Classification (NCBI taxonomy): domain Eukaryota; kingdom Metazoa; phylum Chordata; class Actinopteri; order Siluriformes; family Pangasiidae; genus Pangasianodon; species Pangasianodon hypophthalmus. The sequence continues at coordinate 16,517,352 of NC_069728.1, forward strand.
CATTTCTTTACACACCAAGGACTTTTTTTTGTACATTTATCATCACTTCTTTAAAAACAGGACGCACGAGTCCTTTCAGAGTAATAACAAGCTAACGTTAGTTTACCAGTTTGCTGAAGTCCGTCTCACCTTTATCAAACCTTATTTATTTCTAAATCTTTTGAAACCTTTAACATGAACTTTTTTCCCTCACGGAACCAGGTTTTTTTTTTTCTTCCAGGATGCAAACGCACATGTAGCGAATAGGAAAGATTTAGGAAATGATTATTAGTCTATGGAACTATTAAGCAGTTTACTCGTAGTGTTCAATTGGATAGAAGTTTCACTCGGATTAGCCTCAGATGGTTTACTCTACTCTGATTTAGGGTTTGTGGGAATTTTAAGCAATATACATGTGATGTGCTCTAGCTACATATATTTTTAATTAATACATTAGCAGTTAATAATAACCTCATTTTCTGCTTCCTTGGATTTAGATGTAAACATATATATATTTTTTTTAAATTTCAAATGAGTTATATTTATTTCAAATGACTTGTATTAATTGATTATCAGACTCCGTGTAACATAGCTAGTGTAAAGATATCCAAACTCTTTGATTTTTCTGTGTAATACTCTCTAATTTTTATCTTTCTCTCCTTGTTCTAACAATCTTAAGGCAGGAATCAGATTCTGATGAGTCTGTGCCCGCAGGTGTTTGGGATGTATGTGGTAAAGCTGGCTGTAGCCTTGGTTTTGGCAGGTGGAGTGCAGCGAGTCGATCCCTCAGGAATGAAGGTGAGAGGTATGTGTGTTCCTCTTCACGCCTCCTCAATTAATAAAGCACTGCGGGGCATGCTGTTCTAGGTAAATAATCAACTTCAGGAGTAACAGTGACTCTGCTGTACATTGTGCCGCATTACCTCACCCTGTCACTGATTATTTTTCTGTAATCGTACAGTTCAATAACAATACAATAATCTTTTTAAATTGCTTAAAGAACGACAGGTTTTTATCCATTTATAGTTATATTTAATGTTGTGGAACATTAAAACAAGTTAGTTCCTCTTATCACTTATGTTTATAAAGCTGTAAACAGTCGTTCCATCATCAGCCTTTCTTTTTTTTCTCTCTCTTGATGTTAATGAGACAGAAAACGGTAGCTTATATGACTGAAAAATCAGAACCTGCAAAGTCCTCTGTGCTGAAGACTCTCCCTTAGTGAAAATCTTTGTGCCTTTTACAAAACACTGACATTGGAGACTCCTTCCACAAATGTTAAACCGTTCTTACACAAAACATCATATCAGTGATGGCCTGTTTTTATTTTTTAAATAATAGCACTTTAAATTTGTTTTAGCCTTGGATTATGTGGAGCTCGCTGTGAATGCGTTGTTGCTATATTAACAATAAAGTATTGAGTGCATAGAGAATTGATTTGCAGCTGGAATTATTGTCAGAGCTGCCGTTATAGAAGATTAATCAATACATTCTGACCCATCAGAATCAGGAATTCAGCAGCACTGTGGTATAAAGATGTTTATTTTCGGCAGGTGAGTCTCACCTCTTGCTAGTGGGCGACCCTGGCACTGGGAAATCTCAGTTTCTGAAGTATGCAGCAAAAATCACGCCGCGTTCAGTCCTCACTGCTGGCATCGGCTCCACTAATGCAGGTACTGACTCAGCCTTACTCTAAATACTATATCTTCACATCTACAGAAGAGGGCAGTCAGGTATCTGATACTCTGTGTGTGTGTGTGTGTGTGTGTGTGTGTGTGTGTGTGATCACTAGGTCTGACTGTAGCAGCAGTGAAGGACTCTGGAGAGTGGCACCTGGAGGCAGGAGCGCTGGTTCTCTCTGATGGAGGCCTGTGCTGCATAGATGAGTTTAACAGCATTAAGGAACACGACCGCACCAGCATCCATGAGGCCATGGAGCAGCAGACCATCAGTGTGGCTAAAGCTGGGTTAGCAATGCTCCACTGTATCTTACACCTGCTGCAACCTGTACAACAACAGTGCTCTTATACATTTATTACATGTCACACTGTACAAGATCCTGCACTGCAGCACCAGACTATAAACATTTTCTGTCAGTGAGCTTTATGATGCACAAAAATGACCACATTCTACTTGGCTCACCTATGACTGCCTGGCTCTATACACGCGTTGGACACAGATTTGAGACTGATTAGGTCTGACTATGCCTAAAATATATCAAATTCAATTCAATTCAGTTTTATTTGTATAGCGCTTTTAACAATGGACATTGTCACAAAGCAGCTTTACAGAAATAAATGGATTCAAAAAAGTATATATTGTAAATATGTGAACTTATCCCTGAGCAAGCCAGAGGTGACGGTGGTGAGGAAAAACTCCCCGAGATGATATGAGGAAGAAACCTTGAGAGGAACAAGGCTCAAAAGGGAACCCATCCTCATCTGGGTGCAACGCATAGTGCAATTATAAACAATTCCCTTCTATTATTGTGTACTATATGGACAAATAGTGCAATTGTGCAACCAGTAAATTCATCACAGTTTTCGCAAGAAGTCCGGTTGGTTAAAATCTATCCACCGTCCACTGATTACTGATTAAGTCCTGAGTACAAAGGTGCTTGTGGCAACTGCAGCTCCAAAGCCACTAATTGCGCATTAAAACTGACCTTGTGCATAAGATGTCCTCATTTTAAGACTTGTCGAGCAGATTAATCGGAGCAGTGTGGATCTGAAACGACTGACAATTATGTAGGTGATTTGAACTCTCCAATATTAAATGACACCATTGGAAGCCCCGCCTCCTTCCACCTTCTGACATTAGTAATGTTTTGGCCTCTGCTCTCGTCTCTGCTCGATTTTTCTTACTTGAATATATTCTCTGATCCAGCGCTCTCATGTTCTATCGCAAGAAAGGGAGAATGTTTTGATTTAATTAATGTGATTATAAAATCTATCAGTGTATGATTGAATTAGACGAGTATATTGTTAACTATATACGGTACTGAAAATTTTCAGGCAAAAATATTCTACTGCAACTTTTGGTTTTTGAACATTTTGACCAAAAAAAAAAAAGAAAGAAAAATGGATCAAACAGTGAAAAATTACTTTTTTTTTCAACGAGATACACTGCACAGGTAATTTGTAAACAGGACAGTATTGAATGTGTTCTGTATGGTTTTTACTGTTTGACATTAACGAGTCACAGTGATTGTGTGCAGCAGTATTATTGTGTGTAAACCTGCCATTAGACAGTTGTACAGCATCCTACACTGGTTCGTTATTCATCTGTCTACAGATGTTTTTCCTGAACTATCACTGCCTTGTCATATTATGGCTCTCACTTAATTATGAAAGAAAACTGTGAACACTAATGACGCGTGTTTCTCTCACGTACAGAATGGTGTGTAAACTGGACACAAGGACCACGATTCTGGCAGCCGCCAACCCAAAGGGCCAGTACGACCCCAATGTGTCCATGTCTGTGAACGTAGCTCTGGCCAGTCCTCTCCTCAGCCGCTTTGACCTGGTTCTCATCCTGCTGGACACCAAGAACCCGGAGTGGGACAAAATCATCTCCTCATTTATCCTCCAGAATAAAGGTTCAGCTCAGTCAGCCTGTTTTTATCCTGTTACTCATGCCTGACATGTATTAATGCATCACATCACTCATGCCTCACCTTTCACATAACAGGTATCATTAACCTGTTACACTGAGCTTTATTGCGTGCTTCTTTCCTGACACTTGTAGCCCAGTAGCATGTCTTTAAAATGGCACTCGGGGAATGCTGTAGGACAGAAGGGCACGTCTAATTGCTCTGTTTACATCCTTATGTGTAATAAGGACATGAGCATTTGTGATCTTTTGAACCATGGCATCACATGGACATAAGGCTTTATACTGTGTTCCAGGGCTAAATCCAATTTCAGTGCTTCTTTCTATTTAGAAAAATAGATAGATTCAGTTCTGCTCTTCTCTAAAATCTCAAATACTCTAATGCTGTCTGTGCTTGTGTATACCGTAACCGAAAATATATATAGGACAGTGCTTTCATTTAAAAAGGGAACGGTACCGGTTTACCATGTGTGCTGCCATTACACACTGCACAATTTTACCCCTGAGTTCCCTGTCGTAGAATTATTTTGGGGGTCTACACTCCTTGCCAATCAATCCTCCCTCCACATCTTTTTCTTTACTTCCTTATTTTCTTGTTTCTGTAAAAAATAGTGCAGAAACAACCAAACTCTTGACAGTTACATGATGGACAGCTCTTGCATTTTTATTTATATATTTATTTATTTTTGTGAGAAAGCAGGATTCTGGGATCAGGCATGCCTTGCCCAGGTGAAAGGTTATGTAGTGTGTGTGTGTGTGAGCCTTGTCTGAGATCGTGCATGTAGTGTGCACACTGACGCACAACAACAGATCGTAAGTGATAAAAGTCGTGTAGTGGGAACGGTACAGCTATTCTCAGATTTCTCAGAATCTCAGATAATCTGGGATTGGCTCCAGATTCATTGCAACTCTGACCAGGATATAAAGCACTTACTTTCTTTTACTGTCATCTTTGTTTTAGCTAAATTGTTAGAAAATGAATAAAATGGCCACATAATGAAAACAAAACTGCATTACGGTTCGTCTGTTTCATCATCGTCTTTATCTTTGTCTCGCCCAGGTGTCCCGAGTCAGTCTTCATCATTATGGAGTATGGAGAAGATGAGAGCGTACTTCTGCGTGATAAAGAGGCTGCAGCCGCGCATCACTCAGGACGCCAACTCCATCCTGACCCGCTACTACCAGCTGCAGAGACAGAGCGACAGCCGTAACGCTGCACGCACCACCATCCGCATGCTGGAGAGCCTTGGCCGTCTCGCAGAGGGTCTGTCCCACACACACACACGCACACACACACGATTCCTCTGCCATATCACCTCTCTTATCATACTTACTAGTACAGTATACATCTATATCAGTATATCTCTCCTAAATTATCTGACTCACAATTATAACTCACATAAAACATAGACCCTGTTTTGTTTTTTCTTTCTATTATTTTATATATTTTCATATATTTAAAGTAATACACACTTTTAAAACGCAAACTTGCATTCAAGAACTAACGAGCACTAAAAGAGCCACATCGTCACTTTTCTTTCTTTTATCCATTTCCTGTTTCCAGCCCATGCCAAGCTGATGTTCAGAAAGACCGTGACGGTGGAGGACGCCGTAGTGGTGGTGTCTGTTATGGAGTGCTCCATGCAGGTACGTCACCTCCGCGAGAACGGGAATGTTATATAATAATAATTGTTCAGTGGCGGCCCCTTTAATGAAAAGGGTGGGGTAGAGGGGGCCAATATATTGTGCAGAGAAACAGATGGGCTACAGTCAGTAACTGGGCTCCAGTCAGTAATCGTTTATAACTGATAGAATATAACTTCTGTGGTAGGGGTATCTGATAAAATGGCTGACAATCGAGTGTATAATAACAACACTACTACCGTGAATAACATAACAGGAGCTTCTAACTCTGTATGCCGTTTGTATAGTACATAGTTTAATGAAGTCTGTTTCTACATTTTGATCAATGGCTAAATGCAGAACAAAACTAATTGCAATATGTTTCCCTTTGTATATAGGAATATGCTCAATTTTATGCTTGTTCTAATAAACTATCATTTTTACAGTAGCAACAGCACTGAAACTCCACATAAACAGATTTTTTTTTTTTAAAAGTATGGAAGGTTTTCTCTGGAGAGACGTTTAGCATCTGTGTAACAGTGAGACACAGGAAAATCTTCTGGACTTTGCGGTTTCTGTGTAACACAAGCTGCAGTTTTCATGGTCTTAACTTTGAGAAAGGAAAAAATAGAGGCTGGTATGTAACGATTATTTATAGTTGCTGTAACACAAGTCATAAAAAGAGAGAACTTGTTTTGTGGATGTTTCACAACATGTCACTAGTAACAGATAAAAAGTATAATGTCATTAATGAATGAAACAAACATGTTGGCAAATTGCTGTTGTATAAGAGTAGTAAGACTTCGGGACATGCTGTTATAGGAAAATAATCAACGTTGTCGTGGTAGTAGTATCTCCACTTTGCACTGGGCCGCTTCACACCACCTCGTTGCTGATTATTTTCCTGTAACAGGACATTCAAGCCCTCTTATCTAATTATTTCAAGATTTCAAGAACATAGAGAGTATTAAATTTACAAAAATCATTAAAATATCAGTGTGTGCCACTAGCTAATAGTGCCAATAGTGTCTCCTTATTTCTTAGGGAAACATGTCTTTGCTATTCCTACAAATGAAACACTCTGGAATTTGTTTTTGTGTCTGCGTGTCTTGGCCACAGGGTGGTGCACTGCTCGGTAACGTGGACGCTCTGCACACGTCCTTCCCCGACGACCCTGGAGAGCAGTACAGAATCCAGTGTGAGATTGTGCTGGAGGGCCTGGGCCTGACCCACATCCTCAACAAAGAGCTGCAGAGGCTCTCAGGGTAAACCACATGTTAATGGAGTTACCATGATTATCCCTAATTATCAGTAAATACATGTCTTCAGATGAGCTGCTTCCTTCATTCCACTCCTCATGACTGGGAAGTGAAATGAATTCTTTTCACTTCTGAATTCTTGGTGTAATTGTGAAAGCTTATGTGCCCTGATGCACCTTGAGGTTTGAGATTGAGATTTTTTACTTTAAATTATAAAAAAAAGATTTCTGCATGAGGTTTTTTCTTTATTTTTTTTTAAATGCAGATCACAGGTAGCATGGTATAAATGTATCAAATACTGGGTGTGAATATATAATGAAGAATCCACAACATTACGATTTACTGTTACCTCTGTGAAGTAGATTATTCCTCACCCTGAAGTGTTGTTTTTCCCTCTTATCCCACAGCAAATTGCCAACAATTACAATTTTTGTTACTTTAGAAATAATAACATATTAGAATGAGTGTGTTAATATAAACGTGTGATTTGAGTTACTGCTGTCACCACTGTCAGAGCTGCTGTTATAGAAAATGAATCAACACCTTCTGACCAATCAGAATGGAGAATTCAACAGCATTCTTCACTCTGTGGCAGTATAACATGACCGGTTCATTAATATTTAAATGCTTTTGAATGCTAATTATTTTAAGTAATTAAAGGTTGAATAGAATCTTAAAGGAGTTTGCAAGTCTATAGTGCTGATTTACATCTTAGAAATAGTTGGTACTTTTAAATGAAGGACTAGATTAAAGAGAATCAATTCCCCATCCCTAATTTTCATGCTTTCTTCCTCATTCAGGAAGCAGGACAGCTCTCATGAATCATCTGGAGGTAAGCAGCCGAGTGACATGCGCAGAGCGAGTATAAACAGTGAAGAGACATCTGTCTCTGACCCGGGCCTCGACTGGTTTCACAACTTAACCAGTCCAGCTGAGGGGAAAGCAGCATTCCCAGTGTCTCCCATTCACTCCTCTACACAGTATCACCCAGCTAACACACCATGCCCTAGTGTGTTGCCTAGCAACAGTGGCTCGGCACATGGCGAGGGCTCAGCGTGGGAGAAGCAGGCCAACGAAGACAGCAGTTCAGTAGTGCAGAAGATCTCCAAAAACCTCAGGACCAAAAGATTGAAAGGGATGAACACTAAGCGCTTGGAGAACGAGGAAAAGAACGCCGTGGATGAAAGATTAAATACAGAGCAGCCGTCGTCTCCACACACACTTCCGTGCCACAGCACGCCGATGGTGGACAGGAAACGACCTTCTAAAAGAAAAGCTACATCTTTTAGTCCACCTGTGATGGAACAGTCCGAGGGTGATATACAGGTCGACCTGTCGAGCTTCACCTTCAGACCCAGAGAGAAAATGACACGCACAGATCAGGCTCGTGGTTCAAATCAGGCTCCTAAAATGGATGGAAGGGATCACAAAATTGGCACAGATCGAATTACGCAAACGAAAAGAAAAGAAAAAGAGAATGAGCAAGATCGGTGTCCTGAGCCACCAGCAGAGGGCAGCAGTGCGTGTAAGAAGCTCCGAGTGCGAGTCCAGGCTGAAGTTGTAGAAATTCCCTCTGAGAAGTCACGAGAGAGAAACAGAACAGCTGATGATGCAGAGCGCAGACGCCAGCAACTCGTCCACAGCCTGAGCAGTGCAACTCCAAACGAGCCTGATTCTTCCGTTCAGCCACGCCAACCAAAGACTAAAGTCGCTTCCTCCACCATGGCCAAGCTTTCCATGTTCTCTTTTGTTTCCTCTCCTGAGGAAAAGACCAGCCAGAATCTTACCGCAGCTCCAACACAGGCGAACAACACGCCGGTTTCCAAGGACGGCGTAATGGAAAAAGATGCCAGCGCAGTGGAAAGTGCACACACAAGCACTCCGACTGTAGAGCAGAAAAGCTCCATGAACTCAGCCACAGAGACTTATCAGAAGACGAGCAGGCCACACGCAAGGACGGAGATGTGTGAAGAACAATCAGCGAGCTCCAGGAAGAGGAAGTGCTTTGAGTTGAGCTCAGCACGTCCCGGAGGTCTTTTCTCTGGTCTCTCCTTCTTCAGCTCCTCTATTGTAGATGATGAAGCTCTTGATGTGGACTGGGAGGAGGAGTCCAGAAAGAAATAATTATTAAATGTTATAAATAAAGTAATACTCCAGCAATACTCGGTCGAATCTCTATCCAGTATTTCTGTAGGTTATGTGTAATCACCATGAGCAACACACTTTCCTGTTCTGAGAAAAGAACAAAAACCATTATTATAATTGATGTCTAGGGGCAGATGTCAGGGCAGGTGCTAAATGTTTTAAAATGTGACAATACGATGCAAATTCAAAAATGACAGCTGTTACACTACCTAAAAAGGTATTAGGATGAAACAGACACTAGAGAAAGTCTTAGCAACGTGTTTTACTTTGAGTGCTCTTAAAGTTTTGTTGTCAGGCCCATTTATCTGCGCTGGTGGTGGCATTACCACAGTTTCTCCCCACTGAAAATCTAGTGCCATCTTCATTTACTAATTTTTTTTTGTCTGCAGAATTCTTAAGTAAGTGCTACAAACATAATGTGGCACAAAAATGATTACTGCCCCAACAGCTGCCCTTAGTCTCCCATTATATGCGAATTCGTGTGTAAACAGGTTTTTGTTCTTTTCTCAGTTACGTTCTTGTCTCTGGTAATTACACATACACTACAGATGCTGTAGAAATTAGATTAAAAACACTGGAGTTTTCCTTTAACATAAAAAAAAATTGTAGATATGAATCTTGTTTTATGATGTAAAATCTCTTTTTTTGGATTATGTGAAATGAAAAGCTGCTTGGGAAAGAAAAATCCAGCAGTCTCCTCCTGCTGTTGTAAAGCACTGCCAAGTTCTGAATCAACAGTAAAAAATGCACTCTGTACTCATTTCTGCTCTTTCATCAGCAAGTATAACGTTCCTTCATGCTCCCCTGTGTTTAGTGATGATATAGTGGCCATGCTTTTCTATAACACTTCTCTTATTGCTGCATTTTTCATGACCACTTCCTTCAGCAGTGCAGGATAACTGCTGACAGAACTGCGACTGCTCGTTACGTTGTGTTTAGCACGGCGCTATCCTTCTACAGCTTCAGTACAGAGACTGCTGTAAGTGCATCTGGTTATATAGTGCTCTATAGTCTTCCTTACCGTATAAATGCATTCTGGATGGCAGATATTGTCAAAAAAAACTTTTATTTAGCAGCTTTTAGGCTGAAAGACTTTTATGAGAAACTTCCAAGGAGATCTTAATGAGAGCTTGAGATGGACTGAGGTAAGTTAAAGTTTGTGCTCAATATTCTGACAAAGTGATACAAATAACAAAGTAAATAAATGCACTTTACAGGTAAAACCTCAAACAGAATTAAAACACAGCGAATATGTGTAGTGGGCTGGGATCTCACAGAATCTGCCAAAAGTGATGAAAAATCTGTTTTTGGCCAAAATCGGGTTGTCTATAACATACTTCACCTCACTTTTAAGCAATATAGAAATGTTTTTATTTTCTTTCAGACATTGCCTGGGCTAGCTGCCTTCAAAGGTTATGTTGTGTAAGGAGCCAGTTTAATAAACTGTCAGTATGTCTAAAAATGCCAAGAATCTTGCTAGCTAACTGTGATTTCCTCACACAGCAAATGTCACACTTTGATCAAGTTGTTGGATAGTTACGTGTCGTAGCAAATCGAACATTAGCCTGATCAGTGCTCCTGCGCCCTCATGTCGTCATCAAAACAGAGAAGAGTGCTTACACACACTAAAGACAACAGAGGACAAAGATTTAAAATGTTTAAGTGACCTAATAAAAAGTGTGCGAGACATTTAGCTGACAGAACAGAAGTGCGTCAGTGATTCAGAGATTATTTCATTCATTCATTAATTCTGCACCGATGTTAGCGTGAACAGAGTGAAGAGACGGCGATGAGGCTCGTGAGTGACTTTTACCTCAGGTGATGAGACCGAGACTGATGTGAATGAGAAACATATTTCAGGAAAAACTACTTTTCGGGATTATATACTGTATATAGATAATAGGAAAAGTAAAATGTTTAAAACCTAGCCAATTATAAATACAAATAATCCAATAACTCAAATATGTTGCAAAGATATTCAGTGTTCTTTCACTTTTTAGTTAAAAATATAATATCTTTGTGTAGATGTTGATGTTTTGTGATGGACGTATTATTATGTGTCCATTAGAAGACTTTTCCTTTGCGCTTGAATCAGGAACAGAGTGAAGGTCAGTCCAGTTGTCTCCATTACTGAATGAGATCTCGTCTCCAGCTCGAGCCGGCCATAGTCTAGTCAATGTCAGACGGTGGGGTGCGTCGGATTCGGTGTTCCTCGCAGGAGAAAACGAGCGGTAACATGAGGAGTTAATGGATCCCAGCTTCCTGCAGATGAAGCACCAGCATCATCAATAATGAAGTGATATTGACTTTAACGTCTCTCTCTGTGTCATCAGGCTAGCACATCCCCTCCTCTAACCAACATTACATCATCCTCAAAGCAGCTGGGAGGATTTTTAGTGTGCTTTATTATGTTAGTTGCAGACTGACCTTTATTTTTTTTGTATTCTAGGTCAGGAATCTGCTTCTGGAAAGGCTCTGAGAGCTGTCTCAGTTCCAGGAAAATTGTTTTTTGCAGCATGACAGAGGATAATGTATTGAAATTAATCAGTCTGGTTCTAGACCAGCATGTTTTACTAGCTGTAGTTTGTTTTATTGGTTATTGGTGCCTCAGGATTAGTGGAACAGCACAGTAATATATATAAAAAAAAAAAAAAGTAATAAAGATGTTGCATTCCACTGTGACACAATGAGATTCTCAATCGAGGGCTTTAAATAGGCACAGAACTGGAGCTCTAAAGGTTAATACGTGATGTACATTAACACATACAATTAGAAGAACTCAATCCCACTTCTCTGGCTGCTCTAGCCTGGCTATGATAACTAATCTAGATTGCTAGCTCACAAGCATAAACACACTTTATCTGAATCATTGGTTTATTCATCTAGCTGACTGGGTAATCAAGTGGCATTTAAATTATGTGATCAGCAATATTTTTTTTGAGAATTGCTGATCGCACAAGCTTTCTGCTAAAGCTGCTGTTGCTAAATCTGTGTCCAGTTTCATTCCCCTCCGCCTTTTTTACCAAAAAAAAAAAAAAAAAAAAAAAAAAGGTTCCAAAATGTCCTCTCATTTCATTATTTTTGATGATGTTATATATTATGATTTTTTTTTCCCCCCACAGCAAGGTCAAAAAGACAAATGGAGTTAAGCTGGAGGCAGCGTGAGGAGGAAATTAGTTAAGTGTCTATAGCAAGACTGACAGGACAGGACACAGACAACCAGTCTGTCTGTTTTTTTATATTTTATAAGGCATTTGCATCTTTACTGAAATGGATTTTCCACACTATTGAAGCCTTTGGCACCTGAAAACAGGAACCAGTTCAGTCCCAATGAATTCTGTAATGCTAATGAAAGCTTGAATGCAAGTGCAAGAGGCAGAACTTTCTGAATTGACAAGGAAGTCATAAATACCTTTTCTCTGGCTGAAATCACCCAACCTGCTATCTATAATGTTTATGTAATGATCACATGTAACATATAACTGCAAAGTAGGAACTGTAATTATAAATGAAATTGAGCTAGCTTGGTATTGAGTAAATGAACTAGCATTACAATCAGGGGCTGTTATGGCTAGCTAGCAAAGAGATCCATGATGCAAGGTGTTAAATATGGCTAGTGTAACACCATGTGGCTGTAGCTGGGGTGGCTAAACAAGTAACTGAATTACCAGATACTAGATACTATGACTTGATAAAATGAAATGTTAAATAAAATAAGATGTTAAACCTTTTCATATAGATAGATAGATAGATAGATAGCTCAACAGCAAAACTTGGACCGGGGCATTTGAGCTATAAATCATGCCACAGGGGACCACACAGTGACCGCACAGGACTGTGAGGAGAACATTAACCTGTTTTACTGAAATTGTGTGTGTGTGTGTGTGATTTTTAAATCACTTGTCACTAGCTGTAGCTGATTTTTCTAGACGCTCCATTTTGTCAGCAGATTGTTGTGACAGGTTTAACAGCATCATGTGAGGTGTTAGCTCATGTCAAACACACATGGGGAGTAGATATGCGTCCTTCTGTTTTGTTCAGCTTAACCATGTTAAGGTTCAGTTTGTTCTCAAAGTCTGGGGTTTTCTTCTGTGAAGCTTAAATGAATGCTTTGCCTTTAAGGTAAGTCTTTATTCTGCACTCATTTGTCAGGTGGATTGTCAGTGCTACAGTATGATTAATGCTAAAAAGCATATCATATAGTTTTGTTCTTGAGTTTAAAAAAAGTTATAGAAGTCAGACTCATGGCTTTAGTCAGCGGTAAGCCTGATTTATGAGGTGTTTGGCTTTTTAAAGGAACCCCAGGGGATTAAGTGTGTGTGCTGCTCTCATGGCTACAGCAGTGTTTCATGAACACAGTTATTAGCCTTGTTTTTTCAGCTTGTTTTTGCAGCTCAGCTCTCAGGGTTGCCAGATTGGATCAGCTGTTTTTAAAATCAGTTCTGATTTAAAACCAGCATGGACTGATAGAAACCAAATCTAATTTATCCAAATCACTCATCTCTTTTATAATAATCATCATCATCATCCAGGGTGTATTCCCACCTCATGTCCAGTGGTCCCAGGCTAGACTCCGGAAGCACTGTGACCCTGACCAGGATAAAGTAGTTACTGTAGATGGATGAGTGTTGTTGTTGTTGTGAATTGTGAATGATGATAAGGAGTTTAACAACTTTATAATCAGTCATTAAAAAAAAAAATGCATCAGCAGCAAAGCAATTCCAAGGCCATTTTCTCCTAATACTGCATTCATGTCATATCTAAATAACCCTAATTACCATCTTCCACCAGGAAAACTGTTCATGTCAGCTCTGAGTAGGAAATTTGGGAGATGTTTGACAGCAACGGTTACTCCAGCCAAAGGAATTTTAGGTTATGTTTTGGTTGAGGCCCAACTGATAAATTGAGTTCTATTAATCATTAATGAGTGAAAACTACAATTATAATCATTTTTGACAAATTCAGGATAATGGGAAATTTTCCCAGCTTTTCAAATGATCCCACATGACATGAAAGCAGCTGTGATTGCCCTGGTATCTGGCAACCGTGTCTGTTCTGTGAGTACTGAAATGGGACCCAACAGAGCGACAGGATTGTTTTTGAGGTTCTGAATGCCTGAGTTCTGCCTTACATAACCAGCTTGCTGCTTAGAGGCATAGAGGAACATATATTTTGGCCCTCAGCTCTGTGCACTTCACTAAGTAACACATATAGTCACTGTCAGGGTGTTCCTGTTAAAGTTAAACTGCTTAGTAAGAAACACAAGTGTGTGTGTGTTAGCCTGTTGTGCAGTTTGTGGCATGTTTCAAAGAACTCTTGATTTTACACTAGGGGCTACACGATATTGAAGAAAAATTCGATATATGATAACTGGTTAAATAATGTGATATGCGGTATAATAATAAGTGTGTAAAATCGATTGAAGTTATATTTATATATTTAAAAACTTAACCAACATGCATGTTTCATGTTCTTTTAAGGAAAAGAAAGCATTCTCTGCTATGTGTCACCCTAAAGCTTTGATTTTTTTACGTAACTTTTTGAAGTATTCAGATCATTCAGTTATTGCAAGCCCTTGCGATATGCATATCGCGATATTTACAATTGCGATATTTCGCTATATTGTGCAGCCCTAGTTTACCCAGACATGGTTTTTCATGCTGGAACAGGTTTGGTCCTCTTAGCTCCAGTGAAGGGAAACTGTAATGCTACAGCATACAAAGACATTCTATACAATTGTGTGCTTCCAACTTTGTGGCAACAGTTTGGGGAAGAACCACATACGGGTGTGATCGTCAGGTGTGAACAAATTTTTGGCCATATAGTGTATTTTGATATGATTTGGATACCCAAACAAGGAAAAATGTAAACTTAACGATTCCCTGTACAGTTAAGTTAAATTTAGGCCTTTGAAAGAAACAGATTTAATTCATATTTCAACAGACAAACTAAACAGTTAAGTCCCCACATTGTCACCACTCATAAAAGAAGCAGGGCTTTCCCCACCTCCTAATTCCCAATTCAATCGATCATTTTTTCCTTTAGCAATGCATCTCCAGCATTACTATAATCAACATCTCTGATTAATTTTTTATCAAACAAAAGTGAATAATTTTAATTCAGGAGCTGTAGTTAAGACTTCTGTTGTTAAGACTGAGACAAGAGCAGGATAGAGTCCAACTGAAAGAAAGATCGAGTCAAGATCAAGACTGAACACCAGCAAATCCTTTTCAAGGCCAAGCCTTTGCATCAGCTAGTTGGCTTAGTCTGTACATTATACCAGTGATTAGGCTGTTTTGTAGAAGAATTACTTCTCATTACACTTTGTGCATTCTGAAAGAAGCAACACAAACATTTTCTTTCTTTTTTTTTTTTTTTATTTATTTATTTATTTATTTTTAAACAAACTCTTGACCGAGACCTAGACAAGTCAAAGTACAAATGCCAATATTTCCAAGACCAAGACGAATACAGAAAATGTCTCGAAACCTAGTTGGGACCAAATCTCACAAGAGCAATGATTGATGTAATAACTTGCTGAGCTTCATATCTTCTCAAGGCTTCTGGTTGATTTGCACTTCAAGGTTTCTTTCATAGACCAGACAATCAAATCACACAAACATTTCATCACTACTTCAGTGAGCCAGACAGGCATTGATCCTCACAGGATGTGCTTTAGGCCACGCTGGTGAGCAGACGACTCCTGCTGTGAAAGAGCCTAATGATTTCATCTTGTAGTCCTACAGACAGGAGCCATAATCCAGACCAGGCCTGAACAGAGACTCCAGTCAGACAGTCCGATATTATAACTTCGTCTCTGTGTTATAACTTTTATCTGTAGAGAAGGTTACGATTTTGGCTATTGGGTTTTACAGAATAATATCTTAGGAGTGAGGTTGGGCAGTATGGCAATATTGTGATAGGTATCTTCAGAATCCCTGACCAGGATAAAAGTGGTTCCTGATGATGAATGAATAGACACAATTTTTATTTGAGTAACAGGTTTTATTAACTGTTGAGCCAAAAAATAATAATAACGTTGAATTATCCGTTGAGTTGCTAGATCCAAAGATCATTAAATCATTAAATGCTGAGTTTCTTCCTTTGAGGTACTTTGCCAGGCCTTTACTGCAGCCGCCTTCAGTTGCTGCTCGTATGTGGGTCCTTCTGCCTTCAGTTTTGTCTTGAGTAAATGAAAAGCTTGCTCAGCTGGGTTGAGGTGACTGACTCGGCCATTTAAGAACATTCCATTTCTTTGCCTTAAGAAGCTCTTGGGTTGCTTTCACGGTACGTTTTGGGTCACTATCCATTTGTACTGTGAAGCACCATCCTATCAGTTTTGCAGCATTTGACAGAATCTGAGCCGAGAGTATAGCTCTATACACTTCGTCCTGCTACTTCTATCAGCAGTCACATCATCAATAAACACTAGTGAGCCCGTTCCATTGGCAGCCATACATGCCCATGCCATAACACTGCCTCCACATGTGTGACAGATGATGTGGTATGCTTTGGATCATGAGCTCTACTTTTCCATAGTCCTTCTCCATAGTCTTCTCTTCCCATCATTCTGGTACAACTTAATGTTTTGTCAGAACAGGTCAGGCTTTTTTTTTTTAAAAGTTTTTTTTTTTTTTTTTTTTTAAATCAAAGTCTAATCTGGTCTTTCAGTTCTTGAGTATTTCCAGTGGTTTGCATCATGAGGTAAACCATCTGTATTTACATTCCTAAAAGCATCTCTTGATTGTAGACTTTGACAATGATACGCCTACCTCCTCCAGAGTGTTCTTCACTTGGCTACATGTTGTGAAGGGGTTTTTCTTCAACAAGTAAAGAATTCTGCGATCATCCATTTTAGCCTTCCAGAACCTTTGGTGTTGCTGAGCTTGCCAGTGCATTACTACTTTTTAAGAACGTACCAGATTGTTGATTTGGCCCCTCCTAAAGTTTTTGCTGTCTCTCTGATAGTTTTGTTTTGTTTTTTAGACTAATGATGGCCTCCTTCGCTTTGGACGGCATATTGAGAGTTCCCATGAACAGCTACCAAATGCAAAGTCAATGCTTGGAACCAACTCCAAACCTTTATCTCCTTAATTTGTCATGAATTAATGACGAAAGATGCCACATCTGGTCATGAAACTGCTTATTAGTCTGTTGTTCAATTACTTTTGAGCCTGTGAAAATGGAGGGACTCTGTTTTTTTTTTTGTTTGTTTGTTTTTTTTTTAAAAAAAAAAAAAAAAAAAAGACTGTAATTCCTAAATGGTTAATGCAATAAACCGTTTTTTTGTTAAACCCCTTGAATTAAAGCTGAGAGTCTACATTTTGACTGCTTCATTTCAAATCCATTCTAGTGGTGTACAGAGGCAAAATTACAAAAATTGTCACTGTCCAAATACTTATGGACCTGACTGTAACGCAACATTATTTCAAATATTTTTGTTTGGTGTTATTTTTTCAATAGTTATTACTTAATAATTACGTATACACAGTGTCCCTGTTACTTCCAGGACACTGCTCTCAGACGTCACGTTCATTTCCTCACTGTAATTTCTGTCGATTGCCTCCTTCACCTCCCTGAATCCCCGCTTTTTTGTTGTTAAGTCACAGGTTTTTTTTTTTTTCTACTGTACAGCCATTTGAAAAAAGGTTCTGTGATGGTTATTGGCTGAACGAGTTCCTGTGCCGGGTTTCACTTTAGCTAACGTATGTTGAAGCATCACCACTTCCTCTCGCTACTTCTGCATAATGCGCCTTTCTCATGAAGAAGAACAGCTGTAAGTTCTTTTTAAAATGGTCTTTGTTACTCTTTTTCTTTATTTGTGGTGTTCTTTTTCAGTTTGAAAATGTCCAGTGGGTTAATGGAGGTGAAAAGCTGTAGAATGTAGCCAGGCCACTTTTGCTGCCTTTCAAAAAAAACAAAAAAAAAAACAGAATATGACAGCTAAGCAGAAATGCAAACAGGAATGTGCTGCATATTTCACACATTTTTCTGTTTCTAGGTTAATAATACGTTACTGCACTTTCTAAAGGCTACTGAGTTTAATCCTATGTTGCTTCTGCTCATGGATTGTTGATACACACTCTCAGAAAAAGTTACTAACCTGTATCTTTCCTTGTTGCTGGGGGTGTACCATCGAAGGCGCATGCTTTGTACCTTTAGTATGTATCTCACCTCGAAACATGAACATAGTGTACTTTTACAAAATGATGTAAGATCCATATTTAGACTTTCACGACCACTGATAACCACTGTACTTGTTAAAACTTTAACCTAAAAGCTAATTAAAGGTTCACCCCATGCACCATCCCAGGTGAAAGATACAAGCTAAAGGTGCAAAAGGGGTATCCTTGGTGGTACCACCCCAGAGACAAGGGGGGGAAAAAAAGTACAGTTTGGTACCTTTTATTTCTGATCTGATGTCGTAGTGATGTTGAGCTGATGCTGGAGCTCACACTATGCCGTATGTGGCATGATGTTTTGATGCCCTATATTAGCATGTGGTTTGGGACATGGCCTGAGGTTGTATTTTGATCATCAGTACTATGTTGACACACTATTTAATACATTAGTATGCAGTTTGGGACTTATCCTGTTACCTGAGGTTGTATTTTAAACATCAGCACTACTTTGATGCACTATTTAATACATTAGTATGCAGTTTGGGATATACCCTGAGTCCCAAGGTTGGATTTCAATCATTAGTATTATTTTTAACACACTAGTGTAGTAGTGTAAGGTTTGGGACATATCCTGAGGTTGTATTTTAATCATCTGTACTCTTTTGACACACTAGTACATGAATATGCAGTTTGGGACGTATCCTGATTCCTGGGGCTGTATTTTAATCATCAGCACTACTTTGACGTACTATTTAGCAAATTAGCATGTGGTTTGGGACGTATCCTGAGCCCCAAGGTTGTATTTTAATCATTAGTATTATTTTAACACACTATTTAGTATGGTAGTATGGGTTAAGGACATATCCTGCATCCTGAGATTATATTTTAATCATCATCACTACTTTGACACACTATTTAGTATATTAATATGTGGTTTGGGATGCCTCCTGATTCCTGAGACTGTATTTTAATCATCAGCTCTACTCTGGCACACTATTTAATACATTATTATGTGATTTGGGACATATCCTGAGTCCTAAGGTTGTATTTTAATAATTCATTCTATTTGAACACTATTTAGCACAGTAGCATGTGGTTTGGGGCGTGTCCTGAGGTAGTATTGTAATCTTCAGTACTATTCTGATGCACTAATTACTATGTCAGATGTCATTAGTATGTGATTTGGGACATGTCCTGAGTCTTTGTATTTTAATCATTCATATTTTGTATGGTAGTATGCGGTTTGTGATGTAGCCTCAGAGAGAGCGCCAGCTTTCCTGACTGAGAGACAGGAAGTGCGGGGGGGCAGGGCGTAGTGTGCACACTCCTGATAACACACAAAAACAGTGATACTCAATACTGATTCTTGTTGACTCAAAGTTCCATTAGTGTCATGTTTTGATATCAGTTTGGGATATCACACCATACACACTTTCAAACCAGAGGCTAAAACACACACAGTGTGTGGAACACCAAACCACGTGGGTTCCTCTGAGAGGAAGTGTTTGTTTGTTAATGACACAGTTTAATGCAAGAACGTCAGCGTGCTAAAAAAAATCAGCTTTTGCTTTACCAGAACAGGATCTTTCTTCAGAGAGTTGTTTTGCATAAAGATGTTTCACACTGATTTAATCTCACTTAGTGCTGGTTTTATGCTGTGCTCTTTGTGTCATTGGACCACATAATGTGTGCTACTGATCGGTGGTGTATTTGTGGATCACTAACAGCAGTAGGATTGTTCACAGCAGAGTGTGTTCTTTGTTTTGTGTGTGAGTAGGACGCAGTCGTTGCTTGGAGCTTCTGTGTGTCGTGACGACAGTTAGTGCTATTATGAACGGCCAGGATTTCCAAACACTAGAGCATACAGGAATGATTGGAAATGTCCAGTTTATGTAGTCAAAGAGTTTAATGTTATTTCATCCGTATACACACATGTACGAAACACTGATATTAGACAAAATATTGATGATTAAGATCAGTTCAGGACAGCACAGTGCATAACCAGGGAGGTGGTTAATACAGGAGCAGCATCAGTATCAAGTACATGGTAGAATTAAACATGCTAATCTAAACAGACTGCAAAATACACAAGACTGTAAGCCAGAGGAGTGTGTATGGGAGGTGTGGGGTGTGTTTGGGTATGTCTGAGTCAGTGTGTTAGGGCTTTAGGCATTGAATGTTCAATTCAAGCTTGTTGACCTTGAATGTTCAGTTCAGATGAGTAGCTCTCGTTTATCAAACTGACATGAAGGAATTTGTTCATAAATTGTTTGCAGGGACATTTACGCAAGAAAGGTATAATTAATGAAAATCCAGTTATTTCAGAAAAATGTCCATATCCTACAAGTGCTCCAGAGTTTGTGTAAATTTACATATAAGGAGACTCCCTAATCTGGGCACGGTGGCTTAGCTGTTAGCACGGTTTGCTTCACACCTCCTGGGTTGGGGGTTCAAATCCCACCTCCGCCCTATGTGTGCAGAGTTTGCATGTTCTTCCCGGGCTTCGAGGGTTTCCTCCGAGTGCTCCAGTTTCCTCCCCCAGTCCAAAGGCATGCAGTGATTGACATTTCCAAATTGTCTGTGGTTGGCCATGTCTAGGGTGTCCCCCTGCCTTGCGTTCCCTGGGATAGGCTCCAGGCTCTCCTGCGACCCTGTGTAGGATATGCGGTATGGAATATGGATAGTTGGAGACTCTCTAATGTGAACCTTGGCTAATCGGCTTTCAGTCTTATAGCTGATGATGAGTTGCTGCTGTTTTATATATGGATAACACAACTGTCGATTTTAAATCGCTTCTTTATATAAGTTACACATCAATTTAACGAACATTTTGTGAAACTCAGTTGTTTCATATTAACAATTTGAAAGAATCAAATCATTAAAAATTTTTTAGTCAAATAAGACTAGCTGTTCAAATAGCACTAAAGTAATGGCACCCTGTAAAAGAAGTAAGAGTTGGTGTGTGTTTATGGTAGCTGACACGCTGCAGTGGATGAGCTGCGTTATGGGAAGATTCGCGCATACCATGCATACGAGGCGGTCTTTCAATGTTTAGTTATCATTTTCATCTCTCTGCGAAGTTTTGTAGGAGTTCCTAAATGTAAATCAGCTGTGCCATGAACATACTTGGTAATTTAAGGCTGATTGGCATTTATCAACATCCACATAAGTCTGAAAAATCAGCTTTAGAGACAACTTTTATTTCAATCTTTTGGGAATGTGTTTTGTTACCTTTGGCATATAAAAGAATTTACTCACGGCTTTACAAAATGATTAATAAGTGAGGCCCAGTGTTTGCTTGAGTGTTCTCTAGACCTCTTAAGTTCAGGTAAGTGACATGGGAGCTGTATGTATCAGACAGTGAGTTCAGGTTGATGTTGGGCAGAGCTTTAGGTCGTGTAATGTTCAGGTCAGGTGGATGATGGATGGGGGGTTTAGAAGTGTATAATTAGTTCAGGTGCCAAGATTCAGCCTGTACTGTCAATGAATATTCAATATTCTGTTCTATGCCTTTTAGGAATATTATGTAAGTGCTGCTTTACAGGAGGCCCTACTGGTCTTGTACTGGGTGTTAAAGTACCATGAGAACATTTGGCTGACACGTGGCTGTAAGGGAACAGTATGCATAATAAGTCCTATTAATAATGTAAAACCTTATGCAACCTCTCATTGTCAGAGCTTTTGTATCGCATTTCAGTGGAAGGTGCCAGATTAGGGCTATTATATATTTATAAAGGGCCATGAAAGCCATCAGAGAGATTCGACTGTGACCTGAACTGACCTGAGAAGAGTCAAATATTAGTATGATCATAAAGTCTCTGTAAATTAATGGGTTTGGGGTTTCGGCATACCTGGGGTTGGATTTAATTGAGTAGAGTGACTTTCATTGGTAAAAGATTCAAGCAATAAACATTTCCTCTTCTTTATGATAATTATGATGTGGAAGTATGAGACATTTGTGGCCTATCAGCAGGAGGCGGTGAAGACAATGTTGAAACCAGCCTGAATCTTTGCCACACACTCGACTGCTTAGAATAAACATTTAGATCCACAAACCACAACATTTAGGTGAAGTATTCTCTATTTAGAAAGTTCATTTAAAGGGCAGAACAAGACAAAACACATGGCTGGAGGCTGTAGACTTTAATAAGGCTTTGAGAGGTAGAATGGGGTCAGAATGTAACTTGGTGATTTAACATCAGCTTTAAAAATACATATTAAATCCAGAAACTCAGTTCTGTAATTGACAGGAAATGAGTGGTCGGAGATTAGGTGCTATTCCATCATCCTGCTTTCAGCAGAAGATACAGGGGTCGTCATCAGTTTAGCAGTAATACTGTAGGGGACTTTCAAAAGATAAACTAAAGAGAAATCATGATATAAAAAGAAAAATAGATGGAACCTTGAAGTACTTCTCAAGTAACAGCCATGAAGGAAGATGGCAGCTCTCCAGAGGCCGACACCACACTTGAGACATACTATGCTAAGGCCTAGTGCAATTAAACCAGCACACGTTTCCAGAATCAGTTTTCCATAATACATCAATACATCAGAGACTGTGTATCATCTGCATAGTAGTGATGTGAGATGGTACATTTGAAACCCAATTAAGTGAAAGTGTGTACAATAAAAACAAAATGGGACCCAAGATGTCACCGTGAGGTGCGCAGGTGTCAAATGTTGCACTACGTTTCAGTAAAATGAATCTATTATGCTATAGATACTATAGATGGGTGTCAAGATTAATGAAAAATAAAGTGTATTAATAAGGTTGGGCCATCACATGCAGCAAAACAGCTTTAGTGCACCTTCTTAACTCTCTAGAACTGTACTAGAGTGATGAACACCATTCTTCCTAAAGATATTCTGTCAGTTGGTTTTGTGATGATGGTGGTGCAGAGTGCTGTCTAACACATCACTCCAAAATCTCCCACTTTAGATCTGGTGACTGTGAAGGCTATAGCACAAGATTTGCATCATTTTCATCCTCATCAGTTCTTTCAGTGAGCCCTTGTACCGTCTAAGTGTGGGTGGTCATCCTGGGAGAGACCACGCCCACAATGATAGGAATGTTTCATCATGCTTATTGACTTATTGAAAAAACGTACTGTAATGATTTTAACAAGTGGACCCAAACTATGCCAGCAAAATAAATAAACGCTGTCAACAGCAGGGCAGCCACAAGTTGTTAATTTATCACCTAGTTGTAAGTCATTACTTTAGAAAGAGCACGCTCTGTGCTGTGGTGTACTCAAAAACCTGAATGGGATTTCTCAAGAATATATTACTTGGAAATAAGGAAAGCTGAGAAAAGACAGTACGCTTTAAATCCTTTAAAAGGACACGTAGTTTAGAGACCTTAGACAGAACTGTTTGTTATAAGATTCTGGATGTTTAAAGTGGGACAGAACAGTGCCACTGGCTAAGCTTTTATGAATAATGTAGCATGACCAACAGTGTATAGTACATCTTTAAAAAGAAAGTGTGAGATCCACATGAAAGGGACTAGTAGTAGCAGGCCTCATCTGCAAAACATCTGACAGATTGGGCAGTGCCACATGCTACAACTAGTATAGGAGGACTGTAAGTAATTAAATAGTCACAAGTTTCAGCAGTAGCCTTTGAAATAATGGTGACATTAAAGCTTAGGAAGACTTTCATTCAGCTTCAGTATCTGCTTATCCACGTCAGGGTCACGGTGAATCTGCAGCCTATCCCAGGAACGCTGGGGGTGAGTTGGTAATACACCCTGGATAGGATGCCAGTCTACTGCAGGAATTCTGAACATGTTTTTTCCCTACATTGATCTATCCTGTATTACATGTTTTCAGATTCCAAATATTAGTTTTTCATAGGCTCTTTTCTCCTTTTGTGCATGCTCGGTTGCACTCGAGTTCGTACATGACTGACCGGTGTTGGATTAATTGGGAGTTCATGGGTAATTGAACTAGCTCAATGCTTTAATTTTGCGTGCATGCCCTTTCTTCCTCGGCTGAAAGCCCCGCTGTTCTTCTCTGCTGACGCTGAAACCAATTGAGATGCTAGTGCTTATGCATTCAGCTTTCAACCTTTAATCTTGAATATGTGTGAAATGTGCCATGAGCGTGTTTCCACAATAATGGCAAATTCAGGATTTCGCTTTAAAAAAGAGGAACTGTGTATGAGCAACCCAAAACATGATGAAACCGTGTACCACTTGCACAGAGGATTACGATATAAGGCCTATTTTGCAACTTACAGGAAGTACATTCTGTAGTAAGTTTCTTGTATGTTTTTTTTTTAAAGATGATGAAGAAATGATCAAATATAGAATAAGCAGTGTTGGGGATAAAGTGATGAAAAAAGAAAGACATCACATTTGTTTTGGGGTATCTTTATGTCTTAGGTATTAACAAATGTATTTATTTATTTTAAACTTTCGTAAAATGGGCAAATTGCTGGTATGTACATGGTTGCGTAACAGCTTTATCTAATGTAGAAGTTGCTACAGATATATCGTATGTATGAAGGCTAGACTGAATGTACTGTGGTATCTGAAACCACTGCAGTGGCCAGAATTCAGACCTCTGATAAATGTCACTGCTGGACATTATCCATATTGGATTTTATCCAAATTGATATTGCAGAAAAGCAAGAGTCTCTCACTGATCTCATGCCCTCTAGCTTGTGCCAGTTTTGAATTTTGAATCAAATCAGTGCTACAAATTAGAGCATACCTCTGTTTCTGTTTCATACCTCTGTTTTAGTATAGAGCAACTTTCTATTGCTTCATAGATTGGTTGATCACATCCCTTTAACTCTGGGACAAAACTAAAGAAACAAACCTTGCCCACCAAACAAGTCTAGGCTGATCAACTGCATTTGGGAGACAAAGAATTAAATAAATGTGTTTTTGGATAAACTCTTTCTTTTTAGACATTCAGCGTGTCCACACAGATGCAAATATGCAATATTATAAAGTCCAGAGCTTGATCTGGAATATAGGATCGCTGTGCCATTGCAGCACAATATCTCTAATATGTTCTACTTATTATCATAAAAACATTTCCACATCAGTTAATCCCCAAACTTGAAAACCTGGCTTATAATGTTCAATTGTAGTTTTATAACAGGTCCCTCACTTTTATTAGTTATTAAACTATTACATTAGAGTCGATGTTTACTCTGCTTTGTATCCTACTCAGGTTGAACTGATGAAGATGCCGCTTGGAAAACTTCACGTGCTCCCATCAGACATTCGGTCTGTCACTGAACAGGTGCCAAATGGATTCCAGCCCCCTTAAATAGTTCGGCTGAAATTCCTTTAAAAAGAATGTGCGTGCAGAACGGGGGCTGAGGAGACCTCTTGTGCGTTTTGTTGCCCTAGTTTGAATAGGGGAATGCAAATGTTCTTTTGTTAACACTAGCATTCCTGGACCTGCAATGTACATTCAGGATTAGTCTATTTGATTAGTGCAGTCCAAAGATGATCTCTAATTAGCTGTGAAACAGGGTGAGTAGTCAGGTGGCCAAATTGTGTACATGACTTGGCACCAAACCTCACATCACGGGTAAACTTATTTCAAACCAGAGGGCCATTTTGAGTCTCTGAGCCGCTCTCAGTAATTAAAAAAAGTGAGACAGTTCGAAGAAATACGTACTTGCATATGAATAGTTTCCCTAATTGTCAACCATCAGCCTATCGTCTGCTCAGAGCTGTTTAACATAATAGTGGCTTCGTTTATTCATCTTCAGGCACCTGGTCAGGGTGGTGGTGGATCCCGAGCCTATCCCAGAACACTGAGCGTGAGGCAGGAATACACCCTGGATGGGACACACACACATTCACACACACTTTCACACCTTGGGGTCTACCAGCATGTTTTGCAGGTTGGAAGGAAACCCACAAAGACACACAGGGGAGAACATGTGAAACCACACAGACAGTAAACCAAGCTCAAGATTGAATGAAAGACCCTGGAGCTGTGCCATCATGCTGCCTCCCTTCTCCCTGAACGGTTGTAAATTCTCACCTATACCTATTCCAGGAAGCACTAACCCTGGTGTCGTGTAAGGGGGTCTAGGGGTGAGGAGGACACGTAAGAGGGACCAAAAATTGTCCAGGCAGTCCATTAACCTGTCAAGGGGCCCAACATTTGTACAGGCTCCCTTGCTGTCATTCGAACTGCAGCACAGGATCCCAACCCTGTCACTGTTTTTTCACATTTCAGTGTTTCCCCTGCTCTAACACACCCGCTTCAATTCAGGAAGGGCTGGGAGTCGAATCAAGTGTGTTGGAAGACGGGAAAAGTCTAAAATGTGCAGGACTTGCGGGGGGTTTTTCCAGGACTAGAGTTGGAAATCTATAAACTTAAGTGACTCGATTCGTTACAAGAGATTCGAGTCAGTTGAAGTGATTCAGTTAATCTCAACAGATTCGACTCAATCGAAGTGATTCAGTTAATCTCAACAGATTCGACTCAATCGAAATGATTCAGTTAATCTCAAGAGATTCGACTCAATCGAAGTGATTCACTTAATCTCAAGAGATTCGACTCAATTGAAGTGATTCAGTTCATCTCAAGAGATTCGACTCAATTGAAGTGATTCGATTCGTGCCAAAACGGAATCGGTTCTGCTGTTACACTGATTGAGTGTGTGTGTGTGTGTGTGTGTGTGTGTGTGTGTGTGTGTGTGTGTGTGTGTGTGTGTGTGTGTGTGTGTGTGTGTGTGTGCATCCCGGATTAAAACCGCCCCCCATGGAAGTCTGACCCGTGTCAGAATGAAGGATAAGGAGCTGAAATACAGCAATCCGAGCCGCTTTCGTGGTGCATGTGTCGGTTGAGTGGGCGGAGTTTATAGCTCTGATTGCTGCTTTCATTCTCCACTCACAGCCAGGACACGCAGAAGCTCGAGGCCGCATTCTAAACGTCTGTATGCTTCCTACACACGCGCACTACCTAGGGCACTACGGAATGCATTCTGTGCGTCACATGAGTGCACTTTGTGCTCCTTACGGAGGCGTTTGGGACGCGGCCTGGGTTTGAGCTCACAGTCTTGCGATGCCGTTGGCACAGCGAGCTGGTCGCGCTGTAGTTCAGCGCTGCTTCGTGTTCCAGGTGAATGTTACCCGATTCAGGATTATTCTCTTATAGGAATAGGGATTATTTTTAAATATATATATAATACGTGATCAGTTTTTGTCGTAAACATGGATTACAGGTAGAGAAAACTCCTAATAATTTTTAATTTCCTCCCAATCCGTAATATTGGGCTACTTCTTGGTGTTTTTTTTTTTTTTCGGTTCATTCTGGAAACTCCTTCGACGTTTCCGTTTAAATAGCGCATGAAATCCACCGAGATGTGGAGCAGAAACGATTTCGAGGATGGCCTGGATATCTATAAAGCGGGTAAGTCCCGGGACAGGTGGTGTTTTAGGGTTAAAACCGGGGAAATGATGGAGATTTGTCTCGCTCGTGCCTAACGGAATCTCAGCGCGCGACTAACGGCATCTTCTTATTGTTAGCTAGCTCAGTTAGCAAGGCGGTTTATTTTTTTTATTTTTTTGCATGTGGGCTTGGAAACCATTTTAATTTTCATTTACACTTTAATAAATTAGCTTTAAACCAGGCATAACTCATTCACTGACACGCTGGAGGTCTCTATCCCAATATTACTAGTAGTTAAAACGGATAAATAATTAGCTTGCTAGCATTAGCTGCATCATGTTATAGCTTCACTGGTGTTCATTTTACTCCTGCTGCACACCAGGTCAGCGACTGTTACACAGTTAAACACCATTTTAGTGTTTATTATTATTATTATTATTGTTACTATTTTGTATTTTGTGTGTTTTCAGGGTCAAACTAGCTGAATATTGCACAATATTTAACGCTAATGTTGCGAAAATCTGGCAGCACTTCCTCACTTCCTCTGCTGAGTTACTACAGTGTAATTAGCATCTGAAACAAAACTACATAAAAATGTTTGGGTTTTTTTCACAAATATGATTTGATTAGAGATTATACAATGCATTCTCAAGCTTTTTCTTCCTGTACATCCAGCAACATATTTAAATTTCACAAACATATCATTTTATGAACATAATCCAACTACTCAAATAACTGAAATATTAGGTCCATGATTTAAACATATACAATAATCTTTTGGTTATTTATTCCAGATGTAGAGATTTTATAACTAAGTTTTCCTCTCACAGATCACATGAAGTGTAAATTAATGTTTTTTATATATAAGGCTGCTTGTTTTTTGAGTTATAGAGGTTTAGGTTCATGTCAGTATCTGTCTAAACTAGTTATAAATTATAAATAAGCGTTACTTAAACGCTTGTGTCTCAGCATGGACTTCTCTAAAGCTGGACTTCTCTAAAGCTGGACATCTCTAAAGCTGGACTTCTCTAAAGCTGGACTTCTCAGAGACAAGAGTCTCACATTATAATTCATAACAGTTCTCTGGTTGTGATCACGCTCACATTGCGACTAACACAGACAGTTGACGATAAATTTCCTGTGAGAGAGATTTTTCTGATTAAAACCTGACAGTGAGCGCTGCTACGATGCTTATCGAAAAGCCGCCACGTTGTAGGATGACGCCAAGCTCGAGTACACTACAGATACAGCAGTGGTAACGGCAAAGACAAAACGTGCTAACGAACACGTAAAATATCCGTACTACTTCAAGCTCACTTTGACACAGCTCGAAACAACACAGCTCATTTGCATGTAGCGACGCCCACAAAACTCCATAAAAGGTCGTGTGCACAGACAGCTGGGGGCACGAAATGAACTATCAGGGTAACGGCAGAAAGACAAGTGGAAGTTACTTTGACTCACTTCTATGCCAATAAAAATATTTAATAATTAATAATAATAATAATAAGCAAGCGCTGAATCTTTCATCAGCTGAGGCATTTCTTTTACGGCTTACAGATCGACCCGTCCTCTGTTTATACACTGCCATTTCTTTAGGCATAAGGAAAAAAGTTTAATTTGATTTCTGGGTTCCAGTTAAGGAATATAAAAAATAAAGAAAGTGAGCCAACACAAACCCAGAAATTAAATTAAACTTTTTCATTGTGACTAAAGAAGTGAAGGTGTATAAACAGAGGTGGAAGGTGGAAGTTATTTTGACTCACTTCTATGCCAAAAAAATATTTAGGAATTAATGATAGTAATGATAATAATAGTAATAATAATAATAATAAGCAAGCGCTGAATCTTTCATCAGCTGAGGCATTTCTTTTACAGCTTACAGATCGACCCATCCTGTTTTTATAAACTGCCATTTCTTTAGTCAAAATGGAAAAGTTTAATTTAACTTCTGGGTTTGTGTTGGCTCACTTTCTTTATTTTTTTTATATTCCTTGATTAATTCCAATAATGTGAAATGACTTGATGGTACTTTTAGCCTCTGACCCAGTGAACTAGCATGAGGATGTGTTTCTGATAGAGACTCCAAAGCGCTTCTACAAGTCGATCTGGATAACGGCGTCTGCTAAACGCTGTAAATTTAATAAAAAATAACCAGTTTATTCCAGATATAAAAGTGCAGCAATCCATGCAAATTATATGATTTGAAGTCGATCAAATCGAAGTTTACGTTAGTTAGTTTTCTCGGTTTTCTCACCCTCAGGACCACGAGTAGGATACGAACGTTTTTTTTACGGGATGCGGAGGAATTTCCGGGATTTTCATGACTACCAGTTTTCTTGTGTAAAAGCTTGTGCTAATGATTTATAAATAAATCCGTTCATCTCCAGCTTGATAAATGAGGACCAGCGTTATCACAAATATCACACACACACACACACACACACACATCATACATACCACACTTTCACTTCTCTCAGATCTCAGCATGTGCCATGAATTGGTTCTAAGATAAAGACCGATATTTAACAATCGTGATCTCACGGCGTCTTAAATACAGACTGCGTGGTGACGTCAGTTTTGTACGATGTTTTATTTTTGCTAATTGCCTTCAGTCCCCAGTTTTTCTGTCCTAAAGACATTTTGGGGAAAAATATTTGGTCAAACCAGTTTTCCCTTCTTACAAGCTGCACACGGATTGAGTTTGTAGTGAGATTTGCACAGTTTATTTAATCTTTATAGAAGGAGTCTCCAGTGTCAGTGCTTTGTAACACTCAGAGGTAAAGATGTAACTTTATAGAACGTCGCTCTTTGCTGTGGTTCAGTAACAAGCTGCAATTTTTTTGTCTTATTAACGTGAAGAGAGAGAAAGAAGAGAAGCCGGTGAACGATTATGATTATGAACGATTATGTACATGATAACAGAAACTAGCTTGTTTCTTAAACGTCTTAAAACGGATAAATGGATAAAAATATGATGTTATTCTTTAATAAATAAAAAATAAATAATTGTTGCCAAATTGCTGTCGATTAAGAGATATAAGACACTTAGGGACGTGTTGATATTGGAAAATAAAAGTAACATCACACCATCCTATCACTGATTATTTTCCTGTAACTGCACACCCCGGAGTCTTTTACTCAGCACTTACTGTATACAGTTTACTGTGAACATTTTACAGGAGCTGAGGGGATATTAGTCTGAACACAGGAAGTGTGTCGTCACGATCCGACCGAATCGTGCAAGTTTAAGTATCACGTTAAAAAAATCTGAAGTATGCGTGATATCCTGAAGGAGCACGCCGCTGCCTGCTGTGCGATCGCCCGCGGTGGACGCTCGAGACACGCCTCACACATCTTCCAGAGAAAAAGTCTAGAGTTTATCTCATCTTTAGGGCGAGGAGCTTGTACGTTCAAACTTGTAGAAAAACACAGCAGCTGGATTTCCATTCGAACGTTTCGTAATAATTTTGAATTAATTCTCATAACGAAGCTTTGTTTACATCAACTACTGATGCACAAATCCTGAGGATTTAATAAGTGACCAGGGAGAAAAGACGACACTAATCAAAGCGCATGGCGGTTTCTCGCCTCTGCACTGAAGGAAAAGAGACAAAACAGCAGCGAGAGATTTGATGTTTGATGTTCGATGTTCGTTCATCTCCAGCGCTGATCCAGGAGCCACCGCTCTCTCACTCCAGATCCAGTCTTTACTCTCCTCTAACTTACCTGAGCTCTAACTCACCTGTTTCTCATTTCTTCCGTCAGTGTGTTTAAGCCGCACGCTTTCACTCGATTATTTGTGAGGTTTTGGCATTTCATTTTCATGAGTCACAGTCCTGTGCAGGTTTTTTTTTTTTTTTTTAAATCAAGTTTGTCATTGATTACGTTCTTTGCTTGATTGACTTTTTTTTGTACCTTTTTTTTTTTTTTTAAAACTACACATGCTTCTACATTCGACTGCCTCAGAGTTCACGACAGCTCTGTATCCCATTGAGTGTGGAGGTGATGATTGATATTACTTTTTTTGATTTTCTTGAAATCAAGAAAAACCTTAGTTTCTGTCCAAACACTAACTCACTGTTCTCTGTGGCCATGTTTATGTATAAACAGAACATAGCTGCACACTTAAGACACACATACAAATGTATAGATTTATTATAAAACAGCATGTCAAACCATTTTAAAGAAAGATACTATAAGTACACATTACAAGCAAAACATTTCCCAAAAAAATAGAGTATTATGTTTAAAAATGTAAATAAATTAATAGACATATAGGTCATAATTAGACAAAAATGTATTTGGACACTCAATAGTGACTTTATTAAAGATCACTCTTACACACTTAGTGTTGCCATCTTTTGTTTCACAGAACCCCTTGATGATGTCCGGGAATTGAATCAACCAGTTTCTGTAACAGTTGTGGTGGAAATTTCCTCTAGGTTTCAAATAATAAACCTTTAACTTTATCCACACTAGAGAAAATTCCATTTTCCCCCCAAGGTGTAGAGGTCTCTTTGTGTGTGAGGAGGTTTTATTGCCAGTTTATTAGGTCTACCTACTGCATGAGTCACTTTGCAGGTGTGCAACTGCACAGGTATTGACACGCCTCTGTCAGTGGAAAGAGATTGCTTTAGGACCAACAGTAAATGATAGATTTATACCACGTTTGTCTATAGCTCGTAACTCAAATCTGAAATTTCTACATAAATGTCAGCACGGTCTCCTCAACCCCGAGTTCAGCAAGTGACACCAAATCAAAATGGCTGCTCACAGCACGAACAGGAAACATGAGTTATTCTGTATATACAAGTATTTGCTTTAGGTCAGTCTACATACAGACATGTTCCCTTATTAAATCTATAACACTGACTATACAGTTGGCTGTTTCGTGAAGGTAAATATACATCGTGTACGTACATATACATGTATACGGAATATGTATACAGAAATAATACGTATACGCGATACTGAGGTTCCATTTCCGAGTTAATTTGGGGCCGGGGGCTCGGTGGCTTAGTGGTTTCAGGGGTTTCATTCGGGTACTTTGGTTTTCTCCTCCAGTCCAGAGACATGTGTTGTAGGCTGATCGGCATTTCCAATTTGTCTGTAGAGTCTGTTTGTGTGTGATTTTGCCCTGCGATGGATGGAGTTAAGTTGGACGCAGCTTTATCCTCAGCACAGTAGTGACACTAAACTTGGTGCAGAAATCTGTATTTAGCGCATGAGGAAGAATGTCAGCTATTATATTTTGAACTGGATATTATATGTAGTAGATTCCAGTGTTTTTGTGCCCACTGTAACTTTGTAAATTTGAATTAACCGGGTATATCGCTATGTGGAAGTATTAATATTACGTGTGACTGTAGCTGTAACAGAACTCCCTCCTGATTTGCGTTAAAGAGGACAGCCGTAATGACTATGTCTAACCACATTACACCCTGAAATAGCTCAGGTTAGCTGATGAAGAGTTAAAACCCGGGCTTATGGGTTGGTGTTACTCACATGCACTTGGCCTTGTTTTGTTCTTATATGAGTCAGGGGGATGAGAAAGAGCTGTAGTGTGCACACTGAACACTGAGAGTTTGGAATATGTTTAGATTTTCCTCTGCTTCCTCATCTCACTCTGCCTCTACTGAGTCAGAATCATTTCACGATTATGATCCACAGGGCTCAGGATTATGCAAGCCTGGTCATTTAGTCTCTGCACGCTTGTGCTGTGAGTGAGTCCTAACTGTTTGAATGTTTTTCTCCTCATGAGCACTGTTTCTGTGGTGACCGTGTCCTCTGGTTTTGCTGTCTAGGTTCCAGTGCGTCCTCTCCTGGGTGGGTGCCAGGCTGTGAGTCAGCATGGCACGGCTCATCCTCCATCAGCAGCAGTAACCGCGCCAGGCGCCACAGCGCCGCCTCCGACAGCGCCGACACAGGCATAGGAACGTCCTGCTCGGACAGCGTGGAAGGTAAGGGACCTCCTAAAGGTCATGCTCTTGACCTTTTCACATGGACCAACCTGCTGGTGTGCTTACGTTCAGAACTACTGAGTTCTCATCTGTTAGTGCGTTTGAATTAAAAAAACTTTAGCTGAGAGTCGGGAAGGGATGGGACATAAAACATAAGCATAAAATTCATTGGTCAGAGATACAGCGATGCGAAAACATAAAGAAACCTTTGCCAAGTTTATGTTACAAATATTAAATATTAAATATTATACCTAGCTTGTTTAAATATTTAATGTACTGTATCCAGCATTTCTTTTCTTTTTTTTCCCCTCTAAAACACTCTGCATTTTTGCGTGTCAGTTTAGCAGCTTGCATTAAAGAAAAATGTCGCAACCCAAAGAACAAGGTTTTTTTTTTTTTTTTTGTTTTTTTTTTTTTCCCTCAACTGCACTGAGTCTGTGAGTCTTTGGAAACGGACAGATGATCTCAGGACAGATGATCTCAGGCTCAGGCCAGTTATTTTAGTCCGCACCCGAGTGTGAAATGTGTTCTCACCTGCCTAAACGAAGGAGGAAAAACACACACCAGGGTTCAACTCAAAAAGACCAAATGCTGCGTATGTGAAAGCACCGAAAGCTGAGATCAGTGCTGTGATTAATTGATTATTACAAGTGATGCTCATTTGCTACGATCATAAGACAAATTCTTAAACTCTAAATCAGCTGAACTAAAGGGATGGTTGTGAGACAGCATCTCTGAGCATCAGCAGCAGTGACTAGAGCAGCTTGGTGTGTGTTGCTGTTGTCGTCTTTTTTATTTGTTTGACCTGAGCTGTGTGAATAGCAGAATCCAAACATAAGATCGTCCCAGATATCCTTTATGATCATTACAGCTATGTAGGCCAGCCTGTATTTTCAGTAAGCATTAATAGGCTTATATATATTTATATATATTTTTCCAGTACAGCACCACTGAGCCCTCTAATCCTGTTAGTAAGAACAGTACTACTGTCAGCACACACACACACACCCCTCACCCAACTCACACACTGCAGACTGGACCATAGTAGTGCTGAACAATATGGACAAAAAATGTGATATGCAACGAGGTGATAACGATATGAGACGTGATAAATTAAGACAGAAATATTTTTAAATGAATAAATATATGAATATGTTTTACTGCCGTTAATGTAAACAATCAGCAAAGACCTGCGATCATCATTAATACGTCTTCAGACAGCAGTATTTGTTATTTGTTGGCAAATCCCAACTAACCCTAACCCTACAGAAAAATGGAGCCTTAAGTATTGCCCTAAAAGTATATCTCAATACTTACTTACGTTTTGCTTTTTCCGACCCAAAGCACAAAACCTGAAGTTTTCACTATAATGATGAAAGTATGATTAATTGTTCAGCCAGAAACCAGTTTGAGGGTGGTTTTGAGGATGGTTTTCCTTTAGAACAACATCATTCACAAAGGAAAGTCATAGTGCAAGGAACTTTTGCCAAATATTTTAGGGTTGCTGGAAGGAATTACCTTAAATAGGCCAAATCATGATTCATATATCTGAAATGCATAAAAGTCATGGCCTGAAAGCACAGCATGATCTCAAAGCGTTACACAAATGTTAGTCATAACATTTACTTCCAGTCGCTGTTTTTGACCAACTGCAACAATAATTTTTGGATGGACTTTCGGGATTATTCTGTCACAGTTGTGGTCTTTTTGTACATGGAGCCTTTAGAGGGTAGAACTGAGATGTGGTCTTCATTTGTGTCCACTTTGAAATCTGGAGAGGTCAGAGGCTAGACAAACAACAAAGCGGATGTTTTTCGTAGCCAAATTATTAGGTCTGACTGAAAAGCATGACTGGTAACGACCTTAAGCATTTGGACGAGTTACAGTTAGTGCATGGGAAAAAGAGCCATCCTAAATGATAGAGCGTGTGAGATTAATAAGCAGATCGGGTCAGCGGTAGCAGTGTTACAGTCACCGTACTTGTCTGTGGTAGTGAAGCAGGAGCTCAGGTTTCATACGAAGCTCTCTGTTTCCCGGGTCAATTTATTGGTCTCTATCCTCAAATGTGATCACGAGCTGTGAGTAGTGACCGAAATAATAAGAGCCTGAGTACAGGTGGTGGAAAATTAGGTTCCTCTGCAGGGTTGCTCGACCTAATTCTTTGTGAAAGTGTGAGGAGCTTGGGAACACCTCAGAGTCAAGCTACTGCTCCTCTGAATCGAGAGGCACCATGTGAGTTGGTTTGGGCATCTTACAAGGATGCTCTCTGGTTGGCTCCATCTAGAGCTGTACCAGGCATGTCCTACTGAATGAAGACCCTGGAGTAGACCCAGGACCATACAGCTGGAGAGGCTGTATCTCACGGTTGGCTTTGGACCGTCCAAGGATCTCCTAGGAGGAGCTCGTATCTGTGGCTCAGGGGTGGAGAAATTTGACCCCACCAGAAAAATAATTGAATGAATAACTAGTGCAGTCCTGCCTAGTTAAGATTTACCACCTTTGAAAGTCTGTGTTGCTACACTAAACAGCTCAGATTGCTGATTGTTCTTGTTTGCCAGATGAAGAGTGAGCATCAGGGTGGGGTCTCAGCTTCAGCTGTACTCAATGTTTACCCAAGAGAGGGCTGGTTACTATAGGAACTTTTCTTGAGTTCATCACAACATGAGCAGTTGTCAGGTTTTAATTAGTGCTGGATGCGTTGAGGGATTTGAACCGTGAATCCCACAAAACATTGTGTCCCCACCAGTATGAGCTTTGTCATGGCCTGGATCTCTTGTCCTCACCCAGCTCACTCCCTCAGCTGCTAACATATGCAGAGAGCCAGCGGCACATTCACATTGATCTTGGCACGTGGACTCGGGCTTGACCATCAGAAATCAATGAATCAGTCACTGAAACGGCAAAGAGCCAGGAATAAAGTCACGTGCAGCATCTTGGGCTGTGGCCTAGATTTCAGTGGTTGTGCTTTTGCTAAAACGTGTGACCGCAGAGGATCCAGAATCGCTCGTATCCTGTAAGCGAGTGTTTCAGCCCTGCATGATCTATTATCAAGGTTTAAAACAGACAGCTGGCTCAAGAGGTATAGCAGATCTACTGTGAAAATGTCTGTAAATGCTGCGTAGGAAGCTGAGTCGTGATATCACCAGAAAACCTCTACGAGCAGAGAAACAGGGGTTGTCATTAGTCATCTCTAGTTACAGACATCTCTGAGGCAGAGGAGATTTAGGAAAGAGCACTGAAGTAGGTCAGATTATTTTCTCAAAGGCTGGTTTCACATTATAAAAATCTGCTCTTTTTTACTCAGATTTAAGTCACCTACACATGCGATGCATGCAACCATAAGGATTTAAATTCATTAAACGCTTTACTGTGGATGAGGATATCACTGCTGGGTCATCTTCCTTGCTCACATGCTTCTTGGCAAATGAGAGCCAGTAGTGGCATCAAAACAGCTAAAGATATACGTCAGGACTATTTTCGCCTTCTGATCCTAATCATGAATCACGTCCAGAGCAGTAGTCTTTGCGATGAAAATCTGTCGTTAGTTTTCTCTTTTTATCTCTGCTGACATGAAGGATTGTCTCGCACATATAACTTTTTTTTGTTGTTCTTTATGACTCATGCGACGATACTTAAATTTAATGAAACAGATCTTTGGAAAGAAAGATACCTCCTGTTTTAAATTCATAAACAGTGTTCAGGCAGTAGTTCCTTGCAAAGCATATTTTCTTTAAAATGTCTCAGATGCTGTGTGTCTGGTGTTACATGTGTTCTTTAATAAGAAACCTCTTTCTTTAATTTTGAAGAATGGTATTTCTGAGGTTCTTTCATCCAAAATCTTTCCTTCAGAAGGAATTCTGCATGCAGTGGCTGTAATCCACACGAAAAGCATGATATTTTGGGAGCTGCCACATAATCACTACCCTCAGGTTTACTAGTGGATTGGTCCCTATCAAACTCTTGCATAGTCTTTCGTTAGCAGCCTTTGAGAATGTATGCATGTATCCAAGTTTTTTTTTTTTTTCGAGTTTATTTATAT
The DNA here is from genome assembly GCF_027358585.1 of Pangasianodon hypophthalmus. Taxonomy (NCBI): domain Eukaryota; kingdom Metazoa; phylum Chordata; class Actinopteri; order Siluriformes; family Pangasiidae; genus Pangasianodon; species Pangasianodon hypophthalmus. Next base: position 16,554,462 of record NC_069728.1, read on the forward strand.
AAAATCATTTTCGGTGATTTTTCTCCTTAAGTGAGTTGCATGATGAGACAGCGGCCTCATTCCAGTTCATTAGAAGCCTGGGGACGTGTCCCGCATTGATGCCACTCCAATTTATCCAGTGTTCAGTCAAATTTCAGTGACCCAGGATACACAGAGGATCCCCAGGTCCCAAAACAATTGGATAACAGAGCTAGTGAGTTCCAGACAAAACATTTCTTAAAATGTAGGTCAGTTTAGCTAGCATTATAGACAGTGTGTCAGAAATCTCAGGGGCCTAGCTTGTCAGATGCAGGATATTTTGAGATCAGTGGGTTTGAAAGCGTGGCTGGTGTTTTGAAGGCAGTGAAGACTGATGCATGAGTTCCTTTTGCAGAAGTTGTGTAATGTGATAGACACCTTTAAAGCAATTGCATTTTCATTATAATATGTGTTCCCTCAAAAGACAAGAGTATGCAACTTTGACCCATGTTTGGTCTTGTCAGGATGGTTACTCAGAATCTCCATCTTCCAAATTAGCTAAGTGACCTAGAGCAAGACGCAGGAAATTCCTCTAGTTTTGAACCAGGCCGCCTGCTGACCCAACTCACTAATTATACCAATTATATCACTGAGTGGCAAGAGTAGCTTCCTCATAATTACCCCTGGGTGTCTATGGCTCTATTCGGGCATTCCTGAATAACACAGACCAGAACATTGTTTCATTCTCGTTTCAACATCACAAGCATCTGTGCGTCTGATGGGTGGGTATGGGAGTAAATTGGTGTGTTCACTCTCAGACTGCAAATTCACAGCTGTTATGGAGCCCCCGCTGTGCTAACAAGCAAACTCTACCCTCCTTTTACCACTGAACATTTACGCTAGGATGCTTGAGCCTGGTTTTGCTTGGAGGAGTAGAAAATCATCGTTTGAAAGAATTCATCAAAAATCTTGTTGTCTTCATCCTCTGTATTGGTCTGCTTAAAGAGGTTCTTGAGGTTCTCGTGTTTCCACCCGGCACTGACGCAATGGAGGTCGAGCCCAGGGCATCGTCAGGGTATCAGCTTGCACTGCGACGATCACCAGTGTTGAAAGGCAACCCAAGCCACATGACTTATTAGCCAGGAATACACTTAGAGGTGACCAACAACACGCCAGAAAGCATGCTAAAGAAGCTCCTAAAGCACTATAAATACCTCTTCTCAGAAGAGAGCCAGAACTTGTTGAGTGCATTTCTTCTCCTTTGTTGTGGACGTTCCAGTAGTAGTGTTCACTGGCAACACAAAACCACTCAGTACATTTGGCTCTAAGTGTCAAGAAACATGGATATGAAGCACCATGGCCTGGTTGACAGATAATAACTAAAATTTGCAAAGACTTCTCCTCAGTTTCAAATGGTCATCACCCCCCCTGGAAGTCCTAGCTACAGCACTTTAGTGAAGAGGTTAGCCTAATTTGGGATGGGTCAGGATCATGGTTCCCAAATCCCAGACCATTAGCTAATGTCCCATCTCAAGAGGAGCATCTGCACGAATCCTTTCCCCCAGAATAAGATTTTGGTTCCATTATACATTATATAGTCTGATTAGCCAGTTGGGAGTCACTTGTTACCATCAGGCAGGAGATGTGGTGGTAATGTAGTTAAGCCTTGATTGAAGGAGGCGTTATCTGGGTTAGTCCTCTCCCTTTTAACCCCCACCATGGAACATATTGACACACCAGCTGCTCTACACCTTTCTAATGGTGGGCTTTTAAGCTCTGAATTAGGAATGGCTAAGCAGCTAGACAGTGTTTCCACCTGCTCAGGGTAAAAGAGATTATATTAGGCAAATCGATAGCTTACAGAAATTTACTAGTTAACTTAATTTTCTAAAAACATTACATGAACAGGATCCCCCATTTCCTGCCTGTATTTCTGTGACACCTAGATGAAACAGCTACCCCATAGCCATGTAGCCGCAGTTACCCACACTGATTATGCCGCTTCTGTAATGTTTACTACAGCTGCTTTCTGTCTTGTTCCACTCTGCCTGTGTGTCTAAGGACAGGTTTTGGCTGATCTATGTTCCTCACACATGAGCTGCTGATGATCTGTGCATTTGTAGCCGTTGAGTGAAGAGTGTCCTTGAAGCTGTCTGTATTCTCATTAGATGTGAGGCAGATATGGTGCTTTCAGTCTGCTCTAGTGGGGCTAGAGAGTAGCCTGACAGTGTGGTATAAAATACAATAGTATGGTAACAAATCCGTTATACCACATTTTTTGTTATTTCCATTGCATGTGAGCAATGCTTAATCTGATTATGCTTCTTGCCAGATAACAGAGTAACAAACATAGCCACATGGGTAGAGCTAGAAATAGTGCAGATCATTTATTTGGTCAAATGTAAAACCAGTATTAAAAATAGCTAGCTAGTTTGAGTTTTCAGTCAGGGTTCACAAGTATAGCTTGCAAAATTTTCAGTATCAGTGTATGAACATTCCTACTGAGTACAATGGAGAGTTTGGCGCATCTCCTTTGTTCACTATAAATCAGTTGTCAACTAAAAAGGTTAAATCAGACCTTAAGTGTACTTTCGTCTTTCGTTTAGTCTGTTTTAAATCGAACTCTGGTGCATTTTCTCTTTGGTGGACCAAAACAACCCGAGAGTGTCTGAGAGAGGTGATCTCAGTCCGGTTTAACACAAACTCTGTTGTGGTTTAATTGCAGTGAGAGAGCGATTTGAATCAATCCAGCTGCAGGAAGTGAACCAAACATGTCTTGGATTTTGGATTGTGGGTGACATTTTCTGTAGATGGAAGCTGTTAAACCAAGCCAAGTGACAGAGCCATTGTTTTTTGGAGATTTTGACCTACGAAAAAGAGAGAAGATAAATGGTGGATGCGATAAACAGAATGTTTTAAAATAGTAATTTATATAATTTCTTTATATAGTACAGAGTACGATGTGCAGTGAAATGCTTTTTAGGACTGTCTGGTGACGTAAAACAGAGATGTTTTATGTCACCGCAATTCTGGGCGCAATTCTTTGGTTAGTAAAGATTTATCTCTTTCTGTCGCCATATTTCTGACCAATGAATGAGTTATATGAATACATTCTCAGCCATACACACCCCCTTTTGTGCTTTTCCTTCAGTGTGAAACTAAACCAGTAGTTTCACACTGCAGAAGATGAACCAAAATATCAATTTTGCATTAATTTGGATTCAGCAAATGGATTAATACATGTACAAGTCCCCTAAATCTTTTCCTTACTGTTATCATCTATCCTAGTATCTCCATCCTACAAGCTTCAGAGAAAGCATCCAAATTTCATTAATACTGCTGTGCTACAGGAAGTAGACGCAGGTACCTGACCAGGGTACGTGTAACTCTAGATTCCCATGCCGTGAAAACACAGCGTCTGAAGGAGTCTAGTATGGATCTGAAGTCAGTTTTGGAGCTTTGAGTTCTATAAAGGAAGAACCTGGTAGTCCTGTAGAACTGGAAGCACTGGACTAATCTCTCTACTGGTAGTCTCTCCTGATTGGTGGACTTTTTGTAGAATAGTGCAAAAGACAGACACATTGCACTGGGGATGCAGAGAAATGCGTAGAAACTGGATATCCGTACATTGTTTGTGGAAACACTGTACTCATTTTTGAGCTCTTCATTACACTGATTTAGTCAAAACCTAAAATAAAGCACATAATTATAAAACTTTCAAAGCTTCTAAAGAGCTGGAGATTAGCTCCTTGCTGTATGGTGCAACATGGCAAAATGTGTAGCTGGCTGATTACACTTGGAGCAGAGCCACATTCACATTCTGTGTATCCAGCCCTGCCTTTTTAATGGGGTGTTAATTCTAAACCTCTGAAAACACAGGCTCAGATATAAATGGCATGGGTGTGCATGGGGGAAAGTATGGAGACTTTCATTTTTCATTCTCTCTGACAAGTCAGTGTTGAAAGCAGGCGTGTCCGTGTTCATCGAGTTGCAAGATCAGGTCATTTGGAGCGAGTTCGATCACTCTGTAGAGAGTGTGTAGTTGCACTGGTGGAGATGACACAGTGCCTTTGTGCTGAACAGCTGGGTGATTGATGCTAGCCAGTACTGAGGCAGTGCTTGCCTTCTGCCTCTGTGTTTAAGCGCTGGCAATTTGGCAAAAATACTTGAATCATATACAATATCTGATCATCAATATCATCACCAACAAAAGCCATTGTAGGTTTAGAAACCTTTGCCTAACATTTACAAAAAAAAAAATTATTATCCAATCAGTTACTTTGTACAGTGATTAAAAATAGGATTGTAGGAACACTGACATCTGATGATGATAATGATACTTAGAAAAGTCTGTCATGTAAGGACTGGGCATGTTATAGGAAAATTATCCGAGACGAGAAGCGGAGATTCTGGTTCCATCCCAAAGTTGATTATTTTCCAATTCTTGATCTCTTGGGACATAACTGATAGGAGATAAAATCTGTGCAAGATGTTGTTTTGAAGGAAACGTGAGATGGTGTGTGTTCAGCCAGACTCACAAAACTAGGTTTAGGTTAGAAACTTTCTTGGATATTGTACCTCTTAGACTTTGTTTCTAAAGCAGAATTCAACTTATTCAACTTTAGATAAAAAAAATAATAGGTTCTAAAAAGTGTCTGATTTCTTTGTAGACGAAAAAAACCCCGCAGAATCACAGTTGAAATTTCACATTGAAATTTCTAATTCATGACCAAAACAAAAACATACTTAGAGACTGTAAATAAATGAGGTGAATTAGAAGAATGACTTCACCAGCTAATCCTCTCTCTGTGTGTGTAACCTTCAGCGCTAATTTACTTTCAGCCTGTTCATGCTTGTTAAAGCACTTTAAACTCATCCTTTCCATATGTTCTTCAGGATTAGCTTAGCCGTAAAGAGGCCCTGTACTAGACTTCTCTTCATTCTCGGAGTCTTGCATCTGTTCAGGAATCGACTGAAAGCAGTTACGGCTCTGGTTATTAGCTTTGTGAAGTCAGACATTAGTCATGAGGTGTGTATTAGGTTATCGTGACCCCCCTAGGGGGCAAATAGACAGTTGCTTAACTTCAGTCTGGAGCTTTTAATGGAAGCCTTAGAATGATGGTCCTGCCTTTCCGGCTGGTTTACCGCTGTGTGTGTGTGTGTGTGTGTGTGTGTGTGTGTGTGTGTGTGTGTGTGTGTGTGTGTGTGGTGTGAAGGAGGGACTGGATGTTAAGATGTCTCTTGGCTGTTTCTTTGCCACACACACTCTCATTTCCACTTCTGTGATGTCTATTAATTACACTAGCTGTAACACCACGTGCAGCTGGCATCTTACTTTCGCAGGCCTTCTACAAGCTTGTCCTGTGATGCAGGTTTCTAACCGTAACGAGCGACGAAGCTCAATCACAGGGACGCTCCACATAAACAAATTTTAAAAACCTGTGTTGGTATAGTGTAGCTTTCTGTTAAAACGTGTTAGTTTAACACTTGCGGAAGGAGTCTACAGTGTCAGTGCTTTGTTACAGTAAAAGGTAAAGCTTTCCCTCACAGGAAAGTCTAAGGACAGAGGATGTTGCCCATTGTGGCTTCCTGGTAACATCACAAGTGTTTTTTTTTTTTTTTTTTTTTTCCCTTTAAGGTCTTTTGTGTTAATTTCAAGAAAGAGACAAAAAGAGAGGCTAATGAGGAACTACCCTTTTTCGTAGATGTTCCACAGCATTAAATGTAACTATAAATGGATTAACAGTATGGCATTCTTTAATAAATAAAAAAAATGCACACACATACTCTATTCCGCTAGCGAGACGATTGATTTCATCCACTCATACTGCACTTCCGTCCTCTTCTCATCCTCCCATCACCGGCTTTTTAAAGCAGTATCTCTGTATTGATCCATATCCCTATTCTGCTTGAACGGAGCTCTGACTGTCCAACATCCTCCATTTGTGTCGGATTACATCCTTTTAATCGCCCCGCTCTTTTCCGCAGGGATGGTGGTCCGAGATCCAATAATACAGCCCAGTTTCCCATTTATAGGCTTGAAGGAGGGCCGTATCCGTCTCCTGATGTCTTCTCATTCATCCGCTGTCTTCTTGCTTTCACTCATTGTTTCATTCATAAGTCTAAAGCCGCGTAGCAGCAGCACTTCAGTCTGAACGCTTTATACAGCCGTCTTAATGAGGGAAAGATGATACAGAGGGTTATATAGCCAACTGTTCGCTACTGTTTCGCAGGAGAAAGATCATTCAGGAAGAATCAGAAAGATGGAGAGAGGGGAAAGACGGTGGAGAGGATGTGAGTCAGGGACAGGAAGAGGAAAAATCTTGCGTTCTTACTAGCAGTTCTTTCTTTCTTTCTTTCTTTCTCTCTTAATTTCTTTCACCTTCTTTCATGGTAGCTTTCTTTCTTTCACTCTCTCTTTAGCGCTTTCTTTCTTTCTTTCTTTCTTTCTTTCTTTCTGCTTTCTTTCTTTCTTTCTGTTTTGCTTTTTTTTTCCTTTGGTAATTTCTTTCACCCTCTTCCACTGCATCTTTATTTCTTTTGCTCATTCTTGAGGAGTTGCTGATGTGTAATCGGTCACTAAACTGATTTTTGTGTCTCCGTCACTAGGTATTGATGGCATTATGTTTTCGTTATGTTGTCTTTCCAAGATCGTTAGCGCGATATCTCAAGAACAAGTGATTGAATACGTGTAGGTTGTTCTTTAATAGCTTCCTTCCTGTTATGAGCTATATTTTAAGGGTATTTCTGGCATACAAAATAATAGTAGGAAGAAGGACTAGACTTGATGGTGGTGGAGGCATCACCATCAGCGTGTTGGAGTTCACCACCTCCCGCTCTGTACGTTACGGGGAAGCGACACTGATATCAGCCTGAATATCTGTGGAGTCTGTCAGAAGGCCAGAAATCCTGCCAGCTTCCCCAGGTGTGTGTTCAGCGCTCCTGTGTTTGAGATTGTTACAGAAACATGTAAAAGACGTGTTGATGCTCCTGGGTGTGGTTTCATGTGTTTAGACAGTAACGGTTTGATTCTGCAGAGGTCACCTTCACCGCCGTCCTCTCTGCTCCAGTTTCACCATGCTCACACACTCTGCTCTGGTTTCACCACGCTCACACACTCAGAGCGGTTGCATTAGCTTTGTGTGTGTGTGTGTGTGTGTGTGTGTGTGTGTGTGTGTGTGTGTGTGTGTGTGTGTGTTTAGGAACAGCGCTGGCTCTGTCACTGTATTCAGTGCGCCTTCATAAAGCCTCGATGTGAAAGTGCAGTGTAGCTGTAAGGACATGTTAGTTTAATTGTATGCTGTAGAGCTCAAGTGGGTCATGTGACTGCAGGGGGCGGTGCTTTGATTACACTAACACTGCTCCTAAAATAATTCGTACACATGTTCATTCATTCTTCTTTCACCTTTTCCTTCTTTTTGCACTTTTTTTCACTCTCTCTTCCTTTCTTTCACTCTTCTTTTTTTATACTTTCTTTCTTTTGCTCTTATTCTTTCTTTCTTTCTTTCTTTCTGTTTCTTTTGTTTCTTTTAGTAAAATTTTTCTAAAAGTCATGTTCATTCCTTCATTTGCATGTTCTTTCGCTTTTTTCTTTATTTCTTTCGCTTTTCTTTTGCTTTTTTACTGTTTCTTTCTTTGTTTCACTCATTGTTAGTTTTTTTTTGCTCTTTTTTTCTTTCACTCGTTCTTTCACTTCTTTTTTTCTCATTCTTTCTTAATTTAACTCATTCTTTATTTTGCTTTTTCTTTTGTTCTTTCTTTCGTTCACTCATTCTTTTTTCCTGTGTTTATTCTTTTTTTTTTGCTCACTTTCATTAATTCATTCATTCATTAATTTTTGACTCTTTCTTTTCCCTTATTCTTCATGCTCATGTTCACCCTACCCTTTCACCCTCTCTCTTTCACTCTTTTGCTGTCTCTTTCTTTCACTCAGTCTTTCGCTCTTTCTTTCTGTTGCTCTGTCTTTTACTCTTTCTTCCTTTCTCTTGCTCGTTTGTTAGCTCGACTTGTTTAGATTGTTTAGGCTGCTGGCTGCTGACCGATATTCCCGCACGTGTCTCTCTGACCTGCGGCAGGTGTTAGTGAAGGTGTGTTATAGTGTGTGTGACTCTCTCTGATCATCAGTGTGTTGGTTAAAGTTACACCCACACAGCCGGGTCACTGACCTGTCGCTGGGCGTCGTAGCGTTCAGTCATGTGGCTTGTGAAGTGTAAAAGTTTGGAAATTTCTGCAGTAGATAGTGCTGAGTGGCAGTAACAGAGCTGATGAGGACGAGAATGTTTCCTTACTGTGTGACATTCACATCAGACACTCATAGCCTGTGGTTTGTCGTGTATGAGTGATGCAATGCAGTTAAAGGACACTTGATGAGGTTGTTTACCACTTCTGGCCCTCTGTGGGTTTAAACTACATGTTTATCCTGAATAATATAAAGTCAAAATGGCCACCTCAGGACAGCGCACATAGGAAACATACCCCTCCTGTCAGTCTTATTCTTAGTGCGGTGCTTGGACCCCTTATGAGGATGGAAGCGTCTCCGCTGGTCTCTTTGGCGCCACACGGAAATGGACACCGTGAAATTCAGGAGCTGATTTTAAATACGTGTTAATGCATGTGGAAGAGCAGCAGGGTGCTGGTGTGTGTGGTCACCTCCATACACGCGCTCTTGATTGCTCAACAGGACAAGGCACATGACTGTTTCCTGACTGCACGAGTGAATTCACACAACGTTTGGGTTTGATATCGACCCATCCTGGGTTTGTTATGAGTTTGTCCATAACAAACACCTAAATAATTCTATAGAAGTTAAATAAAAATGATGATATAATATGTTTGTTACATCGCCCCACCCTTTAATTGATGTTACGCTGTTTCTATTCATGTCGCTGTAACCGGGGCAAGTTCCTTTGAGGAAAATAACACCGCTCTGTCCTTCTCTAACTCTTGGACGCCGTTCTCTTGTTACATAACCAAGCTTGCGTGTTGAGGCACTAAAATAAACATCTCTGGATGTGATTGGCTGAGCTGCGGGAAAGGAGAGTTGGCTCTGGGCCATGGCGGTTCATTTAGAGCCGCCGTGTTGATGTTGCTGGACTGCACCTTGTCGAGTCTTCAAGAGCGCCATATCATCTCAGAGAGTGTGAGGAGTGTGTGTGTGTGTGTGTGTGTGTGTGTGTGTGTGTGTGTGTGTGTGGTATTTCACACACTGCACTGATGGAGTACAGATAAAGCCTCTAAACACTTGCACTTCATGTTGTATTGCGTGTATTATAATAAGAACAAGTTAAGTAAGTTACTGGTTATAACCGTTATATAATCAACACAAGGATGGTGTGATGCAGCTCGATGCAAAGTAGAGTTAATGAAACCACCTTGAAGTTGATTATTTTCCTACAACTGCACAATGTTTTATTTGTCTTATATGACAGCAACAAGACAAATAAAACAATTTTTAATTAAAAAAAATGATATACCATGAGACATCAAGTCACGTGTGATTTCAGTCAACCAAACGAAATGCAGAACACGGTGAATTCAAAATATGGATTGTGTACATTAGACGTTAGGGGGAAAAACAGTTCTATGGAAGTACATACGAATAGTACTTCCTGAAAAGAAGCACAAGACGCAGCATGTGTGAATTCCTTTAGTAATAAAGGAAGTGAAAAATGTTCAAAATAAGCTTCTTAACTCCTGAAAGACCAAACGATCCACACCCACAGACATAAAATCTGCCTGTGCGTGTTTACCGTTAAATTATTCAATGCTTCATATTTATTTATATTTATATTTACGTGACTGTGTTCTGCTGTCACTGTTTGTTCGAGAGAGAGTGAGTAGAAATAATAGAATGATAGATCGTAGAAGCAGAAATGGAGACAGAAATACCGACTCAGCTGTTGGTCCTGATTAGGGAAGTGACTTTTCTCTTGCAAAGCGTTGCTGTGAGAGTGCGGCTGGCCTTCAGGACCATCATGCTGCCCACCTGTAGGCCACCAGCGGTGGTTTTTCCTGGCACTAAACTGTGAATTGCTTTAAAATGCTTGTAGCTACAAATGCGATCAGGCATTATAAATGTATCTCCGTAACACATTATTTTGCTTTTGTTTGTGTACGTGTGTGTTATGACTACGACGCGTGTGTATGCGTGGGTTCACCTGAGCACGTGCGCTCTCAGTTCCCCAGCTGCTGCACAGCTGCCCTATGAGTCCTGAATGCTAACAAAGAGCCGCATTGTTCAGGCGCTCTTTCATCCACCGAGGTGAAAGTACACAGTAGGTGGGTCTCTGAAGTGTGAAAGTGACTTCCTGAAGAAAACTCAAGGAATTCCAAGTCGTGGTCAGGATTATACGGTTAATGACAAAGTCTTAATATGCAGACGATGCAGTCGTGGAAATTCTCGTACGCAATACACGAGTTCACAATTTATCAAAACAGCAGCTCTTAGTCTAAGGTCAAATCACAGGTTTATATTAGTGCACTCATAAAAGAGACCTCCTGAAAACTGGACATGCACACTTGCTGCTTGGAATGATAACTTTCACTTTGTTCTGACTTTATCTCTGTGAGCTTTGCGCTGTGAATTTGTTTGAGAGTTTGTGACTCCAGTCATATCATGAAGATAGTGCAATGTGAATTATTCCAAAACCTTTGGGATTTGTACGTGGATATATGCGGAATGGCTGCTGTACCGGAGTGGTGTGTGTGACATGATGAGAGCAGCATTGACAGCAGTGTTTCCTCTGGCCCTCATACACTGATAAAACCTGTCAGCTCTGTGTTCACTCTCTTCATTACACCTGCACACTGACTGCTCATGTGGCTGCTTTCCCGTAATCCCTGATCTCTATTTATATTTAAAAAAAAAATCCCCTGAGAACCAAATTACAAAGGAAATACGTGTATTTGCCCTAATACGACTTCACAAGTCACTGACTTAGTCATCTGCGTAGAAGAAAGCAAGCATTTCTTAATATGTAAGTGTTTTTCTAACTAGAAAATAACGCACATGAGGGTCTTGGTGAGATTTAGTTAGCTACAAGCTTACAGACTTTCAAGTTCGTTAGCTAAACGACCAAATTTGCTAGCTAGATGTGAAGACTTTTTTTTATCTTTTGAAGGGAAACAGCAGTGATTCTCATTTTTCTCTTTAATTTTTTTTTTTTTAAAGAACAACTTTACTTAAGTAAAAGTTTCTCTCATATTTTCTGTCTGAGCTTAAGCTAATAAATTAGATATTTTCTCCAAACCTTTTTCAAGCCCATATTTCCTAAGGGTGCCAATAGTTCTGCATTAAGAGATTTGATACCTGTAATGAAATGGTTTTAGACTTTTCCTTCCGTCTTCCTTTATATTCTGTGATTAATATCATCATTTCCACTCATTCTTACATTCCTCTTTGTTGTTGCGTTTGAGTATTAATTACTTTTACAAATTTGGCATAATTATAACTGATCATTTGGATGAGAGCGAAAGAGAGTGTGTGTGTGTGTTTGTGTGTGTGTTGCATATAGTCACGTGGTGTATCGTTGGGACCTCAGGTCTCAGTGTAATGCCTTTGAACCTGGTATTGTGCCAAGTACGGTGCCCGCACACACACACACACACACACGCATCATACTTTATTCATGAGAGACACCGCAGCTACATGATACTGACACACACTCCATGTGGAGCAACGTCACTCCATCATAAATAATGTTTCAGATAGGGGTGATGTAATATCGCTCGTGATAATAACTGGTATAACTAAGACCAGATTTTTGCTTTGCCTGAGTTCGTTGTCAACCTGCTAACATCCGTGTATCTCTCTTTTTCCCCTCCATCCAGACCACTCCAGCTCGAGCGGCACGCTGTCTTTCCAGCCCCTCCGCTCGCAGGGCTCCATCCCCACCGCGCATGTCATGCCATCTCCGTCCAGCTCCAAGCTCAGCGCCCAGTCGGTGCCCGGCAGCCCGTGGAACAGCAGCCAGCTCTCCTCTCCTGTCTCCAGCCCGCTGGACATGAAGGACCCTCGCCCCGTGCGCCGCTGGTCCTCCCTTACTCGCTTGAGCGGCCAGGAGAAAAGCGGCAGGACATCGTGTCACCCGGACGCCCACGGATCACTGGACCGCAGCCTGCTCCACTCCCGGGCCGACTCGTCTCCGCTCAAGCCTAACACACTGGACCTGAGCTACAGTGCCTTACCCGAGAGCAGAGCCTCCCTCATGATGCCCAGGGGGCACCAGGCCGTCGGGGGGTCACCCATCCAGCCCAGCGTGAGGACGCAGATGTGGCTGAGCGAGCAGATGGAGTTCAGACCCGAGGGCGTGAGCGCGTGGCTGAGCGAGCAGCAGCAGCGAGACAGGATGAGGCAGGAGGCCGAGCTCTCACAGGTAGGAGAAACATTCTATTTAACACGACCGTCATGAGCAGTCCGCAGTGCATGAAGGCCAAAGGCACCTTTCCCCCTCGAACACAGCTGTCTGCTCATGCACACATGGCTAGAAATATCTAGAAGGTCAAACTTGCTCTTTTAATTTGTATAGTAAATATTGTGCTGCCCCCTAGTGGACAAACTCCATCCCAGCACCATCAATGCTTTAAAATCCATTTCTCTTCCTTTAGAAGCAGGCGAACACGCACCTCTTCACCTGTAAAAACTACCAAAACATTAGTTTAATATGCATACAATCATATTTTGCCTTTTTATTAAGCTTTTAATTTTATACAAGTTGGCTAATATATAATATAACCCTGAAATTAATTTTATCTGTTTCAATAATTTAATTTTATCTGTAGGAAGTTAGTGAGAATTTTATATACGGATTTATTTATTTATTTTTTGTAAAATTATACATACCAATATATAAAACTCAATAGAAACATCACAAGTTGGCAAAAAGAAACATAAGCGGTGGCTCAGTAGGTGTGATCATCAGTGGAGGATGTTTATTTGCAGTTTAGTTCACTTACACCTTTATTCTAATCTCTCTCTTGTGTATCTGCTGACATTTTAAAATCAGCACACTCGTGAATGTACAAACAACATCGATTACATTTCTACAGAAACTATATACAAACCAAACAGTGTAACATCAGTGTAACATCAGTGTTTCAGGTTGTAAAATGGTGATTATTTTCTGTAATCGAACAGCCATGTGTGTTTCATCACTGTACACCACGTTTCACTCAGGCAGCTTTCTTTCTTTCTTTATGATTTGGAGACCCATCATGGCCACGTTATTACATTTCTTAGATCAGAGGTCATCAGTCTGAGTCCTGGAAGGCAGCGTGCAGCACAGTTTGATCATTTCAGCTCTACCACACATGACAATGAGGGTGAATGACATGACAAAAATACTGCATTAATATACTTAAAATATATTTCAAGATATTTACTTTTGCGAACTGCTAAAAAACAAACAAACAAAAAAAAACAGTAGTGAAGCATAGGGCTGGGTAATATGACAATAATATCGATATTGTGAACAATTATATCGCAATACTCTTCTGAGATATCGCAGATTTTGGTATAAATATTTTTTAATATTTAAAATAGAATTAAAACTGATTGGTTGCTGATTTGTTGTTAAAATTTTGTGTAGTAATATGTACAGTTTTTTTTTTTACAGCATTTATTTTTCCTTCTTTTCAGTTAAATTATTTCAGTATCCTACAACTCAGTCATGATGCGACACTATTGGTTTGCTGCTGTTTTTATTTTTTAGCAAACTTATTTTTCATATATTGTGTGTATATATATATATATATATATATCTATATATATCTTTAAGTATCATGATATATGACTTTTGTCATATCACCCACCCCTAGTGCCGCATTTAAAAGTTTCTGTGACAAGGACGGTTTTAAAGACATTTCATTTGACGTCCAGACAAATAAAACACTTTAAAAATGAAACATTTGGTACACACCAGCTGTTCGTCACCATGAGTAACAATCGAGTCTTATCACCCAGCTCCTAGTCAGCTGAATCAGGTATGTTTGAGAGGCAAAGTCGATACCCTACCCATGTTCACTATGTAGTGAGAAGTTTTATCATCAGACCAAATCGAACAGTGTAGCCTAGGGTCTGCAGATCTCCCATAATGCACTGTGCAGTTTATAGGGCATTGGGAGAAGGATGGAGGAGTGGAATTAAAGACATTGGTCTTAGGGTTTTAATCACTGCAGTATAAACATCACCACCAGATGGTGCAAGCGAGTAGGAAGCCGTGTTTATCACTTACGTGTCTTAAGTGCTGTTCGGATGGATAAGATTTTCAGACACAAGTCTGGTAAGAATTGAAGCCTGAGGTTTACGCTCCTGTTACATACACCAAACTGATCGTATTGACCTCTATTATAAGCACATGTTGTAAGTCTTGTGGCTGCACAAGTTGTGTTTGAGCAAAAGGTCACATGACCATGACATGTATGTAAGCTTTACCTGTGCGCATGTGGAGCTCAATAACTTCCCTAAAACCCCAAAAGCATCACTTCTCTGAAAAGTTATTTTAAACGTCATCTATATTTTATCTGACATGACGGATTCAGACCAAAATCCCAGAGATACATTGGTAATAATTACATTAGTCCACCTCCACGTATAAAACGAATCCAATCCAAATAGGGCTTTAAACTGACATTTCTGGGTAAAACAGCATGTATTAGTGGGCTTTGGGTTTTATCCCTCAGACTTTGACTGGCTTATGAAAAGTGGGCGTCTCAGCATGCCTTTGCTGAATGGTTTTTATTTTTTAATCCCGTCCGTTATTTTCACAGTGACGTAGCTAAAAGTCTGAGGCTATTTAGAGGCAGGAAAACGTTTAGTGCTGCACTTTAGTGGAAGATTATGGACAAATTAGAATTGTTTTTCAAGCACAATCTGAACAAGGATGTGCGCTCTCATGGTAAAAAGGTCAGTTTTGATTTTAGGTTGTCGTTAAAACACGCACATCTTTTCCACATAAAAGACCTCCTACGTTGCTTTAAGGAGCACTTAGTCTTAAAGCGATGCATCAAATTGCGATTTATAAAGTGAGAAAGTGGAACAGACACTCAAACAGACAAGTCGTGTGAGAGAGAGAAAGAGAGAGAGAGAGAGAGAGAGAGAGACCGATGCCTCTCCCTCTGTAGTAAATGTGTTCAGGCCATATTAAGTCTTGCGTGCTTGGTGAGCAGCTCAGCTCAGGTCACATGAGCTTGACCAGAATGAGCATGAGCAGCAGCACGATGACGATGAGCAGGAAGTTGAGCAGCAGGTTGAGACCCCGGTTGTTGGTGAGATCCATGGTGAAGATTTCAGAGCTGGTGTGTCGGAGCTGGACAATCGCAGAGTGCGAGCTCGCAGTGAGGCACCGTGTGGCTCAGGGACAGACGTGCTAAGCGTGCGGTGCCGGGAGGAGGACGAGGTTACACCACGCTGTCCATCCTTCACACATGGAAAGAGCTAAACACCATCAAAAAGGACAGATAAGAGCACAGCGTCGCTGTTCTTAATAAGGAACTGCTTGTTTGTATGCCGACATATTCGGTGTCTGACTTTCACATCTTTACTTTTGCCCAGGAGCAAGAGTCTGTAATTTAGACATTAAGTTTAAAGTGAAGCTTTTTTATACACATCAGCGATTTCAGTTGTCCAAGATGGCTGACACCTTAACATCTCGGCATTCAGCTACACTCTATAGTTTAGTCAAAGTTTTTCTAGTAACGTCTGTTCACGTAGCGGCCATCTTGGCAACACAGTTATTTTTCAATCATATAAGATCAGGCTCATATCTACATTAATGGGGAGAGACCTTTAAACCAGAAAGGGCTCGACAAAACGTTTTAACCCCGGTTTTAAGATAGCTGACAAAAATGACGTCACTAATTTGTGGCTCAAATAACACAGAAGAGAGTTTTTCAGATTGCTTCAGCTAGCGCACATGCGCCAGTGTAAGAATCTGATAAGCCAGATGTTTTCTGCTAACATCGTAGCCACCAAGGCGACTGGCTGTGTTTACTGAGGGGCGGGGCTTATGTAGTACAGCAGCCATGTTGAGAATTACACATTGCCCCATTCCTAAAGTATTTGAAGCAGTAGACATTCTCTGGTTTAGTTTATAGATTACAGTAAGTCACGCTTTGTCCTGTTATATGGAACAATAAACAAAAAAACACTTACACAAAAAAATCAGTGACAAAATGGAATAACAGTTTCTTGAATGAATATAAATGAGACCAGTTGTTTGGACAGATGGCAAAAAGTGACTTTTTGTTGACAAGGTTATGAGAACTGTCATGGTTTTAGAAATGTGTGAAAAGAGAAAAAAAATCATTTACTAAAAATAAATAATGCTTAAATTAAACCTAATTTGCCACTAGTTTAAGACAAATTTATGAAAATGATCTCTATTATGTTTAAGGCTTGACAGTATTACAAAATAATCTTGATATTATGTCACAATACAGTTTTGTAAGATATTGTTAACATGGTCCGTTTATTTCAACCGTTACAAACTGGTTGGAAGCAGCTGATTAAATTTTGTACTGAATCTTTAAAAACGTCAAATATTTCTCTCCTTTTTAACGTTAAATAATTTTTCTAGATAATAAAGTATAATCCAACTCGTATGCCTTGATATAGATTATCATAGAACTATCTCCAACTATAGTGATTATTAACTATTAGTTAGCTATATTAGCCTCATACCTCTCAAGCAAAACAAAAGAAGCAAACGTCAGACACCAAATGATTGACTCCATTGCGTTTGCACTTTATAGTTAAGCTTTCCAGCGTGAAGATTTGTGTGTTTAGTTTTACACACTAATGTGGATTAATCATAGCGTGGTGGGGGGCTTGAGAAAATTGCAACACATACACATATTCATATCTTTGAGTGTTTATTGTAGTCTTATTAATATTCAGTGTCACATATGGGCTAGTGCAGTGCTCAGGCTTTGAGTCCATTTCTCAATCCTGGGTTGTGAGCTCAGGTGTAGGGACAGGGAATGTGGAATCGGTTCTGCTGTCCTCAGACTCCCACAATTCCCTGCTGCTACCCTGCTGGTGTGCCGTTATTTGATAGACAGTGTATTATTTACAGTGCGATGAAATTCATGCAGCATGCAGTCACATCAGATAGACAATTAAACCCCTCCCCCTGCTCTGGCCCCACCCCAAACCCCTCTCTGACTCAGTCCATGGCCCTGATTGGCCACAAGGCCTAGTCCCGGCCCCTCCTCCAGCTCACATTAGCAAGACGATGATGTAGATGAGCAGCAGGCAGATGAGGATGAGGCAGAAGTTGACGAAGAGGTTCTGCATGTTCTGCTTAGCCTGCTGTGGAACCTCCATGGTGGACGCCCTCCTGATGGCCGCACGGGTTATGTGCTGCACCTTCTCCATAGTACGCTAGCACTGTACTCGTGGGGTGCTGGAGGTGAAGTGCACACACAAACACACACACACACACACACACACACAGAGAGAGAGGGAGAGAGAGAGGTGTAGGAGTGCAGGGTGTGGTGTGGAGGTGCTCGTAGTGCTCGTGAGGACAGAGGTGGTCCAGGAGCTGGTGGAGTCCACAGAGCTGATGGAGGGAGCAGCAGAGAAGCTGAATGAGTATGCATGCACACAACATGGGATCAGACATGCCACATTTACATGCGTGTACAACATACTAAACTGTGCATAAGCCTTCAGAAAGTTTTGTTTTGAAAGAACTTTTCTGTAGGTTGTTTGGTAACAATGAACCAAAATCAAAATTATTCACCCAAACTGAACATTATGGCACTTATTATACATTTACTGCACTTATCCAGAGCGACTTACATAAGTGCTTTGTTGTTATCAAAAAATATAAAACATGTGTCCTCATTCTAGTACCCTGGAACATATCCCCCTGCTGGTATCTTGGAACATACCCTCCTGATAATACCCAGGAACACATCAACCTGCAAGTACCCAGGAACATGTCCCCATGCTGGTACTCTGCCACGTATTCAATTCAGTTTTATTTGTCTAGTGCTTTTAACAGTGGACATTGTCACAAAGCAGCTTTACAGAAATAAATACATTCAGGATATAAATTGTAAATATATGAATTTATCCCTAATGAGCAAGCTGGTGAGGGAAAACTCCCTGAGACGATGTGAGGAAGAAACCTTGAGAGGGACTAGACTCAAAAGGGAACCCATCCTCATCTGGGTGACACCGGAGAGTGCGATTATACACAATTCCCTTCTACAACTGTGTGCTTTCCACATGCTAGTACCCTGAAACATATCATTACAGTAGTACCCTGGACTGAAAATTGACAACCTGAGACTTAAAATCCTAGTGCTGGTAATATTATTGTTAATATTTATTATCTTGTACTTTTTTAACAGTTTATTTAGCTTTTTATGCTTTTTTATATCTTTACTGAAAACTGATTTATTTAAGTTTGGTATTAATCAGTAAGTAACTCGGGTAACTCAGTAAGATGCCTTTTTTTTTGGTCTTATTAACTTTGAGAGAGAAAAAATAAAATGCTGGTGATGGAACGATCGTTTATAGCTGCTATGATGTAAACGTGTCTTGGGCATTTCACAACATTAAATGTAACTATAAACAGACAAAAATATGACATTTTTTAAATAAAAATGGTTAGCCAATGGTTATATATATTTTTTATTGTTTACAGAACATGTCATACTTTTTATAGTTATATTTCATGTTGTTAGTGCTTTTTTTTTTTTCCTCAGCGGGCTTAGTGATCATATCCAGGCACTCGCTTAATAAAAACCAGAAAATAGCAAAAATGTTTCAGGAACGCAATTCAGTGGTGGAATTTTGGCACTGAACGTTTCTGTTGTTAGTTTTATGCTCGTTTTCTAGCTGATGAACCCAGTAATAAAGCATTCTGACAGTTTTCACGTTAGAGTCATGACAGGAGCTGCATTTATGTGTGAAGGTATGCAGAAGATCCTAGAAGTCTAATGTTAATCCATCAGTATCTAACATGTGGCCGAGGGCTTGATCCAGCTCGCGCTGAAAAGAAATAATCTCTGGGTTTATAGTTTCACGCTGAAAAAAAGACTAAAAGACTAAACAGTAAATCACAGTGCTCCTAGGCAGATTGGGTGCAGCTGTCAAGTGCTTTGCTAAAAGATAAGACACTCCATTATGAAGACTTCAGTGTTTGTGTGGAGAGGAGCTTATCTTCCTCTCTCACACGGCTTTACTTGGCTCCTGTATGGAGCGAGGGCCTCATGAGGGAACGTTCCCAGAGTCTCCAAAGCCTCACATCCTCAAAAAGGCCCCGGCTGACGCTATCGGCCACGCACACTAAAGGTTATTCTTAGGAACGACCTTTGACTATCAGCAGACAAAATGTGGCTCCATCCAGAACTCATCGCCTCCGTTTTACTGGCTATGACACGCAAACATGAACACTGCCAGATCCCTGCTATCGCTGCACATCATCTCTGACCGGATGTGTTCATGCTTGTGTGTCACTGGTAAGTGTTTAATTGATTGCATGTAGTTTTCTAGTGTTTGGCCCCCTCCACTCACCGATTTAGAGATTAACCAGATCTTTAAGGTATTTTAACGAGCTTAAAGCGATTTCCGCAATTTGTCTCTTTTAGGGCGGTTTTATTTGCCAAGCCTTGTGCTTTAAAAAAAAAAAAAAAAAGGGAAAGGAAAAAAAAAGATTAGCTTCTTTTCCTCTGTAGGGTTAGTCGGTTCTGAGCAAGCACAGAAACATCCCCATGTTTATGTTTGTCTGTGTGTGTGTTTGTGGTGTTGACGGCTTCATCATAATCACCCTGTCAGAGCGGCCTGAGAGAGTGTCGCTGCAGCATGATGCATCACTGCCTCCTCACACACACACACACGCACACACACACACGAACCACTAAAGTGTGTGTCAACAGCGTCGCCCAGAAACATTCCAGCACCCAAGCAGAAAGTAGCTTTAGGCGATAACTTCACTAGGAGGCTGTGAACTCTCCCAACACACACTTCACAGGCCGGGAAAGCGTACCCTTACATGGTTACTCAGAGCAGACTGCAAAGCACGCTGCTAATATGGCTGCATTTATTTTGAAAGTGTTTCAGAGCATCGCTTGGCTAAAGGCAGGAGCTCTTCATCATCTGAATGTCTACTGAGTGCCAGAGAGAGAGAGAGAGAAAAAGTCTGGCTCAAACCGAAGAAGGAAATCCAAAGCTGCAGATTTCCCAGACCCGTGCGGGTTTATACGTGCTTTATATCCCCGCTGTTCTGGCAGCGTTCCTGCACAAATACAGTCCTCTCGAGGCAGAGGGGAGGGGTGCGCGACTGCACACTGAACTTTCCATGATGGCATGACAGAGCAATGTGTGGATTTGAGAGCCATCATTACAGCTCACTCAGAGGTTGTTACTATGTGCTTCACGCATGTTACACCTTTCTCTTGTTGTTCTCCTGTCAGAAATAGGACGTTCAGCTAACATTTTGATGTAGGCATTAACGATAGAAATATGCTGCGTGTTTAATGCTTGGACTGAGATTTGTGCTGGCACTGAAGCTGAAGTCTGCGCAGTATCATAATATTGGCCTCCGATATGCAAATGACTCCCAAATCTCCAAATGTTTGGACCTGTAGACGCTTCTGATTTGTATTTCTGTGTTTCAACTAAAATAATTTTGGTCCACATAATAATAAATGATATTTAGGGCTTGATCAGTGTTTAAGTACATGGAAGAATACACACTGTAACGTCATACACAATGTTATATTATCTCGGTCGATGTGTTTTCTGTCTGTTTTCTTTGAAGGTCATTTACAGTTTGTCTTTTCCTTATCTACATGGGGGACTGTGTGTGTGTGTGTGTGTGTGTGTGTGTGTTCATTTTGTGATGCAAATTAAGAAAAAGTGAACAGATTCCCTTATGCTTGAATATCATATAGCAGATACTCAGCTGATGCAGTTTTTTTTATTTATTTCACTGATCAATATTTTATATTCTGATTTTCTGTTCAGTAAATTTGTCATCCCAAATTTCATCCACCAGATATTCAGACTAGCCAACGTTTTTGTATAGTTGTACTTGGATGTATGTGTATCATCAGCATGTGCTCAGTGACCAGTGAGAGTGTGTATGTGTGTGTGCGTCTTACCTGAGCCTGTAGAAGCGAGGCCGCGGCAGTGAGGTCCAGCCTCCGCGGGTGGGTTTTACGTCCTCGCTCCGGTTCACACACTGCTTCAGCGGCTGACAGTGCGCTCTGGGAGTTTTGTTCAGGATGTCTGAGAGTTTATGAGTGAAAGAGCGCAGAGGGGTGGAGAAATCAAGGGGATGATAGCAAAACGAGATGCGTAGGAGGGGTCTGATCTCTCTGGGCTCTCATCTCACACTTTTGTTTTCTAAGGCCTGTTTTTTTTTCCTCAGCTCAAAGTAGCTTTTAAATTAATTTCTCCATAAAAGGATCGGGGCACTGATTTCTCTGAAGCTAAATACAGTCTCTCAGACTCTCTTTGTCCCGTTTTCACACTTATCAGAGGTAATCAGTTTGAGAATTGAGAAGTTTGTTATTAATTTTGCTGTGCAAATTAGTTTTGCGTGTTGTGCTGATGGTTAGGAACAGCAGGGGTGAAATCTCTCGAGGCCTGAAGATTCAATTTAGAAGTGCCATGATGTAATTATATCAGTTGGTGATTCTTTATACAGTACTGTGCAAAGGTCTTAGGCACATGTAAAGACATGCTGTAGAGTAAAGATACCTTCAAAAATAATGAAATTAAATGATTCTACACTAAAAAAAAATACTATAAAGAGCAGTAAACAGTAATAAATGAAACAAAGTCAATATTTGGTGTGACGATCCTTCACGTTTAAAAGAAACCCAGTATCTCCGGTGCAGTGTGTGCAGTTTTATAAGGAAATGAGCTGGAAGTGTTACTGAGCATCTTGCAGAAGCAGCCACAGTTCTTCTGGAGACTTTGACTGTCGACTTGCTTCTTATTTTTGCAGCGAAACCCAGCAGCCTTCATTATGTTTTTTATCTGAAACGTGGTCTCTTATGCTGCTTTCTTTACTGACATACAAACATTTTTCTGTAACATTTAATTTTGTGCTGGAAAACTAATGTTTGGAATCTAAAATGTTTTTGTACTGAACCAATAATGTAGAATCATAAAATAAAAATCTATAACAACGTTTGTACTAAAGAAAAATAGGGTGCCTAAGACTTTTACACAGTACAGTACATCTTTATTTTTTGTTTATATGTCACACTTTAATATTTTGCTACATGTTGCTACTTTTAAAACAGCTTTTTTTTATTCTTCATGTGAAAATCACTAAGCTTCATGCGTTTATGTAGTGTTTAGAAAACCGCCAGTTAAACCCCGAATAGTAAGCACTTCTATACATTTTTTAAATTGTGTCTCCGTTCTGCTATGGTTGTGTTATGGTTCATTTTTTGTCTGTTGTTCAGCTTTTATGTTTTTTTTCCCATCCATTATGTTGTGAATTTGTTCTAGCATGGCTGGTTAACTTAAAGGTTAAATTTTATTCGTCAAAAATCTTCCCATGAATCCCTTAACGAACACTCTGTTTATTCTCTGACTGCACACAGTACTTTCTCATTGTCTGTTCTCCTGCTGGAGGATTAACGTAAGTATTCAATTGATGTTGTAGCCAGATAAGTGTATGCTTTGCATGACCTCTTCCACTGACCTTGTCCACCCACCTTTTTTCCTATTCTTGACCTTTGGCTTCCAAACAACTGGATTCCAACTTTTACAGGGGTTCTCCTGGGAATGTTGTCACTGAGTTTTTCATAAGCTCCAGAGACAAAAACAGCTCTGAGCTTCCTCTTCCTTATAAGGTGCTTGGCACTTTCAAGCAGAGCGAGTTCCAAGAGTGCATTTTTAACCGGAGAGGAAGGGTGATCAGGACACCGCAGTGGCATGTGCTGGCTGTGCTTCCCCTGGATGAGACAGTACGGTTTTTGGCACAGGTTAAACCCCCGCAGCTGAATCCCAGGTACTCAGAGACAAGCGTACGCACTTGTGTACTGAATACCGCTGTTATTGGCTATACTCAGAGAGCCACTGGAGAATGGAAGATGGAAGTCAGAGGCACGTCATCTGAGTAGGGTGTTTTAATCCTTTGAGCCATGAGTTGGCTAAGCCATGTCCGCCACTTGTCCAGCATGACCTACAGCAGCTCGTCTGCACCATCCCTCGTGGTCAAGTTCTTATTGTTCATTATCATGCCTTGCAAGCCGAGTGTCAGTTACGCACACCATTATGCCCCCCCGATGGAAAACGCGAAGGACCACCGGCGCCGTTTGTGCAAGACTAATGGAGGGCACGGCTTACGGAGTAGCTCATTAAAACGGAGGCGCTGTGGAAGGATGGCTGTTAGAGTTGACCTTGTTCAGAACGTTCCTTTGTTTATGGACTGTTTACTGCTAG
Source organism: Pangasianodon hypophthalmus (assembly GCF_027358585.1). Lineage (NCBI taxonomy): Eukaryota > Metazoa > Chordata > Actinopteri > Siluriformes > Pangasiidae > Pangasianodon > Pangasianodon hypophthalmus. The sequence goes on from NC_069728.1 coordinate 16,577,836, forward strand.
CCGTGGCTGGTTTGTGCATTCACAAGTCCCAGCCTTGCCCTTTGGCTAGTTTTAATGGTACATCTGCTTATTAGCAGCAATATATTTACGTCGCACCTCTTCACTTAGCTTAGTGCGCAGAGCCGCTCTGTGCCTCACCTGTCATCATGTGTCTCATAGCAAGGTCATCTCGGGATATCCAAAGCTCTTTTTGTGTATGCCTGTGTGTACTTGTGTATCTTTGAACACTTCAATTTTGCAGTTCTGTTTGTCGGGTGCAAAAACCTTTCGATTCAGATTTAGTAAAATCCCTACTCTTGTGGTGTTGATTCAAGGACCTGTTAATTGGCTCATTAGTTGGATCTGGTGTGTTAGAAAAGGGATTTTCACTTCCAGTCCTTGGCTCACTGCCTAATACACCTAATTATTCAGATGAAGAGCTTGATTAGCTCTTGGAAACTAAGACTAACTCTTCTATGTTCAGTCTGATCAGAGCAGTGTGGGCATGCCACTTTGCATAATTATTGACTTGGCATCTCCCCGGGGACATAAAGAATGCAGCAACAGTGCCAGTGCTAGAAAGGCAGCTGGGAATGGCAAAGAATAATGTTTCCACAATCAAAAGTCGTGCGGTGTATTTTATACCTATTCCTAAGGGCATGGTCATTTCAAAAGCTGTAAAATGAAGTGCGTTTTCTTGCTGCTTTACCACTTCCTGTTTATAAAGCTACACAGATTAGCACAGAGCCATTTTAGACAAGCATTTTAAAGATGTAGCTTAACATTATTGGCACTGTGGCAGCTACAGGCTAATTACCCAGAAGTCTGCCTATTACAGACCTAAGTGTACACATCTAGGGAGACTGGTGAAGATTGTGACCATTGTTTCGTAATCTGCTGATTACTAATTTGGCAGTTTAAACACCAGTGCGACGTAGAACTACTCGCAATTACCACATGTAAACTATTGAACTGAAATGCTACCTTGCTAAGAATCTTTTAGGTTAGTAGAACGTTTTCTAAATGTTATAGTCTTGGGGACTTTTGGTTATAAGAACATCAGTCTGAGAACATATTATATGACATTTGTACTTTTGGTCTACCTGGTAGCTTTCTACCTGGGAATGTTTTTTTTTTATGGCAGATGTTTCTAGAATATTGTAGGAATTATTTTTTTTTTTTTTTTGGGCAACATTACAGCCTAATTACCTTGGAACCTGTTGAATACTTGCTGAACGTTCTCTAAAAGCTCAGTAGAATGGTGTAAGATGGTTGCTCGGGGGCAAGGAGGCAGAGTGAGCGAAAAAGAAGTCTCACTTTCTGTAGCTGTGGTAAAACCAGTAGCTGATGTAAATAAATTGCTAACTCTGACATCATGTCTTTCCACAAGAGTCCAGATAAAGGTATGAAGAAAACGTTCCTATTGAAAAGACTAGCCTAGTAAATATTATGTTTACCATGAAAGATGTAAGCTTGATCTAATACAATATCTAATAGAAAGAAGCTAATTATAAACAGGTTGATAAATACAGTAGGGATTATGGGTATCTTTTACACCCCAAACCATTTTCGTACCAAATTTAAACTCGTGCTCATGAATAAAAGAATGAGTAGACTGGCATCACCAACCAGTTAAACATTTCCAATTAGTCTCTAGGATCTGACAGCCAGAGATGATGCAGAGCTCCTCACCCACAGATGAGTGTGTACCAGGCGTCTATAGACACAAGGAGTGAGTGGCACCAGAGCTGATTGAGTTCACAGAAATGGCAGCAGATTAGCTGTGAGGTCTGCTTCATAGTGAGGCTCTGACGAATGCTGATCAGTGAAGAATGGAAAAGATCTTCTCTCAGTTCACTCAAAGCAGTCACACTAACCTCCTCTTTTATTCGCTGCTATTCAGCTCAGGTTCTGTAAAGTTGAGGTGTGCATAGAACTGGGATCCTGCAGAGCCTGACAAAAAATGTTTTTACTGTCATGCTAGTGGTCAAATTTGTGGTCAGTATTTTGCAACATAGAAACAAGGAGTCAAACAAAATGAACTGTTGAATTGGCTGGAATTCTTTTGGGAGCAGACGGGATTGGTCAAAATTATTTTGGGAGCAGCCAGGATCTGTCAGAATTCTTTTGTTAGCAGGTTGGCTTGGTACAAATTCTTTTGGGAGCAGGTGATGTTGGTCCAGATTCTATTAAGAGAGGGTGGGATTGTTCAGAACTCTTTTGGGAGGAAACAGGATTGGTCAGAATTCTTTTCGGAGCAGGCAGGATTGTTCAGAATTCTTTGGGGAAGAGACAGGATTGTTCAGAATTCTTTGGGGAAGAGACAGGATTGTTAAAAATTCTTTTGGGCGGAGACAGGATTGGCCAGAAATCTGTCAGGAATGGGTGGGATTGGTCCAGATTTTTTTCGGAGAGAGCAGGGTTTGTTAGGATTCTTTGGGGGAGAAGGGGGATGGGGAAAAATTACTGTTTTGAGAGTGAGCAGTATTGGGCAGAATTATTTTGGGAGTAGGCAGAATTGGTCGGCCTTCTTTCAGGAGTGGGCTGAATTGGTTGGAGTGCTTTCAGAAGCAGGTGGGTTTGTTCAAAATTCCTTTTGGAGCAGGTGGGAGTGTGATGGGAGTGTGTGGGTTTGGTTGGAATTCTTTTTGAGAGCAGGGGGAATTGGTCAAGATTCTTTTCAAGTGTGGGTTGGATTGGTTAGAATTCTTTCTGGAGAGGGCCTGATTGGTCAGAATTCCTTTGGGAGCAGACAGGCAGGTCAGAATTCCTTTGGGAGCAGGCGGGTAGGTCAGAATTCCTTTGGGAGCAGGCGGGTAGGTCAGAATTCCTTTGGGAGCAGGCGGGCAGGTCAGAATTCCTTTGGGAGCAGACGGGTAGGTCAGAATTCCTTTGGGAGCAGGCGGGCAGGTCAGAATTCCTTTGGGAGCAGGCGGGTAGGTCAGAATTCCTTTGGGAGCAGGCGGGCAGGTCAGAATTCCTTTGGGAGCAGGCGGGTAGGTCAGAATTCCTTTGGGAGCAGGCGGGCAGGTCAGAATTTCTTTGGGAGTTGGTTTGTATTGGGATTCCCACTCACATCTCTACTGTAGAGACTCTGGCTTAATTTACTGCATCATGGCCTACTTTCTATCTCAGTATTGTTTCAGCCTGAGCAGATTTGATCTGTCATCTTAAATATACATCCAGGCACATTTATGGCATGCAATGAAGACCTGTGAACGAGGCTCAGAAGTCGTATTCTTATCCCTGACCCTGAGCTGAAACAGCTCATAATAGGAAGCCTGCTAAACGTGTGCATGGACCTGTGAAATTTATTGTGGTAAAACTTCCAAGGCCTTGAACTATTTTTAGCTCTAACAGGCACACACTCGTTGTATCAGGTGCATGATTGGGAGCTTGGTTTTACTGTGTGATGTGTGTGCTCTTGTTTAGGGAATCTGAATCAGGAATCGTGAGCCATCCCAATGGAAGGCTTGGCATTTAGCATTTTTACTGCAGCCTGGTGTAATGAATGGGCTTCAGCTCTCCAGCAGCTGCTGCTGGTTCTGATTGTTGGCAGCACACAGGGAGAGACAGACAGACTGATAACCGGACTTCCAAATTCATGAAGCGGTTAGTCAGGAGGTTACTGCCATGGTGGGGTCGCGAGCAGAGATATTTATTCCAATTTGATTTTTGAGTTCCCATTTGGTTTGAAGCAGAAAGTTAGCTAATTGGCTGACATCACATATTGATTTTCATTAACTCTAAAGCTTTATGCTGTGTAGAATTAAATTTGGATGTGGAAAATCTGAGTTTGGAATGACTTCATTTTCAATCTCCATACGTTCAGGCTGCAAAGTGGGAAAAAACATGGATGCTTCCCTGAAAGCTCATCTCATGTTAGCTCTATCTGAGCATCAACACTACTATAATCTCTTTTAAAAGTAGAGAATTGGAACTTTATGGTGTCAAAAGCCATGCTGATCTGACATTATGTGCTGAACTCTGTCCAGATTTTTTGTATAGAACTTTCAGAGTCAAGGTGGCTTTCCTTGCTGTAGCTTGGAAAATCCACGTTACAAGCTTCAATCGATCACAGCATTAAATCACAAGAATTAACTCTTTGACTAATCACAGACTCAGACTTGGATTATGTAAATGCTGTGTTTCATTAAAACACCCAGAAAAACTCTGATTAATAAACGTTTATGAAATGTTTATTATGATGTGGGATCCACCAGTCTTACCCAAAAATCTAGCTAAACAGGAAAAATGAAATGAGCCGGCTAGTTAGTTAACTCTCTAACTAATGTGACACAGCCCAATTAAATATTAAGACAATCTGCAATATTAATTACTTCAATTCATTATGAGATATTTACTGGGAAACTCTGGTACTTATAAATATTCAAAAGAAACTTTAAACACCACATCTGAATAAATCAATGACAAATGTGTCTTGGTGTGTAAATCTCACGGTTGGGATTAAAATGTTGACATATTAAGTGATACAGCGACATTAATCCAAAGAGGGCGGATGATTTTTTTTGTTTGTTTGTTTTTGGTCATTTTTGTCATCATTATTCATAAATCCTACATTGTAAATCAGCTCCCAAACCAAAGGATCCAGACTGAGGATGACTGTGTTGTCCTACATGGTAACATGAGACATCCAGAATGGCAGTGAGCTGCGAATCCTGTGCTCAGCTGTTAGCAAATCTGCTCCTGCTCCCTCCTCTCAGCACAGTTCCCACAAAGCTCCAGTCATTTCCAACATGGCGAAAACACCATTCCAATAACCTTCATCATGTCAATCTTTCATCTACCCCAGACTGTTTACAGTCATAAGTGACAATATACACAATAAAGTATGTGTTTATTGTGTGGTAGTATGTGAGTTTTTCTCTCAGTTTCCAGTTGGCAAAAATTGATGTTTAATGTATATGTATCTTTTCTAAGATGCTCACACCTGTAATGAAAAATGTGCCAGAAGTAAGTAGATAGATAGATAGATAGATAGATAGATAGAAAGAACATGCATCAGTAAGCATCAGAATTAAAAGAAAAAGTAGTAAAATAAAAAAAATGTATACATTTTTCAATATTACATTTAACTCCTGAATTTTTAGATTTTAATACTTAAAATTATGCTTGTGGATCTTGTGGATTTTGTTGAATGCCTCCAGCACAAAATGAACTCTAGATCATTAAAAATAATCAGATTGTTAAGTAGATAGTTAATTTAGTATTTATTCAGGGTGTGTTTCTGTACTTGTGTGCACTGGATAAAAAAAAGATAAAACTCTTTCCAAAGAAAGTTTCTTTCCATCAAAGGTACATTTGCTCTACGCCAGGGGTTCTTAACCTGGGGGGCGGGGTTTGTCATTAGAGTAACGCTAAAAGAGATAAACGGAAGATAGGCTACCGTCGATTAACATCCGAACATAATCAGCTGTTTTAACCCAGCGAAGTACGATGGCTGTCCAGGGGTAATATACTGAGTCACCTTTGTGAGGTGTGTGTTTTGTGTGTGTTGGGGGTCGTGACATAATTTTTAACCCCAAAAAGGGGTCGCACTAGGAGAAAGATTAAGAACCCCTGCTCTAAGCGATTTTAACGACAATAGGTAATTGTGCAGTGTGTAGACAGGGTGTGTCCTGAGTGGAAAGTGTGTATATAATGTAATATAATTGTTGTAATTGTGGTGTTGTGTGTTGTATAGATGCTGGGTGGAGCTCCTCTCCCTGTGAACACGCTGGTGAAGATAAAGGAAGGGCTGCTGAGACAGCGGGAGCTGGAGATCGACAGGTGAGCGATGATCTCTTCCTAACTGGGCTTGTTGAAATGTCAGAGCCTCCAGCCAAAGAAAATGAAATGAACTGAGGGAATTCATCTGCACCCCCTACCACATCACAACGCTGCGTGGTCGCATGATGACGCAAAAGCATCTGGCACGATGTATTCGCTAATTTCACTTTACATTCAAATCTCGTGTCCTTAACCGAGAAGATCCGGGAGAGCGAAACGGGCCGTCTGGTTTCCTCGTCTGTGTGTGTGTGTGTGTGTGTGTGTGTGTGTGTGTGTGTGTGAGAGAGAGAGAGAGAGAGGGAGTGTGAATGACAGCGTGTTGACGTGCTAGTGTGCGTGGTGAGGAATGTGCACTCCTGATTGCTGGGTGACCTTCATCTCACTGGCGCACACAAAAACGCTCGTTTGTGTTACTATCCTTGTGAGGACCTCTCACTGATAAAACTACTAATGCAGCTAATTAATTCTACGCTACACCTAAATCTAATTCGAGTCTTAACCTCAGCAACCTAAAGGAAACATTATTTTTTCTTTAACTTTGTAATCAAAGCAGCCAAAGATCAAACTGTCAAATATTCCTATCCTTTTAGGTTCATTTTGGTCTCCATCAAGGTATAAAAACATGCCCACATACACACAGACAAAGTGGGTTCAGCTCACAAACTGGCACCGTCACAGGGCACACACTTGCAAACACACACACAGTATTAAAACCTTGGCAATGTCACACATCCATTTTTTAAAGTTACACCTGTGGTGCCGTCAGAATCTCTTTCACCGTTTTATCATTACACCTCCTTCATTTGATGACATCTCTCATATTTTGCTGAAAGGCAGAACAAGTCTGAGGGAATATGAGAGCATTTTATCCCTGAGCTGTTCTTCTATCTTTTAGAAATAAATGCCTGAAGGTGTGTATAGTGCAGTATATACTCTGTAGAGTGGATGAGGATGTAGTGCTGTTACTCTATTTAATAAACTCGAGAAATGTTTGCCATAGCTCTAACGGTAATTTTCAGGCTTAAAGTCACACACACACACACACACACACACACACACACACACACACACACACACACAGCCTTCAGACAGTATTTAACCTGGATGCATGTGTTCACAATGCCATGACATGAAGTTTTATATACAATGGCTTGCAGAAGTATTCTCCCCATTGCACCTTTCCACATTTTGTAGTGGTACTTCATTCAGATTCTGTGTCATGAATCTGCACAAAATAGGCCTAAAAAATCATAGCGTTTGCAAAATTATTTATCAATAACAATGTGACATCCCTAAATTAGTTCTGTTGCAGTTGAAGTACTATCAGAAGTCACATAAATATTTGTATGGAGTCGACCTGTGTGCAATGAATGTCATATGATCTCAGTATAAATACACCTGTTCCTGGAAGAACCTAAACAAACAACACCATGACGATCAAAACAACAACTGGACAAATTTCTGGAAACGTGTCAATCAGGATTTGATTCTAAGGAAAATCCCCGACTTTGAACATTGAGTCGCATTAAATCCATTATTAATAAATGGGAAGAATATGCATATATATATATCTAACACTTCACTAGGCTGGCCTGAATAAGTTGACCACTCGAGCATTCGTTCATTACTTTGATATCCGTGTCTTTTTGGTATTCAGGCGAGAAATAATGGATTGTCCGCCTTCGTTAGTGCGCTATATGTTAAAATCGAGGGACATTTTGGATTCACCCAAGCATAGACATCTTTCAGAAAGAGTCATGTGACCTAAATGACGTGCTACTTTATAATGACAACTATTTATCAAAAAACACGAGTCCCCAATACTAACATTTGAATTACTGGTTGTGTGTTTGTTTGTGTTTAAACAAATCAGATGTTATTGCTTAAACAGCCATTGAAATCCAGAATGGAAAACAGAAAGGTATAATGCTGGGGGACTGAGGAGTGAAGAAGCTGAACACCTACAAACACATTTTTTAAATTTACCTTACTTTAATTCTGTCACAGGTACGACTCTTACGCTGTCAGCTATTTCTTAAGTTCCCTGAAAGCAAGTGGGTTATTGCTGATGTATTTATTTTAACTGTCGCTTTACACATTCTGCTGTTCAGCTCAGTATCTTAGCTGATCATTTTTTAGACTCGTGTGTTATTAAATTTCTGTTCTGCAATAATGATCAAAATTAGTTGTGGTAATAACTCTCGATGTTATTTCATATTTCATACCTGTACAGACTATTAATGCATCACTGCCGCCTCCTGGACACATTTTGAACTGCAGTAACAAACTTAATTAAGATTATGGTTAATTATGAAACATAAGTATTATTTTTTTAAGTGTGATTTTCAGTTTGATTATACCGATACTCATTTGGAAACACACATTATTCAGTGCTTGTAAAATCCTTTTCAGCTGTACACTGAAGTTTGTTGCACCTCCAGCTTCTCTCGCTCACGAAGAATTTCATCCTAGGCATGAGCGTTCATTTCTGATTGACTCCACTTTCCAGATGTTTAGACTTTACCTCACATTACCGGTTTACTGTGCTATCTGTGCGTCATCAGATAGTCATTAGATACAATTCTCTTTCCCAGTAATGTATCAGCTTCTTTTCACACATCAATTCTTTTTAATTCCCGTTAATTGTAGAAGAGTGTTTTGAAAGTGGCTTTTGTTTCATGACTTTTATGTTGGATAATGACATTTATGTTGTATGCCGTCACGTAGTCATTAAAGGAGCACGAACAACAAAATAATTAATAGTTGCAGTCCTGATATGCAAAGATCCTGTTTTCTTTTCTGTTTTTTTCTCACGTCTTTGTATTTTCCAGGCAAAAGCAGCAGATCATGCAGCTCCACGCCAGAATCAGGGAAAACGAGTTAAGGGCGCAGCAGGTCCTCCAGAACCAGAGAGGGCGCTGTGACGACTCGTATGTGCTTAAAACAAAGGTACTTCATTATGCATGTAAATATGAGGAACTTCTGATTTGTGATGGTGTTAAGATGGTGTTAAAGATGTTATGTCTCGGCGTTCCTCCTCAGGAGAGCCCGCTGGACAGCCCTGCATCGTCTCTACACAGTCCTCAGACTCCACTGTGCTGCGAGAACGGAGAGCTGGCGCGCAGGCTGGCCTCAGCCGAGCTCGAGGTCATCCACCTCAAAGAGTTCCTCAAGCAGAACACACAGAAATACACAGAGGACATCAAGAAGCTGGAGGAGAAGGTCTGCTGCGTTTTAGACTTCTCTCACATACTGTGGGAAGGACCACTGCGCGAATGTCACACGCAGGGGTGTGCTGTTTTCGGAAAATAATCAACGACAGGGTGGTGTGATGCGACTGATGCATATCAGAGTTACTGTTACACCCCAAAGTTGATTATTTTCCTATAACAGCACCTCCATAAGTGTTTTATTCCTCTTATACCACAGCACTTTCACATGGATTACAATTTTTAATTTATTAACGATGGACTATTATAGATACAGAGAGACACGATGGTGTCACTACTAAAATTTTTCTTGACATTACCAAAAATCCTGTTTCTTTTGGCTTTATAATATCTAATTATAATCAGATTTTCAGTTAAGCACACTTTTAGAAGACAATCTTGATTTGATTATAGTTTTTAGATTAATTAAAAAAGTGTTTGTTTGTGTGTGTGTGTGTGTGTGTGTGTGTGGTCTAGATGAAGACCCGTGATCGCTACATCAGCAGTCTAAAGAAGAAATGTCAGCGAGAGCAGGAGCAGAATCAGGAAAAGCAGCAGCGCATCGAGACTTTAGAGAAATACCTGGCAGATCTGCCCTCGCTGGACGAGGTGCACACCCAGGCCCAGCAGGTACACACACACACACGCACAGACACAGACACACACACACACACGCTGTATACCATTAGTGCTACTGTGCCATTTTGCCTGCTTTTGATCACTTATGCTAACAAAACTGAATAAGGAATAAAATAATAGCTGATCATGAGACACAGTGCATCAGTACTCTGCGCCTCTGGTGCTCGAGTGTCCATAATGACTTGTTTATTTCAGCTGAACTGAGCAATTACTCTGAATATATTTAAAAAAAAAAAAAAAAAAAAAAAAAGGCATTGCAATAAAATATGTGGAACTTTTTTTTGTTGTTGTTTAGTTTATGCCAGTGTCACAGCATGAGTTATGAAAAAGCCGGGCTGTAGGTGGTGTTGATTAATAAACGCAGTAAATCTCAGGCATCACTCAGCTCACAACAAAACAAGCTGACTGTATATTTAGGCCCGGAGTGCTGTAACTAGGCAAACGCTTTTATCTTTAGGCTCCTCTGAGATAGTGAACAGTGAAAAGAGTAAAGTTATATCCTGAATTTATATATTTCTGTAAATATATTTCTTCCTGACCAAGACAAAGTGGTTCCTGAAACTGAGTGAAATAAAATAAATAAACGTTCTGAATAATAATAAAAAATGTATTTATTTTCACAAAAAAAATCTCTTAAAAAAACTAGGCACATTATTTAAATGTGTGCAATATTTGAATCCAATTTGGATACTTATTGGAGCCAGAGGGTTTTTTTTTGTCCCTGAGCGTTGAGTCCAAATAACCAATTTTATGAAAATTGTCATTGGATTCCAGACATCATGTATAATAACTGTGATAATGGTGGGTTGTGGTTTCTCCCTCTTTCCCTCTTTGTGCACTGATTAGGGTCTTAGGAAGGTCAGTCCGCTATTCAAACACAAAGACCTGTATTTTTTTTTTTTCTTCTTCTTCTCCTCCATAATACACACTGAACACACACACCCAGTTACAGAAACACGTGCTGCGCTTGTACACGCTGTGCTCCAAGCTTCAAGCTGATCTTCATATGTGTTCCAGCGTGTCTTTACCTAAACCCTCCACTATTAATCTCTAAATGAATTCCAGCAGTGAGTTTAGTTGATTAAAGTGTAATGAACACATTTGTGTATTAACAACGCCGGTTCCGGAGCGCCTGTCCCCCGTGGCTGTGCTAACACGCCCGTAAAAGAGCCTCTAATGTGACAACATGCTCGCTTTTATTGTTTATGAACAAGCTACTCACCCTTGATTAAATCCACATCACTGCCTCCTGTAACATGTGCAGGCTGAGAGGAATTAATATTCCTGTTGAAAACAAACACTCAGTGACAGGCTGATATTACCTGTACAGAAATCAGCACGCTCGGACGTTACAGCAGCTGATTAAGCTACGCTAATTGGCTTAACAGGATGCTGACGATGACACACTGTTACTGTAGACTATAAAAATGAGCCAGCAGGGGGCAGTAAAAAACAGTGATGTGACTTCTGTGCTCCAGTGTAAGCTGCAGGCAGGTTAAAGATTTCTACTGAACTAGTGTTTCTCTATATATATATATATATATATATATATATATATATATATATATATATATATATATATATATATATATATATTTTTTTTTTTTTTAACCAGTGATTATGGTTACAAAGAATTTGGGATAATCAAATGCTTGGCGTCAGGCGCCAGTCATATAAATGATCTAAAAACATGAGAAAACTCTTGGTCTGTGTGAGTCATTCAGTAATTGTGGCATTTCAGCATTTACTTTGGAACCTGCCTTGAAAAATAAATTGAGAGAGGATGTGACATTTAAAAAAAAAAAAAGAAAGAAAGAAAGAAATTGTCATGTACTTTCTGTCTTGTTTATTTATCTGTCTATTCATTTATTAATATAATTATAATATAAATATAATTATATAATTATTAATAGATTTTATGGTTGCAAATTCCCTGTTCATGATTCAAACTTAGGTTAACTGAATCATTTTGCTAAAGTCATAGTAGTAATATTAAATTTTTTTTTTTTTTTAAAAAAAGGATATGATATTAAAAAAGTATGAAGTTATATCATCCTTTCTGTCTTTTTTAATTTAAATTTTAATGTTATAGGTTTTATGGTAGCAAATTTCATGACTCAAACATAGATTAACAGAATCATTTTGCTAAAATCTACTCGTCTTTAACAAAATCATACTAAAATCTGTTGATATTTTCATTAGATATAAATATATATAAACTACAGGAGTGAGTGATATGGCCAGATCATCATATTATGGTGCTTGAAAACATTTTCATGATATGCTGCATGTAACAAATCAACATTTGGAATAAAAATATAGAATATAATTTCATGGCTGATTTAGTTATTTGACACAGCGGGGTAACAGTGCAGTTGTGTAGTCAGTGTTATAAAATTATTAACGATCCCTGCTCAGATAAATGTATTGTTACATCATGTTTATTATATCAATATTACACTGTCATGTTTTTCATCCCTGGTGTATTGTTTACATGATCACTCCATAAATCAGGTAACTTCTGGAATCAGATGTTGAGTAGCTTATCAGTGTGATGGTTAGTATCCTAGTGTTTTAGTCACATGACTAGAGAATAAACAAAGCTGGTAAAATAGACTGACCTTTATGTACTTTCCCCTGAACTCCACCTTAACTATCTCCACCTTTTACTAAAGTTATCTACACTTTCTGCATGTTGTCTGTGCGGAGGTAAATTTCCTAGTTGTCCCATAATGTAGCTAGCTAATATAGCTACGAGGCAGCTGCTGCCTGAATTACCACAGTCAATTATCAGTATAAATGAAAATGACTCTTCTTCCTGAAGCACAGACACACACACTCACTGACAAGCCCTTACCTTTGAGTGTATGTGTAATTATTGGTGTGTGTGTGTGTGTCAGTTGGAGGATGTACAGGCGAAGGCACAGACGCTGCAGGACACAGTGGTGCAGCTGGAGCGGAGCTTAGAGGAGAGCCGAACTCGTCTGCAGGAGAAAGACGCGCTCATCGAGAGACAGTCCAAGAGGGAGAAGGAGCTGGTGGCTGCCGTGCAGAGGTGTGTGTGTGTGTGTCTGAAGTTTGTGTTCATTAGTTTTTCATTTTGAAATAAAAAAAAAGCTCAAAATAATTTGTTTTTTTTCCCTTTAAAAAGTAAATAGTACAAAAGCTGTTTTATTTCTCCTTGTTTTCTTCACTTCACATTCATTTCGGGGCTAAAATGAACAAACGACCCTGAATGACCCAGTGTGTATCAGTATTCACTGGGCATCAGCAAGAAGCCTCGATTAAATATTAAAGACCGTTGTTAGTCCCTGATGTACTGCTAATACTATTACTGCATGCGTTTTAAAAACACTAAGCACATGATGGCAAAGGAGGACGACATGACAGCTGGAAAAATCACCAGGATTTTCCAGGTGCTTTTAGTTATGAATAATTTAATCACCCAAAATCTATTTCTGCTCATATTGATCCCATTTTTATCATATCTTTTTATGCATTTCCAGAGTTACACATCTTAACTAGAGAATAGCGTGTAGAATAGTATTCTAGGTCGACTCTGTTCACACTGAAGTGTACTGCAGTTTGTAGTTTTTTTCCCCATATTTGGATTCATATTTGGAATATTTGATTTGTAGTCTTTGTGTGGTGCAACAAGTAGAAATTATTAAAAACAAGTCAATAAAAATTTTAAGAAGAAATGTCAATTTGCTGTTTTAGTGTGTGCGAAGAAACACAAAAATGAATTAAAAAGGTGTTTACTTTTTTCCCAGTTTTTATTTCAAGATAAAAAAAACAGATGTGACAAGATTATAGATGGACCATGAGTGAACCTATATGTGTATGTAGAGATTAAACAGTTAAAGAACTGTCCTCCTGAAGCATGAGAGAAAACACCGCCGGAGCCGTGCACCATCGATTTGCTCGTTTATTTGCCGCGTTATACGAGTCCACACGAGTCAGATATTAACTGCCTCTCTATCTAATCTCGCCATAGTTTGCAGGAGAAGGTGGAGAAGTGTCTGGAGGATGGAGTGCGGTTGCCGATGCTGGACCTGAAGCAGTTGGAGAGGGAGAACACGCGGCTCCTGGAACAGCAGTCTCACAATAGCACGGTAGCAAATCTCTCACAACACATTACACCTACTGGAACATGACAGAAATAGTTTTTTTTAAGAACAAACTCTTTTACCTCTATTAGTTCTCAGCTTTTGTTCTGTCCCAGCTGAGCTGTTTTTCATTCTGTTTGAGTACACTCAACCTGCACAGCTGAATGTTTCCCCCCCCACACACACATAAAGTGCACCTAACAACCCACACACTCATCTTTCAGACTTTAGCTGTAGGTAATTGCTCAGTCTGTACTCTGTTTTCAGCTGATCGACAGCCAGAAGCAGCAGATCGACAGACTCACCCTGGAGTTAACGGTAAGCAGCTGGAACTCCGTGAACTCTGTGTTCGCATCTCACACACTGCACAGGTACAGGGTGTAGGGTGTATTTGTGTGTAGAAGTGTAGAACTAGATGAGGGTTGCGTTATTGAGTTTGTATGCAAATGTTGAAATTGCACACACAAGAAACCTGCAGTGGAGAAAACCAGGAATTCTTTAAAAAAAAAAAAATTATATCAGTATGTATAAGACGGAACAGCTGGCGTATAGCTGTAATAAAGAGAGCCGAATGAGAGGTTTTTATATAAATAACAGTGTACAGCGTCATCATCTCTCTTCATGACTGTTTTTAGCCTTCTGCTCTTTTCATTTCATTTATATGAAACTAAAAAACAAAACGAGGGCATGTGCCGAGTTTAAACATAGAAGAAGAGACGTCCAAACACAAAATAAAAAAAGCATTAAAAAACAAGAAATCAGCATTTCAGGAATCTCCATATTACAAGGTGCTGTTTTTATTCACTGTTACACCACAGCGCTGTTGATTCTCGATTCTGATTGGATTAGAAGGTGTTGATTAATTTTGTATAACAGCAGCTCTGGCAGTAGTGCAGCTGCAAATCACAGGTTTATATTAATGTTCAAATATGTTATTGTTTCTAAAGTAACTACTTACACAGAGACCTGTAAAAAAATGTGAAGCTTTATGCAAGCGTTTTATTTAACATTTATAAATGATGGCTTCAGTCAGTGTCAGTGCTTTTTCCACCGGGAAAGTCTTAAGCACAGAGGAGCTTGGGATTTGCGGCACTAGTAGGTTCCCCCCTCCCCCTTATTATGATTTGAGAGAGAGAGAGAGAGAGAGAGATAGCTGCTATAACGTAAATGATAACAGGAACTAACCTGTTTTCAGGGCATTCCACGGCATTAAATGTAACTATAGACAGAGAAAAGGTATGATGAGTTGATCTTTAATACATAAATTGTAATCGTTGGAAAATCACTGTGGTGTACAAGATGAATAAAGCACTTTGTAGAGGGTAAGCTAAAAACCTTGGAGGCGTGCCATTACAGAAAACGATCAGTGATGGGGAGTGGTGTGATGTGACCTGAGGTGAAGCAGAGTTACTACCCCAAACAGCACACACCAAGATTTTTTAACCTACTAATTGACTCATTAGGCTGCTGATATAGTGCTCACTAACCTGGCTTTAACTGCAAAACCAAATGCATTATTTGACATGTATTTTTGAACCTAACACGCCACACATTGATAGAAGCCTTCCGTACTTTTCTGTATGAAACCCAGAGTTAATTTCGTCTCCTGTTCATATTATTCAGTGCAACAGCATTTGATAGAAACACATCTGCAGTTTCCGGTGCGGTATAATAACATGGATGGTCACACAGCTAGTGAGACTGCCAGTAATCAATGTGATAAAGCGCAGCATAGGTAGAGAGGAGCCGCTTGAGTGTGCTCTGTGAAATTAATGTCATCTCTCTCTCTCTCTCTCTCTCTCTCTCTCTCTCTCTCTCTCTCTCTCAGGCACTGGAGAAGAGGCTGCAGAAGGAGAGAGCCATCACGCAGGAGCTCCATAAGCAGCTCGTAGAGAGAGAGGAGGACCTGGAGACACTGTCTAAGAGTGTCCAGCAGGTACAGGAGGGTCCTGACACAACTGTCTGCAGCACATCTGTGGTTAAGGGTGCTTTCACCCTTATAGACTGTTGGTTCATTTGCTCATTTGGTTTAGTTTGAGACTGCAATAATAAGAAAAAAAAAGGTTGGCTGAGGGGAGCTAAACTCATACTTGTAAACTCGTGCATTCATTGGTCAGAAATAAATACAGTGATGGAAAAAGTTTAACAAACCTTTGGCATGTGTGCGTAGAAATCGCAAAAAAAAAAAAAAAACACCCGAGCACCAAGAACACGGACCTCGTGCTAAATAAACTTTGTGTTTGTTGGTCCAGATGTTGGTCTAGAACTGCTCTGTGCTTTGGCTCAGTTTAAGAGCTTACATTTACTACTACCATGTTTGATTCACTTCCCGCAGTCAATTCAGAGCTGAATCACTTTCTCACTGCAATCAAATCACGCTAGAGTTCACAGAAACCTCACTCAGATGCTCTCAGACTGGTTGTTTTGGTCCTGAGTGTGAATGCTGTGTTCTCACCTGCTTACAGAACTGCACTGAGGGGAGAACACACAAGGGCTCATACTTCGTTCAAACAGACTAAACGCTGTATATGTAAAAGCAAGTCTGCTCCTTGGCCTTTAAAAAAGAGAGAAGTTCTGCACATGTTGCAGCAGTGTTGTAGGAGCACATATAAATAAAAACTTTCCTGCAGGCCTTCTGGCAACCTAACAGCGTTATCTGGATAATCAGTAAAGCAGACTGTGATGTGACGGTTCATTTCTGTATAATTGGTGATGGTTATTGTTGGGTGTCTTCACATTCACTCAGTGAAAGCAGCTGAGATCAAAGCTGCAGCTCATCATCACTCATCACGCTGAAACCTGGCACTCCAGCTCAAAGCAGCTCTCGGAAACGATCCCGCAGTCTGTCTTTTCGCTGTTAAATCGAGCTGAGCAGCTCCGTGAACTTCAGTGCGAGTTTGTAACTCACCGAGTCTGTTTCAGCTCACAAGAAAAAGGTATTGAAACAGTAGCAGTCTATTTCAGTATCACGGAGTACACACAGGTCTGTGTGTATAATCTCTCACACACACACACACACACACACACACACACACACACACACACACACACACACACACACACACACACACACACACACACACACACACACACACAGCATTTCAGCAGATGTGACAGTCACACTTCATCATCCCAAAATAACACACTCCAGTAGACCAGCGTCAGCAGGTGGAATTTCCATCACACAAATATCTTCAGATAGTTCAATATTTTCAGATACAAATCTTAAAAAAAAAAGTTCCAAAACTGAGAGCGTGCGAAATACATCGTTACAGCCCGAACTTTGAAAAACTTTGAACTTTGGAAAGCTAAAATTGTGAACGCATACTCCTTCATATTTCTCTTCAAAGGTCATCTAAAGAAACGCTGCCAAACCGTTGACGCTTCCTCAGACCACAAATTCACATTTTAGCAATATTAAAGTTGTTCATTTTTTTCAATGTGTTTTTTTATTTTTTTTTTTTAAATAAAATATGCCTACCATAAAAGAGGTCTCTCATCCAAAACACTTCATTTTCTCACAAACATTCTTGCATGTTAGTGCATGTTATTAACGTTATTCTCTGGTGTGTTTGTATGTAGAAGCAGCAGCATGTGGATAACGGCACTGTGCTGCAGGAAGCAGGCTCTCTGCTAAAGGAAATGTCTCTGTGTCTGCTGGACCTGAAGGCTCTGTGCAGCATCCTCACCCAGA
Organism: Pangasianodon hypophthalmus; assembly: GCF_027358585.1. Lineage (NCBI taxonomy): Eukaryota > Metazoa > Chordata > Actinopteri > Siluriformes > Pangasiidae > Pangasianodon > Pangasianodon hypophthalmus. The sequence continues at coordinate 16,595,256 of NC_069728.1, forward strand.
GAGCGCAGGGCAAAGAGCCAAACCTGGCACTGCTGCTGGGCATCAAGTGTGAGTGTCACTACACTGTTAACCTGCACACGAGTGCACTCCGCCTCGCTACACTGCACAATCATGGAAGAATCACTTTCATACCTCAAGTCCACAAGTACAAGTCTCCCTGATTTCTGCCTGAAGAATATTTAAGAAACTCCGTTACAGCAGTTTCTTCGATACCTGTGTTCTTGGTTACAACTGCAATAATTTTATAACAAATAAATAAAAACAGTAAAATCACGATATCATTCGGCAAACACACAAACTGTAGCATGTACATACTTTACTGCGCAAATCCTAACACAAAGCAGGCAACACTCTTGAGCCACGCAGGATTCCCAAAGCACAAACTACACACACACACACACACACACACACACACACACACACACACACACACACACACTGAACTTCTTACCATGGAAGTCTGTGTGTGCAAATTTTGAAAAATAAAACATGGATGAAGATAAAACAAATTTAAAAAAAAAAAAAAAAAAAGTTCATTTTGCAAAAACAGCATAATGCGTCACTACATCACTGAACAGGATAAAGCTCTTACTCAGGGTTTAACTATACATTGTGACATGATACGTTGCGATACACGAAAGTGATAATGTGGGATATCGGTGTTCTATTAATTATGCATCTAATGCAGTTGCACTGTTTGTATACCAGATGTCCCAATCTGCACAACCCATCGAGTTACAATATACAGATCGCTCTGACACACGTTATAGGGCTACACAACCACGTTATTAAAATAATAAAGAGCTCTTTAGTAGATTTCAAACGTACGCCATCTTCAAGATTTTCCTTTTCGCTGAAGGAAGTAGGTCCTTAACGCATTTGATTTTTGGCTGACTTTTTGGAAATTCATTTAAAAAAAAAAAAAAAACACACACAACAGCAAAACGTTGAAATGGAATTCCAGTTACTGTTGGGTTGAGAAATTAAAAATGTGCAACAGCAGTGCTGTGGTCAGAAACTGACACGATGATTAACACACACAATGCGTGGAAAAAGCTGAGCTTTGTTTTCCAAGCAATACAGGTGAATGAGTGAACAGTAATAAAGTGAAATAAGTGAAAAACTCCACCACCACTGCTGTACCCGCTCCAGGTACAATACAAGAATTCTTTCAGAATCATTGCCTGAGTTTTTGTGGCCATGTCTTGATAAAATCTTTTTCCCCCGTTCCAGCAATGAGCTGCTCGTCCGAGGAGAGCGAGAAGCCGCTGGTGGAGGACGGACTGCGGGCCAAGCTGCTGGAGGTGCGTCAGCTGAGGAAGGACATTGACGAGCTGCGCACCATCATCTCCGACCGCTACGCGCAGGACATGGGGGAGAACTGCGTGACGCAGTGAGCGCCTCCTAGAGGCCGAGCCACTGCTTCACTCTCACCAACAAAAGGGAAAGGAGAATAAATCCGTCTGACTACTGAATGTTGGACCAAGCTGTGAATCGAGTTTACACCGTCTTTGTAGCTCTGTGTTCATCTCCACGTCTGAGATCTTTTTATTGTGTATTTATTGGGACTACAGAAAAGGCCATTAGTCATTTCGTTACCGTATTTTCCGGACTATGAGTCACAGCCCTCTAAATTCAATCAGGCTATACATCGCATTGTTTACTTACATTTTTATTTCACAGTATTTCAGTGTATTGCTAGCATACGTGTAAAGTAACGATCCACATTTGACGCTGCGAGTCTACGATTTGGTGGTCACCTTGACAACCATATCCTGATTTCACACCATGTATCGGCTGCATTTATATAAGCGTACAACAGTAATGCAAATTTAGTATCTTCAATGCACTTAAAGGGCAAAAAAAAAAAAAAGGATCTTGTAATCCAGAAAATACGGGAAGTGAGCGAGGTGGTGAGATCACACTGTGGGTGTTCAGAAATCACAGCAATGCAAAGGGAGTTACATCTCACACACACACACACACACACACGCAGAGTGTGGAAAAGTGTGTGAAGTGGTTCATGCTGCTCCATCAAGTGCCTTGTGATGTTCCAGTGCGTTCGCTGATTGTTCTACGTCTCCAAAGCCCAAACCATGACAGATCCTCAGTCTCACCCAAAGACATTCATCTCCTCCACTGAGTGCTGCTGGTCAACACTGAAGCAGACTGCTCTCATTTACACACACACACACACACACACACACACACACACACACACACACGGTCCAGTGGTCTTCCGTTCAGCACCTTGTATTTGAGTGTGATGTCATCTGTTTTGTTTTTTTTTCCGCCATGTTGGACAAGTGTGTGTGGTGTTGGTTTTTCTTCTAATAGGACTCCATATTAATGATAATCCAGGCTCAGTGAAAAGCTCGCAGAAAGACTCGATTGCATGAAAAACAAACCCATGGAGGAACAAATGGGTCACAGATGATAATTGTACTGGATTTCAGGTAATGGTTTTAAACAGTTTTTTTTTTTTTGCAGTAATTTCCCACATTAGCGTAAGATCAAGAGCTGTGTACAAACTGCTAAGATGTTATTGTTAGATTTCTCGGAGGAAAAAAAAGACGCACGAGAGATTTTATACTCGACAGAATTGCAGAGTTGTGTTACAGTTTAAACTTTACGTATAAACGACAATGCAAAAAAAACAAAGATATATTCTCAGGTATATAAAGCAGACAGTGTTAAGACTCCACCCTTACGGTGGAACCGCTTTGCTTTCTCATTTCAAAAAGGGATTTTAACTAGAAAAGAGCCGCCTCGTCTCAAGTCGGATCTTTTCTTTTTGTCCTCCATTTTGACCCTGTATAGGACTATTTCTTATTTTCTGTAATATAGTAACAAAAGAAAAGAAGAAATGATGCTCGGTCATGACAACCTGTGCACAAACATTTGCTGGACAATGAATGTTTTTGGATATTTATTTATAAGTTGTTTCTGCAGTAGTGATATTAGCGTTGTTGTTTTGTTTGCATGTCGTAGGTGATCAGCGTGTGTGTGTGTGTGTGTGTGTGTGTGTGTGTGTGTGTTTTATTGCTACAGATGGAGATTGTGCAGGAACAGAAGGTCTCTGAATCTGGTTGGCCGTATAAAATGCTATGCAACCTCATATTTACCAGCATAGAATTCAGCAGACATTGCTTTCCTGTGCCTTTATAAATCTATGCAGCAGAGTTAAAGTTAAACGTGTGTGTGTGTGTGTGTGTGTGTGTGTGTGTGTGTGTGTGTGTGTGTGTGTGTGTGTGTGTGTGTGTGTGTGTGTGTGGCAGCGGGGTGTGTCTGAAATCGGCATGACGAGTGAAGCCATAGGCACAAACAATGCAGATTTCTACTCAGGTTAAGTGAAGACGAACCTGATGGAGTGTGTGTGCGCAGACGCAGACGGGGCGGGGGGACGCAGACGCGCGTGGTTGTCATGGCCGATTGTGATCACACTGTGTGCTGGAGGCCGCTGGTTGGCTTTACTGCACTACAGCCACTCTCTGATCTAAACGTACTTGGAGCTTTTAGTTTTTCAGCTCGACTTTCCACATGCCAAAGCTCTATTTATGTACATTTACAGAAAGTATTGACTCATATTTTTTCATGTAAAACACAAAAAGGACAAAAATATATGCTTTCCATTTGTACAGAGGATGAATAAAATATTTTTCTACAAATAGACTTGTAATCATGTGTATTTTGAAGGGAAGGTACATCTATTTTGAGAGGTATATTACATTTTTTTTGTTTGGAGTGAGGGGCATTTCTGTAGTTTATTTTGAAAAGGCATTTCTGTTGTATTCTGGAGGCGTTCCTGTTCTATATTTTGAGGCAAAAGGCTTTTCTACTTTTGGGGATGGGCCTTAATTGTTCTATTTTGAGGAGGCATTTCTACTAGCACCTACAAACACAACTCAACACTGTAGAGAAACTTAAAACTGGACAGGGACATGGTTCCTCCTGAAACAAGTAACATATTCTGATGGCAATACAGCAACACTGGCAATGAGTTAAAGTTGAAAGGGACTTTAATAGTCGCAGGATTACGGGGGGGAAAAAACCCACAAATCCAGTGAATCAGCCAAGAAAAAAAAATCTGAGGTTTGTGAATATAATCAATGTTGTGTTTAAAAAAAAAAAAAAAAAAAAAAAAAATCTCAAATAAGGGGGAAATGCAAAAATACCAAATCAGATAATAAAAAAAAGAGCATTTTGGTTGTCAAGAAAAAAATTAAAAAGCAAAAATTCATCATGTGTGACGTGACTGTGCACATCATTTAAATACATTCCAGGAGCACACCCAAACTTTAGCACATCATAGCTCACAGAGATCATGACCTGTGAAACTCATAATACTAAAAATATTTACACAATTTACACAAAGCATCAATTTCAGTGTCTGTGGCTCCACACACCAGCCAGATCCATCATAAATTAAAATTCAGCTACAGTCCCAAAAAACACACTGCAATATGCAGGAGCCATAAAATGTCTTTTTTTAAAAAAAGTAATTATAAAAATGAATAAAAAATATAAAATGTATAAAATGGACATGTGGTCCCCTAAAAACATTTCAGATGAAAATCCACCTGATGTCTGGGCCAGTTCATGGAGACACAGGCCTGAGGACGGGCTGCCAGAGGTCTGCTGAGAGGGCGTTGGTGCTGATGGCCAGTCGTGCGTGAACGTACTGCAGCACCGTCTGTTTCACTCCCTCCATGTAGAGCTGCTCACCTGAGTGCAGGTACAGCCAGATGAGCCGACTGAGCTGAGCGCTCGCAGAGGCACCGTGTAAACTTCCTGTTCACAGACACAAGAAGAAAACATGCTTACAGGAACAATGTACACGCACCCTTAGTGCAGTCACTCAGCCAAAGTGTGAGTTCGGTGTCTGATATTTCTTTAGTTTTACACTGGAGCTAAGAGACTAACGTTGCTAACGTAATGAAAGTGACGTCAGGTTCACTGATGTGGTTCAGGACACAGTGGGACATCATCCATAGACATGAACAAAACTTCACTGTGTAGCTGAACACTAATGTTATGGGGACAGCCAGCTTGGACCAATGCAGTTTGAAGTCATTCTGCCCTCAAGGCTCCACCTCCAAACATTTAAAGGCAGTGTACCAGGAAGCTGGAGGTTTCTGCTACTTACTAACCTACTTAAAGTAATTACATAGCTCAACTTTACAGAGCTAAACCTACTAGCCCTTTTACAGAGCTAAAGCTTTTATGCAGCTGAACTTTAACAAAGCGAATATTTTATGCTTCTAAAACTTTTACACACCTAAATCATTTACATTGCTATCTAAACCTTTTACATAGCTTAAATTTACACCGCTAAACCTCACACAGCTTAGCTTTACATGGCTGCACATTTTATAAAGTAAACTAAATGTTACTCAGATAAACCTTTTACACAAACCTTAATACATAGCTGAGTAAAGTTTAGCTATATATAAAAGGTTTAGCTAAGCCTTTTACACAGCTAAAGCTTTTAGACAGCTAAACCTTACATAGGTAAACATTTTACATTGTGACCTTATACTTAAATTTTACATAGATAAACATTTTACACAGCTAAACTTTACATAGCTAAAGTTTAAATAGCTAAACCTTGCACACAGATAAACCTCACATAGTTTAACTTTACATAGCTAAACCTTTCATACAGCTAGCTTAAACCTTTTATACAGCTAAAACATTTTACATGACAAACAATAAATACCTAAATTTTACACATAGCCAAATCTTGCACAGATAAACTTACTAGATTTTAATATAATATAGATAAAGGATTTTAGGTGAGAGAATTTCATTACTTGTTAGCTAGCACAGCCTCATAGCTTCAGTCCAAAACCAAGTAGAAAACAGACACCAAAAAGGTCATCAATTGCATTTGGGGTCAATTTTATTTATAAAGCCAAACCACCCTGTAAATATGTTTATGCTATTTTTGCAAAAACATTGTGAAACAAACCATGCAGCTCGGTAAAAGATGCAGGAATGAACAGGAGCATTTACGTTCCTCTCCGAGGTGGTAAACAAGACAAATCACTTGTGGGACTGCAGCCATCTGATAAACTGACCATTGTGGCCTAGGGTCAGAGACGTGTGCAGCGGAACGTCGTAAATCCTAATTAAGACTTCACTGACGTTTCGTCACCACCTCGCAAATGATGAATGGCTCATACACCAGCAAGGGCAAATAAGGTCAGATTTATTCATTTATTTATTTAAGTATTTTTCTACGGTTCACCTCCAGGACCTGAATCAATCCCAGTCTCTCAGCAACCACCAGCATCACTCAAAGACCAATTAACGGCACAGCATCACTCAAAGAGCCACACCCCACGCCACGAGCCATGCCACGAGCCACGCCAAGACCACCTGTGGCTCAGGAGCACAACAATACGGCTATATTCACACTCCAAGTGATCAGAGCTGATGCAAAAAATTATTAAAACATCTATGTGCAGTGGAGGACAGCTATGAATTCAAAGATGAAGGTGAAATACAAGCTGTGTGTGTTGCCATATTCAATTTTTAATTAAATATAGCATTAAATAGACAATACATGAGGAAGCAGATACTGCTGATAGAAGAAGAGTTACTGAAATAATGAAAACTAATTGTAATAATTATTCAAAGGTTTGGCTGCTGTAAATATTGGATTTCAGGACCAGATATGATGGGCGTTCAGACAGATAGCTTTTTTCCTGATTTTCCACACAAGAAGGGAGGAAAAAAAATAAATAGAACACACCACAATACCAAATCACATTTAATTGCAGTTTGAGATATTAAAATATCGAACCGGATTTCTGTATACGCAACTGTGTGTGATTATCATTTAATGCATGACTGTTTTTGCTTGTAAATTTCCAACATCAATAAGCAGGAAGTCAGAGGAGAATCTATCCAGGAAGGGAACAAAACACAATTGTCTCCTTTCCTACTAATAATTAACTTTTTTTAATTATTTTTTTATTTTTTACAGTTGCCTGCACTAAAAATGTCCATGACTAGACATTGCCCTAAACTAAAACATTACCCATGACAAAATGTGTTATCTAGCTAACTGTACTGTTCAGTGTGCACATGGCTGTGTCTATATTCTGATTATAGTCTAAATCAGATTTGTTCACTAGAAATCAATCAGTCTAAAAGAAAGAAATCAGATTTGCCCCTCTGTGTGAGCAAAGATGAATTGACATGAGATTTGTTGTGATTTTTGCTGCTCACAAATAAGGAGGGGGAGAAAGGGGAAAAAAAACCTTTTCGATTCACTTTTACCTGCAGTGTGAACACAGCCTTCACTCTCTGAAGAAATCTGGACCTTCAGACAAACATGAAGCTAATGACAGAGATTATTATTAATTAATATATTAATATTAGATTATTATTTAATTATGATATTCTGAAAACTCATGAACTGGGGCAAGATTTCACAGGTTCATGCCAAGCCTTTCAAATACAAATCATTACAAAAAAAAAACATGATAAACCTTAATGCTGAAAACTAAAGCTGAAATCTAAATGGCTGAACCCTCCTGATGAGTTACTTAATTGGATCTTATTGGCTAAATAAGCCTGTAAATGGCTAGTATATTTTTGCCCTGCTGCTAGTGCCTTAGCTAGCTGTCAAAAATGAAGTTAAAGTTCAGTGGTGCACGTTCATATATTTAAAAGAAGACATTAAATGGCTAACATTATCTCCTGAAGGTCTCGGGTTGCTCAGCAAGGACGGACATTCCTCGAATGTCACATCGCTGATTAGGAGCGCTGACAGAAAAAAAAAAAAGAAGGGCACAGTAGGTTGTAAAACCTTTTTCCACAAAACATTTCAATACGAGACAAAGCGAGGTTTTATTCTCAGATGTTCTTGTGGACTAACTTGACTGTTGTAGTGATGACATTTACATTAAAACATGGTACTTAATATACAGCATGTATGAGTGTGTGTCAGTACAATTTTAGCGCTCTGGCAGTTTTTTTTTTTGTTTTTTTTTAAAAGATATTTTTACACTTGCACATTGGAATTTTCTGAACTTCTGAGCTGCTTTGTAGTGCTAAATATTTTCCATCTCTTTTATCTAATAAAACCAGCAGCATGATTAAATCGAATACTGTAACTCGAGAATGTTGGAAATGTTTAATTGTGTTCAGGATCACGCAGGATGTGTCGGAGATCCTCGTGTTCGTGTGCTGATCTACAGAGTTCAGTGAACTTGCCTTGAGAGATCTTGGTGTCGAACTCCAGCAGTGTGAAGAGCTCCTCAGGGAGCAGCTCTCTGAGCCAGGTGTTGTCCTCCAGGTAGATCCAGTCATGAAGCATCCTCTTCCTGCGCAGGAAACCCTGCACGTGCTGCAGGTACACGCTGTTACCCGACACCAAATACAGCCTAAACAACAGAGAACACATTCTCAAATTTCATCTTCACTTCCACATGAATATGCATTATAAACTCTGCTAAAATAAAACAAATTCAACTGCCTTGCTTTATAACTTCCCCACTTATTAAACATCTCTATTCAGGATGAACTGCTTGTTTTTTTGCTGATTTTCTCCCTAAACCTGCCTTGATTAATAACGTGCCATGCATCATTTGTGATTAAAAGCACCTGAATGGAAAAGTTAGGACACAAGTGAGCAACGTGTGTTCTTACTTCAGCAGACCAACGAGACGATGATTAAACAGCAGATGCCATTGAGTCATTCATATTTTTTGAAGTACTGGGTGGATATAAACAAGAAAAACTTTGAACGCTGTCATTTTGTTAATGTCTTAAGTTCAAAATGCCCTTTTTCAAAACTGTTACAGTGGAAAAGAAATTGTGATGTTATACAGAGTTTGGATGAATTATTTTGACAGATATTTTTTTTTTTTTAATGGTACCCTGTTTAGGAATAATTTATAAGGACAGACGGCAGGTAGCTCTATGGGTCAATGATCAGAAGAGGCCAATTTCCATCACAAAACTGCAGAGCAATCAACACAGATCATTGTAACATTTTTGAAGTCTGTTTTATAAACAAATTACAATACTAATTTGTTCTCTGGGAAGAGCAAACAACATTAACAAAGCAATAATTTAAACAAAGTGCAATATTTATTTAAAAAAAAAAAAGAAAAGAAAAAAAAGAAAAAGAAAGCCAGCTTAAAAACCCTCAGTGAAGATGATACCTTTAAAAGCATAGGGGTTAAACCTCTATAACTAAAACCCTTCCTTTGATGGATTCAAGATTGAGCAATATATTTAGTTATCACTGGCAGGTATAGCTTAGCTTTCCTCAAACAAATGCACTGGGACTATTGTTACAGAAGTAACTACTGCTCAGTGTGGCAATATTGTTAGCCAAGTACACCGATCAGCCACAACATTCAAACTTCCCCAGGAAAGTGACGCACACGCACCTGGCTGTCCACATGATGTAAAAGAAAACATGATTCATCAGACCAGACCACCTTCTTCCATTGCTCCATCATCCAGTTCTGATGCTCCTGTGCCCATTCTGGGCGTTAGCATGGGCACTCTGACCTGTCTGCTGGTACACAGCTCCATACACAGTAAGCTGCAATGCACTGTGTGTTCTGACACCTTTCTATCATACACCTTCAGCAATCCGTGCTACAGTAGCTCTTCTGTGGGAATGGACCAGACAGGCTAGCCTTCACTCCCCACGGGCATCAACGAGCCTTGGACGCCCATGACACTGCTGCCGGTTCACTGGTTGTCCTTCCTGGGACCACTTTTGGTAGGTACTAAACACTGCATAAAGGGAACATCCCACAAGACCTACTGTTTTGGAGATGCTCCGACCCAGTCGTCTAGCCATCACAATTTGGCCCTTGTCAGAGTCGCCCAGATCCTTACGCTTGCCCATTTTTCCTGCTTCCAACACAACTTTGAGAATTGACTGCTCACTTGCTGCCTAAAATATCCCACCACTTGAGAGATGCCACTGTAAGAGATAATCCCTGTTATTCACTTCACCTGTCTGTGGTTTTAATATTATGGCTGATCAGTGTATATGCTCCAATAGCTACAAATATTTTAAAGGGATTTTATACACACACACACACACACACACACACACACACACACACACACACACACACACACACACATACACACATACATACACACACACATACACACACATACACACACATACACACACATACACACACATACACACACATACACACACACACACACACACACACACACACACATACATACACATATACACATACACACACACACACACACGATTCTGATTGGTCAGAAGGTGTTGATTAATTTTCTGAGTAGTGTCAGATGCAAGACAAATCTGCTCTTTCTAACATGTTATTGTTTCTATAGTAACAAATGTTATGGTGAAGTTTATTTTAACATTTACCGTATGTAAGGAGTCTCCAGTGTCAGCGCTTTGTCACAATCAGAGGTTAAAGCTATAACTAAGTTTTCAGACACAGACACAAGTCTTGAGAACAGACGAGTTTACACTTTGTGGTTTCTAACATTTCAAGGTGTGGGTTTTGTCTCAACTTCAGGAGAGGAATAAACAGAGCTGGTGAGAAAGGATTCCTGTAATCACTTGCGTTATAGCAGCTATAAAATGTCATGGACATTCCACAACATTGAATGCAACAATAAATGGATAAAAAGCTGGATGTGTCATTCTCTAATAAATAAATCATGTAATTGCTGGTAACTCATTGAGGTATAAGAGGAATAAAACACTTCAGGATGTGCTGTTACAGGAAAATAATCATCAGGATGGTAACAGTAGCTCCACTTCACTTTGGGCTGCATGACACCACCTTATTTTCCTATAACAGCACTCTAAACAATTTATTCCTTACATTCTGTATTTTAATTAGGTTTTACTCTATAGCTTTGCCAGTGTACAGTATACAAATATATTGAACATGTGTATGCTACATAAACGGGATTTTAAAAAAATAATGCTATTTTTTTTGACTAAAATATATGATTTACAGTGACACGTTACATTCTGTATGATCCATCACTTTCATCTCCATTTAAAAAGGTGGACAGATTTAAAGGTTTCCTCATACTAATTCGCCTGTATGATAAACTTTCCACTTAATATTTCTTATTAGCTGACTGCAGTCAGTTCACTTTGATGGAAATGGCTTGGTCTGGCGTTAGAGCAGAGTTTTATTCTCCTCACACTTCAAAAAGACAGCGTCGACTCGCTGTGGATCTCGCCCTGTGACTGACTGCAGGCTGTGTTTTTGAAGCTGCCAGCCGCAGCCCAGTTCCCCCACTGAGAGCTCAACAAGCTTCAAAGCCCTGCCTGAAAGGAAAAAAGGGCACTGGGGCAGAAAAACACTGAGCTTGACAAGCATTAAATGGAAGCAACACCTTTATCCAAATCATAATAGTTCCTTCTATTATCCAAGAAATTAATTTAAAAAGAAACTGTTTGGTGTTCTCTCTTTGTGTTTTTTTTATAATCCTCCCTCTTTTGCTGTAAAATGGTGTTTGATTTGCTGATGGGCATATTTTATTCTTTTGTTCTATTTTTCTATTCTTCCACTTTTTCTTCTCTCTCTTTTCCCCCCTCCTCCTAGGAGTAGCTTTAATTGTCCATAGAAATGTAACTTTAGAAATATACAGGGAGGGTGAGTGCAGGCTTATTTAAAAAAAAAAAAAAAAACAACCTCTTTTGAACACTACCACAAGCAATCAGTATCAAGCAGTCACAGAAGGAAAAGACTCAATAATAAATTCTAAAGCTAGTTTCCAAGATGTACTTTTGTAACAGAGCTCATATTTAAATCCCCTTAAATCCCTTCAGCATTCGCACACAGAGGTGAAGCTCAGCACCTACTTGTAATAGGGAAGCGTCTCTATCATCTTCCAGTTGACGTAGTTCACAGCCGTCTCCTCCAGAGTGCATACTCGGCTCATCTGCACTTTGGCCACCTGCCAGAACCTCTCGTGTTCCACCAGCCTCTCCTGCATCTCTCTCTTCAGCAGCAGGTACACGCCATCCAGAGTGTCCTCATAAACCTGCCGGCATATTACACCACACTAACGACAGCGGCCATGCTGGGGCAAAAAAACTGTACACTTGAAAAATAGGATTCTTTAAAGAGATGTTGGATAATTGAAGGCTGTGATTTTATTTATATAAAAGGAACTCTTCTAGGGTTCTACACAGAAACTTGAACCATTAAACATACGGGAATTTCTCAAATGTACACATGCACCTCAGGTCGTTACTGAAACTGTCAAAATATCTAATCAACTATGTAAGGAATAAACAGTTGAGGGCATGCAGTTATAAGAAAATCAATGATGGGGTGGTGTGACACTGTCTAAAGGGAAATGGAGCTATGGATACCACCCTGAAGTTAATTATTTTCCCAATAACAAGTCCTGAAGTGTTTAATTCCTTTTGTACTACAGCACTTTGTCAACGGTTACAATTTTTATTTATTAAAAGTATGACATCATTTTTATCCATTTACAGTTACATTTAATGTAGTGGAACATCTGCTAAACAAGTTAGTACCTGTTATTAGTTACATTATAGCAGATAAACAGTAGTTCCCTCACCAGCCTATTTTTTCCTCTGTCGTGAAGATGTCAGAAAACTTAAAGTTTGACTACAAAGCTCTGACACTGGAGACTCCTTCCCTAAATGTTAAACGCGTCCTCACAGAAAACTTCATATTAACAATTAGTCGTTTTAAATTTGTTTATGTGGAGCATAACAAGCCTCTGTGAATGAGCTGTTACTATAGAAACAGTAATATCACAAGTGCATTAATATAAATCTGTATAAACCTTTGGCAGTTACACTACTGTCAGAGCTCCTGTTACAGAAAATCAGTCAACTCCTTCTGACCAATCAGAATTCGAGAACTCAATGGCGCTGTGGTATAAATCCAGATACAGTAAGCCCAGTTATGTGTTTCAGGGTCAAAGGGTACCAAATAGCCCATTAGGGTATTTTTTTTCTAGAACTGAGATTTAATAATTAGGAGGCAGTTGGGATACATGAGATAATTTTGCTTTTTATTCAAGAAAATCAGTTTGAAAAGCTTCTCTATGCAACAAGATGGAAAAATTTAATTTGTTGTTAAATGCAAGTCATACTCTTAGAGGGGAAAAATGGCTAAAACACAGGAAAACACTGAAGGTTCTACACAGAACCCTACACAAGGCTACATAAGTAGCACTTCTTCATAAAGCTAGAATCATTAACCATACAAAGAACCCTTGGGAAACCCATTTCTGTCCCCTCAGAGTGTAGAGATGCATCTATCCAATACAGAGTATTTCTAACTGGACCTATATTAATTTGAAAACACGGAATCGGATTTGACATTTTCTAACCACTTCAATTTTATACATGCTGTGAAGGAATGAAACAACCGAGGCTTCTTTCATGCTTGCCACTTTCTCCCCCCCTCAACCTCTCCTTTTAATCACGCCTGTAGTGCATGTGTGAAAACCACAGACAAATTTCTTCATGGTTCCCGATATTGGGAAAAGAACTGTCTGTATGTTGAAGTACAATCTACTTTAAATATACTTTTCAGAGGAAGGAATGTGGTTGTATTCCTTGAGCGCATGTTGACATATGGAAACTACAAAACCTTCAGGGAAAGTGCACGTAATCAGATTTTTAAAAAATGTCTCCACTATTGGAAAGTTGGGTAAAAGTCAGATAAAAGACATCTTTGGTAAGATGTTATGTCCATTCTCACCCTAACAACTTTTGTTCAAGTGTAATGACTGTACTTTTGCATTTCTGCTATATATTTGCACATTTTATACATTTACTGACAGTTTTACAACAGCCATTAGACATCCATTATTGGCGAGTTTGGAGGAAGCAGGTTTTCTGTTCTTGTCTCACAGCAGGAGAATGTATTACTTCCCGTATGTGAATAAAGATCAGGATGAAAAATGCCTTTCACTGAGCAAGAAAAGCAGGATTAAATATTGGCTGATACTTAGAGCTCTGATATGGGCATCAGACTAAAAATGGAAAATCACCACATCCATAATACACATTCCATTTAAAATTTATCAGTGATTGTTTGGATCAAACGCATAAATGGGGGTGAACAGTAAGACATTAAAAGTATGACCATTTCCTAAAGGTCATATCCATGCTAAAAACAAAGGAGCAACTTCACTCGTCCTCCCAACTTCTCCTTGAACTGCAGGTCATTAATTCTATTAAAGTGGCAGTAAAATGGAGAAGGTGCATGCTCAGACACGCAGCACAATTAAATAGGACGCATATTGATACGCCTGTTATCCGTTTAGCCAGCCATTAGACGAAGGGGAGTGTTTCCTCTTGCCTGCTCATGCTGTGACCTGTGAAATTACAGACACTGGCTAATAAACTAATGAACTGAAGACACATAATGGCAGGAGATGTACACCACAGGAATACCTAAAGATCTGCCATGCCCTGCAGGAGCTCGTTTAAATTTCACCTAAATGAAAAGAGACGAAGAGAGAGAGAGAAATTGGAATTTGCATTGCATTTTTGACCAGGAGCGCAGTTTGAAGAGAGCTGCTTCAGCGCTTCAGGTATAAGTATGTTCTAATATGCGAGAACGGGCTGCTCATTTAGTTTGTCGTGTTTTGTGTGGGTTTTAAGTGGTGAGGCAGGAAGGACAGCTAAGCCCTGAGGTTCGTTACAGTTTGTTCTCTTTAATAAGAGTGGAGGGTGTTTGTACCTTTCTGCGTTTCAGTCTGCCCCAGTCACGGCCGAGGATCCAGGCCACTAGTGACTTGCACATGGAGAAGTAGTTTCCCACTGTATGAATCCCTGCACGGAGAGGTGGAAACTATATCAACAACCATGACTGACCAAGTCCTTCCATGATTGACCACGAACAAGCATCTAGATCTGATCACATGTTCATTTTCAAATGTTCAATACATGGTTCATGTTCAGCCATTTCCCACCCAACTCTGAAATTTCACATTTTCCTTTTTCATCATTTGGATGGTTGAGCTGCTTTTATAAATAATAATGGACAATAAAAAGCAGAACCCTTTATTAATTATTAAAAACCCTGCAATGATGTTCACTACTTGCACAGAAGCAAGGTTTTAAACTCACTCACCGACGTTCTCGTCTCCCCGAGCCAATTTGCCCCTCCAGTAGTCGCTGGTGATGGGATGGAGGGAGGCCAGGTATCTCACATCACACACTGTTTCTCCCCATGTGGAAACTTTCTTCTTACTGTGTTTCCTCCACTGCAGGTATATGGCTCTGAGTTGGCGGTTTAGTGGAGCCGGCTGGCGAAAGAGCCAGTAAGTGAAGAGCCACTGGAACCTGCACTGGGTGTACTGACGGTACATTGACTCCAGTTCAGAATGGTCTAGAAGAGCCAGAGGATGTGTGTGTAAAGCAAATAAGGGGGAAATTTAAGTGTGTATACAGTCAACATCTCAGACAGTACTGAATTTTCATGCTGCATTTTCAAGCCATTTGAAATGAGAATCTGGTCCACAAGTTATAGGAAATGGAAAATGATTAATGTCATTTTGGTTTATTGGTTGTATTTTATTAAAAAGACACTTGGCAGTGAAAAACAACAGAAAAACCAAGACCACAAACTAATCAGACAGGACAGGGAATAAGAACTGAAAAGATGAGTCAGTCTTGTAGCAAGACAAAGAAGGCTCTTTTCAGCAGCCCATTATGGCACTTTGAAGTTACTCAGCAGAGCAAAAAATTGGATTATTGTATTTTTCCTTCAAAAGGCTTCCGTTGCTTTTTGGTAGGGCAAGAGGGCATGAGTGCACACACAAGACAGTCATGCCTAAAGGTCTTCTAAAAACAATCATGGCACTTCAAGGAGAAAAAAAAAAAAAATTGTTGCAAATGCCAGATTTGTGAATCCAACATTCACAAAGGGGTAGCAAAACCACTCTCGCAGGAATCCCACCTCCAAAACTAACCGAATTTCTTGTGTAAATGATTATTATATGATGATTGTGTAAATAACGATTATATAATTTTGTACATTACAAAATTTATTCTCATTCAGCTTGATAAACAAGAATTAAGAATTTTTCAATTCATCCAAATTAATTCAATTTATTTATATAGCACTTTTAACAATGACGTTGTCACAAAGCAGCTTTACAGAAATCCAGATATAAATTAGAATTTTTATTTATTTATTTATTTTATTTTATTTATCCTTAATGAGCAAACCAGAGGCAATGGTGGTGAGGAAAATCTCCCTGAGACAACAAGAGGAAGAAACCTTGAGAGGAACCAGACTTGAAAGGGAACCCATCCTCATCTAGGTGACACTGGATAGTGTAATTATAAATCATTTCTCTTCTGTATCTGTACACTACTGTCTCAAAAAGTGCTAATTGTGTTAACAGAAACTTGAGCATGAGCATCATTAGAGATTTAGCTTTAAGTATTGCAGCCATCCTTAGAGATGAGGAAAGCCTGTTTGATTCAAAATGAGAAAAATGTTATAATAACACAGATCCTAATTTGGCTGGTTATTTGTGATAAACAAGGATTTCAATATTGAACCAAATATTAATGATTATTTTCTCCAGTGAGCCAGGTCCACTGGCTATTAAAATGGAAATAATTACCCACAAAAAAAGCAGATTTAGACCTAATGGAACAAGTATGGCCATGCAAATCTCCCTTTGACCGTAAAGCACTGAACCCTGGGGAATGAAGAGAGGGCACAGATTACTTACCACTGCTTTGGTGCTGCTTAAGAACGTAGTGAAAGAGCATCGTTGTACTTCCATGATGAGTGACAGCGAGGTTATACAACTCCCTCCATTCCATCCTGAGCGTCTCATCACCTTCTGGTTTCTCTTATGAAGAAAAAAGAAAAAAAAATCATTTTTAACAGAAAAACAGTTTGTAGCCTTAAAGGATGGACTGGGGACAAGCCATCAACACTGGCTACGCTTTGCTGATCCTATTGCATGAGGTCAGTGATAACTAAGGAAAAAACACATCAGGATGTGCAGTTATAGGAAAATAAACTACAGCTACTCTGCTGAGCATGAAATGCATTATGACATCATAATTTCTATGCTTTTAGTTATATTTATAGTTACATTTTGTGCAACATATGAAACAAGTTAGTTCCTGGTATCACTTACATTACAGCAGCTATAGACAGTTCTATAACAGCAGCTATAGACAGTTGCTCCCTAGCCATTTCCTCTTTCTTGAACATGCAGCTTGTCACATTACTGAAAAAAGTCACAGTATTATCTCTGACTGAAAGCTCCGACACGGCAGACTCCTTCCATACATGTTAAATAAGCATTCACTATATTAACAATTATATTTTTTATTTAACAAGGCTCAGATTGAGTGTATGCGATAAAAAAAAAATAGGTGAATTAGCTGTTACTATAAAAACAGTAACATATTAGAACGAGTGTGCTAACAAACCTGTGATTTGAACTACAGTCAGAGCCGCTGCTATAGAAAATTAACCAAGACCTTGCCAATCAGAATCAGGTATTCAACAGCATTGTGGCATAACTGTATTGCCAGATAAACACTACTTGATCACTGAAATCAAAGCGTAAAGGTTTTCATAACTTTGATTTTATGTTGCACTATAACAGTTTGAGATATTGTGTGAAGAGAATTAAATTTTGGAAAAAAGGTAGCGTGAAAATCTCCTGCATGTCAGGCACTTTCTGATCCCATGTCTGTAGCACATCACTGATTCCTACGCAGCCCTCTATGAGTCAGTGTGATCTGAGGAAAGGTGACAGGACTACCGTGAAGTTTCTCGGTGAACAGCTCTCTTGGCATCCCCCACAGCCTCTCCACGTCAGCACACGTCAGCTGTGCGGCAGGTAAAGGCACTCGCTCCTCCATTACAAGCCACTGTGTCCAGTACGCATGCGGAGGGAACGGCACTTCAGCAAACAGCTTCTCCTGAAGGGATCGGTTACAGTGGATGTTTCGGAAAAGGGATCTCCACATGAACACTAAACGAAAGGCGGTTTTGGCGGCGTAACCGGCTGTGGTGATGTTCGGCAGGCCTACCCCAAACGAGACCTAACCACACACAGTTCAAAAAGAGTTATTAGGAGAGAGTCACTTAATCATAAGCAACCATTCTAAATGAAACAATTAACTCAGGAAAAATTCAGCTTTATATCTTTGAGATAATTATAATAGGTTATAAGGGTGTTTCCAAGATTGCAGTGTCATATAGCACTAAAATTAAAATTTATTTTTTAAAAAACTGAATCTAAGGACTATGCAATTAGACTTATTATATTACTCGATCTCTCACACAATCTCTCTCTCTCTCAGTTTTTTAAAGCAAATATGCAAAATATCTTTTAGGCTTTCTAATGATGTACTTCATTTATTTTTGAATTAATAATTTATTTTCAATCTATAACTTGGGCAGAAAGTTTGTACTTTCAAATGTGATCTCATCAGTCAATATCACAATATCTTAGAAAATAAAGAATGAGAACTTAATTTTCTTCATCTCATGAGCTTCAAATTTTCTGTTGAACATTCGACTTCTGCAATAGTCCAAATATTTCCCCGGGGTTGAGGGAACGCTGTGGAACTAAAGTGCACATTTTTCATAAACTATAATGGAGGAGTCATGGAGAAGGATGTTTCAAGCAGAAGTAATGGATTCACACATGAATGCTATGCAAAAATGATATTTCTGAAGCATTTGAATGATTATTTTCCAAGGTGAAGTGTAGTAATAGTGAGCTGGGGCTGCCAGAATGCTGTTTGTGCTAAAGGTGCTGAAGATGTTTGAAGGTACTGATCTGAAACATGCACAAAGGCTGTTGTGATGTTACAATTTACCTGTTTAAAATGTCTTAATATCATATCAATGAGACACAAATGGCACCCAAAACAAGGACTCACTCACAGTACCCTACACAGCTTAAAGCCTAAAGGTAAAGACATCATAATAATAATAATAATAATAATAATAATAATGTTCGTTTCCTCCGAGTCAATCTCAATTAAACCTTTTTGCCAAAAATGCTAATGTGGCTAACAAACACTGTTGCCAGATTCATGTCAGACTTTGCAGTTAAATATATATTTATATTCACAACTGGCTGGAAACACAGCCTTGCGTTTGTTCATATAGTTTTACTGTATTATAAAGGTTTCTGTCAAGGTATACAGAGCTATGTAATTAAATATATATTTAAGTTTAAAGCCCTTCATTAATGAAGTAGGTGGAGCCAGCGGTTACTATGAGTATCATTAACAGGACGCTAATTGGAGCCAATTTGTGTTAATTGCTTGTCAATTACCACTGTTGTGTACCCAATAATAACAAAAAAGAGCTATAAATAGGCGTATAAGACTCAAATACGTTGTGTTTACGCAAAAAATTGCTCTTTTACTAAACCTTCTGTAGACTTTTTTAGAAAATAAAACTTACCCGGAAGTGGCGAGTCCACAGCGAGTCACAGGAAGAAACCCGGAACAACCTGGAGCAGGTGCTGCCGAGCCTCAGCAAACACACCGGCTCCAGGCGATTTAAAATCACAATAAGCACCTCGTCACTTAAATGTAACAAACCCGGGGTTGTATCCGAGTCTTGGAGCTCGTTTTTAATTATACTTTCATCCCTGCTAACAGATAAACAAGAGAAATGCTCCAGAAGCTCGCTCTCCAGGGTCGTGTCGTGATAGGCCATACCCGCCGGTAAACACCTCGCCAACCGCCGCCATCTTGGACAACAGGTTTAAAAGGTTAGGGGCGTACCAAGTTGCAACTCGGGGGTGTCTTGGGTAGACAGTATTACGATTATCATCAATACTGACATAGAAATCAAAATTAAAAAGCCCACATTTTACTAACACATACTTTATAAATGGTAATCCACTATTCCTAAATCTGGGCTCATTTGATTATTTTCTCTAAGAGGTCATAGCGAGAGGAATTCCCCTATTTACATATTTTGTTAGATGGCTCAAATGTTAATGATAGCTAATGTTTATAGGCATTATATCCTATAGAAACGTGTGTATTTGTGTACAATTATTATTAAAATGACTGGGTTTTTTTTGTACTTTTTCTATCTGATATCTGTTTGTATAAGGTTTAAACACACACATAGGTCATATGTTCCATGGTAAGAGTGTAAAAACACTTGCTATAGTCTAAGGAATAAAATACTGGGGGGTTGGGGATGCTGTTGTAGGAAAATAATCAACAATGGTGTGGTCTGATGCTGCCTGGTGTGAAGCGGAATTACTGTTACCACCCTGGAGTTGATTATTTACCAACAATGGCGTCCCAAAATGTTTTATTTCACTTGTACCGCAGCAATAGGCCTGTACTCCAAACTGTTTTGTGTATACCACCATTTGTGTAGCTGATAACTGATTTGATTTCATTTATATTGATCTTAATTGGTAGTGAAATTACAGTAGTTTTGGTGAATTGCATTCTTATGTTTGAATTCATGGATTAAAAGAGGTCTGTTTAGCAGGGACTATTAAATAAATGTGTTCTCTGTGTAGTAACTGCCATGTTTGTCAGTTTGATCATCTTTTTTAGGAGACAGCTCAATGATCACAACAATATCAAGGTCACAACAAAATTAAGGTCAAAAACGTAAACCCCAATGTTCTTCTTTTATGTGTTTTTTTTTTCTCAGCTGATTTTTAAGTATAACTTCCCGGGTTTATGCTACACAATTAGTCATTTTGAGCTTTAAGACAAAGATCCTTTATTTAAAGCGACAACTCAGACACATTAAGAATTCCAGTATGTAAATGACAAAAAACAAAAAACAATATTTTTAGAGAATTTGCTCAAAATAATAACTATATACATAGATTTTATCCAAATGCTCATAATACTTCAAAGGACTATGATGTGGCTGACGACCAGCCATAAAACAAATTAAATATAAGACAAGTGCATTTAAATGTTTGTTTTTTACAAGTTTACAATCAAGCTAGTACACATATTGTATATTTAATACAAAGGAAAACGTCATATATTTTCATGACAGAATAAAAACACAAAAAACCCTATGACATTCTTTTTGTTTGTTCAAAAGGACGATTAAACAATGTGGTGTAACAGTAAAATAAGATGGATAAAAGAGACCCCATAAATGTGTGTGTTTGTGTGTGTTTTTCATTCTGGTTTTCTGATAAGTAATATATTTTAATTTCCAGCTGAGAATGCACTTTCTCACAAATCTATGTTCTCAGACAAGTGGAAAACTGACACTGTTGACTGTTTCACCAACATTACCTATATATGGCAAGGCACTGGCTCTTAACAAATCAGTTTATAATTTACTGTAACTCAGAATCGATTAAAGCAAAAGTGATCCTAAAATGAAACGTAATTAGCCGTAACGTTTGGTGTCTGAAGTTTCTCCGGTTTTGCACTGGAGCTATGAGGCTAATGTAGCTATCATGTAAACGTGTAAGGGGTTAAACACTAGGGAACGTCCTGTTTTAACAACAAAAGTAAACAACAACAGGGTGGTGAGATGTGGCCTGACGCGGAGCCATCCCAATGTTCACTATTTTCCAATAACAGCACACCCCAAAGTGTGCTTTATTCGTTTACACTACAATTATTTCCAACTATTATTATTATTATTTTTTTTAATTGAACAACACATCATCATTTTACCAGTTTATAGTTACATTGTTACAATGTTGTGGAACGTCCACAAAACAAGTTAGTTTTTAGTATCACTTCAGTTGTTCCCTCATCAGCCTCTGATTTTATTTTGCGCTCTTGAAGTTAATACGACAAAAAACAAACAAACAAAAAAACAAAACAAGCTTGTCATGTTACTGATAAACTGGAACACGTAACATCCTCTGACTCTCACTGACTTTTACAAAGCGCTGACGCAAAGCACTGACACTGGAGACTCCTTCCATAAACGTTAAATAAACATCTCCTTACAGAAAACTTCACAATATCAAAGATTATGTTTTTCTTTGTTAAATAACAGCACATTTTAATCTGTTTATTATTAGCCTAAGGTTATGTGGAGCGTCCACCATATAAGTCCCTGTGTAACTATAGAAACGATGATGTATTAGCAGTGTTTGCAGCCAGCACTACTACAGAGCTGCTCTTACACAAAATTAATAAACACGTTCTGACCAGTCAGATTCAGGAATTCAACAATGCTGTGGTATAAAAGCATATAGCCACCATTTTAGCACAACCGCATGCACCTCAGAGGACATCAACTGAATCAATTACACCATTTGTATGTAAACAATTTTATACAATAACAGTCTGTATTAAGAAAATGAAATATAAAAATCACATCGGTAGTACATTATCAACGAAATCACTTCTAGCATACTATTCAACCTTCACGTTCTAGGCCACGGATCTTACCTGAGCCTGATTCCAGCTTCATGATGGAGCTGAGACTGTTTTCAGCTCTGAAATATTTGTGTGTTACACAGTGTCAAAAACCGCATGCACAAGACAATAAACAGCTCCACAGAGTTTTTAAGGTGACTGTGTGATGATTCAGGCATGCAGTTTGAATTGTGTTAAACTGGTAGCTATAAACCTTTCTTAAGTGTTAGCCACGTTAGCCTTGTTGCTCCAGTGCAAAATTAAGAATGCTAATTTAGCTGATTGACTACATTTAGTGTACGGAGTAAAATTATATAATCTTACATTTTATTTTTGGCCGATTTGTTCCTTTAAAATATTAATGATAGCAAAAAATGCATGTCAATATTTCAGATACATTGAACCCTTTTGTGCTCATGTAAGAAAATAAAAGTCACAATTGAGATTTTGCACAAACAGTCAAAACAGATCCTCAAACACTTAAACTGCTGCGTGTGGAGGCGATGAGGTTTATACACGATGGATCCGAGACAGTCCGAGATCACTGCTACCTATTCACAGTTCGTGATCACAGTGTACTTGTTTGCTACGTGGTTATATACATTATTCTCTGATTATCATCATTCACTTTCTACGCGCTGCGGGAGGGGCCGTGGATGATTGCGTGCATGTGACTCCGCCCCCTCAGGCTACTCGAACCCGAGGCTCGTCCTCTATCTCCTGCCCCAGGCTGCTGTAGGTCACTGAAGGCTCCAAGGGGCCGACGTTGGGCGTGTCCGGGATGGGATTTCCTGCGTTACGGAACTGCTTATAAACGCGGGGGTCCTGCGCCACATAGGTCGAGGAGGAGGAGTAGATCACCAAGCCGAGCAAGATGATGAAGAACGACAGCAGGTAGAGAGCTGAAAACTGAAGCAGAGAGAATACAGGAATGCAAGTTTTACACAAAGGTGTAAGTAAGGAATAAAGCACTTGGGGCATGCTATTATAGGAAAATAATCAATTGATTGTTACAAAGCACTGACACTGGAGCCTCCTTCCAAACTCTTACATAAACATCTCCTTACAGAAAATGTCACCTTATCAACAAGTATTTGTCAAAACACTAGACCAATCAGAATGGAGAATATAACACTGATGCAATATAAACATGAATATCTCCTGAAATGAGTCACGTTTTGAGCTTCAGCTGATTGGGATGATGTATAGTTGTACTCTAAGACAATAGTTTTCTTAAAAGTTTTCTGAAGTAGTGCAATCTTTTCTGCAAAACACTGGTTTCAGAATTATTGGCACCCCCACAATTAATATTTCATGACGCCTACACTGGAAAGAATAACAGCACTGAATGTCTTGCTGTAATGTCTAGGAGACACTTTCAGAGATGCAGAACATTCCAAGATCTGTAATATTCTTAGGTTTGGGCATGTAGAAGTTTTTGTTTTTCCACATGGTGGTGATGGATGAGAGAAACCTTACATGTGTGCAACGTCATATTTATACCCCAGAGAAACAAGACATGCTCACAGGCAAAGGTGGAGTTCCTGGAAAATGTTTTAAATCCAGTTAAAATATGATTAAACATGATAAATAACAATAAACACAAACAGCACAAACAGATTTATGCCAGAATGTTCCACCAGGATTTTCGTACAGTGCAGGTTGTTCGTGAGGCTGTGATGGAAATGTCACTGTTACGTTAAGTTATATATTTGTACAAGTAAAATATACAGTAGCACTTTACTGTAACCTCATAAGTAAAAAGTGATTGAAGTTGATTGAATTGCTCATGATAATAGTTCTTAGCGTGTAAGAATTAAACGTAAATTAGTGTTACTTAGCTAAATCTTTCCTCGTGGCTAAAAGTGTCTTCATCGTTAGAAGTCTTTAAAAATCACTTAAAATGGGCAGACACGTCAGTAAAAGAAAATCACAAGAGAACGAACATCCGAGCTTCAAAGCGACAAACGTCCTGTAAGTTCAGCAAGGAATATGTAAAATTTGGATTTATGTTCATACACAGTGATAAGGCCAAACCCTGCGATATGTTTGAAGCAGCTTCATAACGAAAGTATGATGTTAGCATTCTTAAAAAGACATTTGGGAAATAAAAAACACGAAAACCTGGCCAAACAAGGCAAGGATGCATAGAATAAACCAGCAATGAGCTTTAACTGAGTAAAACTTTTTTTAAAAAAAAGATTCACTTAATGTTTGACTGCTTAACAATAAAAATAATTTAAGTTGAAGAAATTTAGCTGACAAAAACGTTTAAGAACCCCTGCTTTGAGGTTCTTGCTCAAGGCCTCAGTGGCTCTCCAACCGTCCAAATGAAAGCAGATCAGTACCTTACACACTGACAACTAAAGCACCTGTAAAGGTGAGAAAACAGATTTTTGCTTGGGAAAGAGTTAAACTACTCAACACATAGTAAAAGTGAGAATTCAACACATAGTAAAAGTGTGCACTTTTTTAAAAAAGAGAATGTAATAGATCCTCCAGAATGTTGCCCCAACACACACTTTTAAACCAGATTCTTCTCTGCGAAGCCCAATAACAGCTTCTATAGATGTCGTTCTATTTCAAGTGTTGATCTAGAAATGGGTCACATTAGGGTCACGTCTCTCTCTCTGAGGAACAGACACGTGACATTCAGAAATGGAATCCACAAGCCGTGATTATAACACCATTTTTGGCCATTAGGCTGTGTAATGAGGCCATGAAGTGGTGTTATCAGTCTGGAGGGACGGATCTGTTTCACGCTGAAAGCACACGCTGTAAGAGAAACTCAGAATAATAACCAGGACAGAAATCTGATCACAATAATGAAGGTGTAAATATTTAATGCTGTGGTGGGACAAAGCAGGGTGAGGCTGATCAACAATCTGTTTATGTTTCATTATGAAATAGCTTCATCGCAGACAACAGGTGTGTTTAAAATGTATTTAAAATCCTGCATCACGCTGTAATGATATAAGTGAATAGTAAAGCTAATCATTTTGCTGTTTTATAGCCTCAGAAAAAAAGAGCATTGTCAAGGTGTGAGAAATCCCAGAGCTGATACTGTGATCATTTCACCATTGTACAGACAGAATGAGCACTCACACACACATGCACACGCACACACACACACACAAAATCAAATACAGTCTATACAGGAGCACGCACACACACACACACACACACACACACACACACACACACACACTCACTCACCTACACACACAAACTCATACAACCATAGATAAGAAACACAGACACAGACACACACACAGCCATAGATAACAAACACACACACACACACACACACACACACACACACACACACACACACACACACTGTGCAGTAAAAGAGAACAAGTATTTGTTGACTAAAGCTTAATCACTGTGAATTCCCATGATGCCTCAGTCTCACTCACAAACTCACAAGCTCACTGACTGTTTTCAATCAGGAGGCACATTTTGAAATGTCCAGTAAAAAAATCACAGAGATTGGACTCTGTGCAGTACTGAACAGGGGGGCTAAAAATTATGATCTTTATCAGCAGCTCACGGTTGTGACTTATTAAAGTTAAGACTTAAGCCTGGATTTGTATGAACACTCTGAGATGCATTAGCCTGACTTGATAAGTTGCTACACATGAGTGACAAATTAAAGGAAAAACCATTACAAAGTGTTGGACTGGACCACCACAAGCCACCAGAAGAACTTCACTGCACCTCTGCATAGATTCTCCATGTTCCTGGAACTGTACTGGAGTGATGAACACTGCTCTTCCTAAAGATATTCCCTCAGGTGGTGTTGTGATGATGGCGGTCACTCCAAAATCTCCCATAGGTGTTCAACTGGGTTGAGATCTGCTGAGTGTGAAGCCTAAAGCATATGATTTACATCATTTCCATCCTCGTCAAACCGTTCAGTGAGCCCTCGTGCGCTGTCATCCAGGAAGACACCACGCCTATCAGCATAGAAACCTTTCATCATAGGAGAAAAGGTTTGCAGTGATGCTTCGCTCTACATGGAGCCAGATCATGGCATGAAAATGCCTTGTGTAGCTAACAAACTGGCAAATTTGATAACACTCACAAAAAATGTGCAAAATGTGGTTTTTGTACAAATGTATGTGTGTGCATAAATGAAAACATTTTGCACCTGCAATGTGATTTACGGCAGCCTGAAAGTCACTTCTGGGCACAACTTAATACGACTGACAAGTATTAAATTTGCAGAAGCCTGTTTCTACCAGCTGACAAAATTAGACCATTCAGAAAGTTTTAATAATGAGACGGTTTATCACGATTGTGAAAATGAAGACATCATCACTGTGATAAAGCTGGTATCATATTAGATATTCACCACATTTTCATTCCTCCGATGCCAGTATTACACAATACACACTCATGTGCACGCACTTGTTTTACAGTCATAATTCATTTTTTTAATGCATCTCAGTCCATCACTGGGCACCATGCACACACACATTCACACCTAGGGACAATTTAGCATAGCCAGTCCACCTACTGGCATGTTTTGTGGAGGTGGGAGGAAACCGGAAGGAAACCCACACAGACACCGAGAGAACAAACGACATGGCACACAGACAGAAACCCGAGTTGAGGATCAAATCGGGTACTCAGGAGCTTTGAGACAAAAACGCTACCCATTGTGCCCCTGTGATTCCCCACATCACATTTAATCATGTATAATTTGCAATGCGTTGTCTTGGTCTGAAAATTGGATGTAAGAAATAAATCAGATTTTCCTTTCTGTGTCAACACAGCCTCAAGGTCTATCACAACCAGATGACTAAATATTTTCCCTAAAATCTGCCTTAGCATTGCTGCTGACTAAAATTCTGAAATATGAATAAGAATATAATAAAAGCCACTCGATCCAGGATAAATAGAGATTCTCACAGATTAGCATGAATCACTGCAATGGCACTGCACTGAAGAAAACAGCAAACATTTCGAAAGCTGCTACTTTATTTATTCACACTGAGAGCTGTATTAATGTAGACAACAGGACACGAGCAATGCCGGGTTGCTCTGAGAAAGCTTTTACATGCCTGTTCCGTACCTCTCTACATCTGCACAGAGAGAAGATGTGGAGAAAATGCAATAACTAGCAAAGAGGAATATTTTCCACTTAAGCTCATGGCTTGTCGGAATGTTCATTTACATTTATCAGGCTTCTGCTAGATTCCAGCACAGCTATGATTAAATGGCTGTCTGTTTCGAGCCACAGAAATGTTGTCCCTTCTTTCAATAAAAAATGCTTAAGGAAAACGGACATGTAGCCATTTTCAATAAGGCATATGGACGTGAATACAACCCATAAAAATGTCTCACCATAAATCATCCTGCAATATTCACTGTAGTCATTTTTCAAGAGAATACTTTGTTTATAGGCTGAAGAGTTATTACAGTGTCCCTGCATGCCGCTTGCTGATCAAGGCTGATACTGAAGCGTCGGCGCTTACTCAAGCTCCCCGGTGAAGTTTTAAATAAAATTAATTAGGCTCTTTGGGTTCTGAGCTAATTTGAGCAGATTTTATTGATTTATTATCTCTGGTAGCCGACGACAACTCGTCTTCTTATATCCCAGAGACATATTAAAGCTGATAGTAGCCAGACAGTGATGTCATTTTTGTTGCTTTGGCAAAAAAAAATCCTAAGCAGACATGCTAACATTGCTAAAAAGAAAGTCCTAGCAGACAGAGAGGAATCAGAATAGCCTATGTCAGTGGATTAGACTCTTTTTTTTTTTTTTAAGCAACAGTAAGGAAACAGAGAGGCAAATGTCTGGTGTGGCCGCTAATTAATAATAAGCAGCTCCTCCATTTTTTACAGACTGAAGAGGCCACGGTCCGGCCCACTTTGTTCCTAAGATGGTGTAAAGTAACTGCTATCAGAAGCAAATATACATCTCTCACATCCTGCGTCTTCTCCCCTTCACTAAATTGACTTTTCCACATGCTGAATTTTATTCATGTTTGGTCTGAACTGAGAAAGCTGAAAGTACAGTTTTCTGATATTGCCATAACAAGTGGTCAAATTCCTAAATGCTATCTCTACACTGCAAATGTCGGCATCAAGCATGTTGGATTTGAAATGAAATAAAAGACAGAATCTTAAAGGGATCCATCCTTCCATTTATTTTCTGTACTGCTTATCCTACGCAGCGTTGCGGGAAGCCTGGAACCTATCCCAGGGGACTCGGAGCAGAAGGCGGGGGACACCCTGGACATGGTGCCAATCCAACAGTGCTAACCACTAAGCCACCGTGCCCCACCTTAAAGGGATCCTTAAAACTGAGCCTCGTTTATTACGCTGGATGGGGTGTGGTGGCTTAATAGTTAGTGCTGTTGTATCCTACTTCTGGGGTTGGGGGTTCGAATCCTGCTTCCTTGCTGTGTATGTGTGTGGGTGGAGTTTGCACATCCTCCCCCAGTCCAAAGACATGTGTTGTAGGCTGATTGGCATTTCCAAATTTTCACAAGTGTGTGCAGTTGTGCCCTGTGATTGGATAGGCTCCCTGTGACCCTGTGTAGGATAAGTGGTACAGAGCATGGATGGATGGGAATATATATATATATATATATATATATGTATATATGTATATATATATATACACAGTCAGGTCTGGAAGTATTTGGACAATGACAGAGTTTTTGTGATTTTGCCTTTATATACCACCACAATGGATTTGAAATAAAACAATCAAGATGTATGAATGAAGACAAATGAAGCAGATATCAGGTATTGAGTTGGCATTTGGCAGCTGTTTGACTGGAGCTACCAATATGAACTCCAAGGAAATCTCAATGCAAGTGAAGGAGGCCATCATTAGGCTGAAAAAACAACATAAATCTATAAGAGAAATAGCAAAAACCTTAGGTGTGTCCAAATACTTCCGGATCTTCCGGATACTATCCACATACAGTGTGTGTATGTATATATTTTTTTGCTTCTGTCGATATGAGTAGCATAAAAAAATCAGAAGTTATTCAGTCATATGCACAGCATGTGATGGGCATTACTCTATCCCCATTCAATCAGAGTGACACTAAGTAATTGTGGGCGTTTATGAGGTCATGTATACAGAAGAGGGCAGAGAGCACTTTCCTCTGAGTGTGTTACGCTGCCCTATGACGCAGCATGAGGAGTAAGATGCAGTGGCTTTAGGTTTGAGGAGGAAGCACGTGCTAGCGTTCATCCTCTACAGTTGGTTAGTGCCGTGTTCTGGTTCCTGATTTTCCAGCAAAATCTGTTCAGTTCCAGGACCAAAATGCTGCTGGTCTGGAACCAAGAATAAAGTGAAGAACCGGTGTGTCACTATGGCAACAGCAATTTGAAAAACTCAACTGTTATGTAAGAAAAGTCTTTCTGCAGTCATCCTTCCAGTGGGAAAAAAAAGTGTTTTTATCAAGTGAAAATACAGAAACTTATTTCTAAAGAAAAATTACAGAAATTTATTTATCAGATTATGATGAATCATTAAGCTTAATTCTAGACATTTTTACCACTTTCATGCTTGAAATAATCCTGTTCTAATAACACCATTAATTTTTTATTCCTTCTTTGCCAACAGAACAAGATATTTCCAAGCTTGAAATTAGTAACAATGTCTAGAAATAAGCTTAATAATCTCTTTAGCAAGGAATCAGACACTTAGAGCTGTGAAGTTATGGGAAAATAATCAGTCACAGAGTGATGTGATGTAGCTTGACATGAAGCCAAGTTACTGTTATCAGTTGATTATTTTCCAATTACAGCATGTAACACAGTCTTTTATTCCTTTTATACCACAGCAATGTACCAACAGTCATATTTTTATTTGTTTATAATTGTGCAATGTCTGTAAACAGTCATTCCCTCACCAGCCTCTATTTTTTCTATTTTTATTTTTTCTCTCTTGAAGTAATTAAAATAAAAAAAAAAAAAACTTTACCAAGAAACTTGTCCTGAAGACTTTCCTTTTTTCTGACACTGGAGACTCCTTCCACCATGTTAAATAAACATCTCCTTAAAGAAAATGTCATTGTTTAGATAATTAGATAATACTTTTTTTTAAATTCATTTATTGTTAGATTTCATAGAGGGTTCATCGTACAAGTCCCTGTGAATGAGCTGTTACCATAGAAACAATTACGTATTAGAACGAGAGCATTAATATAAACCTGTGATTTGACTTACATGCGCTCCTGTCAGAGCTACTGTTACAGAAAATAAATCACTTTCTTCTGACCAATCAGATTCAAGAATTCAACACCGCTGTGGATTAATGAGAAATATGAAATAAATTCACGTATAATTTAGAAGAGTGTTGCTTTGCTGTTCACTGAGAATGAGAGACATTGGGTTAACGAGTGAATGTCAGTTACTCAGTGTAAAACTTTTTCCTGTTCAATCTGAACGTTTTTGCATTGTTCTGTCCTGCTGTAATGCTTGTGCTGCCGTTGACTCACTCGTCATTTACACAGCGGTTTGACTCTTAAACTGCGTCTGTTTCTTAAAAAGGTTCGCTGGTTTAAAAAGGCTAGTGCGTAGTTAACAACCTCTGCTGAACTTTGCTTAGGAATATGAATTATGATTAGGGGGCAGTTTGGTCAGGATGGTCTTTAAAGTGCTGTATTAAAGTCCCAGCGAGAACGGAGAATTACAGCAGTGAGCTCATTTCACACTCACGCTGCACAATATGATTATTACTGCCAGAGTCATTCACATAATCGTTATGAACCAGATCCACTCCATGGTGAACATGCCGAAGCTTACGGCCTCATTAACACCAAGCTCTAGGTTTGTATGCCAGAAGATCTACATATCTATCTGAGCAAGAGATTCTTTTCGGAGTGCACAGAAAAGGTCATCTTTTTAGCTTTAAGGTCATGTCCGACGTCAGGAGCTATTGAAAAAAAATGAAGAAATGATTGTTGAATAGGCATTTCGCTGATACAGCATCTTCGTTCCTGGCTCACACAGCATCATCTCGAGAGGAGAGCAGGAAGTGGCAAGGACATCACAAACCACTGAGCCATGCATTAAAAATCAGACCCGAAACAACACTCACACCTGAGCCACTTCATTCCTCATCAGACAGCGTCATCCATTTTCAGTGTGACACATAAATGCATATTCATGATCCCGTGCTGATTTCTAACTCATTGTGGCTTTAATTTCCACAGCAATATTTGCATCCATCCATCACAGCTGGTGCTTTGAGCCAGGAACCGGTATGAAATGAAATCCTGAACTAACTGGAGACCTTTCGAACCAAAACCACCAGCAGCTTCATAGGTTACATGAATATTAATGCACCTGCTGATGTCAGTGAAGCCTCATAAGCACAGTTCCCTCTGAAACACTCTGCATGTGTGTGTGTGTGTGTGTGTGTGCGTGTGTGTTGAGTTCCTCAAGGTTTCTTTGGATAGATTTGATTGAGTTCTTCACTCTGCAGAGCATTTTTAAAGGTACACTAGATGGACAAGCATTTAAAAATATATATTTAGTAAAAAAAGGGTTCCTCAAGGGTTCTTTGGATAGTTAAGGGTTCTTTGGATAGTTAAGGGTTCTCTGAATAGTTAAGGGTTCTCTGAATAGTTAAGGGTTCTTTGCTTCCTACACGGCTTCCACTTGGAACGCTCTATAAAAAAGAAACCCTCTGCTGTAAGATTTTACATAGATCTATTAAGGGTCCCCCAGAAGGACAAAGCAAAGGGTCCTTTAGTCTTCTAGATTTAACTTTTTTTGTAGTAAGAGTGCATATTTCTAGAAAAAGCTTCCTCTGTAAAGTTCTACAAGGAACCATTAAAGGTATCCCATATTGACAAACTGAAGAAATGTTATGGGTTCTTGCATTCTAGCTTTTTTAAAAATTCTGTTTAAATCCAAAACACACATGTTCACTTTGTGTCGTACAATCAATGCAAAAAAAAAAAGTCCTCTGTTTCACACGAAAAGGAACCATATATGAGTAAAAAGCATTAGCCTGACATGAACAGTGTACTCTCAGGAAGAACTGAAACCATGTATTTGTTCTGGATTATGATTTAAAGTATGCTTGTAGATGAAGAACTATGATTAAACAATAGAACTCGATGCCAATGCTGTTAAATGGGATGCCAACGGAGTCCGCTGCCAGTCTTTCTTATTACTAATTTGCATATCTCAAATACCCTTAAAATATTCTTTAAACAGGAAGGAAGCCCAGTTCATCTGCTGGTCACAATAATAATTCTATATGAATCCCACTAATACTCAACCACTTCTTCTTGAGATATCACTCTAATGAGAATCTCGGGCAGATGGATGGACGGACGGTTGGATGGACACACGGACAACCCAAAAACATAATGCCTCCAACACCAAGTGGTGGAGAGAGAAAAATCTTGAGGGTCATATTCAGAATTATGTGTGTGCCGTGAGGATTTCATACCAAAGTAGTGCAAAACTGCGCACATTAACATTAAGACATAACTCCATAAATAACTCCAGACTTTCTTTCATATGTTTTTTTTTTTATCTTACATTTTATCTCTTTTCTTATTTAATGTATATACATATCTTATTGAGAAACTGCATACTAAATCTCGTTGTACTTGTACAATGATAAATGTATTTCTACTTGTAAGGAATTTGCATGATATCGGCTTGAGCGAGAAGCAATATTAAATCCAGCAACACTGTCTGACCCTTTGAAATAACCACAATATGTCACGCTGAAATTTATGTTTTGGGCTGTAAATACCCTTTAACATTTTTTGTGTCCTGTCCAATCGCATTCTGCAATTTCATTTCACCCCAGTCTAAGCTTCACACTTTCTGCTGCTGTACTTTTAGTTGCAGGACGTATCAGTGCTGGATCATGCGCTATTTTATAAGCAGCAGAATAATGAGTGTGGAAGTCATATTGTTAAATTAAACCAATTTTTTTTGTGATTAATATGATCATTAAAATTAGGATTATTCATGTTGCAATATATTGCAAATATACTAGACTGCCATAAATCGTTGTATTAATCTTTCTTTTTATTTATTTTTAAATTTCCTTTTGCTTTTCAGTTCCATAATATTACATAACAGTAATGGAAAAAAGTGATCTGCTTCTTCAGTCCACATTTTCTATCCCCTGATTTTTTTCAGGGTTAAATGCAAATGCCAGAAAATCAACATAAACACCTGTGAAACTAACTGAATACTCTGAATACTGTGAGTTTCCCTGCATAAACAGTTGACTTTTTCTGAATACGACCCTAAAACCTCTTGAAAGCATTAGCACGTTAAAGCTTCAGCATCTATACAAGCTTGTATGTAGAAAGTAGTACAAACCTGCACACTGCACATACATCACAGCTCTATTTCAAGTTGTTAAGAGGTCAGTGGAGCTTTTACTCTGCTGTATCAGCGTCTAGACTGCCTCGTTTGCATCTCAGTGGGAATCAGTGTTTATTTTATCTGGCAATTACTAAAAAAAAAAATAAATCTAAGAGCACATCTCTGCATACGGTCCTTTACCACAAGAGGATCAGTCAGGAACGTTGGCATATATGGGTCCATATGTATTCAGGACATGGTGGAGGTTTGAAAAATGGTTTGTCTTATTGCGACACACTCCAAGGACCAGCGTGAGAACAGTCTGGCTTATTTTTCTCTTTAATTTAGATGAGGCTCATGGCCAACAATACCAGATGCAGAGAGAATGCCTAATCACACCAGGAACAACTTTGGCATTCAGGTGACGGTCACAGTGCAACTGAACATCTACGAATTGAAATGGATGAGCTGCATTTCAGCCGAGCCTTGTTGCACAGAAGTAATCTCCAGCCGCTCTGCTCAGGACACACCGGGCCTGTTTCGCCCTAATACACACAAAGGGCAAGCGTATGAATTATTCCCAAGGTCTGCTTTTAGTCTGGCAAAGCAGCACTTCACCTCAATGCACAGGGACACAAGCATCCCAAAGCACTTTATAATTTTTTTTTCTCTTTCTCGAATAGAGGATGAACGTAATACAATAATGAATGTTCAATTATCAACCTCATTTCCACCATCACTTTCATAAAACTTCATCTATTAATCTAAACTGAATAAGACTGCGCATTAAAAGTTTTAATGGAGATGCGGGAATGATTGATCGCTGTGAAGAGATGACTATGCAGTAATTACACCACTTCAAACCTTCATCATGCAGCTGATGAAGCAAGAACTCTTCCCATTTATTCGACAGATGAATAGAGTTCCTGGAGTTTATGTAACTTGTTCAGTAATTTTATGCAGCTTTTTTTCCCCATTATTTCTGCTGGACATAACAGAATATATCAAACATAAATGCCTAGTATCGCATTTATCTGTGGGCATGTGGATAAAATATTAAATATTCACTGCATTAAGTAGGGATGGAGAAAAATCAATCCTTAGATGCATCACAATTCTTATTTAAAGGATTCTATATGTGTTCACTACATAGGAAATAATATAATTGTTATAGATCTACAGTCTATGATGGCCAGAAAAAAGTGACTCCAATAAGTGCCTTTTGGAAATTGTTAACTATTTACATGCAATGTCACTTTTAAGACTCGTTTTAGATGCTTAGTTCATTTTTTTTTCTATTCATTAAAACCCTATTTAAAAATATATATGTATTTTTAGTATTTTTAAATTACACATTAAATGTCATGCTCTAAGCAGAACACTTCCTGCATCAAGCAATACAGAAGGCATTAAGTAAAAAAAAAAAATTAAGAAATGGCTACGTGAATAAAACACACTTTTTGGGGGGCAAAAATCATTCAAATTTGCAGTGTTTGTCTCCCAAAAAGACAAAAGGCTACATATCTATAAAATGTTTAAGTAATGTCACACAAGCAAGAGTGCGGTTATACTGGCTGCGATTCGGCGCAGGCATGAAGCCGCAGGCTGGCTAGCTTGCTCACAATGATTCGTACACTCCCGTTAAAGGTACATCTGGTGAAACTGGCGTCCCTTCTTCCTTATCATCTTCATCTGATTAGCTTTCATATTTTAAGTCAAAAGTTATATTCATGCAAAAAGTAGTGTTTGCCATGTCCGCTGATGATGTCGCTAACTCTACTGTAGTAACTGTTTTGAACTAGGAAGTGGAATTTTACGTGGTGAACACAGACGAGCGGAGTGATACACCCAGTGAAACATCCCAGTGCCCTTATACTAAATATAAGCCCTCTGGGAAAGTCGCTTGTCCAATCAAATTAGTGGACCAGAACTAACTGTTGTATAATAATAAGTACGTTTTTTTCTGAGTATTGGTCTAAGTTCTTCCTAAAAGTACACGCTACATATACGACGTAAAAAGCTGCTCACAGCAAAATTTAGCTGAGAAAAAAAGAGGAAATTTACTCCTACACATATGCATAAGAATAAGAGTAAAGTACAAAATTATCTAACCTTAACAGTACTTTAAAGACTTGTGCGAAGGTTTTGGAGTGCTTCAGAGGTTTCTCAAACTGTTAAGAGTATCGAAAGTGGGTAGCACCGAGACACAACACACACACACACACACACACACACACACACACACCCTAACCTCCATGCTCTGAAACATGTACCGAAATGGACTGATGATATAGAGTTCATACAGCCCACAAAGTTATTCAATTTTTTAAAATAAATTTACATATATAATTTGCATTTAAATGTATTCAATTACATTATAAGAAGCCGTCTGATTAAGGAGGCATTAAAAATGGCATCTGATTAAGAGCAAACCGCATGTGGTCATACGGCTGATCACTTGATGAGTTAAACGTCATGATGTAATATCACGAACGCTAACACTGTAAACTATATTCTTTGCTAATTAATATCACAGCATTGGCCTTTGCAAAGAAACTAACTACTTTTTTTGTTTATAAATTAGTTTTTTTGAGCATTCCGATATCACAGAGGTACGTCATTTAATAAATTGCATTAACATGATCCATAAATAAATAAGTAGCTAAATAAATAATAAATATAACGTTATAAAAAATTTAAAAAATGTTATGTAAATGTAACATTTAACCGTGATACATCACGAGCCCACCATATTGTTTCAATATATCATAAGTCATATCTCAGTGTTACCTCAATAACTGCAAAAATTATGGACGAACTTAGGCAGATGGCTAATTAAGAAAATAGTGTGGCAAATTTTTGAGATGAATAATTTTTTTTCTTTTGTTTGACTTTTTTTCTTAATAAAAGATATCATCGCCCAATCGCTTATTTTCAAATTGCTTTTGAGTTTTGAGAATTTGCAAGCAAAGTGAAATTTCTTGTTTGTGTTCTCACAAGCTTT
Organism: Pangasianodon hypophthalmus; assembly: GCF_027358585.1. NCBI lineage: Eukaryota > Metazoa > Chordata > Actinopteri > Siluriformes > Pangasiidae > Pangasianodon > Pangasianodon hypophthalmus. The sequence continues at coordinate 16,631,951 of NC_069728.1, forward strand.
CTGTTTCCAGTGAATTGGCTTCTTTTTTTTTTTTTTTTTTTCAATTAGTCTCATATTCATCATGACAAAGGCTTTTGGTATGTTGCTGCTTTATCTCTAATGATGATGCCATCTTGTAGCTTTGTTACAGGAAATATACAATAGAACAGCTTTTCAGTGCTTGGACCTTCAAGGACACAAAGACCAGAACAAAAGGGGTAAAAAAAAAACTCATCCAGGCAGAGTTTTGGTGGAAGAAGCCTTGAAAAGAAACCAGACTGAGCAAGCAGACATCATCTTCCTCTAAAGCCGTATGAAAGAGTCAAGTGCAGGATGTGTTTCTGAAAACCTTGGAGAAATATACCGAGTTGCCCAATGCCACACGAATCTTCAATACAATCTGCATGTCGCTATCGCTCTGGACGCCCAAAAGCCAGACGGATCAATGCGGTACATAAAGAAGTCCTTTAATCAAACCAGGACAAAGCAGAAGAGAAATAAAAATCTTTGATGAGGGCACTGTGCTGAATGAGAGACGGCATAATCTCATTTTTACAAAGAAGGGGATAAAGCTGAGTGCTTTGTCTGTCCACACACACACACACACACACACAGACCCCACTCACCTTGTACTGAAATAGAAAGAGGCCGCAGAAGAGGCTGTACAGGTCAGCAGTGAGCAGAGACAGGTTGACCGTCGTGGCGCTGGTCCTTTTGATCACCACAGGCATGAAGCTGTACAGGCCAAACATGCAGGCACTAAAGCCGATGTACAGTAACCCTAAAGACAGACACAGAGCACTCGACAGTCACTTCCAGCTATTCATCACTGACAAATACACTAACTCAAGGGCAAATCTGAAGCTCGTGATTAAGGTCCTATAAAGCAGTGGCTCTCAATTCTTTTATTTTCAGCCAGGGATTCTGCTTTTATACACAGAAGCAAAAAATCATTCTGCATATTTCTGATAACTCTCATACATCTTATATAAAATAATGTCTTCTCTAACTTTTTTGTTCAAATAGATTTTTCTTTCTTTTTTTTTAACTAGACTGCAAAAATGATAGGAAGTAAAAAAATGTCATAAACATGGGCATATTGATCTATTATTTCTTATTATGCCTTTGTTATAAAACAAATATCAATTTTAGATCATTTTGTAGTTTTTCAATGTATTTACTCATTTCAAGCTTTAAATTCTCTTATTCTATTGGCTTAACATTAGAAACATTTTCTGTTAAGGAAATATGTTAAGGAAATAAATTTGACTATGTTCCAGATAGTTTCACTTGCTAAGTCATATTTTGCAGTGTAAGTGCTTTGTTTGGTCATATTTGTTTAAATGCAGTATTTTATATCTGGTCAACAACAGACAAATTTTGAGTTGGCTAAACGAAAAGTTCTGCTGAAATCAGATTTAAAATGGCTTCCTAATGGCGTTCACCCTGTCATCAGGAAATAACATAACTTAAGTATTATACAAATTACATAAATATCACATTGGTGTGAGTGGTAAAGAAAATCATGTTTGTACATTTTACTTGCTTTATTATGATAAATAATAGCATTTACTTAGTAATACTTAATGATAATTGTGTAATACTTAAAATGCAAATGCAAACAGTTATCTTTTTTACTGAATTATTTGTAAGACCAGGGCCAGCGTGTCCATTTAGGCGAATTAAGCAATTGCCTAGAGCGTCAGTTTAACAAGTGCGGCAAAACGTACCAAAACGTTTTCTTTTTTCTAAACAAACTTTCTGAACAGTGCCACAGTGGTGGCTCAATGGTTAAGGCTCTGTGTTACTGATCAGAAGGTTGGAGAATCAAGCCCCAGCACTGCCATGCTGTCACTGTTGGGCCCTTGAGCAAGGCCCTTAACTCTATCTGCTCCAGGGGTGGCATATGCGAATAAAAGCTTTTCCCTGCGCTGTAATGTATAGGTGACAAATAAAGGCTTCTTTTCCTTTTCTATTCTGCCACCTTGAACTTGGATGGCAGAGTACAAGATTTCCCCAAGTTCCGTGTGAATACGCTCCGGAAGCACACCAAACACCTGAGAAATGTGTGAGTCGCTGCTCAGGCCGCTCCAGCTCCAAACCTCACAAGCCTATGATAGCTTACTGATGCTAATTCAGGTTAACAGTGGGAGAATTTTCACATTAATCATTAATCAAATCAAAATAACGCAGCTCCAGCATGTCTAGACAACTGAAATTGTGTAATGTTAGCATTTGACTCTTGTCCAGAGCGAACACTCAATGTCCGCTAACACTGCGAGGTGACGAAAATTTGAATGATCCTAGTAATTGGCCAACAAGAATTACGTAACAATTCTGATAGAGAGAGGACCATACTGAGTCAATGGAAATGATTTTCACAGGGACAGAGCGCTCAGAAAATTTTCTGTGTCATTTCACTCAGACAGTAAATGGAGAGATACTGAAAAGGCCATGGCTCGTTTATTCAGTAAGTGAGGATGTTACGTTTGCTTTTGTTGCAAACTTTTTAGTCGGCGTGAGAGAAAATATGTCAAGTATGGAAAAATATGTCAAGTATCCAGTCGAATGACCATGTTGACTGTTTTCATAAACAGAAAGAACTTGACACAAGGCTGATCTCCCAAAATACTAAGTGTGCAAAATCAGCAGAGAATATTATCTGAGATTATGCACTGGCAACAAGTGTTGCAATATTTAGTAAGTATAACCGATTTACCAGCTACAACTGAATTGTTAATAACTGTTGAAGTGTGAGCATGCTTGTGCCAGAATATTTATTTTGCGTGTATGCGAGGATATTGGTTTTTGTTCGTTGTTGGCCACAGGTTGTGATACTACTCATTCAGGAGGGCCTGAGTAAGATAAACAACATGGAAATAGCCATACAAATCTCTTTTTAAAATCAGAATCTGATCTAAATTCCCTTTTTGTTTCATATTTACAAAGCCTTAGTGCTAATTCATAATCTTTACTCAGAAAGAGAAGTAAGATAAGGCCAAATAAATAAAATATGACTTACATTTTATCTGTGAATTTAAAAATCACTGATATCATGAAGCATGAAGGACAGCTGGGTCGTTTTGCAGAAAACTTTCTGCTCATCTTTCGAACATAATAGGATTGAGTGTCTCAGATAATAAAATTATCTACTGGCTTTCTCGTGACAGTCATTTCAAAGTGCGTCTGTAAAGGACGCTACTTTTATTGCCATGGATGACGATGACGAAGATGTGACAGGGCCAGAGACCGATAACAGTGATTTTGCTTTGAGACTGAAACGTAAACAGCATTCATGCGGAAAAAAACTAAAGCGCTTGCCACTCCAGCATGGCCGTTCCCCAATTCGACAATTTCACTAAAAGCAATCAGGATCCTATTGAACGCCTGCTTTTTATACAAACCTCTTTTCAGCCTTACCATTCCACTTAGAACTAAAAAGAATATTGCCTTGTGATTCTAGGTAGGCTCTTTGGCTGAAAATAAATATTACTCCATCAAATAGCAGCAGACTCACCCATATGAGTGTTATATGAGAAATCTTTTCCTGAATAGGACAAGACTACGTATAACAGCAATTTTAGACAGCTATTGTGAAGCTACTTATAGTGTTTTGTCCTTGCAAAGAAACAACAATAATCCTGGAACTTGTATGTAGCGATGTGCAAAATGATCCTTTTTTTGTGATTCAAGTCAAGTCAATTTGAATCTTTAACTCACTAATGAATTCAGTTATGTACAGTTATGTTTGGACCAATTCTCAAAAGATAAATGAATAAAGAACCAAAAATCCAATTTTAAAAATCAGATCTCGTTACAAATATCACACAAATCTGTGTATTTGTTTAAAAAATGTCTGAGCAATGAAATGTTTGTCTTGTAGCCTGTGTTCATTTTGATTTCAAACTACATTAGCTACAAAATCCATTTATTTTACAAAGTAATATTAAAATTATCGCCCTAAGTATGATGTACTGTATTTTGTATGCCACTGTTTTGAAATGTTGCTGTGAGTCACATTCAAATAATCTACATTTAAATGAAGACAGAGCATGCTATTTTAGTCTTTTTGCTATCCTGACACACTGCACTAACGTCGGAGTTCAGCAATAAAAATTGATAAATTTCATTTACTGCTGCTAGTTCCTCGAAAACTCAGACTCAGTGGAACAACAGAAGTCAGGATAACAAACGCAAAAAACACGGCGAAATAGGCAAATCACTTTTCCTTAATGTGGTCAAAGCCACAGACAATTTTATGCTGCAGTATCTATAGATATAGATATTGATAGATATAGACATAGATACTGCAGCATAAAACTGTCTCGCTTTAACTACATTAAAGGAAAGGTGATTAGTGTTCAACATTAAATGCCTTATAATTCATATTTTATTATATTAATAATCTAGTCTTTAAAAATATATATAGAATTATAAATTAATAATTGATCATTTACATTCTGTAATTTTTAATGGTCAAATTTTTTAGACAAATGATCCCAAATGGATATTATAAATTTTCAGTGACCCAAGCCTTGGCATTTTATTTTCTCCTTATTATTTACCATCATACTCGTAAATACATATTCAATAAATATTTTATATATATCAATCTAATCAATTATATATATCACTATATCTATTAATATCTACATCTATAGATACTGCAGCATAAAATTGTCTCGCTTTAACTACATTAAGGAAAGGTGATTTGCATATTTCGCCATGTTTTTGTGTTTGTTATCCTGACTTCTGCTGTTCCACTGAGTTTGAGTTTTCAAGGAACTAGCAGAGGTAAGTGGAAAGGGAAATTTATCTATTTTTATTGCTGAACTCCTACGTTAGTGCAGAGTTTCAGGATAGCAAAAAGACTAAAATTTAAATGTAGATCAATTGAATGTGACTCTCAGTAACATTTCAAAACTGTAGCACACAAAATACAGTGCATCTTCATACTTAGGGTGATAGCTGTAATATTATTTTGTGAAATAAATGAATAAAACAAAAGAGGAGATTGTAAAATTTTCTCTCATGACCCCATTTTTTTTACATTTACATTTATGGCATTTGGCAGACGCCCTTATCCAGAGAGACTTACAGAAGTGCTTTGAAGTCTCTAACAGTAAATACATCCTGATACCGGTTTACTAGGAGTTTTCAAATCAAGTGACCCCTAGTTTGGGAGCCACTGCTGTAGGCTAATTACTGGTGCTCACCATGCTACTGATCCGCTGTCTAATCGCTGTTGTGGTGCTATGATTGTAACAGCATTTAATCTTTTGGTTAGTTGTTGGAACAAATGCACTGTTGATAAAGTTTCAGGATTGGCTGCTTCATGAACAGAACAGCAAAATGATTTGCACAATGCAATAGGGAAATGCTTTAGTCTCATGATTCACAAAGCGGGGTCCGGGGACATCAAGGGGTCTGTGAAGTATAGTATATATATATATATATATATATATATATATATATATATATATATATATATTTGTAACAGTGATAGAAACCCACCCATAACCTACCATTAGGAAAGTTGTATTAAATTATTATAATCATAAATTATATTTATGATTGAGGCCTTAGTTATCTTAGTTATTAGCCTGTTTGACTGGTCACCTACGATGACTGGGTTTAATCTCAATAACTCAAAATCGAGTTGCATATAAATAACATCAACTTGAATCTAATGACAATTTTAATATAAGTGTGTTCTGTCTGTGGAAAAAGTCTAGCAATAAAAAGCTCAATGGCGCCAATAAATAGCAAAATATTATTGCACACATTTAAATAACAAACCTGTTATTTGAATATTTGCATTATGTACTTGAAATAAATTTGTACTGAGATGGTCCGGTGAGGTTTTACAGTTAAACTGGTCCTTGGCTACAAAAAATTTGAGGATCCCTGTTTTAGACTAGAGATTTTATAGAGTCAGTTCAAAGATTCCTTCAAAAAGATGCTCTTCTTCATATACTCACATCACTGCATGTAAATGTTCACACAATGCTGGTTCATCCAAACTTAATGAATTATTTAAAATGCTCACATCCTAAACTTCAATTCTTCAATAGAATGCACCAAAAAAAAAAAAAAAGATGTGTTTCCACCTGTTAGTCTAAAAATCTGTAGACTTGAAAGGTTCAGTGCGACCGTGAGACATCAGCACACACATTTGAATATCATGAATATTCAGGACAATTTTCAAATTCGCTGTTGCTAATGACTACAAATTTAGATATATTCCAGGGCATCGTCTCAGAGAGCGATGTTAACTCTCACAATCAGTACATGGAATAATTTTCTCTCTCAAAAGGAAAATGTGGTCTGTGTGCAAGGTGATATATTAAGGAGTGAGAATTCAACAGGCTGGGTTGAATACGGAGCTTGTTCTGTGTAACATCGATCTCCTGCCCTTTAACACCATGGAGTCTGACTTTATTAGATATAAAGTAATGGTTAATCTGGGTTACAGCACCATTAAAGTGTCCACATAGAGTGAGCACATTAATATAAACCTCTGATTTGTCTTCCAGCCAGAATTACTGTCAGAGCTGCTGTTATAGAAAATTAAGAAACACCTTCTGACCAAACAAATTTGAGAACTCAACAGCACTGTGGTATAACTGTATTTAAAAGTTGCATTTGTTTCTGATAGAGAATGAACAAAAACTCTAAACTCTAACCCCTAAATATTAACCCCCTATCCATGACCCTATACTCTTGCAAATAAAGGTTCCTCTAGGATTCTTTGAATAATTAATGGTTCTAGATTACAGCTGCTTTTGTTAAACTGGCTCCTTACACAAAGTGATCTTCATAGACAGAAAGCCAGTGTGAGGCTAGCCTAAATAAAATCATTTCCATATCATTTTGGTACAATACATTTATGATTTTTAAAGTAGAGTTAAGTATATTAATTGACAGAAACTCAATTTTGGTCAAAAACAAAATCATATTTTCAGAATTTATGGCTGATTTCCAGAATTTCCAGTGACATGTGACAAGATATTCCCAGACCACTACATTAATTATGCAGGATCAAACCCTTATTATTTTTCTGAGGCAGCACAGTCTCGGGTGGTGACACTTATCCTTCTAGCACATTGTTCTACATGTTTGATGGTAGTGATAACTTACACAGCTGCCCTGTGAGCAACTCCAGACTCGCTAATGCCCCTGTGACAAGTCAATGCCCCTGAGACGTGGTACAAATGCTGTCTTTGGCATGTCTTGGACACTTTGACAACACACAGCAGAAACATTGCACAATGCTGGGTATTTAATCACTGACTTTGCCTGGCAATAGCACTGAAAATATGGGATGGACAACAGTTTCTGACAGTTTCACCACCTCTATACTGATCCTCAGCCAAATATCATTTATCATTCCAGATTGGTGTAAGGGATGATGCAGCATTAGGCCACTAGATAATTTTGACATTTTGAATAAAGCTGTTGGGGGATGCGATGAGGTTGGTGAGGAAGCTGTGTTAACTGTGCACTGTTTTCTCAATATCTCTGAGGAAAAGCTCCTACTGCGTCTTCTTTCAGCCTAGCTCACTTACCCAGAAACAGTACCACCATGTGACAGCTCTCCTGAGCTCACTGCTGAGAGAAAAAATATCTCACGCAGCAGGGAAAGGAAATGTGTGCTGTATGTGTGCATAAGGGTGTTCAGAATAGAGCAGAAATGGCAATCAGGCCTTTCTGCAACACCCCACCCACCTACACACAGAAAAACATGGGTTTTTAATTAGCCCGGCCTCCTATAGCGCTCTCATCTCCTGTGGCTGCCCCATTTTTAATATGGATGGTGTGTATGAATCTTACCTATCTGCCAGTCCCACTGCACCTTCAACAGCTCCTTGTGTTCCATGATGGCTCTGAAACAGAAGAAAGCAATTTCAGGGATCAACATGAAAAAATATCCACATGAGTGAAACATTATCAGAGGGTGGAAGGAATAAAAAGAGCACCCTTAGACTGTTTTCTTTCAGACAATGGATGGTTTCTACAGCTAATTTGGTTTCCACTATTTCCAAAATCCCACTAAAAGATATCAAAACACAACTAAGTTTTAAAACTCCCATACAGGCTATGTAGAGATGTTCTTGTAGAGTGTCACGCAACAGAAAAACATTCACCCATCATGCAGAGATTGTGAGTTTAAAGTCCAATGATGGCACAGCCGTCTCTGGTTGGGTGCCAAAAGAGCAAAACTGGCTGTCTGGGTGGGACAGATCCTCTCTCCCCTGTCAATCACAGGAACACTAGCCAATTGTGAATATCTGTGAGGTCAGGTATGCAGAAGAGGGCAAATAGGGCTTTTCTTTTCCTGCGAGGGTGTTACGCTGTCTTGTCATGCAGTTCGAAAAGTCCTACAACTGTTTACCATCCAAAGATCATCCAAGGAACCCTTTTTTTTCTAAGAGTGGTGATAAAGAACCTTAATCCATTCTGTTCACCTCAGCTATGGGGGAAACTCAACAGAACAGAGAAGAAATGCCTGGTGATACTCTTTGCTTTGACAAGTGTGAGATCTCAGGTATGACAGACAAGGTTATACGGGTCTCCAATATTGGTGTAGAAAGTGGTCAATCCCTCTGACCTCCTGAAACTCCAAGGGATTCAATCGATACTTCACCTTGTTGCGAAGAGACTCTACGGCTCTACGGCTCTCTAAGACTTGTAGCAGTGCCAGCAGTGATGGAAAGAACAGTGGCAAAAAACAAGTGCTCAGATCTCTCTTCCACCTCTGCGTTCATCTGTTTTATACCAGAGATGATCAGGAGAGAGGAATGGAGGAAAGGATTTTTGCTATTCCCTCGAGCTTATTTTGAATCAGTCAGAACTTCCAGCTTCTGTATTCTGTAACAATTTCTATCCCAGTGTGCACAAAGACTTAAATTAACAATACATGGGGAAGTCAGACCTTAATGGGTCTTTGCCAGAACTTAATGGGATGTCTGTAGTTCATCTTTTCAAGGATGTGGAAAAAAAGGCAACTATAGTTGTTCTGATAATTACCCAGGTATTGTACAAGGTCTTGTCTTGGTTGACTGCCTCATCAATCTCTAAGGTCTTTCAATCCTGGCTTGCTGTTACACTAAACTCCTTCCTGTTTAATTCCCATGTCAAAGTGAATGAAAGTGGTCAATGTAAGAGGTGCTCTGGAGGGCACTGAGACCCACAGTCTCCGAAGAAATTACCCTTCCTTGTTGCTGGTATGGTACCTTCAAGAGTGCATCTTTTGTACTCTAAGTACAAGTGGACAAATCAGTAGCCTGGGTGCATGGAACAAGCAAATTTCATGTCTGGGCTATTAGTCTTTTATTTGTAGTTGCAGACAAATTTAACGGCAGACAAATTTACATTTATATTTAAGTCATTTGGCAGACATTTTTACCCAAAGTGACTTACAATTGAGCCGAGCAGATGAAAGTTAAGGGTCAAGGACCCAACAGTGACAGTTTGGCAGTACCGGAATTCAAATTCGCAACCTTTCGATCATTTAGCCTGGTCTTCTTAGCAACCAAACATGAAACTGGGCAGAACATTAATGCTTTTACTTACCCAGTGGGCTAGCTAATAAGTTTATGATTTGCTCATCCTTGCCTTAGTATATATACTTCACCTGAAAATGTGATGAATGTGAGAATGAGAAAGTGTTACATAATTGGACTTTAAGGACCATAATTTAATTAGCTTTTAGAGTAAAACTTTAACTTTTCAGGTAAAAGATGCATACAACGGGCACAAAAGATCCTAGAGAGTACCATCTCAGCAACAAAGAAAGTTTTGTACCCTCTGTTTGGAGTGTGCTGTGTTAATGGACAAGATGTCTTAACTTAACATAGATGAAAATAAGATGTATATTTAGGATCCAGATTCATTAAGTGCATCTTAATTAGGCCAGGCTGATCCAATAATGGATGTCCAAAGATGACAACTGGTACACAGTGGGATAGTATTAATGCACTCTCAGAAATAAAGGTACCAAACTGTACTTTTCCTTTTCCTTTCAATACGTATGTTTTACCTGGGAAGGTGCATGTTAAGCTTTAAAAGGTACATCACTGGTCCTTGATGTGTGATTACGTACCTTATTTTAAAGCTATTCATATTTCCAGAATGTACTGTACACTCTAAAATGACAAAAGATGCGTCCTTGGTGGTACCATGGAAAAGTACAGATGGGACCTTTATTTCTAAAAGTGCAGCAACAGCTATTCTTTCACAATTCATCACATTTTGGTGTAATTACTCCCAACATGTTAGCAGTTGGCATGGGTAAACAGACCTGCTGGGGTGTGTTTATATATAGCATAAATCTGGATGTTGATGTACTTGTGAGCGATTCAGCGAGCTGCCCTGGGGAGGTGAGCGGCTGGTGGTCTAAGCTCCAACTGGAGGCTTCTGGGAGCTTGTTAAAGAATGTAAAGCATTCAAATAACCCATTCTGGCTCATGGGTAGAACAGCTAGGGAGGAAGACAATCCCTCTTGGATCGGGATTGGGAAATGCTTCCAGCTAGTACCAGCAAGAGCCAGCTGGCTGAGACAGAAATAGGACCACAGGGGGAAGCAGAGTCACAGCTAAGGGGCAAAATCCATTATGTGGCACATGGATGACCTCATCCTGACCAGGAACTGGCAGAGTGGACTGTCATGTGTACATGGAGACCTCACAGGAGGATCATATTGTAAATCAAATGCTGCTTTGATGTAAAATATGCTGCTATTTGGTAAAATATGATTATATATGATTATATAAGATTATGCCAATAGACTAAGATCTAGCCTTGGTGCCAACAGTTTGCAATTGCAAGGACGGAGTGTATGTTGTGGGGAGAGACTTACAGTTGGATGCCGCTGAAGAAGGAACCGAACAGGCCCATCATGCCCAGGAACTCTACACGACTCAAGTTCTTCACAATGAATTCCTCACACACATTAGAGATGCCGTATAGTGTGGCACCGGCCAGAACAAGCAGGTCTCCGAGCAGCTTATGGTCCCCTGTTGAGTGAAGAACCTCATGTTAGCCTGGAGAATGAGGAAAATTCATCTTCTCCTCTGCATACACTATATGGCCAAAGGTTTTTGGACACCTGACCAATCACACCTGTAGGTACTTGATGAACATTGCTATTAAAATAAGCTCCACTCTTCTGGGAAGGCTTTCCACTAGATTCCGGAGCATGGCTGTGGGGATTTGTCCATTCAGCTACAAGAGCATTAGTGAGGTCAGGCGCTGATGTTGGGCGAGGAGGCTTGGGGTGCAGTTCCAGTCATTGTTCCAGTTCATCACAAAAGTCTTGAGTGTTGAGGTCTGGGCTCTGTGCAGGACACTCAAGTTCTCCTATGGTCATGGTCAGGTGTCCACATACTTCTGGCATATAGCGTACCTCTATAGTGTACCAAAGTGATGAGAAACACTTTGGTTCCATTTTATTTATTTTTTCATATGTAGATCATTCCACAAGAACTTTTTTTGGTCTTTTGAACTCTTTGGTATCAGTTTCTATTATGCTCATTTTTCTAACAAACACTAACTATGTTCATATCATGTTGTAATGAATTCATAAGCATTGTACACATTGTTATAATTATTTAAGATGCATTTCACTTTATAGCTATCTTTACTATCTTTATTATGCATTAAGGATTATTAACCTGTTGCATTGTAAGTAACTTTCCTTACACATTATAGCAGCAATACCTTTGCATAGTGCAGTATGACCATATGACACCTGTCTTGATGTTTTTTTTTTGTTTTTTTTTTTGAGTAAATGAATTAGCCTGGAGTGATTGTCATGAAATCCTATCAGAAAACTTTAATCTTTACAGCATACTACAAAACTTTACAACAGCTAGTTGTAAATTTTGGGCTTGAAAAAAATTGTGAGAAATAAAACATGTTGTTAATTTAATAAACGTTTCAATACTTCTATGATATTACTAAGATACACAATATATATCATGATATAATATATATAGGTTTGCTAAACAAACCACATCCAGATTTAAGGGTTCTAAATGTTTTAAGAGCACAGTTATAATGCTGTACAAATATATACCGGTTGCATCAAATTATTTTACAGTGTGGTTTCACTTGCAGATCAAATATTGCTCTTACTGTGGTAAATAACCTTCACTAAAATGATTTCTGTAGAGTAAAATCAATTACACACCCAAACGCTGCTGCCTGATATTACCTGTGTTTGCTGTGCAAACCTTGGGAACGATGAAATCTCAAAGGCAAGCGAGCACCGTATTATTAAACAACAAGACCCTTGTGGGTAATTTACTTTCATATAAATCCTTATACAGCAGAATCTAAGCCATGCTCGTGAATTCTTTTGATGAGCTGTGGGGCTTTGGGGAGGTGGTGTGTGATATTCTATAGACCAGGTCTAGGTCTCATTCATATTTAATAACAAGCAGTGATTCAGTCAGGGAGCTGGTGAGAATCGGAGAGGGCTGTACACAGCTCCGATGGCAATGCTGGGCGGCTGCATCTGAAATGCCACACCTCACTCGGGAGTTCTCCATCTGTGTGTGTTTGTGTGTGTGTGTGTGTCTCTGTGTGTGTGTTGCTGGAGTCAATGTTATTTGGATGAAGAGCCTTACCAAGACCCTGCTGTCGTCCCACCAGCACGTCGGCTCCTACCATGCAGCCGATCCCGAGCAGGCAGACGCCCACGCCGACGAAATGCACCACCTTATACCTCACCAGCAGGAAGAACCAGGACAGCAGGAGCACGACGGGGATGACAAAGCAGTCCAGTAGCTGAGGACACACACCACAGAGAAGATTAGCCATGTACTAATAGCATCAAAACACACTCGTGACACACAGCTCTATTTTTGTGCAGACACGAGTGTGGCTTATTAGTATATTTTATTTGAGAAGAAGGCAGTTTATTTTCTTCTGTTGCTATAATTTGTCTGTGCTTACATCAAAATCTGCCAGTGTACTGGTATTTTTAAAAACAATTTTGTTCAAATTGTGCTTGCATTACCATCTGTTTGACGCTCTTACAGTACAGACGCAAGGCCAAAATGTTTTTTTCCATTTCCAATTCCAAAGCATTAATAATTTTGTCCCATTTCTTATAACCTGGTTTTGTAGATGTATATGTTTAATGTAAATAGAGATACTTGTTTTGAAACCTTGAGTATCAGCCGATATGGATACCCATCCAGTGTCTTTTCTTTAAAAACTACAAAGCTTTAAAATGATTTTCTAATTGAAACACAGGGGAAAAAATACATAGCTAAAAACATGGCTTGAGAAAAACTGCAGCTTTCACACAAAAATCTCTTAAACGGCAAATATACGGCTAATAAAGTATAAAGTATAATTACAATTTAAAAAAAATCAATCCTAACCAAAAAATCTTTATATGTAAACATTTAATGTTCCAAAATAATCTTTTCCAAACCCAATTCTAATCTTTTCCATTTGTTACAGAAATTGGATCAAATTCTTTCCTTTTTTTCTCTGATATCTGAGCCACCATTATTTGTTGGTTTCAGCCCAATACCAATCCTGGGTACGGGATCGGTGCCATTTTTTAAAGTTAACATAAAAAAACTACACATATTTTAACCAAAAAAAAAAAAAACAGAGTGAATTATTTTATTGCAATGAACAAGAACAAATAAATTAGTTGTAAAATGTGAAAAAATGACAGTTGATACAAAAGTCACATAAATAAAGAAATTAAATACTGAAATCGCTAAACTGTAAGTTCTATCAGCCAGACAGCTAACACACTTCGTACGGTGAGTCTTTACTCTTCTACACCTGTATACTGTAATGATTTATGATCACGCAGAAGAGGACAGGTTCCCTTCCTCTCAGGGTGATCTCGGAGAGTTTTTCCTCACCACTGTCTCCTCTGGTTTGTTCATTAGGGATCTAAATTTAGATCTGGATTTCTGTAAAGCTGCTTTGTGACAATATGTACAGTACTGTGCAAAAGTCTTAGGCACCCTAATTTTTTTAGTACAAACTTTGTTATAGATTTCTATTTTATGACTTCTACATTATTGATTCAGTACAAAAACATTTTAGATTCCAAACATTAGTTTCCCAGCACAAAATGAAATGTTACAGAAAAATGTTTGTATGTCAGTAAAGAAAGCAGCAGATTCCATAAGAGACACTTTTCAGATAAAAACATAATGAAGGCTGCTGGGTTTCGCTGCAGAAATAAGAAGTGAGTCGACAGTCAAAGTCTCCAGAAGAACTGCGGCTGCTTCTGCAAGATGCTCAGTAACACTTACAGCTCATTTCCTTATAAAACTGCACACACTGTACCTGAGACTACTATATTTTTTTTAAAGCGAAGGATCATCACACCAAATATTGACTTTGTTTCATTTATTACTGTTTACAGTAATTATCGTATATTTTAGTATTTTTTTAGTGTAGAATCATTTAATTTCATTATTTTTGAAGGTATCTTTACTCTACAGCATGTCTTTGCATGTGCCTAAGACTTTTGCACAGTACTGTATAAGTAAAAATACTCAAGTTTGAAAAAGAAATAAGAGAAGCTGATTTGATTGGACTTCTTTATAATGTATTCATTAAAACCCCACTCCTTTTTCAGAATTATGCTTTTCTCCAGGTTACCATGAAAATACCAAGAATGAGCAACTTTGCGTTGCTATGCATTTGCGTTAACATGAAATTTCCGTCATGATGACTGGTTAGCTGAGAGCTTTCATCAGTTCTACTGCTAGAACTGTAAATGTAATGGCAAAATATCTTTTTTTAAATATATTTTTATTATTTCAGAAATCCCAACACCATGGGGTGTGTCTGAAATGTAGGAAATGCTGCCTACTGGCTTGTGTTTAATGTAATCTGTACAGTTTGCATTACTTGTATTGTGTTGGCATTGTTGCACTGTTTGTATTTGCACTGTTTTTATGATTCTTACTTGCACAGTCTCATATTAACTGCACTGTAATTTGTTGTCCATCTACGTACATCAATTCTGCCAAGCTGATTTCCTAGAACATGCAAGTGTTCTGATACTTAGGCAGGATTTGGAGTGTGCATGAAGTACTGCCTTCTGAGATCCCTTCATCTGGACAATTTGTGAACCCAGCGTTCATGCATATTTTGTTCTGCGACTCTCATAATCGTGTATGTCTCAGGTGAAGCAGCTGCTCTTGTAAAAATGGCAGCAGAAAACATCAGGTAGTGAGGGAGCAGTTCACAGACAAAGTCCACAGGTTATAATTGATTTTTAACATAAGCTTTTAGTTCTGATGAGACATTGTGTTGTAGTCACAAAATACTCCCTCTGTATTCAATCGGGATGAACAATATGATGATGTATTATTAATATTGTGATAAATTATGTTTTCATAGATATCAGCTGTATTATAATATCTTTTTATAAAGTATTTTTATACAGAATGAATGAAACTGGGAAGCAGCTGATTTGATGTTAATTATTTCTTTTACATTTATTTTTTTACACACTTTTTCCTCTCCTTTTTCGTGTTAAATAATTTATTTTTGCCAACATTAAATAAAAATATTCCCTTTTTTTAGATGTTGATTAATTAGCCACAACAGCAGCTCTGACAATAGCTCTGGTTGTAACATAAATCACAGGTTTAAATTAATTTGCTTATTCTAATACAATATCGTTTCTATAAATAACAAGTCATTCACAGGGACTTGAACAGCAGACGCTCTACATCCAAGCCTAATAACAAATGTGTGCTGTTATGCAAAGAATAATGTATAATCAATGATATGGTGACGTTTTCTGTAAGGAGAGGTTTACTTAATAATTATGGAAGGAGTCTCCAGTATCTTTTAACAGTTTCAGGACAGAGGATTTTGTGCTTTTCTGGTTTCTCTATAACATCATTAAACATGACAATTTTTTTTGGTCTCATTAACTTCCCTAGAGGTGATGTTCCATAACATTAACTACAAACTACAAACTATATAGAAACTAGAAACAGTTTAAAAGCGCAATGATTAATATTAATAAATCTAAAACTGTCATTTTCACTAAATGAAGTGGACTAACAAATAATATGAAAATAATCCAGGCCAAAGTGGGTCCATCGTGTTATTTCTAACATATCGCCCATTCCTAATCCCCACCTGTACTTTATTCCATCTCATTTAACGTACAGTATCTCGGCTGCCTTTAAATAATGTCTCACAGGAACCTTTGTAATTCTCAAGACGCTGATTTGTAAAACAGCACACGAGTCATCAAGTTAACGACTTCCTGTTTCGGACACAGCCTATAATCTATGATTATTAGATAAAAGATCAAATAACCCAGATGACTGAAACCCTTTATAGACACCGTGACATTTAATGTTATTTGAGCTTTAGAAAAACACGTACATTTACGCTGGAAAAATTGCAAATGATTTCAATTTTCTTTTTTGCTTGCTACAGACTAGCACTGTATTCCCAATATTGATCATTTGTCTCGTACACAAAAGCTGCCTTGCTGAGTTATGAAATAAGCTCTGCGACAAGCAATCCATCAATATATACAAGCGTTTAAATATTCTGACATGCACTTCCTTGTTTTGCAATCTCTGAACAAAGCACTAAATATCGACCGAGAGCGTTTATTGCTCCGGGTGCTCCACGGCCGAGCGAGAGAAAGAGAGAGAGAGAGACAGAGAGAGAGAGAGAGAAAGAGAGAGAGAAGCGTATGGAGCTTTTATAGCCACAGGGGAGCCATCAGCCCTCCATTCCAGGAAGAGCCAGTGGCACTCAGAGACACTGTTCAGAATGGGCCATGAGCACATACATTAACCCATAAGACAGGAGGAGTGAGACTTACGCTGTCCTCTGTCCAACATTCAAGCAGTTACAGCAGTAAGTGTGAGTCTAAAGATTTATTGTAAACAAAGTGGTGCCTGAAGCGTGATTCACTGGCCAAAACCCAGCTCGGGTCGCCTGTAGAACAATCACAGTTCAGCTTCTGTTCAAAAATCATCATCTGAAGCTAGAATCGCTTGTAGGGCAAAGCTGAGGGAAAAAAAGCATATTTTGTGAGAGCAGAAAGTGGTCAGTTTTATTATTGTTGAAAAGGCTGTTTAGCAAAGAGACAACAAACCTTCAGAGTGAAAAGAACGCTAAGAAAATAATGATTACAGCACTTCAAGTGATATTTTGGTGCCACAAAATGAAGGGAAAGTGGATGACTAGTGCAAGGTCACTGAGGTCATATGATTAAAGGTGAGAACATTTCTAGTGGTCATCTGATCCACTTACTGAAGCTCCAACTCCCACAGTTTCACTTAGTTTCATAACATCAACACATAGAAAAGCATCAGAGACAGAGAGAGACAGACACAGAGAGAAAGACAAAGAGACTGAGAGAGGCTGAGATACAGACAGAAGTACAGACAGATACTGAGAGAGAGACAGAGAGAAAGACAGACAGAGACTGAGAGAGGCTGAGATACAGAGAGAAAGATAGACAGAGACTGAGAGAGGCTGAGATACAGAGAGAAAGATAGACAGAGACAGAGAGAAAGATAGAGAGAGACTGAGAGAGAGAGACTGAGATACAGAGAGAAGTATAGACAGATACTGAGAGAGAGACAGAGAAAGACAGACAGAGACTGAGGGAGGCTGAGATACAGAGAGAAAGATAGACAGAGACTGAGAGAGAGACAGAGAGAAAGACAGACAGAGACTGAGAGAAAGACAAAGAGAAAGACAGACAGAGACTGAGAGCGACTGAGATACAGACAGAAGGATAGACAGAGACTGAGAGAGAGACAGAGGGAAAAGATGGACAGAGACTGAGCGAGAGAGACAGAGAGAAAGACAGATAGAGACTGAAATAAAGACAGAAAGACAAAGAGACTGACAGAGACTGAGATACAGACAGAAGGATAGGCAGAGACTGAGAGAGACAGAGGGAAAAGATGGACAGAGACTGAGAGAGAGAGAGAGAGAGAGAGACAGAGAGAAAGACAAACAGAGACTGAGAGAGGCTGAGATACAGAGAGAAAGCTGGACAGAGACTGAGAGACAGAGAGAAAGACAGATAGAGACTGAGAGAGAGACAGAGAGAAAGACAGATAGAGACTGAGAGAGAGACACAGATACAGAGAGAAAGACAGAGAGAGAGACAGATGGCCAGAGGACAGAGACCGTCAGATTGAGACAGACAGAGATGCAAACACAGAGAGACAATCAGAGACAGAAAAACTGAGAGAGAAAGGCGGAAGTTGAGGAGGATGATAAGAAAGAGATACAGTGAGACAGACAGAAAGAAACAGACAGACAGACAGACAGACAGACAGACAGGTTTGAGACAGAACAGTCATTGAACATTAATCACGTCTATGTAATGAGTAAAACTTTGGCTCCTGTGCGCCGCTGCTCGTATCTCCACATAAATATTAATGAGTCATCGTCTTACCTTGTTAGAAGTTCAGTTTGAAATAGTTACAATATGTTGTGCTTATTTTCCTCCCACACTGTGTGGGGATGATTATTATTATTATTATTATTATTATTATTATTATTATTATTATTATTATCCATACAGTCACTTCACTAACTCTGGAAAGTGCTTTACAGGGAGGACAGGACCACAGCTGAGGTTTCTCTCTCTGGAGTGGGAGTGCACACTGATCTGTTCCTCCTTCAGACAACTAACAAACAGCCTGATCTCATGAAGAGCTGCTGTCTCTCTATCCTCGGAACGCTGCATAATTGAAAGCTGAAAATATAAGATCTTTCACAGCCTCGCTCACTTTCCACTGGATCACCGTGTCTACAATTATGCAAGTTTATGTCATTTTCGTGACAGTTCTGAGACGCCCCTTTATTTAAGATGCTGTTCATTTTAATGGTGTTTACTACAGTAGAAATTACATCATGTTTTCTTTCATGAGAGAATTGTTGAACTAGATTTCTGACTTCTAATGAATCACTGAGATTTTAGTTTATGATCATTTTAGGTAAATTATACAATGAGTTATAATGGTATATGCCCATTTCTCAATTCTAGGTACACTACATCGGTTGGAATCCATCCATCCATCCATCCATCCATCCATCCATCCATCCATTCTCTGTACAACTTACCCTACACAGGGTCATGGGGTAGCTTGGAGCCTATCCCAGGGAACTGGGGGAGGAAACCAGGAGCACCCAGAGGAAACCCTCGCAGCACGGGGAGAACATGCAAACTCCACGCACACAGGGTGGAGACAGGAATCAAACCCCAACCGTGGAGGTGTGAGGCCAACATCCTAACCATAGCTTCGCTAAAGCTCAGTAAACCCTCACACATGAATAAACACATCTCAGTCCAGTGCTTAGCTACTTTTCCGGAGAAAGTAGCTAAGGCCACTAGAAGTTGCCAGATGATGTCATGATGTGATGTCACAGATTAATTTATTCACCGAATATCATTCTCAAGACCAGCCTCTTTATTTTTTCTCTTTTATGAAGTTAATAAGGTAAAATCAATGCAGCTTGGCATGTTACTGAGAATTCTGAAAGTACAAAATCCTCTCTCATGACAGAAAATTTACTGAGCTGACATTGGAGACTCCTTCCATAAACATTAACTAAACACCTCCGTACAGAAAACGTATCACCATTTGTACATTAATTGTTTATTAAATACCTAAATGATGTGTAGATGAAGTGGAACATCCACTATACAAGTCAATATGAATTAGCCATCACTATCAGAATGAGCATGTTCATAGAGTATAAACCGAAACTGCTATCAGAGCTTCTGCTAAAGAAAATTAATCAACCAACTGACCAATCAGCAATTAGAATTCAGCAGCACTGTGGTATAAATAGAATTAATAAATAATGTTAACAGCAAACTAGTAGCCAGGAAACATAATGTGGACATATAAATGAGTTAAAAAAAAAAAATCCAAGTATTCATTTTTAATTGACATTCAGCCAGAAATTATACATAAGTACAGTAACAAAGTACAATTACTTAAGAATTTCATACCTCAGTGTTATAAAAGTAACCTGAAGATAGTTGTGATATCTCGGAAAAGTGTACTGTGATATAATTTATTGCAAGATCAATATCATTTTCACTAACACTCGTCCAAATCTGTCGGTCTCAACACAACACAACACACTGCGAGTATGTGGAGTGTAAATTACATTCTTCATTATGAAAGCAGCTGCTCATATCCCTCAGCATCTGTCAGCTCCCTGCTGCCTGTCTCTCATAGTGTGGAAAGCTCTTAGAGGAGATCAGCGTGCACTTTTTCTCATGTGAGCTGCCACACTGTCACAAGTAGGACATTCAGGTCCATACACAAGCACACACGAGCAGCTATTAGCGACCAGCAGCTCCACTTTCAGATGATTTCTGAGAGGCCGTGGGGAGCCGACATCATTGATTCGGGCGTCTGAGAGCAGCTCCACTGTTGGCTCAAATGGCAATGGATGACATGAATGGTACCAGAGTGAAACAGACTGGGACAAGTCATTAGTTTCATCTACTAGAGGAGTGTGTGTGTGTGTGTGTGTGTGTGTGTGTGCGTGAGAGAGAGAGAGATAAGTAGACATAGACCACCATGATGCAGCAATTCTCCCTCAGACTGCTTGAGATTGGAGACAGCATGCCTTGCTCTTAAGAAGCATAATTTCCAAAATGGTTATGCTGGCAAAAATGTGGACATGTGAGTCAACCTAGACATTTGTGCTGAGTTAGGCTAGTTGTGTGCTTAATTACAGACACGTCTTCCAGATGATGATGTCAGGATGTGCATAGCAGTGTCTTCTTCGCTCTATTCCTTTATATGATATTCAAAGTTTTTATGTATTACAGAACAACATATACTTTTTATACATTCATAACAAGTTCGTTCCTGTCAACTGTCATGGCATGGGAGGCTGAGATGGATGCAACTGCAGAGTTTTATTGAAAAACATGCAGACAAATCCAAATCGTGAATCAGAATCAGGAGCAGTACACAGGCATAGGTTGGGCAATGAGAGAACAATGATATCAGGGATTATCCAAACACACAAACCAGAAAACTGAACTAGATTATGAACTGGAGTTTCGTGACACAGAACAAACTGCTCTGTAAAGTCAAGCGGGTTAACACAGGACAATACTTTGCATCGAACAGAGAAACATGAGGGTTTTATACACAAACAAATCAAGGGGAAAACTGAAAACAGGTGTCAGTAATCAGGAAACACGAGGGAGACAACCAATGACAATACGTGGGAGGAGTCAGGACATGAAAAACAAAACACACATGGCAATGTAAACAAACACATAGCAACATGGAAGAGCACGCCGTATCGTTGCGGGCTGCTATGTGGAAATATGGGGAAATATGGGGAAGTGCATCACATTGTCACTTACAGTACTTTATAGCAGCTATAGACAGTCATTCCCTCACCAGCCTCACCAGTTTTTTTCTCTCATGAAGTTAACAAAAAAAAACCAGTTTGTCATGTTACCGCAAAGTCCTCCGTCCTGAAAATGTTTTCAGCTTTACCTGTGATTGTTACAAAGCCCTAACAGTGGAGACTCCTTCTGTAAATGTTAATGCCTCCTCATGGAAAACCTCACCATATCAACAAACAAACAAAAAAAATCCATTTATTGGAGTGTCCACCATTGTGAATCATCTGCTATCTGGACAGATAACATTAAGTGGTAACAGGAACTAACTTGTTTTTTATACACATTCTTCAACATGTAACTATAAACTGATAAAAAGTATCACAGGTCATTCTTTAATAAATGTCTTTCTAATTGTTTGCTGCTGTGGTATAAGAGAAATAAAACACTTTGGGACATGCTGTTGTAAGAAAAGAATAGATTTCTGAGTGGTAACAGTAGCTCCACTTCACCGCATCGCACCGGTCGCATCACTCACCATCGTTGATTATTGTTCTGTAACAGCTAGTCCCTGAGTGTTTCTTTCCTTACTTCACAAACGTCAGTTCATTGAGACCACTAGTGACAGTAATGACATGCCTAAGCCTTTCCCACCGTGCATGTGATTTTACCTGATTTGACCTTGTTTGTTTAGTTTATTGATTTAGTCCTTGCCTAGTTTAGTCTGTTTATTCTGATCGCTTGAACCTCAACTCTTATTCTGATTCTCTTTGGATTTGTCTGCCTTGTTGGATTTCGAATAAAACCCTGCGGCAAAACCCCGTCCATCCCTGACACATAGTCTCCCACAGGTCCATCCGTACCATCTTCAGCAATCACTCCATTAACGGCAGATTCAGACCTGAGTAGCAAAAGAATCAATCACTCTCTATCTCTCATTCTCTCTGAAGGACTTTCTAATAATCATTAAGGCCACCTCTGCCTAATCAGGGGCTGTTAATCGTGCTCTGAATAAGGCTGTTTCACAACTAACAACACTTTAGTGAAGGTTAACTGACAAGCACCAGCCAGGGGAGTGTTTTATTACTGGATCACTCTTATACACGACTACTACAGCTATTGTTGGATGGCGGTCAGTGTCTGTACATTTGCTGTATTTGACAGATAAAATCATTCTTTTACTCAGCCTCGTGCTACTGTGTCGATGCTGAGTCATTGATGGAACCACACTCCGCTTAACCACTGCTCATCTCGCTGACTAAATTAGATTTTGTCAATGGCAATGACATAAAAATTATCATGACATTAAAATAATATTATTTCCATCCGTCACAAAAGTAAATGATGGAACAAAAATAACATTTGTAAGGATGTTTGATGGACTTAAACTTTCTGTGAAATTTCACTCCTCTGAATGACATCACAAGCCATTGAATATAGTTTAACTTCTCAAAAGACATTGATCTTTTTTTATCAGTAGAATTCATTCATTAATAGACTAAAGCATTCATGATTATGCAATTTGGAAATAGCCCCATGTTATATAGCCATTACAAAAAGCCTAACATCATATGATGTGCTAACTTAGCTAGCCAGGTGCTTAGCAGCTAGTAACCTAGCTTGCGAATGTCAGAGTTGTATTTCAGAATCAGTGTGTTCATTTGAATTGCCATATTCTCACTGATTTATTTAACACTAGCCAAACCTCAAGACATACCACAATGACCATGTCTGTTCATCAATAGCATTAGCTAACATTAACATTAGCTAGCTGCATAGCTTAGCACAAAATTTGTACAGTTATTATTATTATTATTATTCTGGGCTCCAGCTATCCTCTATTTAGTGATATCCCTAAGATTATAATTTCATACTGAAGTACTAAGAAAGTCTGCGTTAAAATAGAAAAATTACTTCATTCTATCCTACATACAGACAATCTGGACCCAAACACCAATCTGTATAACCACAATTAGACACCAAGGGGAGATAAACCCAGAAATAAAAACCTTATTTTACCGTGTAGCTGTAAAATTAATAATTAATGTTAATAAACGTACAGTTTGACCAATCTGCACATTTTCGTTGACTAAAATGCAATTATTTGACATTCTTTTTCATATAAGCCAAAGACATAATAACTAAAATGAATCAAAATGACATGACTAAAGGTCACTGTCACAGTACGAATTGGGGGGTTGGGGGGGTGGAGGTGCATACTGTGACAGTGACCTTTATTCATGCCATACTGATTCACTTTGACAGCAACGAGCGCCATGTGCTTCTATTTTATCATCACAGTTGTCTTTTTTTCTCTTATTATGTTCACCTGTCCCTTGTTTCCCCTTAATCAATTTGTACGTATACCATACGTTTTCCAAGTTCCTTGATTTGTGTTTTTGACCCAAGCCTGTTATTCTTTTATTCTGTTCATGCATTTTCTTAGTTTACCTCATCTGCCTGTGTTTTGATCACTACTATAAACTATGGTGATGAATTTTAGACTAACCTGTATAAAGTTATGCTGAGTTTACAGAATTTTAGTCCAGCCCTTTTTTTCCAGCATCGCATTTTAGTCAAATCATATATATATATATATATATATATATTTTGTATATGTATGTATATATATGTATATGTTTTAAAAACTCTATGAAAGTGAACACTTACCTGTACACTGGTAAGTGTGGTGTATTGGTAAGCTTTAATGACCAGGTAGTTGGCTTCGATATCAATCACGCCGAGGATCATGTACTTCCACCATCGTCTCTTCAGGATTGCCAGTAAATTCTCCTCTCCTGGAACAGAACAAGAGAAATCATTTTGTTTTTTCTGTTGTTTGAATTTTCCCACCATTTTCTCCTTACTTGTTTTGGCCAATTTCCACCCACCAGCCAGCTCTTCCCTGTCATACGACACCTACCAACTGGTAGGGTGAAGGCTAACATGTGCTTCCTCTGAGCCACATGAAGCCAGTAAACTTTATCTTTTCGAACTGCTGCTCATGCTGCATCACGTGGAAGTGTAACACACTCGAGGAAAAGTACTATCCGCCCTCTTCTATATACAGGAACTCAAAGAGCCTACAGTGTCACTGTGATTGACAGGGGAGAGAGAGTTTACCATCCCTCTCACCCAGAGAGCACAGCAAAATTTTGCTCCCAGGTTTGACTTTCTTGGCTTTTTTGGGAGACATCTATGTTGTACTAATGTCTGTTCATTTATAATCATTTATATTACTCATTGTATAATCTCAACAATCCTCATTACCATTAGAGGCTTAATCAATTATGAGAAACAAGTGTTCAATGCTCTGAACGCTGCTTCTCAGCTACTATTTGCTAAAACTTCACTGTTGTGTAGGATGTTATCTGAAACCTAGGGCTGAACATAAATCCAGGATTAATTAGGAAGCAACAGCAGGTCAATTACTGCAACAAACTAGTAGATAAACAAAAGCATAGATCTCAACATGCCCACCAGAGACTCAATCTACCACTGGAGTGGAAAAAATGTTCAAATAGAAATGAGTTTTATTTGAATATGCTTTGACACTTTATCCCAGCTAAAGGATAGCAGTAATGACACAACAAGAACCTTCGTGACGTGAAATAAATGCTGGCGTTGACTTTTCTAATTGGTGAAAATCCCTTCAGTATGAAATGTGTGGTAACAGTAATTGGGCCCTAAAGACAAAATCTCCAGCCTTCTTTTTTACACAGTGGAGCAGAGGAGGAGAGCTGAAATGTAATTAGCTCCTTTCAGACATTACAGGGATAGTGGTAGCTGAAAGGTTAGGGTTCTGTATTAGTGACCAGAAAAAGTGCCACACTGTCACAGTTAGGTCCTTGAGAAAGCCATTAACTGTTAATTATTCAAGGGCAGTGGTAGCTCAGGGGTTAGGGATCCGTGCATGACAGCATCACTAGTGTTGGTTGCTGTTGGGGATTACTTAAGTACCTCAAAAATCAATAACGAAAAAGTTTTTTTAAGCAAAACTTAAAACACAGATCTGGATAATGGCTCTGTCCCGTACAGATGGCTGAGTGTAATTTTATCTTTTATCCATTCTAATATATCATTCAGGTATTAAAAGTTTCCTGTTGTGAACACATTTTGAGACACAGCTTGAGAAGTAAGATTCATATCCATAAACTCAGTTTATATTGTTTTTTTTCCCATATACCCCGAGGCCCTGCTTTATTTAGATCCCATATAAGACGGCTAATTTGCGTGTGTAATGGGATAAATTGTGCACGCAGTTAGAAGGCGTGCTGCAAGTGATTTACAAAGAAGAACAGTGAAGGAGAAGTTGAAAGAGAAAACAATATATGAATGAGGTGTCTGTGTATTATAATTGTTCATGATAGGCATGGCAAGTTTAGATCTCCTGACAAGAAATTCCTGACTGAAAATGAAACTTGTTACACGTACGGAAAATTATGCGCACTGTAAGACATTGGAAAACTGTTCGACAAATGAAAAATCTAAAAGAAAAATAAAAGAGTGTAGACATGAGTACTTTCTGTTTTCACAGTCTCTCTTTCAATTTTATTGACACGGAAGGTCCAAATGTGTAGTGAATATCTAATATGAGGCCAACTTTACTGTGATAAAGTAGTCATCATTTCAAGAGTCATTATTCTGGGAAACTGGGACATAATTTTGATAAACTGCAATAAAATAATGGTTTTATTGTATCTATGCCAATTTAATACTTGCCCTTTAGTTATATTAATATGCACACATAATTGTCGTTCCTAAAGTGACTTTTAGACTGCAGTAAATTACATTTGCATTGACCCACCCTGTTCATCCTGTTTTTTTCACTTTTAAGTAGAAATTGCATATTCATTAAGAAACGTAAACAAAACAGATGATTAATTCTGCTCATGTGAAAGATGCAATCCTCTGATGACCCTGTTAGTTAACCAATTTGTACATCTTTGTACATCATGTTTTCCCCCCATATAAACCTTTAGTACATCATGTCCTGAGTGCAGGTCCTCATCCCCAAAATACACAACATGCTATTTGTGTGTAAATTGATCTGTGACAAATGGTTAAGTCCTGAAGCAAGCTGTTTAGTCTATTAAATTCTCCCAAGGACATGATTCCCAACCTGATAACTGCTGCAGAGAGAGAGAGAGAGAGAGAGAGAGAGAGAGAGATTATATTCAGGTACATTTAGTTAATCCTGTAGAGATCAGTGAGTTGATTTACGGAGTCATCATGTGGTGAATCGTGAGAAATTGCCCAGTAGCTGGACAACAGGAAATACAAACATCCCTCTTGCATACACACTGATACAGTCTGATTATATATGTATGAAAAGACAGTGACAGCATTTAGTCAGCGCTCTTCATCATCTCACACCAGGCTGACATTCAATTTCGGTGGAACTTTGCAAACAAGCAGAAAGGTGATGACATAGGAAATCCTGCCACACGATTAAACACCTGTTATGTAAGGCAGGAGATTTTAAAGTGTGTAATAATCGTCTGGTGGGCGCCCGTGGCCCGGGTCAAAGCACAGCTCTATGCAGTTCAGAGGAAAAGCAATTTAAATGCATTGTGTTCATGTGAAAGTAACCTGAGGACATGCAGGTGCTGGAAATGTGGTAGTGATGAGGATCAGCACCCAGAACGCCAGAACGCAGAGCCTATTGAGCAGAGCCGAGAGACAGAATATGAACCTGTCCCAGCCTTGACAGAGCGCTAATGAAGCCAGCCTGTCTGCCCTGACTGAGGACGTTCCCTCTACACACCATACACACACACACTCACACTCACACACACACACACACACACAAAAACTCCCACACACAGTGTCAGAATAGAACACATTTTTAGACTTTCTTATATAAACTCATATGTACAGGCCACACACTTTTCTTATATAAACACACACACATATATGTATATATATATATATATATATATATATATATATATATATATATATATATATATGTGTGTGTGTGTATATCCTACGTATATATATATATATATTTATATAGGAAACACACTATATGTATATATGTAGGACACACACTTCTTTCTTTCTTTCGTTCTTTCTTTCTTTAAAACATTTTCCCCCAATTTTCTCCCTTATTTAGTCTTGGCCATTTCCCACCCATCAGGCAGCTCTCCCCTATCACATGACAGCTACCAACCAAGGAAGGCGAAGGCTATCATGTTCTTCCTTCAAGGCACGTGAAGCCAGCCGACAACATCTTTTCGATCTGCTGCTCATGCAACGTAACACACTCGGAGGAAAGTGCTATCTACCCCCTTCTGCATGCATGAGCTCACAGACGCCCGTGATTGGCTAGTGTCATGGTGATTGATAGGGGCGAGAGAATATGCCCCTCCCTGAGAGCAATTTTGCTCTCTTGGACTCCCGGCCACGGCTGTGACATCATTGGGATTTGAACTCACGACCTCCAGATGATTGAATAAATGCCAAAATTACTACCAAAATTATTGGCACCCTTTATAAAAATGACCAAAAATGAATATATAAAATAAATGAGTAATATTTTGAGTTTATATTTTTCTTCTTTTTGCAATAATAATTCAAATAAAAGTTTTTTTTTTTAAGCAGTGCCTTTAATTGCCAAAATGATCAGCACTTCCACAATTAATATTAGCTGCTTTGGATAATAACAGCACTGAGTTTCTTCTTGTAATGTCTAACAATGTTGTAGAGGATCTTGGACTCTCCTACATGCAGAATATTTCAGTCTCCTTTATATTCTTAGGTTCATGCATATGGATAATTTAGACTGCAGGTCTGGGTTCAGCAGGGTTCAAATCCGAGGCTGAGACAGTCATTGTAAAACATTGATTTTGTGTGTTGCAACCATTTTTGGGTTGAGTTAGGTTTGTAGTCATTACCTTATTAAAAGCTCAATCTAATGCCAATTTGTAACCTCCTGGTAGAAGCAATTTCTGGTACTTAGCAGAGTTCACGACGCCATCATTCTACGTGAGAGTCTCTGAACCACCAGCCACAAAACAGCCTCCAAGCATCACTGATCCAGTGGGTTTGGGTGCTTTTCCTTGTATTCACTCCCCCTTTTTTCCACCAAGCATGTTGATGCTGTTCTGACCACAAAACATGATTCCAAGTGTAATTCCAGTAGAGCTTGGTGAAATTCAAGAGCTGCATTTAGTTGGTTTTTCTCAGAATGGTCTTTCAAGCAGCATGTTATGGAGGTACTGTGTCTAACAGTTGATTCTGATGCTTGACAACCCTTTGATTTAAAAAAAAAATATACACTGCCAGTCAAAAATGTTTGAACACCCTGAATTAACATTTTTTGTCAAAAAATGGCTCAAGCTGAAGACTTTAGAATTAGAAATCTAATTAATATATAGGTATAAATGAAGTCTAACTGGACAAAAGTAGATCTGGATCACTCTAATTAGGTAATTAGCACACTGCACACATTATATTTGTCATACAACTGATCCTAACACTGTCTAATATCAACTGTACGATAACTTACAGTCTTACAGTAACTGCTTTCCAAAAAATGCACTTAAATGAACAACTAATTTCAAATCCCATTAGAATCTGACAGTAGATGATGAAAGATATAAGTAAAGTAAGGTAAGTAAGATGAGATTCACTTTTATTAATCCCTCATGGTGAAATTAAGTACACAGATTGAAAGGTTGCTGCATGATATGCACAGACATAACATGAATATAGAATACAAAATGAAATGTGGCAGCATGATCTGAGAATATGCAGAAAATACAAAGATTTAGGGATTGGATGTAACACTTTTTAATAATTTATTTTCCTTACTTATTTATTAATAACTCATAAACTGTAATAGAATGTTTACAAAAAACTCCATGTGACTGGTAGTGTATCTGTACCTATTCTTTCAGGGTATCAACAATTTAGTATTTGGGAAAATAACATTATTTGAAAATATATAGTATAGTCTTATGATAATGTGTTTTTGTTAAAGGAAACTAGTTAAGTAAGAAGTTTCTCCAACTGTTTGAGTAGAAATTTTGAACAATTGTGTCTAATGTTTACTTTTTGGAGTATTCTCTTGAAGGGTGCCAATAATTTGAATTGACTGTATTATAAACAAAGCAGAACAACTCCTGGATCTGGATTTTCCACTGAATAAGCAAATACACAGTGACATTGCTTCAATGTCCAATCCACCATGACGACCATTCTACTCATTTTATTTCATCCTCTTTCCCTCACTGAGGATTTTACAAAAGCTGCCATCTTAAATAAGCTGTTCTTCCAATCCTATTATCTCACCTTCCATTAGAGGAAATATTAAGAGCGTGTGTCATCACGTCACTTTTCACAAGTAGCAGATGACTTGTACTCAATCTTGTTACAGCCTTTGTGCCATTTTCATGAGTTATACTCTGAGAAGCCACCGAGCGTTGAGGAAATAACTCTAAACTGATGCAATCCACTGTGTTATTCCGACATCCGGTTCATAAGTGGCCTTCATGTGGCAGCTCTTCATACTAACAGCTGCCAAAGCCACATATGCTTATATTAGAGACGTCATATTACAGAGTTTAGAGGGTCTCCATAATGAGGAATGAACAGCTAGTAGGAAAAAAGAGGAAAAGAACAAGGTGGTGGTGGAGTTGGTGTCCTTTTTATTCCCATTAATGAAGAAACAGCAGCAGGGAACTGGGGAGAGTGGAGTAATGACATGGAAGAGATTCTTAATCAGTCTGGCAGTCCAGCTCTGCGTCTCTCTCCCACCGAGACACACGGCTACACTTCTCAATCCTCAAACTGGTCCTTGCCAAGACCATTAAACTTCACCTAAAGTTTAAAGAGCATTTATCATATTTGAACGCACTACAAATTGTTCACCTTTTCTGCCAGCTGAGGTAGAGCTCATATCAGAGAAAGCTAATTAAACAAGCTGGAGGAAACTTGGAAACATCAGCTGCAGGCTGTCTAAAACACCTGTCTCATAATCTGCGCTGGCGAAAAGCTTGATAAAAACACTCCGTTTAACTGATCGCATGGGAGTTTGGATGGCTGATAAAGCAGACGTTTTATATTAGAATTATTTTAAAATCAAATATATTCTAAAAAGTTATTTGTTTTAGGCTTTTCTTAGTCGTACCACTTGTAGTTCCCTCACCAGACACCCTCTCTCTCTCTCTCTCTCTCTCCCTCAAAGTTAATAGTCAGCACAATAGTCATCAGTCCTGAAGACTTTCCACTGGTGGAAAACCTACAGAAAAAAATTCACACCTACTGTAACTGTTACAAAGCGCTGATGTGGTGTCTCCTGTCATGTTACATCATAAGTAGACATCCCCTTACAAAAAGGTTTAGCACAAGAAATGATTAAATAACAGGATGTTTTTTAAATTCATTTTGTGGAGATGTTCCTGTGAATGAGTTGTTACTATAGAAACAATAATGTATTAGAAAGAGTGCATTAACTTAAACCTGTGATTTGAATTACACCTTGACTCATTACAATCGACTCTACACCTTCTGACCAGTCAGAATTCAGTCTATAATGCTGTGGTATAAATATAAATATGTCTGGGAAATATACTTTGGAAGAATCCAGTTGAAAAAAAAAAGGTGGTATAAACAGTGAGTCTGTCTATGCTTGTCTAAAATCTCACTAGCTATGTGTGATCTTCTCACACAGTGAATGTCACGATTTGATCAAGTTGCACTGCCGTAGCAAAACTGCCATAAGTCTCAATTCAGTTTATAATCTGATACTGGCTGTCAAAATATCCACGATGTTCCTGTGCTGCAGCTGGAATCTTTAAACGACATTTCCTCCCTTTTTTCACTTTCCTTCTGGCAATCAAGATGTTACCGAAGTGTAGACTTTCAGCTTTAATTCAAGGTGTTTAACAAAAATATTGCATTAACCGTATAGGAATTACAGCCATTTTTACAGAGTCCCTCCATTTTCACAGGCTCAAAAGTAATTGGACAAACTAACAATCATAAATATTACAATTATTTTTAATACTTGAATGCAACTTCTTTGTAGTCAATGCCTGCCTGAAGTCTGGAACCCATGAACATCACCAAATGCTGAGTTTCCTCCCTTGAGATACTTTGTGCCTTCAGTTGCTGCTTGTTTGAGGTTCTTTCTGCCTTCAGTCTTGTCTTCAGTAAATGGTATGTTGTATGTTATGGTATACATATTTTCACCAAAAGTCAAAATGAGTGGTGGGAGTACTTTAAAAGAGAATATAGCGAAAACCAATAAAAGTCCACACAGAGAGTAACCTGAGCTCAGGCTCCAACCTCAGACCCCAGAGCTGTGAGGCAGCAATGCTACTACTGCCCACACAGAAATAATTTTGTTTGTCATTACTCAGACTTGCATTTTTTTTCTACGCCCAGGAACGTTCGCCCCAAGAGTTTGTTACGTTTGGTGAATTGGGAAAGCTATTTTCAATCCTGGGACCGGTCTAAAAAAATCAGGCGCTGGTTCTCTTGAAAATAGTGGTCTGGCATTTGCTACCCGCCTAGTAACAAGATCAACTTTCTTCAACTTGTCATGTTACTTCCTGTTTCAATTTGGTGATAGCAGAGAAAGGATCGTTATGGTAACCTGAAGAGATGGATACTGATATATGAAACCAGAGTGGAGTGCTGGAATTATCTCACATTTTGGTGCGTGCACTTGCATTGGGAACATGACAAAAAAAATTCACATAACATGCCTGCCTCTTATACGAGAATGATTCCTCATTTGCAGGGGATCCTGCACGACTGCCAAAACGCGATATTCTTCTCCACTTGAGTGTCAGTACCAAAGGAAAATGATTTAAAAAACAGCAAATGGATGAACTCAGTGCCTGCCATTTTGCAAATCTGCACGCATTTGTGAAAGCAAACCTGTGATTATAAGCCACTTCCGCAAACAAGCCCTGACTCGATCCTTGGTGCGGACTCAAGCATTCGGACCAAGTTTGAAAACGCTGTTAATTCTGAAAGTGTATTGCAGCTGTAAGCAGTCAGAATGCCACTCTCGTCTACAACACATCTGTACATTCAGCAGTTTTTCAACAAGAACATTTCTATCGATTGACTAATTTCCACTGGTGTTTCATTTATACAGTATACAACACATCATTAACTGGCAGTGGGAGCTGGAGCGCTCATACGGAAAAGAAGAGAAGCGGTACTTATTATTTACTGGTGACAATGTGGGCAGCCATGTTTATATGATCATATGCTAAACTCAGGATTCAGGACCTCATGTAAATTCAGTAAAGGGTTGTATACAAACTAAATAATGAACCTTTATTTACCATAAGTATACTTTACCAGACTTTACAGGATGCTGGAAGGCATGGTGCATGACAAAACATGATGGATCGTCATACTCATTTCTCATTAGTCAAAACTGAACAAAAAGCCCTGCTACATTACCCGAGATGGCCTTGATCAAAATAAAGTGGCGACATTCAACAGATGCAGAAGCATAAGACACTCTGGATAAAAGCATCAGCTAGATTAATAAATAATAAAATTACCTTGGATGTATGAGAAATCTTTTTGCGGCAATTAAAGCGAGGATGTGCAGGGACAACAGAGAGACTAAAAGGGATCGTTCACAAAAGATTCTTTTCTTTAAAGTGCATACAGCCTTATTTTATAGTGCACTACATCATAATAAAGTCGTACAGGGCCATTAGTTATGTGCACAAGGATGGGATGAGCACTAACATTTTGGATGTTTTCTGTGCTAAAATAAAAATTGGCAGCTTTACAAGTTTGATATAATTAACACTCGAGTGAGCGGCCTTTAATGGGCTCTTTTCACATAAAATAGAAGTACAGAGATGCAGGCTAAAAGAATTTCCAGTAAGTCTTAGAACTGATATTTCGCACAGAAACGCCAGCGTTATTATCACCTTTGACCGCAATTGAAAGATTTTTCACCTCATTTTTGTTAAAGACTAAACTTCGTGGAAGAATTTATTCACTGCTATTAGAGTAAGGTAATGCTTCCTGACATTAGCATTGATGATGACTAGCTAGATAAATAGTTAATGTACATTGTGTAAGTATTATTTCATATTTACTACATTTCAGTTAACCGCTTTTCAACTTTTAGCACTGATAACTGATAAACCTTTGCTAACACTAGCTCGCTGTATTCCTCATGTGAGCTAGCTTTATTTCTAGTTAATTGAGAGCCCATTTAGCACTTGTAGTGAGAATGATGAGCGTTTTTGTTTGCTCAGTGCCATTCAGCAGTAAGATAGTAGTCAAAGTTGGATGCTAGTGGTTGATGAGGAGGAACAAAGCCACATATACTCAAGGTTAAATTCTAAGAGACTGTCACATTAGCCTTGATCAGAGAGTGAACCATTTGCCCCCTGCTGATATTTCAAGCTGTTTCTTTGATTCCACTGCAGTTTGGAGTATTTCTTTAACACTTCTCATAAACGGTGGTTGATTCCATTTGGCTTTTAATTATTACTGGTGTATCTCTGGGATTTTAGTCCTATCTGAATCCATCATGTAGTAATTTTTCATAGACTGTGAACCAGTAGAACTAATCCCAGGTAATATATATCCTGTCTGAACTGACATGGTAAAAATTTCAGTATTTTTCTTCAGTATTAAGACACTCCAGGAAGTGGTTACTCGTTTTAATTAAAAAAAAAACAACAAAAAGCTCGGCCACAAACAAAACAAAACAAAAAACGCTGGTTGAGTTCAAAACAATGTAAATATACATGATGTATAAAATGATTTGCCAGAGAATCGATGTTTCATTTAGAAGATCGTACTGCATTTAAAGAAGAAAAGAAAAAACACCTGAATTGGCATGTCCATGCTGGGGATTAAAGGAGACAAGGATATAAAGACTCTTGGTCAATCATAGCAGTTAGTTGGTGAAGGTTATTGATTATCTGTCAGCATGGGAACAGGATGCAGTGTAACAGCTGGAGTCGTACTACACCTCAGCACCTCAGCATCTTTCTCACACTCTGATGCTATTTTTCTCTGATGCTATCTGTCACACACATTTGAAGAAAAAAAAAAAAAAAACTTTCACACTATTTTTTTCACAAATTGGATTCAAGTCAGCAGAAGGAAGGTGACTTACTGCCACAATCCTGATTGAATCAGTCCCGAGGAAGATGACGCTTGCTTTTGGAGCTAGGCTTTACTTTAGTGCAAGTCAGGACTTGATTGTCAACTGAACTGTACAGAGTTGAAAATATGATACAATAATGCCACTCTAGTGTGTTAATGGAGCACTATGTAATCTTTACAGCACTTTGCTGCCTCCAATATGCATCAGTCTATTTGAATTTTAAATGAACTCTGAAATGTGTTGGTAACCTCCATTTACATAAACATCACATCTAATCTAAACTGAATTCAAGCTCATAGAGGGCTGTATTTAGATTTAACAAATTATATTCAAAGCCTACAACAATATTTATAAGGGAAAAGTTCTTTGTATTCAGAGCCAAGTTACGTAGGTGTTTAAAATGCTAATTAACAAAATCAACAAAATCAGTTCAATTAAAAATAGTTGGTAACAAATATCATTATGAATTAGTTGGACTGTATTATGAATCATACTACGGCATGCTGCATCACCTAGACTAAAATGCATTTGATGGAAAAGGCACAGAATATTATAACAGAATGTATGGGAACTCTACATTACACTATGCTGTTAGCCTCATGATTTAACTTGTGTTTTCATGTAAGTAATATTTTGATTTGTAATGATTAATTTGTAGTCGTTGTGAGAAAACAGTGGAAGTGTGATATCCCTGGTTGAATAGGCAGTTAATAAGCATGATTCAACCACGGATATCACACTTCCACTGTAGGCCTTTCCTGTCCTAACAGAAAACATGATCTCCTGCAACTTTGGCCAAAAAAAGCTGTAGTTTTTATGACAAATTTTTGGATTGAAAATGTGCATTATGCAGTGTTTGGCAGTAATGCAGCGTTTCTTAGTGTGCACAATATATATTTTTAATAAATACTGTGTGTCAAGTCATCAAGTCTCTATTTTGCTTTCAGTTCACGTCGATTCACTGATTCCAGGCATTGGACTAACTAAAATTCAACCCCAAAGCTTTGGAGTCGATTCCACACACATTGGCGAGCAAAATGCATTTAGCATTGGAGTGTTTCCATTAACGAGACAAGATATTTATTTTGCCTCTTTTTTAACTTAGTTGCTAAAAAAGTAAGTGAAACCAGTAAAAATGTACAGAAAACCATCACTCTACATTAGTTTGGGTGTCTCGTCTGGGTGAGTAAGTATATAAGAATAAGTACTTCATAACAGTCTCATACTGTGACTGATTATCTGATGACAGTAATGTCAGCTGTTACTTAAGCCTAGTTAGGAGTTCTCCAGTAGTGTTAGTTGCAAAGAACAGATATGCAAAGAAAAGAATTTTAAATAAATATTTTTTGGTATTTAATATATTTTAAAATAACCCAACTAATCAATTAGCTTTAAAAAAAACATATATTAATTGATTATCAAAATAATAATAATAGTTACTCATGTATATTTCACACCTCCAAGGCTGTCTGAATTTTTTCTTGGGATTTTTCTTGAATTTTTTTAGTTGTATCTAGATAAACATTTTCCCTTAAGCCAGAAAAAACTGGAGATTGTAATGCATCTCTTATTGGCCAATAGAGACTGTTTTTGTAAAATGAAACTGCTCCCACTGTATACATTGAGGTTAAACCCCCCATTTAATATACATGCTCTGCCGCTAACAGATCGATCCGCTTACCTCTTTTTGACAAGAGGAGGCGATTAGAAAACCACCAACTGCCTCTCCAGAAAACCCACTCTATTTTTCCACACATTTTCTCGCAGCAACTGTTGTCAGCTTTTCTGTGATTTTAGCAGTCACAGCCACACGCTCTTTGCTGTTGGATGAGTTCCACCTGGCAGTCCACGGCTCAGCGCTGACAGATTGGTAAGGCGAGAGCTGGCACCAGAAAACCACATTTATTTTTGATTCCTCGAACAATAGGGGAGAGAACCATATGCTAGTCAGCCATTGTCCTGTTGGAAAGAGGCAAATTTGGCTCCGTTTGCTTTCTCTCACATGGCTCAGGGGCAGATGGGAACAGGACACACCACCCTATGTCTGTCATGTCACATTGTAGATCTATAACACGCTTTTATTTCTTTGCCAGGAAAGTTTATGATGCGTTGTGTTAAAACCCCAAAAGCAAGATAGGCTTTAAAAGCCTTTAATGAGTAAAAGAAGCACACTGATAATATTACATATTATATGATAATATTACAATTTTAATTATTACAGACCAGTTTATAAATTTTACCAGTTTATTAGATGCATCTAGATAGTACATAATAAACTGGCAATTCAGGCCCTAATTTAATAAGTTGCCAAATAATGAATGCTACTAATCTGTATGTGCAGTTAGTGGATGTGTTTAGCATTTACAAGAATTGCATGAATGACATCATGTGCAAAATAGGGGTAGTCAACATGACAAGGTTATTGCATGTGCTGTTTGGGTACAATACCCAGGTGAGGACACCCCTAAAGGAGTAAATCTGAAACCAAAACTCAAGTATAAATGTAACAATGACACAACGAGAGGTCCAAGATCTGAGTTTGGAGAACAAGCCAGGTCAAAACACCTAAGTGCAAACAAACTGTAAAAAAAATCCAAAGGGAAGAACATGATAAACAGTTCAAGATTCATCAAAACACAATATCCAACATGAGTAACAAATGGCTCAGAACTGCAAATCGGGAAAGAAGGCAAGACTTCGCAAAGACTAACTGGAAAGTTTTTTTTTATAGCATATCTGAATGAGAGAATGATGGGAATCAGGTTTGCTCGGTAATCCAAAAGTGGGTTGGTATTCTGGTGATGGAGACATCTAGTGGTGTGGAGTGGGATTGTCAGATGAACCTGTGACAATAACTGCTACTAGACATCTAAAATACTGTTCAAATACAATATGTACATGATATAAGTGTAGACATGAGTGTGCATTATGTTCATAATAAAGTAATCATGACTGTAAACTCATTTAAAGGCTGTGTAAACTTTATCAAGCATAATTTTGAGAAACATTCTCATTATTAAGAATAATGCTGTGTTCAACATAACTAGGAAGTGGAACGTCGGAACTTCATGCTTTCCAGCTACAAAAAACAAACAATAAAAAAACTATGGACACCATGTTTGTCTTTTGTTAGCAGCAATCTAGCCAGCTAACTGTGATGAGTGATGTATATTTACCTCATCAAAACAGCAAAATGTATAATCAGTGTTATAGATTTAACTCATTTAAAGACAAAGGCGTGCTACTTTGTTTACTGTTGCTGTGAGCAGCCATGTTGATTTGATGTCATGGTTTGAACTCGAGGTTGAAGAGACTGTACCAAGTTTCTAAGTAGGAATTCTGAGCTGAGGGTGTTTTCTTTTTTTTTTTTTTCTAGCCTGAGAAATAAATACAACTGAAGGGCACGTATTACATTTGCAGAAGCCTTTAAGGCTTAGTAATTTGTATTGCAGGCGCAAAATTAATCTTATTTGCATTTACAACCATCTTGCATTTTCCACATTAAAAAAGAAGCATCTCAAATTGCAAATTCTTCAGACAACATGTGCTATTTTGTTCATAAGAAAGATCCAGTGCTCCACAGATCCTGTTTGTAATATTTACACAAGTACACCATTAGTAAATCCAGGCTTGGTTTTTAGCGTACGAATGGTTACAAAGCAGTTGCTCAATATCACATCACAGTCACATGAAATGATACATTATGAGCCCTGTGAAAAATTTGGCAAAAATACGTCAAGAGATAGGAGACAGGATTGATCTTCAGGGTTTCGCATTTTTATTTGCATGCTTGGAGCATCTTCAAGTCAGCTTTTTCACCAACATAAGTCTACACCAGCTCTATCTCAATATTGGAGCAGTAAAGAGAGAGTCAAACAAAGAAAGGGGAGATAAGAGAGAAGCAACCAAACCAGACAGTGTTATCACCTCTGACCTTGGTATGTTCTGAGACCCACCATACCGAGACACGAGGAATGAGAAATGCGACATATTCAGCATATTCAACATCTTCAGCATAGTCAGGCAATAGTGCAAAACAAGGTTGAAAATTGCAGCTCTATACTGTATATTCTTGGTATTTCTACAAGCCTAGGTGGTAACCTGCTGATGAACAGTGCAACTGTATAAAGGGGCGAAGTCAGAATAAAAATATTATCAAGAGGCTACTCACTTCAGCTCCTCAGGTCTCTCCTCATACAATTTTAACAATGATGTATGACAAAATTTTCAATATTTTAGTAACAGAAATATCCATGTGGCTGACAAAAACAGGTAGTGAATGTCCGAAATAGTAGGTTGCAAGTAATTAGGCAGGACTTGCAGGGCTGTCTACTGTTTACTGTACTTTAAGTACAGTTTTGCTATTGTACTTTTTTAACCAAAGCATTGTGCTGCCCACGAGTCAGAAATGGCGCCTTTATTTCTGGCTTACAGGCATCCAAACTGGCAATTTGTCTGCATTATAGCAGAGTCCAGTGTCAGGAACATTAAAATGACAGATATTATGATAGCTATTATTTTTGTTTTGCCAGCCTCCCTTCACTTATGAATTGCATACGAACTACCAATTAACTACTGGTTATTGCAAAATCCACATTTGAATGTCTAGTGATATGTCACATGGCACATGACACAACATGATGTGAAACGATAAGACATGAAATGATATGGTATATGATATGATCTGATCTTATCTTATCATATACCATATCATTTCATGTCGTATGATTTCACATCATGAAATGATATGGTATATGATAAGATATAACATGATATGATATATGATATGATATGACACAATATATACAAAGACCTGACATGATATGATATATGATATGATATGTTATGACATATGACATGACACAGTATGATGAGATATGCTATGATATGTAATTACATGGCATGATATATGATGTGATGTATGACATGACATAACATATGATATACAGTATATGACATGACATGATATATGATCCAAGCCTATTTTATTTAGTGTAGTGTTTTATCTGTCCCATGCATAAACGGACACTGAGTGCAGCCATAAGCTAAAGAAAAGCTGTCATGTTGACATGCATTACCTCAGAGATTTCCCTGTCAACTCAATAAAAGTTTTTGGATCTTTAATTAAAAGCAGCAACATCCCTTCTGATCAGCCAAGCACAGTACTTCTTAATTGGCATAATATAAGTCAGACTTAATAACGCCAGGCAGACACGAATGCCTTCATCTGAAACATTCCTATCTGCATTAGCCCAGTGTAATTAATAACGGACCGGCTGCATTAATATGAGGAGCCACGTCTCATCTCTTCCGCCGATAAGCGTCACCGCTCTGAAGGAAGGAAAGAGAGAGAGAGAGAGAGAGAGAGAGATGGAGGGCAGCCAGTTTTCCCTTCCACAATTCCTCCTCTATCTACTGACCCCAATTCAGCGGCGCCACAGTTTAAGTTTAAATCGAATTTGAGCAGGGCGCCAAGGGTCATGCGAGTTCGTGAGGCGTGAAGTGAGGAATGGAGGAGAGGAAAGAGGAACGTCCACTCACTACTGGAGCTGAAGCAAAGGTGCTGTGCGTATTGACTACACACACACACACACACATACACACACACGCACACAGAGTGTCCAGTTTTGGGTGGTGTGCCGCCATGTTTACTGGAGCACCAAATAACATTCCACAATCACCAGAGAAAATAGAGAGAGCAAAGCAATTTGGCAGCGTCCACTCAGACACGCGGGTTTGAAATAATGAATGCGTTCTGCTCGCTCACACAGAAAGTGCACAGGCCACAAAATCAAAGTAAAGCCTAACAAAGCAACGGATACCAAGCAAAAACATATTTTATTTTTCGAAACAATAAATGAAATAAAAATGGTTTTGTGATGAAACCGTCATTACATGTAAACTGGAAGCAAACCTGCTACATTGGAACTTTTGCTTATTGCTTGAGAAGGAACAGGATGTCCTTGGAAAAAAATCTGTTCATAAAACATACAGTGCATTCATGTCATGTCAGAATTATGATAATTATAAAAATCATTCACGTATGTGTTCTTAGGAAAAAAAAAAAAGGTTAAACCCAGGTAGAAGCAGGACAACATTAATAGTATCACCTCAGACAAAACTGACTTATGCTATAGGCTACTATCTAGTGAATTTTTAGACTAACCCTGTAAAAAAGGCAGTTGAGAATTGACAACATAGACAGACAGTGTACAGTCTAGCAGCTTGTTTTGACTGGTTTTAAATTTCACTTTGTTCAGCTGTGTTCAAGGTAATACAATTATCCAGGGTTGACAGGTTTCAAAAAAATTTCCAGCCCAACTACATCTCAAAAAAAAAACAAAAAAAACATACAAAAGACCTGAAACTAGCCCTAAAAATTGGCCAACGGAAACGGGAGACATTTTTTTCTTTTTTTCTCAGCCACTCCATAATCCTCTCCATAATCCCCTTTTCTCTCTGCCAATCTTTGCAAAACACAGTATCTTAGAATAGAAACGGTTCTATGCATCACAGACACTTTCTACACTTACGCTTCATCTTTTTGGTGAAAATTGATTCGATTTATTCCCAATTATTTGCTATAAAACAAGATCTTGGAGGCCACAGAGTGCCTTGGATTTAGCACAATCTGGCAACCCTGTCATTAAGTGTTTTGTCTGCTCCTCCTCCTCCTCCAAAGTGAGCACGAAGCAGAGAGAATTCCCGCACCAGTGGACCTCTATGCTACTTGTGCTACTTCTAGTGCTGATTTTTTGACCACTAGGTACAATAATAAGTCTATATAATCTCAACAGGGGCAGTAAGTATATCTGTCAAACAATGACACTTATTAAAGGTCATATACAGTTTAAACACTATAAAACAGTTTAAGATGTATGGAGTTGTGAAGGAGGACTTTATGAAGATTAATATTTGTTACATGGCTGATATAAATGGTGGGGCTCTGACTCACCTGCCCCTATGGACGAGCCACCACTGGTTAAACCTAGCACAATAAAGAGTTTATTAGTTTGGCCCTTTAAATGTTCTGTGCAGAACCTTAAAACACTGGGCTTGCTTTTTTAAAAAAAGATGTTCTGAGTAGAAATCTTAATAATTCAAAGAATCCTTAAAGTCTCTTGACTTAAAAATCACTGACTCTACCTTTAATGACAATTAAGCCTGTACTGGATATCAAGCAGTCCCTAAATTCAGTCATTTTCCATTCCTAAATTTGGTAACGGTAATGATCTTATAGAAAATATCTTATTTTGTATATTAGCTTTTAGGCTTGTATACATCGACTTCCTGTCTGAAAATAAACCTGTGCAGCAATAAAATATGGTTTCATCATTACATCAATTTTGCTGTTGCTATGGAAACAATTCATTTCCTAGTTTTAAGGAGATGAACAGCTCTAAGAAGAATCTTGGAGTCTGTCTTTTGTAATTATTGTAA
Source organism: Pangasianodon hypophthalmus (assembly GCF_027358585.1). Classification (NCBI taxonomy): domain Eukaryota; kingdom Metazoa; phylum Chordata; class Actinopteri; order Siluriformes; family Pangasiidae; genus Pangasianodon; species Pangasianodon hypophthalmus. The sequence continues at coordinate 16,673,857 of NC_069728.1, forward strand.
TTCTGACGTGACAGGCACACTCCCCAGTCTGGCACCTCTACATCTGCTAACTTCAGTGAATATATCAAATGCATTGCACTGAAAGATGCACTGAACATATCAAAGAATCTCCAGAACTCTCGCTACATAACGCTCACCGTGCGGCTACACAAGCTCAAAAACAGTAAGTTATCCTCAAAACCATCATCTTCCCAAGGCATTTCAGGCACATCAATACCAGAACAGAAGCTGTCTGAATTTCTTTTAATGCTCAAAACAAGCACAAGAGGTTTTACAGACATTGCATCAGAAATACGTGCTTTATTTAACAATGTCAGGTCTTTGAAACACAGTCTTGACTTTTTCATTTCTGAGAGGATATTTGATTTTCTCAGATCAATTATTGAAAGGATGACAGAGACAGGCTGCTTTTTTCCACAGCAGCACTCAACACAGGTATAGTAGAGAAATGAATAAGCCAACAAGCAATCATTCATTTTCATACATCATTTTCTCCACATATGTGTGCGAACTGGAGCCATGATTTCAGCAACAGCAACACAAAGTGATATTTGAAGTCAGATTTTCTCAATTCTATTCTTATTAGATATGATGCAGTAATGTGACAAATCCAAACGAGTGACTGGAATGATTCCTCAGACCAATCCTATGGCAAGCGTGGTCCGAAGTTTCTTCAGTTCCCCTCTCACAACTTTAGTTCCTACCAGCAATTAGTTCCAATTTTACTCTATGATGCACAAAAATGGAAGAAAAAACCTATAACTGTGGTTTTCTCTTATACTGTCATATACGACCTCTCATTAAATACGTACAGACATTATGAAGAAAAATAAAGCTTGGAAGGAAGTAGCAGAGATCACTGGTGCATCTGGTGAGTGCACATAGCTAGTACAGTTAGTTTGCTTTGCTAATGTGCCAACAAAGCTAGTATGTAACTAGTACATAAGCTATGTACACTCACTGTCCACTTTATTAGGAACACTTGTACACGTGTTCATTTACGCAACTCACCAATACTGGACAGTTGAAAACTGGAAAAAGACTAGGTGATTTTTTTTTCTAATCTTCATCTGTCCAGTTTTGGTGAGTCTGTCCCCATGACAGCCTCAGATTCCTGTCCTTGGATGACAGGAGTGAAACCTGATGTTGTCTTTTGCTGTTGTAGCTCATCCACCTCAATTTTCAATGTTTTGTGCATGCTGAAATGCTTTTCTACTCTCTACAGTTGTAAAGAGTGATTATTTGAGTTACTGTATTCTTCCTGGCAGCTTGAACCAGTCTGGCCGTTTTCCTCTGACCTCTCTTATCAACAAGGCGTTTCCACCCACAGACCCTCTGCTCACAGGATGCTTTTTGCTGTTTTTTTTGCACTATTTTGTGTAAACTCTTGAGCCTGTTGAGTGTGAAAATCCCAGGAGATCAGCAGTTTCTAAAATACTCAAACCAGCCCATCTGGCACCAACAACAATCCCACGGTTAAAGTCACAGAGATCATACTTTTTCTTCATTCTGATGTTTGATGTGAACACTAACTGAAGCTCTTGACTTGTTCCTGCATGATTTTTTGCATTGTGCTGCTGCCACATGATTGGCGGATTAGATATCTGCATGAATGTGCAGGTGTACAGGTGTTCCTAATAAAGTGGCTGGTGAGTGTATGTTTTCACACTAATTAGTGCATTATTTAATATTGAGGATTTTACAACCCCTTTGAATGCAGACTATGTTTTATAATTTGTGTTTAACTAGGTTGCTTCAGAAGCTCTTTTATTTCTCATCTGGAAAAAAAAAATACTGAACAGCATTAGGCAAACTATTCAAGAAACTAATTAAGGGCCAGACACAGATCAGGTGCACACATCTGGAGTAAAAAAAAACAATGACAGAGACAGGACTAGAACCAAAACATGGGTGACAAGTAACATGCACAAACTTGGACATGTGCTACATGCTGAAAGGGGGAATTCATGACAATAGTCAGTGTGTATTGTGAAACGACCTGTCTAGTGTATCTATTACGTATTGTTATGATTCACAGGTCCTGGAGAAACAACAGATCCTTCTACTGTATACATAGTGTATGGATGGATTAAAAATAAAGACTAAAATAGCAACGGATATTTACATTCTAATTACGTCGTGTACCATACGGTCTCATTAGATACACCATCTTCTCACAAATTTGTAGGGACTATTTCCTAGAAATGTCAGACTTCTGGATAAAATGATTACCCACTCCCTCTTCAGTAAGTATGCTCTTCACAATGGCCTGCCCTTGATTCTTTCCCTGCTTGGTGCTTACTGTTTATGAGCACTGAGGGAGCCATCAGAAAAACACTGGAGAGGATTGGAGGAACGGCCACATGAAACAGTAATGAGGATAAAAGCCACTCATTTCTGAGCGAGGAATCGCTCCCCTACCACAACCCACTTCAATCAGACATCCTCCATTTTACTGTATTTACTACACCAATTTCATGTTTTCCTCACAGAGTCAGCGAGCACTACTGTTGAACTGGAGATAAACATTCACTACCACAGGTCTCGAAAAAGAAATCCAGAATTAAACATGATCCACTGGACTACAGGCTTTCTTTCTGAAGATTAGTGGAAGATTAGTGGATGGAAACTCACTGCCTTTTTGTTAAAAGTTCTCTGAGAATTCAACGCAACTCAGACGTCAACCTTTTAAAAATCTTTTCTTCTAGACAGCCTTTAATCAATCAATCAATAAGTTTAGCCTCATTTCCAGTCCCTGCCAATTATAACTCCTCTTGTACAGTTGGTTTACACCTTGTTGCTAAGTAGCATGTTACATTATAGCTGAAGCTATGTTTGAATTTATGAATTACAAAATGAATGAATGAATTTAGAAATTTTAATTGTTGCTGTTTAAGTTATAGCTTGCAACTTATACCTGCACACTAACAGATGCGTTAACATTTTATTAGCCACTGTTAGAATTTCTTAAATGGCTTTTCATGAAAAAAAAATAAATTGAGGTTATAGAACAAGCACATATTAAGTACAGTTACAGAACATGAATACAGTCATGGAAAAACAAAGTACACCCACCTTCAATTCTATATTTTTATTTATCAGGGACTAAATAACAATTTTGTGGTCCTCACCAACTTCTATAAAGAAACAAATAACCTCAAGTGTAAATGTAGTCATTTTTTCCAAAAAGTAAACCAACATTCAGAAACCAGGTGGAAAAAAATAAGTACAACCTATAATTCAGGAACATGTAGAACCACCTTTAGTAACAATAACTTGAAGTAAATGTTTTCTGTAGTAGTTTATCAATCTCTCACATTGTTGTGGAGAAATTCTGGCCCACTCTTCTTTACAACATTGCTCCAGTTCATTGATGTTTGAGGGCATTAATTTATGCACAGCACTCTTAAGATCCTGCCACAGCATCTAAATGGGGTTGAGGTCTGGACTTTGTCTTGGCCAATACAGCACCTTGATTTTTTTTCTTCTTTAGCCATTCAGGCCTGTAGGTCACATGATGTAGCTCTTAGGTTTTTCTTTATATCTCTGAGCATTAAATGGTCTGTCCTTGGACTGAATTTACTTGGATGCTGGGAAGATTGGCAACTGTCTGAAGGCTCTCCATTTGTAAACAATCCTTTTCACTGTAGAATGGTGAATTTCATATTTTTTGGAGATAGCCTTATAACCCTTCCCAGATTGATGAGCAGCAACAATTGCTTCTCTGAGGTCATGGCTGAAGTCATTTTTTCTTGGCATGATGTAAACACACAACTGAGTGCTCCAGAACACCAAACTGCCAAAAGTTCTGCTTTCCTAGAGGTAGTCATACTTCTTGATGATGAGCTAATCTTGTGCATTTCATGACTAATAAATGACTACATGTTGAAATGTGTTGTTTTTTTTTTTTTTGTCAAGTTATTTGTTTGTTTATAGAAATTATTGAAGACCACACAATTGTTATTTAGGTCCTGATAAATAAAAACATAGAATTGAAGGAGGGTGTAATTTCTTTTTCTCATGACAGTATTTGTATCATGGATGTGGCTTAGCAGAAATTTTGGTCCCAAAATGTCAGAGAGTTTCTGAAAGGTAATGTTTTTCATGTAACATTTAGGAACGTTAGCACAAATTTTAGCTTTTATCTAACTTGGGACATGTGTAAGGTTCTACGAATATAATAAGAATAATCACACATTTTCAGAAGATTGCATGAACATTATTTTTTTATAATGATGCTTTACAAACTGGCTGAAGATGTTTTGATTATGTGATCCTTTTGTATATTGCTTGTTATGATACACTTTAAATGTTTGTGAATTTTTTTTCCTATGTTTACACGCCAAAATTTACATTACCCTATATGTGTGTGTCAAACAGAAATTTTGTACATACAAGGAGAAAAATATACGGTTTATGCACCATAACAATGAGAGATGTGTGCGAGTTCTGTCAAAGTGTCACAAATAGCTAACAAGAATACGCTAGCTGTTGAAAATAACAGAAAATGTCCATCAGTAAAGCAGATATATTACCTTTACTCACTGTTTAACGTTATCACCATTAAACACTATTTCCTGTGAATACCTGCAAAACAATTTACTAATAGGTTTACTATTTTTTTTTATGTTTTCATTTTTTTTCAGATGCTGAGCAAACTTTAATGTGAAAAATTTGTGCCTGACATCTTTCTTGAAATGTGAGTTTGCAGCTCATTCAACTTCTTATCCAACCTCAAAATGTTTTTATTTAAATCTATAACATGAAATGTGTTTCCTCACAGCACAACTGTTTCTCCAGCCATGTAAATGATGGACTACTAACAGAATATTAAGTTGCATGTAATCATGGCTACTACTAAAAAGACCCAGACTTATGATTGAACTGGAATTTTTTTCTAACCAGTGTAATAATATCACATATGGAGAATTCATTCTTACCCTGCCTGACTGCGAGTGTGGTGGTGTAGACCAGGAACAGCAGGATGTAGTTGAGAAAGCACTGGAACACGGGTGTGTTGGCGTGGTAATCAGTGGCCAGGTACTTGCTGGTCAGTCCGATCCCGCAGATGAGCAGAGACAGGACCTGACCGAGCGCTAGTGTGAGGAGGAGCTCCCTGTGGGTAAGAACAAACACACAACACAGTCATTACTGCACAAACTCACAGTACAGGACCACGCTTACAGCGAAACCCCCAGCATTCATGCACATTAAAATACTTCGGTCATGGAAGAGAGACAAAAGGCTGCAAAAGCCTGAGAACAAAACCAATAAATAAGGCAAGCTTCATCAGTTAGCAATTCTAAAAAGTAGATTAAAACACATTTCTTCAGTTTAACTATACATTTTCTGTAGTTTTATATTTGTTATATAGTTATATCTATCTATCTATCTATCTATCTATCTAATTTTCAACATTTTTTTCTCAGCTACAATTCTTTGTTTCCCCTATTGGTTATTACTTATTTTCTTAGTCATTTATGGTTACTTTTTAATAATTTTTAGGAATGTTTATGTAAATTATATAATAATGAATTAAACATAGAAAGGAAGAAAGAAAATTATTATTATTATTATTATTATTATTATTTGTTTTCATTTCCATACACTCATACTGTACCTGTATTCATATTTAAAATACATCATACTCATTTTTATTAATATTACTTAAAACTGTAATCACTTTATCTGTTTGAGAAATCCTTGTATGAAAATCAAATCAATTTACTTTAAATTGTTGTGATGTCACATAATTTATTATGTATAATTTATTATGAATAATATATAATTTACAATGATAACACATTTTGGTTAAAAATACATTTAGAAGTATAATTATTATAAGCAGTAGTGCTTGGCCCCCTAAATATAAAAGGAGTACAAATCCCACTGGCATCGTGGTGGTGTGTGTGCTGATGGTATGAGTGTATCAGGTAGAGCAGCACAACCTGTTTTTTAAGCACCTCCGTGTCACTGCTGGGTTGAGAAACAGACCAACCAAAAAATCTGACACTGACACTAATGAAGAGGTCGAGTCACACACTGTGCGTGGAAAACAATGGAAGAGGTGTGTAATTAAGTGGCTAGTATATATGATGGAGCAGGTCTTCCTATCACAGTGTTCACATCCATCAACAACAAGACCTAATAACCAGCTAAATTCTCTCATAAAGAACACTTCCTGTCTGATTTTATGTTTGGGAAAAGGCTGAACAGCCGCCATTGTGATGAGGTTGTGATGAGGTTGTGATGAGGTTTTCTCTCTTACATCAGCAGGTGATCACAGAAATCAAACTTCCTCTGGCTCTGTGAGTGCCAGCTGCAGTAAAGACTGACCCATGACCCCTGTGAAAGACTGTGTGTGTGTGTGTCTGTGTGTGCATGCTCAGGTGAGTGAGTGTGTGAACAGGACGAGAAAGAAGGAAGGCAAGTGAAGGACTGAAGGACTGTCAAGGAAAGGAAACAAGGCACAGGGGAATGGAGCTCCTTGTCCCAAGCAAACACATGGTGAATACTAAAGCAGGCAGCGTTGCACAGCCAAAGACAGACACACACACACACACACACATACACACACGCACACACACACACACGCACACACACACACAAGGTGCATACTAAAGCAGACAACACTGCTAACCCAGTCCTAGTTCAGCGGAACGGAGGAATAATTCCTTACACACACACACACACACACACCAGAGTGTGTTTATCTGAATGTTATTTGAATAAAAAGAGAAATACCAGACACCTAATCTACCTAGCACTTAATAAACTGGCAACTGAATGGTTGTTGTTTTTAATAATAAAGTCATAGTCAGCTAAGCAACAACAAATAAATGAGCTAATGAAGGATTTGTTGATCTTAGTTTTATTTTAATTCAAGCTGTGGTGCACCACTTCATTTTAAACCTCGCTTTAACACATTCAGGATTAAGCCCTTAACCTCTGATTAAAATCTTAATCTTAGAATAATAATTTAACCTGGGATTAATTCTCATCCCCTCCAGATTCAGTGGACTAAACGATTAATAGCTACATTTTTAATTTTCAGAAAATAATCTTACATTTTCTTTTCTACTTAATAAAAACACTGGTATTTCAGAAATTTACATTTCTGTGAGATTAAAATCAATCCCTTACTAAATTCATTTGTTGTTTCAAAGTAATGGAGCAACAGGATGAAAGTAAATCAGGGTTTACTGTAAAACACTGTATTATGGCTTAATTGGTTTAGTCTTAATTATTACTTAACAAGGTGTTTTGTTGGTGTCACCCAGTGTATATGTTATGCCACAAAAATTTCGATTAAATATATTACAGCTAGCTGGCAGAGTAGTAATAGTAGTAACAGTTGTAGTATTGGTATTGTAGTAGTAGTAGTAGCAGAAGCAGAATAATTAATTTTAATTTTAATAATAATAATAATAATAATAATAATAATAACAATTTTAGTGGTTTTAGTAATAACATTTATAGTATTAGCAGTAGTTTTAGTAGAAGTAGTAGCAGATGTGTAACAGTAATAGTACTAACAATTAGTATTAGTATTAGTAGTAATAGAATTAGTAGCATTAGTGGTAGTATTAGTAGTAGCGGCTGTTGTAGTAAAAGTAGTAATAGTGGTAACAATTTTAGTAGTAGTAGTAGTAGTAGTAGTAGTAGTAGGTTTTTGCTGTTTTTATTATCAGACACACCAATTAACCTAGAAAGTTGTCCCTAAAGACTGACTCTTTACTACTGAGCCATTGTGCTGGTTTAGGATCAGCCCTGACAGCTGCCGCTCTTTTTCTGTGTCTCTTCCAATTTCAGAAAATGTGAGAGGTACAGCCAGCGTGTCTCCACAGCTCCCTCCAACATGATGACACTTCCAGAAATAGCAAAGCTCACTGAGGTAAACCGGAAGAGCTAGACTCTGTGATAAGGATCCAGCTGAGCTGGATAATCTGCACTGGCAATAACACATTTAATACTATTTATTTCACAGAAACCTGAAGTCCAGTTTCAGGTTTTTTTCCCTTAGGGTCAGTGTAAGACTGAGCAGCTAGGTATCTCAAGTCAGCTGCATATCCAACAGCCTCACAGAAAGTAACTAAAATACAAAGAAAAGATGTGTGACTAAATTAATACCATCACTGCTTGAAGCTGCAATAAAAATATTTTTATCGACCAAATGTCTACAAGACAAAAATATCAAAATCTACTGTACATTTAAACATCATTTACAGCTAAAGCCTACTTCAAGCAGGAAGACAATCACACAAATATCTCCTCACCATGAATGCTAAATAGCTATGTACACTAATGCTAATCATGCAGAAACATGTGCACAAATGATTAAGTTCTCAGACACATGCTAAAATTATAGCAAATTCCACGTAGCAGGTAGAAAAAGATGAAGGTTGTGTCAGTCCTTGCCTCAGGCATCCATCTGCTCCAGCTGCAATTACCAGACACCAACCTGACACTTGACAGTTCAAATACTGCCACAGAAAATGTGTGCCGGCCAGGGAAAACCCTTCACATGGTGAAATCTTGACATTTTCCACTACATATGTAGTGCTGAAAACTTTCCTGAACTGAAATATGTTTCCGGGAGTAAAATTTTACTTTTTTAGATTTTATAGTTACCCAGGAAAAGTGAAAGATTCTTTTACAGTTCTACTAAAAGACACCAATACAGTGATTGTCGAAAAGCAACTACTATATATTGATTTAATCTACATTTAATTTAAAGTGTAATAAATAAAATATAAAAATAATAAATAATACATGTAAATAAATAATAATAAATATTAACTATTAGATCATTAAATCTATGTCTATATACTGGATTTTATTCATAGACTAAAGACTGACAGTCTATTCAGAAGTCCCACCCATCCAGTCACAGTAGTACTCATTACACTTTTAATATCATTTATCTATATATTTATCTATATATTTATCTATCCATCTATCTATCTGTCCATTTATTTATTTTTGAGTCCTCGATAGCACCATTGCCTCTGGAATTAAACCTGATTTTATATTATCCTGAGCTGACAGGCAAGTAAACGCCTCGCCCACTTCTACATTTATACCTAATCTATTTATGGAAAAACAACATTAGTGACACATTATCAATAAGTATAAGATTATGATGGAAATCATGTAATCACTGTAATCATTATCCACATCAGTCTTTCTAGTCTCTTCTCCTGAGGTAAATGTCAGTCATGCATTTGATGAACAGGAGCCTCATCGTCATCTATTCTTCTTTGTTTACCCTGATGGTGATAAAATAACTGCTGATTAATTCAGTGTGTTTTCTTCTGTTGGCTAAATATCCAATTTTTTTTGATTAGCACTCAAACACTACAACTTTGTCACTGTGACTACGGTATCAGCGATGGTGCAGGTTCATTGCGGATAACTTTACAGCTGTTATTTAAACCATTTACAAACCAAATCTGTTTATTTATGTGTGTTTTGCTGTAGCATGTAACCAACAACGTGAACAAATCCTGAAATTCTCTGGGTAAAGAAATCGTAATTAGCTAGCAAGCTAGCAATTAAAACATCTTTAATGCTAGCAAACTGGTATGAACTGGTACGTTATTCATCTTACATGATAATTGCAGAATGCCTAGGCAAATTTAGAAAGTTAAAAAAAACATTTCCATGTTTTTTTAAGTGGAATATATTTAATTGTTTCTTAAAGTTGAGGGATCAGGCCAAGCTGATTTATCTTTTGCACAGTATGTCACATCTGATGGGTTTTCCCAGGCTGCCACAAAAACGATTTTTTTCCCTTGCGTTTGGTAATGAAATAAAGAAAATCCTATATTCTGAAAATTGCTCACTGCACTATTTAAGATTAATTGGAGCTATTGGTTTTCTAGCTCTCTGCTGATTTGGGCTGTAATTGAGTGGTGGGAAATTCAGTGATAACGGGATTACTCTGATGGAGCAGATATCATACAGCGTCAAAGGCATTTTTTCAGACTACTGCGGAAGGCGTATTTGCTTATTCTCTCACAGGCACATGCAATTACAGGACTTTGCTCTCAGCGTTGCTGTGTGCCAGCAAAAAGAAAAAAAGCAGCGGGAGTAATTACCTTCATTACATTAAACGCCTATAAAGCAGAACAAAACAACAGCGTGGGAATACAAAGGATTGAGTGTGGTCTATGAGGCGTCCACAAAATCATCTGTTGTCTAGCGGAGGAGTGAAAGTTCACAGCAGTAGCCATTGTTTCTAATAGAAATGCAGAAGATGTGTGGAGTGAGCAATGACATTGATGGATCAGGCAGGATAAAACACAGTCTTACATAAGATACTATTAAAGCTGCTCTGGAAGGCACTTTAATATAAGTCTGTCTCTATCCACCAGAATCACTGGCTGTTATACAGATGTTACATCACATGGTAGAACAAGGACCTTGGTGTAAATAAGGGTGTGAGAGTATGCTGTTATAAAGGTATGGTATGGAGTGATATGGAAAAATGACATAATGCTATACGGGTACTTTATCAGTATTGACGATGACATCACTAAAATAAAGCAGAGTCACGTTTTTCACAGAAAATGGTATTTTTATATAGTTTATATATAGCTAACTACTAGTCTAAGGGGAATCTTCTCAACAATCAGGGTGGGCGATATGTCAAAAATCTATCACTATACTTGAAGACATTTATACGATACATAATAATATAGGTTTGCATTAAAATAAAATAAACCTTTAAATATGAGTTTAATGATACTTTTATATTATTATTTCTACAAAAATAAATCAATGCTGAAATCAAATTTTAGAGAATTAAAACAGTAGAGAATATTAATATCAAATTGTCATGTCATGTCATTCAAGTTCATCTGACTTCTAATCATGTACACCTGTTCCCATCACACACACACACACACACACACATACTATAAACGGACTCCAAACCACCACATCATGAGAAGTATGGTTCGATGTGCCTTTTTCCTGACGTGCCAAGCTTTTATACTGCTACTGTTTTCCTGTTTTTTGACTTTGCTCTCGTTCTCTGGTTTCTGTGATTGTGTCCTTTTCTAATTTGCTCTGTTTGCTGATTGCCTGACCTTTTTGCTTGTTTTTTCACTCTGCCTTTGTCTCACATTTTGGAATTGTTTGCTCCGCTACATTCAAATAAAGCACCATGTTGCAACTGCATCTGCTTCTGCCATCTGACACAAATGTATATGACATGTACCAGGTGTATATGACAATAAACTCTTGACTCTTGAATCTTGAATGTGTTTCCAGAGTTTGTCATTATAAAAATAAAAAAACCTAAAAAGAGATCTCAATGCCCAAAATAGCCCAGACAAGTATATTATGCTATAATTTATCATGATGTCGATATTATGTTCATCATCCAGCCCTTCTCAACAAGTTATTTAAAAATATACAGTATTGTGCAAAAGTCTTAGGCACCCTATTTTTTTTAGTACAAACTTCGTTATAGATTTTTATTTTATGATTCTACATTATCGAGTCAGTACAAAAACATTTTAGATTTCCAAACATTAGTTTTCCAGCACAAAATTAAATGCTACAGAAAAATGTTTGTATGTCAGTAAAGAAAGCAGCGTATTATATAAGAAACCACTTTTCAGACAAAAAACATAATGAAGGCTGCTGGGTTTTGCTGCAAAAATAAGAAGCAAGTGTGACAGTCAAAGTCTCCAGAAGAACTGTGGCTGCTTCTGCAAGATGCTCAGTAAAGTTTCCTTAAAAAACTGCAAAAATTGTACCCGAGACTACTATTTTTTTTTTTTACGCAAAGGGTCGTTACACCAAATATTGTCTTTGTTTGATTTATTACTGTTTACTGCTCTTTATAGTATTTTTTAATGTAGAAACATTTAATTTCATTATTTTTGTAGACATCTTTGCTCTACAGCATTTCTTTGCATGTGCCTAAGCCTTGTGCACAGTACTGTATATTCTAGCCCTAAATAATGTAAACCTTCACCCATATTTTTCATTGAATGCCTTCCTGACTGAAAATGCAGTGCTGTATTGGCAGATGTAAACTCGTTGAAAGTCTTGCACAAGAATATAGATATTCAGTATGATGGGAATTGAGTTTAATTTTTTTTTTAAATCCATTATTTTGGCTACTTGCTGTCTTTCTTATCATAGTTTTCTACCAGTAGCCAAGTGGTTAGCAAGAGCCCAGTCACATTATGTCTAAACTACAACTCCAAATGAACAGTAATGAACATTTAAAAAAAAAAAAAAACTTCTCACAGATTTAGTGGATTTCAACTGTTTAAAGTCGAGTGAACAAGTTGCTAGGCACCTAAGAAATATGGACACTGAATATAAACATGCTAACAACTGATTTATCTCGCTAGCATGTAGCTAAAAAAAGTAAAGAAAAACATAAAGGCAGAATGATGGTGAAAAAGAGACAGAACCATCTACGATATGAACATTTTCCTCAGATGTTTTCTCAAAAAAGACTAAAATAAAAAAGAGAAACTTCTACAGGTTCTGTCATATTGAGAAAATTTAGACTTTTGAGGTGGCAAAATGAGCCGTACATGGGCACTTTTTTAGTTACATAGGACCCTCTTTAAACACAGAAATAGACCTAGCTAGCTAAAATTAGCTTAAAAGTAGCATTCCCTAGCAGTACCTTTGCTAGCTATAGCTGGCTAGCTAACATAGTCCAGTCTGTTCCAAAAGTACATTTAAAAAAAAACTTTGCTCTAACATACAGTAATATTATTTCATACATAATATTCCTGTATGTTAGAGCAAAGTTATTTAAATGTACTTTCGTAATTTTTTTTTTGTAAAATTGTAAAATTCCATCATGCTTCAGTATCTTACTGCTAAGAAAAATGCCTCATGCTATGATAAGTTTGTAAGCAATGCTGCTAATCATTTCTGTCTGTTAAATCAGCTTTTACACTCAGCAAACTAAGATGTCAGATTCAAGATATACTGGGATGCAAAACATATTACCTAGCAAGCTAGCTGTTTTTCTCCAAACTAAACTAGCTAGCTCCCTTCACAGAAATTTGATATCAAATTCTAGATAGCTAACATTTATTTCTTTTCTTTTTTTTAATCAATATAACTAGATAACTATCTGAGATCAAGTTAAAGGAGTCAATCTGTCATCATTTATGGAACTACAGTGTGTAAAAAAAAGATTATACTATCTTAGACAGTTATCATGTGAATTTTTCATACAGATCTTAGTGGCTTTTTCTGTGAAATGTGAAATAATAACACATCATCCTGTGTCATAATGTAAACGACCCCTCGTATATTGACATTACAAATGTTCAAGGACATGCAGTTGCATTTCACAGTCTGACATTAAAGTGTGAATAAAGTATTCAGTGTTTTCAGGCAATAGTGTGTTTCTTTTTCCCAGCAGTGCTGTTTAGTCAGATTAAATATTGAAGCACGTTACATATCTGATGCTTTCTCCACATCCAGGAACGGTCTAAACCTGCCTGCACGATCTTTTTGTACAACACGACCAGAGAGGTGAAAACATTTGCATTTAGATGAAAACCAATTTGCTTTCCGCTGAAGCAATTATGGTTAAAATGAAATATGTACGCATTTTCGCTTTTCTGTGCCTGTGTCATGATGCCCAGGGGGTTCCTACCTGGATAAATGTTTAAATAAATTTGGATTACAGCTTCTGTAAAGTCTTTTTTTCTTACAAAAAAGAAAATGATTACGAGAGACAACCTTTAACAAATGCCATATATTATTGAGAAACTTTTATGCATGCCTGGTTTTCTTCTCACTATACATACATATATGTCAATCAAATAATAGCTCGTTTTTAATCTGACTCCGTCCCGAAGTCACACTGAAGGAGTGAAATGACTGCAACTTTTCTGTGGATTTGCCATAAAGGAGTCTAGATTCATGAACCGAATCTGCACGGGAGCTGGTCCAAATCCGCTAAGCGGAGGTGACTGTTATGCGGATCTGCTGGAGAAAATGTGGATCCAGATTGGAGTCGTCTGCTATCTGGGGAGTACATCCAGTCAACAAAGAACCAGATATTCTTCAAATATTTGTCAGACATTTGTAAGATCAGAATCAGAATCAGAAACAATTTATTGCCAGGTACAGTAAAGGACACTCTACAGTACTAGCAATTTGTCTTGATGTCAGGTACAAACACAGAAACAAAGATATAAATTCAAGATGGTTTCTGATCTATATGAATATGCTAATTAAAGCTGCAGGGTGTAACTTTTTTTGGTTAAAAGTATCATTATTGAATCAATAGATTAAAATATCCTAAATACATACTGTTCTTGCACTGCTTGCACTCTGGAGAGTAGAAAATATTCATTCAAAGTCAGATGCCAGGATGTAAATTTTTTATACGTCATTACACATATGACTGTAGTATATACAATCACCGTCCACTTTATTAGGAACACCTGTACGGCTGCTCATTTATGCTCAATTATCCAATCAGCCAATCATGTGACAGGAGCACAATGCATAAAATCATGCAGATACAGGTCAAGAGATTCAGTTAATGTTCACGACGAACAACAGATTGGTAAAAAATTTTAATCTCTGGTTTGAGCCAACAGGAAGTCTATAGTAACTCAAATAAGCACTCTTTACAACCGTGGTGAGCAGAAAAGCATCTCAGAATGCACAACACATCAAAACTTGAGGTGGATCTGCTACAACGGCAGAAGACCACATCGCATTCCACTCCTGTCAGCCAAGAACAAGAATCTGAGGCTATCATGGACACAGACTAACCCAAACTGGATAGTTATAGACTGGAAAAAGACCAAGTGGTTTTTTTTTGTTTTGTTTTGTTTTTGTTTATTTTTTTGTAATCTTCAACTGTCCAGTTTGGGCGAATCTGTGTCCATTATAGCCTCAGATTCCTGTTCTTGCCTGACAACAGTGGAACCCAATGTGATCTTCTGCTGTTGTAGTTCATCCACCACAAGGTTTGATGTGTTGTGCATTCTGAGATGCTTTTCTGCTCACCACGCTTACAGAGATCACACTTTTTCTTCATTCTGATGCTTGATCTGATGTTTGACCTGTATCTGCATGATTTTGTGCATTTTGCTGCTGCCACATGATTGGCTGATTGGACAACTGCATAAATATGCAGGTGTTCCTAATAAAGTGGATGGTGAGTGTATAACTATGACTATAGACACTACTTGAATGTTTACTAATCAATATTTCAATATTTTAATTATGTTGTTAGCAGTGTTGTCAGGTCGAAATTTTTAAGCAGATTTAAACTAGTTTTGGATCTTTTCAGGTTGATTTTTCATCTGTGGGTTCAGGGGGGTTCTCATAATATCTATATGTGTTAACATGTATTATACCACAGTACGACTGAATCCTCAAATCTGATTGGTCGGAAAGTCTGCATTATTTTCTTGTAACAGCACAGGTAGTTCTGGCTGTAGCATCAACAATAGGTTAATATTAATAAACTCATTGTACTACATTATTGTTTGTATAGCAACAGCTCATACATAGGGACTTGTACAGCGGACACGCAACATAATCTAAGAATAATAATAAATGGTTTAAAAAAAATAGTGTTGTTTAACAAAGTAAAACCTATAATCATTGATGAGGTGATGTATTTTTGTTAGACATTTATTTAACATTTGTGGAAGGAGTCTCAGATGTAAGTGCTTTGTAACGGTCATGATATCCCTTCTCTAAGAACAGGAAAGTCTTCAGGACAGAGGACACTTCCAGAGTTTCATACATTAATAAATTAAACAGTGTAATTGTTGGTAAATCATTGTGGTATATGCAGAATAACACACTCCAAACCGAGCTGTTATATGAAAATAATGCACTGTGTGTTCTTGAAACTAAGATGAATTTATCGAACAAGACAGAAAGACTGACTGTGTTATTTTTAAACACGTCTTAAACCAGAAAATGAATTACAATGCTTTTGTATAAGAGTTGAAATTAAGCTCAGTGTGTGTTCATTGTTAACCTTTTTAATGAGCCGGTGAGTCAGAGTCGCGTTTCTGAGTAAAGACAGGGCTTTGTGTTTCTTGAGCTAAATGTCTACCTGTAAAAATCATGCACAGTTTTATTTCAGTATTATTTTGGGAAAACTTTCTGGGTTAGACTCATAGAAATGGTGTTCATACACTGTTGACTGAGAGTGTGTATTGCCAGTCAAAGCTTTGTAAACAGCCTGTATTTTAAAACCTCTAAAATGAAAATCCGAAAATCTAACCAAGCAATAATTATAACTAAAGTAAGAATAGTTGATTATTAAATTTTTAATAAATTGAGAAATGTCACTATTTTACTGGAACAATCTAGATCTAATCTAATTGAAAAAAAGACAAAACCTTGATTAGTTTATTATTTTTGTTGTAACACATTATGTATTTATGTATTATAGTTAATGTGAGCATTTTATCTATAGGCTTTAACAGCTTTACCCTCCTCGTGTACCTGCCTTTAATAAATTTAGACTCATTTAGAGCCGCAATAAGATCAGAGAACAAGCAGTTAATAATATAAAATTATATTTAAAGTTACATATAAAATTAGTTATATATAAAGTTATATTTTAAAGTTATATATAAAATTACATAATTCTGTATTACTTCACACTTCTGCTTTTTGTGAACTGTATACACCTCCAAACCCTGGATGTCCCTCCCAAAACACACACATTTTCCTGGTAAATTTAAAAAGCAACTTCAGCCAGCTAGCAGTTTTACATTTCATGAATCACTTGATTTATTTTTTCATTTAATCATTTACTTTAAAGGTAATCTTTTCCTGAGCTATAAATCCCTGCTTTAATGAAAAAAAAAGTAAAAAAATATTCTCAAAATAAATACTTATAAAATAATATAGTAACTTTGAAAAATAATTAAGTAAGTAAGATACAATAGTCATAAAGAATTAATTAAATCCCTGATTTTTCTTTATGACTATTATATCTTATTTACATAATTATTTACTTACTAGAGTATTTTATAAGTTACTAGAGTATTTTATAAGTATTTATTTTGAGAATTTCTTTTGCATTTTATTTTCTCTATTTTATGCCATTTTGTCTTTGTAAAGCACTTTGAGCTACTTTTTAATGTATACGACATGATATATAAATAATGTTGCTTATTATTATTATTATTATTATTATTATTATTACATAGTCGCTTTATCCCATCCAGTTTATTTTATAGTGCCTACACTTGCATGATTTGTGGCAATTATCTATGCGATCAGTGTGATATCCCTTCTCTAAAGCACATTATTTTATCTCTGGATGATATAATGATATAATGTTGGTATTGTGATAAAATTTGTCACAATACACTTTTCTAAGATATCATGGAATTTTTTTTTATCATTATAAACTGATTGGAAGTGTTAAATATTTGTATTTCTTTTTTATAAATGAAACATTTAGTTTAAAAAATATATATATATATATATATTTAAAAACCTATTATAAAATTGCTTAATAATAACTTTGTTGTATTTGTTGTAAAATGTATTCTGAATACATTACAGTAAACCTGACTTGACTACTCTAAGAAACAAAGGAAGGTTGAAATTAGGGTTGTTTTTTTTCAACTGAAACCACCAGGATTTTTCAAGGCCAGTTCTTCAAGCAGCGCACTCCTCTGGAAATCTATTCCGACAGTCTTTCTTTCTTTGAGAAAGTAAATTATGAAGTCTATACAGCTTAATTATGAAGCCGATTTGGGTTCCTGGGATGAGACACATATTGGGAGAAAATGTTCAGAAAGACTCATTATATATATATATTTTTCACTCCCATCCCAAGCTCTTTGCTTCCCGTCAAGTCCAGAAGCCCAGAACAAAGATGATTTTCCCTGAAATTACTCCAGTCCAGGTTGATACAGATCAGCAGGGTGACCTACAGAGACTCAGCTGTCGGACTGAGTATAGGCCACATTAAGGGATAATTTCATTCCCATTCGAAGCAGGTATTCAGCAAGACACCTTCTTCCTCTTACGCCCCTCACACCTTCACTACAAAGCAGGGCACAGAACCAAGACTACTACCTAGAAAGAAAAAAGCCAGAGAGGAAAAGAAAAAAGAGGATAGAGAGATTTGGAGAAATCGTGGGCGTGGCCATGTGAGTGGCATCGAGGTGTGAGCTGGTCAGGTCGACAAAATTACTAATGTTGCCAGCTAAGCTACTAGCTAAATAGCTGAATTTCAGCAGGTAATAAGAATATCTAGATCTATAAATACCCAAAAAACAAATACAAATAATCAAATATAAATTTATACTTACAATTTATTTACAATATTTACCAATTACAACGATAAAATAACAAGCTAGTTGTGTAACGCTGTTATGGATTCGGTTACTGACTGACTGCTGCAGGTCCGAGCACTCTGTGAGTCTGACGTGTTCAAGTTTCAGATGTCAGTCATGTCTATTACTGTTTTAATGTTTGGAAGTTGATTATGAAGTTCCACCCCATTGAGAGATCTGAGAGACATTGTCCAATAAACATTAAGATATATTTTTCTACGCAAAACTCGCTCGCCCACATTCGCTTTCACTCCCAGAGATGCACGGCTTCTGGGCAGGACATAAAACGACATATATTAAAAATCTGTTGTCCAATGAGCATTAAACTTACCTACCACTAAAACACAGTGTTCTTAAATCTGCCATAGGAGCCAATAAAAGCTGGGCTTCACTTCATTCCTATCAGCACCATGTCAGGGGAGATTTTCACGCAGGCTGCACTGTCCACCGAAAACAGTTTGCATTAAAATAACGAACAGCGTGATACTGCAGCGAGATATTTGATCATTCGATTCGCTAAAATATTGAATTTCACCAAGACCGATGAATAATACAGACACATTTAATACAGAAACATTTCATTTCCACATTTTAATGAAATTTTAGAGGAGGTCGTGATTTCCATGTAGCCTTAAAGCAATCTTCTCTGAAGGGGTGCCCATCTATAGAGTGCTCCTACTCTCACATTGCTACTCCATGTCCAAAAACCTGGACGCAGCACAGCGAGTGATAAAGGGAATACGGAAGAAGGCATCTTAGTAGGGGTGTGTAGAAAAAATACAGTAATGAGGCGCAGAAAACATGAGGGAACTCATCCGTGCGTGTAGGAGTAAGCCTGCTACACCTGTCTCCTCCAGATCCCTTCGCATGGTGCCGGGAGATGCCAGGTGCCCTGCCAGGTGCCCTCGCCGGCCAGGTTTGGCAGCACATGCACAAACACACACAGTCAGGGGCATCACACAGGGTAAACAATGGTTTTACATGGAAGTAGGTCACATCCCCCCGGAGCTTGTGGGCTTACTCCATTCTCATTTGCACAGATAAATGCCATAAAGCATGGATTATGTTTCAGAGAGCAACTTGGCTAGGTGTCGCACAGACGGAGCTGTTATACCAAGTCCCACTGCGGCCATGCCACCAGCACCACCTGGGCCTGACGTGCTTCCACTACAACACATAATCACCCAGATTAACAACCAGTAATGCGGCGTCTAGTCTCCACCTTCTCATCTGAGATCACACACATACACAAACACACACACACACACACCGTAGGTAGACTGTTTTTTTGTTCCATCTTTTACATATTGAATAGACGCTAAGCTGTTTCTCTCAGTTTAGATCAGCATGGCATCATTCACTTTCATTATTCCTACATCCTCTCTCTCATTATATTCCTCTTAATGCATGCATTAATGTGCAATGAAAAGCACTAGGATAGTTAAAAGAGGAACAGGCATGTCTGTGTATTTTAACAGTAACGTTCTGTGGCATGCCAGAGCTTTTAATAAAAGGGCAGAAAATATGTGAGTGATGACATCATTATGTCTGAGAAGACTCAGCCCTATTAATTACTATACGGTATGACTAATCACTAGCACATCCACTTTCAACTTAAGATCCTTGTTAACACTAATTTACATCCCATCTAACAGTGCTGCACAGTAATGGGAGAAATTACTACAGACTTTTTTGGAGGCAATGAAGTTGCTGTTAATTATATCTGATCATATCTGCGTGTCCTTCTTATGTCCAATCTAGATTTGGTGCCTAACTACACACTTGGCAGTACGGTGGTGAAGCGGGTATCATTGTCACTTCACAGCTCCAGAGACCCTGATTCAATTCTGAACTGCTTGTGTGGAGTTTTATATGTTCTCCAAATGTCCGAGTGGGTTTCTTCTTGGTTCTCTGGTTTGGTTCCATCTCCCAAAAGCATGCATGTAGGTGAACTGGCTATGCTAAATTCCCCTAGTTGTCAACCTCTAGAGTCTATAAGTGTGTGTGTGTGTGTGTGTGTGTGTGGTGCCCTGCGATGGACTGGCATCCCATCCAGGGTGTATTCCCACTGTACTCCCAGTGATCCCAGGATAGGCTTCAGATTCACCATGACCCTGACGGTTACTGAAGATGGATGAATAAACGATTGAATATATCATAAATCTATTTGTTGTTGTTCTCTATTATATTACACAACAGAAGTGCAAACAAATTTGAAAAAAAAAAAAAAGCTCAGTATATTTGAAATACTTGCTCTTGTGTCCACATTCCTTAGGACATTCCTGCTCCTCTACTAAGTGGATCAGTCTCCCTGTGGGGTCGCTGAAAGCCGGAGCGTTCACAGCGCTACTGTCCACCCCACACAGTGCAGCGCTTCATTTCACTAATTCACCAAGGGATTAGGAGAGCACAAAGTGAATTTACACACAGGGGGAGAAAAGCCTCTTTAATGGGCGCTCTGTCCGGCCCTGATCTGTTCAAAACATCAGTGTGGCCCAAGCCTACCGTAAAATCCTCTCTCACAGCAATACGAGGGGATTTTAAGGCAGGCTTGGGAGCCGTGCAGAAAGGCGCTGAGCGTATTAGAAATGCCACACAGAAAATAGTACAGTCAGGAGAGCCTGTTTAAAAGCAGATACACAATGCTGCTATGATTTTATTTCTGCAGCACTATTCTCAGACTCAAGGTCAGTATACAGTTCAATTAAAGCACAAAAGCTAGGAAGAGAAAAAAAAACACAAAAAGGACTGTAGAGTGTTTTTTCAACACTGTAGCTGTTGCTCATATTAGTATGGTCCTCTTGATTGGTTCTTATAACTTGCTTTAATAAGCGTTATACAACGGTGCTGTTGAATTCACAATTCTGATTCGTCCAAAGGTATTGATTAATTTTCTATAACAGCAGCTCTGGCAGTAGTTCCGGCTGCAAGGCAAATCACACGTTATATTAATGCATTCATTCTAATACTACCTGCCGTTCTTACGGAGTAAGTCTAGTAATAAATGGATATAAAATTTGCTGTTACTTAACGAAGAAAAGCATACAATCTCTGATATTACGAAGATTTTGTCTCCAGTGTTGGCGTTTTGTAACAGTTACTGGTATGGCTGTAACAGTTAAGTGGTATAGCTCATCCTTTAAGTTTTCCACCACTGAAAAGTTTCAGGATGAACGTCACTGCTCTATGAGGTTTCTGTGTAAAAAGCAGCATTTTTTATACTCATTAAATTTAAAAAATGAGGGAAATGCTGCTCTACCCTAAGAGATAACAGGAACTAACTTATTTCAGATGTTCAACAACATTAAATGTAACTGTCACGGATTGCCCCTTTGTATCATGGTTCCCATGGCAACAAGTGCCATGTGCTCAAGATTGTGTTGGTTTCTGTCTTGGTCCTGTCTCCACCCCGTTTCATCTGATCATTAAACCGATTGCGTTCACTTGCTTTGTGTTTAGTTCTTGATTACTTTGTCTATTTATAGCCTCCTGTGTCTTTGATTTATTGTGAATTGTCATTGCTTGTATCATGCGTTACTAAGCCTTGGTTCTTTCTTAATATCCTTGTTCGCTACAAATGAAGTACATGTTTATTTTTACCTCCTGCCTATCAAGCCCACACGTTACAGTAACTACTCATACATTTTTTAGTGTTCATAAATAAAAAATGATAATCTTTAACATTTACTGTGGTATAAGAGGAATAATGATTAAGGTGTGCTGTTATAAGAAAATAATCAACTCCGGACGGTAAAAGTAACTCCGCTTAGTGTCAGGCTTCATCGCACCACACTGTCGCTGATTATTTCCCCATAACAGCACGCCCTAGGTATTTTATTCCTTACACATAAATGTGTCAGCAGAGTTCTTAATGATATGTCATTAAGCACCTCACATTATATTTCCACTGACATGCAGTAATTACCTTTGCGAAGGCTCTGACAGTATAAGATGTTAATTGGTCTTAAAAGTGCAACGTCCTACAGAGAGCTTTACTTGCTCAGGACCTTGATCAAATATTCAGCAGTGTGTTGAGCTGAGACAGGTATCAGGCTCTCGAGCACTGCACAGAATTAATGGTCATTTCCTTTAGGAAATCCCTGACACACTCTTCCCCACCACACACACTCATACCAGCAAAACAACACAACCTTGTTCCATATGCATGCCGGCGAACTGCTACACTACTGTGAAGAGCCACACTGCCTGCGCATAACTCAGCTTCATTTCACACAGACAGGAAATAAATTCATTCGTCATTTACACTCATGCTAACAGCAAAGAGGGACACGTCCTCCCTGCAAGGCAAAGATTCAGCCACAGCCATGCTGTAATGCCCAATACTCAGCTCCTCTCACTCTATACCGCTAGTATATCAGTCCTCTAGACCTTGATTTTTTTTAGTACTGCTCTGAAACTAGTACTACTAGTCTAATCTGTTGTATTAATTCAGTACCCAACTAAGTCTAGTACAGCATTACTCTAGTCCTCTAGTCTGTGATAGTATAGTGTAATAGTAATAATACAAGTAATATAGTAATAGTGTGATAGTACTAAAGTACACCACTAAGTCTAGTATAGTAATACTCTAGTACTCCAGTCTGTTATACTAATCTAGTACACCACTAAGTGTAGTATAGTTGTACTCAAATACTCTAGTGTGTTGTACTAACTTAGTATACCAATAAGTGTTGTGCACAAGCATGTTAGTCCTCTATTTCTCTTGTCTCTTTTGCTGATCTAGTACATCACTCTACCACCACTCTAGTATAGTAACACTCTAGTATTCCAGTCTGTCATACTAATCTAGTACACCACTAAGTCCAGTATAGTAATACTCAAGTATTCCAGTCTGTAATAATAATCTAGTACACAACTAAGTCTAGTATAGTAATACTCTAGTACTCCAGTCTGTTATACTAATCTAGTACAACACTAAGTGTAGTATAGTAGTATTCAAGTACTCCCATCTGTCATACTAATCTAGTACACCAAGTGTAGTATAGTAGTACTCAAGTACTCCTATGTGTCATACTAATTCAGTACACCACTATATCCTGTACAGTAATACATTAATACTCCAGTCTGTTATACTAATCTATTACACCACTAAGGCTAGTGCATTAGTTTCATAGTACTTTAGTCTGTTGTACTAACCTAGTACACCCCTAAATCTAGTACAGTAGTGCTCTAGTCCCTTAGTTCTCTAGTGTCTTTTGCTGATCTAGTACACCACTAATTGTAGTCCTCTAGAACTCTAGTCTGCTTTACGATTCCAAACGTCAGGATCTGTCTATCAAATGCCTATCAGGTCACAAGGCCACTAAATTTAAAATTCATTACTGTCGTTCATCAGTCACTGTAATCATACAGACAGAGGCATACAATCTGTAGACAAATGTTAACTTGTAATAACCTTGTCAACATGACAGGTAAAGGAAAGACGTTCTGAATAGAAAAGACTGGATAGGCTGAAGACAAAGCAAAATGGATGTCTTTTTCTAAAGCACGACAATGCAGCCGTTCGCTTCGTCAGACTTAATTAATGATTTGCCGCCTCATGCAATAGGAAGCACAAAGGATATGGTTTCTAGCTGAGGCAGAGCAGCATGACTGACAGCGTGGACACACGCTGAGAGACAAGCACATAAAACTTTCATCAAGGATATGTGTGTGCATGTTTGTGCACTAAAAAACAAGACTTATGCGCTTTAAGAGACGGAAAAAAGAGAAATATAATTTCCCTCATGAATGCCATTACATCCTTGACTTTAATGAAGCAAGACCCAAGCAGATGAGTTTTACAAGTGGAGTAGCACACGTCTGTGTTGGTTCCTTATAAGGGATCATATCTTTAAAGCACCGCCAGGCTTTTCGTGATGATTTTTTAATTTGGTTTTATTCTCTGTTTCCCAGTTCTGTTGCCCCACAGGCTCCATCAGCACACTTTTAAGTGAATCAAAGAAAACTTTAATTCCACAACTTGCTGCAGTGTGGACTGTATGGGCAGATGTAATAGTTGCTTCATTTATACTGGAGCCCTGGAGAGGGTATAGTATATATGTGACATATATATATATATATATATATATATATATATATATAGAGAGAGAGAGAGAGAGAGAGAGAGAGAGAGTTATACAATTAAAAAGGTTGTTAAAAAGGATAAACCAACATGAAGACCAGAGAGCTGCTTTATTGATGATGTAACTCATGATGGTAGCAGCGGAATGAATTCACTAGCCTTCAGAAACAACCTCTGTCAATTTACAGAAAAATGTTCTAACATATCTAGATGTAAATATCAGGAAATATCAGGAAAGCTGAAATCTTTTACACACACACACACACACACACACACTCATATATATATATATATATATATATATATATATATATATATATATATATATATATAGCCATAAGTCATGATATTATTATTATTATTTTAGCCAATAAAATGGTGTCCATATTGTAGTTAAATTTGTGCTCTTATTTAAAGAAATTAAACAGATAAGCTGCTTTGTAAGTGTCTATAGGATTCATAAGTCTCCATTATGGATACAGATTGTTTAATTCAAGTCTACGCTTGTATGCGGATACATTACGGAGACATAATGAGACACATTGCAATTGCCTTAGAGGGCATTACTATGAATAATAGGACAGTAACAAGGATAGTAAGGGTCAGTACACTGAATTTACTGTTAATCAGATGCCATTCAACTGGACAGTACATTACAGTAAATGACTTGATTCAAATCAGGACACTGAGGATTCAATTTATGTAGACTAGAGCTGCACAAGACATCATTTGTTAATTAATTACAGTACAGATATCACAGGAGGCTGTAACATGCAAATCAAAGACTAACCAATAATAAATTATTATTAGAATGTGTGTCGTGACCATCCTGATCAAGCCTAGATGCTTCAAATAAGGGTTTTTTTTATTCATTCATCTTCAGTAAGCACTTTATCCTGGTCACTACCCACGGTGCCACTGTGCTGGTTTTACTTGAGATGAATCAGGATATTCATCTCAGGAGTCATAAAAACGTAAAACTGAAACTAAAACTCAAGTATAATGCTAATTAAGAGTGACGAGAGGCATAAAAGAACTGTTTAAAGTAAATGTTCTCTTCATAAGCTAAAAGTAAATGATGCTTATGTCATATCACTCACCCTTCAGACATGACATCAGGAAATAAAAAAAAAACCACCATGTAAGTGTAAGAAAATTCCATGCGCCGCTACACCCGAATACAAAGCAGTGCACACACATAAATATAAAACATTCAATCATTTTTGCTTGATTCTTATGCAGCCACCATCTTCCTTTACTGCTGCATTTATACAGTATTTATGAGCATTTAAATACCACCACAGACAGATACCATTACGTCCTGTCTCATTCTGCTCCCACCGCAGATCCTCAGCCGTCTCTCCACAGCTGACAAATGAGATGAATTCATAAAATATCAGAAGGCTAAAAGCAGTAGAAAAAAGCAGTAGATGGTCGATGGTAATGATCTTAGATCCTAATTTTACAGATCCTGATTTTTAGATAATGGTTGCTTCTGGTGATTAATATATTTGAAATGTGTTAAATATGATATATTTAATGACAAGCTGTTGAAAACGAATTGTCTTGACTGTGAGGTTGTTTCAGTGATTGGGCAAGGTGTTGATTAATTTTATATAACAGCAGCTCTGACTGTAGTTTGACCTGTATATCAGACGATAGGTTTAAATGAATGCACTTGTACTGATACGTTACTGTTTCTATAGTAACAGCTAATTCACTGGGAATTGTAAGGGAACTGTATGGCAGACGGTCTCTATAATCTAAGCCTAATAATAAACAGATTAAAAAACTTATTGTTATTTAACAAAGAAAAAGGTATCATCTTTGATATAAAGTTTTTTTTTATATATTTATTGAAGGCGTCTCCAGTGTTACTTTGTAACAGTCAGTAAGTTTTTCTGCTGTGTGAAAGTCTTCAGTACAGAGGACTTGCATTTGTGCTTTGTGGTTTCTCACAAGCTGTCTTATGATTCTAAGTCTTTTAACTTCAAGAAAGAGGAAAAACAGAGGCTGGTAAGGGAGCGAAATTTTATAGCTGCTATAACGTAAGTGATAACAGGCACCAACTTGTCTCACAAACGCTAACATTAAATGGATAAAAAGCACAATGTATCGTACATTAATGCATTTAAACATGCAAAAAAGTGAATTACTGTAGTATAAGAGGAAATGCATTGAGATATGCTGTTATAGGAAAATAATCCATCCCCTTGGCATCAGGCTGCATCACACCACCCAGTCATATGGTATTTTCCAATAACAGCACACTCCCAAGTGTTTTTCTTCCTTGCTTAAAATTGGCTGGACCATAGCAGCCCCAGCACCATATGGAGTGGTTAAATCTCAACATCAGTGACACACTCCATACACTGTCGAGGGCAATGAGCTGACCTTTACACACCAGGCTGTGCAAAGGAGGGTCTTGGATCAGCAGGGTGTGTGCTCAGTGCCCAGAAACAGGCGTGAGGCTACAAAGTTTGGCCTCACATGAGAGAGGACCTTGACACAAGTACTGCAGTGATGAACACATATCTGATCTATGACTAACCCAAAGAAATGTTCAGAAGATATGCAGGACAGATAGATCTCCATCTGCAACAGTCTTTGTTTCTGAAGTCTGGTTTCCATATTCAAAAACAGTGCCTTACTTGTTGACTCAATTATTCATTCGCTAGTTATGAAACACTTAATTAGCCATTCTCTCATCATGATGAACAGCGTTTATCAAATCACAATCAACTCCCAAGCGAGAACTCGATGTGAGCGAACAGCACAACTTACTACAAGAAAGACGCATGCAAATGAAATCAACACTAAAGTCCTACGTAAATGTATTAAAATAAGAGTTAATGAATACCCACCTAAATTATAGCGAGTGAAATGGATGTGCATCGCTATAAATAAAGTCAGGAAGGAGTTTGGGTTTGCTAAACTGAGATGTGTCTATGTATGTCTGCACAATTAATCATAATTTACTCATGATCAAGTGTTTGGCTTTTTGTAATTATTTAATTAAAGCTAGTGATGCTGATGATATGTTTTTTATAAAAAATTACAAGCTGTTCAGGTTCTAATTGTTTGTTTAGTTGCACACGGTGGTGGCTAATATTTATTTATTGACATGAGTCTAACTTTTTTATAATTTAGTCTAACTAATTATAATTTGGCATTTAAAAGATCAACACTCTATTACTGTGACCAAGGGCCAGTCTTATTTAGGGTCGAATTCGTATAGATCTGAAGGATTATGGACTTATAATCTACTAAGTATCGGAGAAAAAAGCTGTTTTTGTTGACTTATAAAAATAACAAACTTAAATGGGCAGAATAGATGTCACGAATTTAAATACTGCTCAAAAAATATCATAGAAAACCTCTCTTGAGTGTGTGTCTCCTCTCGTAACTCCAAAAAGGCA
Organism: Pangasianodon hypophthalmus; assembly: GCF_027358585.1. Classification (NCBI taxonomy): domain Eukaryota; kingdom Metazoa; phylum Chordata; class Actinopteri; order Siluriformes; family Pangasiidae; genus Pangasianodon; species Pangasianodon hypophthalmus. Next base: position 16,701,693 of record NC_069728.1, read on the forward strand.
CAGATAACAAGAAATCTACTTTCTTGAAACGTTAATGAACTAACGCAAATCATCTTACTTCATCAACACACAATATTATATTCATTCATCTTCAGCAAGTATTTTATCCTGGTTAGGGTGAAGCAGGAATACACCCTGGATAGGATGCCAGTCAAGCGCAGGGCACCATGCACACACGCACACACACACACGCACACACATTCACACCTAGGGACAATTTAGCACAGCCAATCCACCTGCTGGCATGTTTTTGGGAGGTGGGAAGAAACCCAAGAAGCCAGAAACACACACACACACGGGAAGAACATACACATAAACTCTCCACAGAGAGCAACCAGGGATCAGGATCGAGCCGAGGACCCTGTGAGGTGGCAACCCGGGTGGAATTCTTCACACAGCACTCACACCACCAAGCTCACCACGTTTAAAAAGAAGTGTCCTTCTAATTATCATAATATTGCTTTGAAATTATATCAGAATACACTTTTATATTATAACTATATTGCACCTAGTGGTCAAGAATGAGAACTGCAACAAGCATTAACAGAGGCTCGTTGGGGCAGGAATCACGCTGCCCCATGCTCGATGGAGGAGCAGCAGATAGGACACTTAAGAACAGGGTTGCCAGGGTTGTGTTTTTTTACACTAAAATGGACTAATGTAAAAATACTCAGTGGCTTGTTTTATAGCATATAATCAAAATGAAATCTAATAAATTTTCACAAACAAAGGCAAAGTGTAAGTGCAGACACTGTGTCTATGATGTTTTATTGTAAGACCAACAGACAGAAAGGTGGATTATGGAGTGGATAATGTCTGTTTATCAGAAAGGCATGTTCACAATAGCGACCTTGTTTTCCGAGCAGAGAAAAAGGCTGAGAACAAGAAGTAAAATGTGTCTCCTTTTTCCAGTGCCTGATTTTTTTTTTTTGGCTTGTTTTGTGCAGTTTTTGAGATACAGGTAAGACAATGAGTGAGGTAAAAGTGAAGGAAGTATAAATGTACCCTATTACATTTTCAGACCTTCAGGTCTTGTAAGATGGATTGCAGCACATGAGTACTGTTCATATATGAAACTAATCACATGGGAAAGGGAAACACAACTGTTGTATCAAACACGACTGAACAAAGGTAGGTCTAAAACCACTCAAAACAAGCTGCTAGACTGTACACTGGATGATTGTGAGTTTTCGACTCTCAACTGTCTATTACAGGGTTACTCTAAAATTTGAACAGGTAGTAGCCTATAGCTTAAATCAAATGTGATAGCCTCACAATTTAATTTTGTTTGAGGCTACGTCGTTATTAATGTCGTCCTGCCCCACCAAAATTTATGGTTATGAACCCCTGCTGAAAAGTGGCGCTCTCTTGATATAACCTGATGTCTTTACTCCATGAATAATTCATCTGCTATCAAAACTTAATACAGATTTGAGGCATTCTACCTTCATGAATAATCCAAATCACCATACCTGCAATTATCTAAAAGAAAAGCTGACTGATTATTAAATTTAAAATGTTTTTTTTTTAAATATAATTATTTTAGATGGGCGAGGTCCACAGGGCAATGGAAAATCAGCATGCAAAATGGCATGAGAGAGTTCAAAAGTGTATTAAATTTGTGCAGTAATAAGTCAAGGACAATAAGTTTCTGAGCTGCTATTGACAGGCTGACGGTGCCATTATTCTTCCTTATTACACTTCATTTCCTGCTCCAGTGCCTGCGATTTCTTCAGACAAACACATTCCTGCCAGTGAGGGCCAGCAGATTGGCATTTCACACCCATTCAGCTCCTTTTTTCCCTTCACACTTTCAGCTGGAAAATTGAGCTGTGACCATGTACCTTAAAGGTGATATAGCTTATTATTTTCGGGCATCATGTGACACATCTCAAAATTTTTTACGCTACATTAAAATCTAGTTTAACAATCTATTTTTTAATATTTTAAATGAACCTCTGTAGAGTGCCTTTCCATATGTCTCCAATTTACAGCCTGATTTCCACAAGACCACCCACTACTCATTATTATTCATAAAGACTCATTAACATTCATTAGTTCATTATCTTACATCGGTAAATTAGCTACCTTATAGCAGTAAATTAGCTACCTAATATTAACAAGAAATCTTTTGTAAATGAATGTAGAAAACTTTTGTTTCAGTCTTTGCTGATTTTTTTAAATTATTATTTATACATTTTTATATATTATTTATATTTAAATTTATACCATAAGTCACCTGCATGCAGTCAAACTAAACAATGTGAATTTTCATTGCTATCCTGAGTTCCTATGGGATCTCAGGTCCAGTGTACACCTTTAGTTTGTTAGCTGTGTGTATGTTAATTTCAGCCATGGACTGGACAAAAAAAAAAAGCCAACCAAAAAAAAAAGAAAAAAAAAGCCAATTTCCACAATATAGACCATTCACATATTGAATGTAATAGTAAATAAGTTCACACTGCAGTTTAGAAGCATCACTCTTCTACACAAGTCTCGATTAAGGTCAGGAGATAAACAGAGCACCGCAGTCACGAGGGGCTGAAGAAGTATAGTCAAGGACAACAACAGACACAAAACCATCGGATGAAAGCCGAATAAGCACAGCTCTATTGAACAAACACACAGAGTGCATTTTGCTCTCTGCTGTCCCAGATTAAGCTCGATGAACAACATACTTCAGACTAGAAGACCTTTTAGGACAAACTACAACAAAAAAACTCAAAACAGGGTCGATAAAGAGCTGAGTAAGTCATATAAGTAAGTCATTACTGTATATGTGTCTCGTTATGGGTTTTAACAGTCACAGTTATGGAGCCTCTGACCTTCCATCGGTATCATAACTACATTTCAATCGCCTTTCCAAATTCAACCACAGAACGCCTGCAGCTTGGAATAGATGACTGGTGGAGTTACATTATTTATCAAAAACACCACATCAACAAAAAACGCCCTGAGTGAGAGTAGACAAAGCGATGTAGAACAAAAGGGAATTAAAATGGCTGCAGGTCAGCCATGAGTCTGCCAACACCGATAATTACTCAAAACTCCTGAACCTGCCTGTGGAACGACCTCGCCATAAAGCACTTCGAGGAGACCGAGTTCAAGCAAAACATTCGATCAGCTGTTCTAGACAAGCAGCCTATCAAAGAAGAAAAGACAGACCCCTGTGGTATACTACATACAAGGATGCTAGAAATGCCAGAAGAGGTGAAAGTATTTTATTTTCCCTAGAGGAAATGAATCTGTTGTTATTTTTCCACAGCTGCCATCGCAAGCTGTTCCTTTGAGCATCAGCCAATTCAACCCGACCAGTGTAATGGATGCAACCATCAAGACCAGCTTTACTTGTAAGATTTTGCTAATCAGCCGGCAGGTAGAATATTTTGACCTGAATATGATTGTCGGAAGGATCATTCACAGCAGTGGCACATAGTATTATAAACCTAGAGTGGTACAACTACACCAGAATTAAACTATACCAGTTTCGAATCTGGACTAAAAATGGCCCAAAATGCAAACAATCATATTTAATTTAATAATTTGGACAAACTAATCCATATCATGCCTGAGATATAAGCTGTTTCTGAATTTACCCTACATTTAGCACAGTATGTTGGTGTCAGCAACATTGTGGTGTTTTAATCCTCAGTAGACAATGATATTCTTTACATAGTACTGTTACACAACTGATTTACACAGCTTACACTCAACAATATCACAACACACAAGTGATTTTTCTTTCAGCTCAAAATTGAATTCAGTTCTTTTACTTTCATAATGCTTTTAAGAATAGACGTTGTCACAAAGTCACAAAGTAGCTTTACAGAAATCCGGATATTTAGATCCCTAATGAACAAGCCAGAGGTGACAGTGGCGAGGAAAAACTTCCTGAGATAACATGAGGAGGAAACCTTGAGCAAAACCAGATTCAAAAAGGGGAATCCGTCCTCTACTAGGTGACAGATAAATTTGCAAGAGGGGTGTGTGTATATGCTAGATAAAAACATTGTTTAACTGCCACTAAACCCACTGACATTTTCCAAACAGACCCAGGCAACTGCACTGGCAACCACAAATGTCTTCTCTCTAAAAAAAGTAGTGCTTCATCCCTGGAAGGATGAATTCTATAAATTTAGGGGTTCATTTATAAATAATCTTTTTGACTACAGTATTCATCTGTGTTCTACAAACGCGCCATTTCTCCACGTCAGTGTGGGTTTCCTCTGGGTTCTCTGGTTTCCTCCCACCTCCCAAAAACATGTCAGTAGCTGGATTGACTCTAACTTGCCCCAGGTGTGAATGAATGTGTCAGTGTGCGTGAACATGGTTTCCTGCGATGCACTGGCATCCCATCCACGGAGTATTCCTGACTCGCTCCCAGTGTTCCCAGGATACGCTCCGGATCCACTGCAACCCTGACCAGGAAGAAGAATGGATGAATGTTCTACAAAAATATGTTTCAACTAGATTAACAACTGCTCTAAGACTTTTTCTGGGTTTTTTTTGTTTTGATTTCTTAATACGAAGAAAAGTGTCATTTCTTTGGTAATCAAACATATGGTAAAGATACAGTGAATAGAAGTAAGGAGATTTAAAAAAAAATTGGAGCATTACTTTAAACTTTAAAGAATATCTTTAGAATATGAGTCTCTAGGTAAAACTAATCCTGCCTGAATAAGGCTTAGGGCACTCAGATAAGCATATAAAACACAAGGCACAGAGTCCTCACAAAATGCACACTCTGGATCTGTACCTGCTCGAGCTCCCAGTGGTGGCCCGAAGATGCTTCTGAGTCCAAACAGTCTGTATGAAGCAACTGCTCAAAGAGAAATTCCCAGAAGACCATGGTGCATTGTGCGGGGCTGACAGAAAGACAGTCAGTAGAAAAGTGTGTGTGTGTGTGTGTGTGTGTGTGTGTATCAAGCAGAGTCTGTGATCCTTCTACCTGCTTTAGAAGATTCATATTTAATTTAAATGCTGGCAGATCCTACATCCACATCAATGAAAAACATCACACTCAGGTACAAATGGCTCAGGGCTTCACGTGTTTTCTGGGTCGATTCACTGAGGCTCACAGTTAAGAATTGTTGGACAGAGATATCATTCAAATGTTCCATAGTCTGCACTGTTTCACAATTTTTTTTTTTTTACAGAGTACATTTAAAATCAAGTGCATGCCTCCAAACCTTTTAGCACGATGCCATAAGAGACTCTAAAGCACTATGACAGTATTTGAGAGTGACTATAGGAATGCATAATGCACAGGTTTTAAAGCCTTCTGGAGTCCATTTAACAGATTTCCTCTTCTAGTCATGCTAATGGGAGCTCTAGTGCATTAGCATGTCTGTCATCAGCATCGGAGGCGTATTACCGCTCATCTGCATCTACTACAAGCCTGTCACGCTCAGACAGAAAGCATTTTCAATCTGTAGCTGCAAAGTGAAGAAGTCTTTCATGTCTGCCCGAGAGACGGTCTATCTTGGTAATGATGCTAAAAATTATTTGACATGCCGTGACCTCACATCCTGCGAGACAGAAATAGAGCATTAATGAGTCTCAGAGAGACTTTACACTCTAGCTGGTGGATGTTCACTAACTTTGCCTATCTATGGAGGACAGCTTCTTTTGTTTAATGATCAACTAGCCGTCACTACTGATCATCATCATCACTATCCTTACATTCTACGGGCCATTTTCAGAGTTAGTGGATTAAGTTTGCATGGGAAAAGTTATGTGTATTCAGAGCTGGGTTACGTACCTGCTTAATTACCTTTGTGTAGTTCAGGCCTCTAAGGTTGCCAGAAATTTCTTAGGTAGAAGTGCCAGAGCCATAAATATTAAACTATCTAGTGTCTAGGCCATAGATTTTAAACACACTAATGTCTAGCCCATAGATTTGAAATATGAACACTTGCCTTTAAGCCAAAAAAAAAAAATAAATAAATCAGGGACAGAAAACGTAGACTGATGTAATTTAAAACTGCAATTAAAAAAATGAAAACTATAAAGATTAATATGATGGTATATGAATGAGAACATGGCAAGCATTGAAACAAAAATCTAATAGGAGTCTAGTATATCACCAATATATTGCTGCATGAATAATTCGGCTTAAGTCCACTTAAATCCTCAATGAACCCATGCAACTCAATGTAACCAAAGTTCTTTTATACGCATATAATATATATAGCATATGAACATAAAATATACTCAGTTTATTCAAGTGTCATTTATAGATTTCTGTTTTTTTCTATTTACACCAGCCATGTCCAAGGTGAGAGATTATGTGTTACTCAGACACTTTTAGCCTCACAGCCTGCATGCTAAACTATCAAACTATTAGCAATGTAACAATACACAAACTTCAAATTTGATACAATCTCCACATATATACGATCTCTTTGATACTATACATTTTCGATACAGCAAAAATAAACATTGTATGAATATGTACCTTAGGTTTTCATTTTCAATTGATTAAACCATTCAACATTATAATTAAGCAATATTGCACAAGCAAGAGTGCGGTTATGCTGAATATCGGCATCGCTGTGATTCAGCTGTAGGCTGCATGAAGCGACAGTCACAGCCGTGCTGATATTTAGTATAACCGCATGATTGCGAATGCAATGTTGCTTTTATACAACAGTTCTATCAACAAGAAATTTATATCAAGTAACTGACATTTTGGACACAATCTAGCCAAATGTTTTGTTTATTTTTGCTCTGCTAGTGGGAATTAGATCCCAAAAAAGCTACACTTACTTTACAGCATGTCAGCTAGCTGGCTAGCTAGCTCACAGTGATTTGTACGTTCCTGTTATCTGGCGAAATTGGTGTCCCGTCTTGCTTTTCATCTTCAACTGATTAGCTTTCATATTTTAAGTCAAAAGATATATTCATGAAAAATGTATGTCTGCTGATGATGTCAGTAACTCTACTATAGTAACTGTTTCGAACTAGGAAGTGGAATTTTAAGTGGCGAACACACACGATGAGGTTACACTAAATATAGTCTCTCTTGGAACACCTTCGAAAATTCTCTTGGAATAAGTACTCTTGGAACACCACTTGTCCAATCAAATTAGTGGATCGGATCTAACTGTTGTATAAACGTACAATAATTTCTGAACGTTGGAGCTAGTGTGCTAGCATGCACGTCTATTGTCTTGTAAAAACAGGGTGTTTAGGTGTAACGAGGAGTCAACAGAATGGGGATCCATTAGCAGCGTTTTAATAAAAGGCAGACACAGTCGTACAGGCGTGGTCGGGCTACAGCGAAACAGGGTAAACAGAGGCAAAACAAAGGCAGAGTGATCAAACAGGCAGATGGTCAGGGCAGGCAGCAAAGAATCAGAAACGAGAAGGAACAGTCCGAGGTCAGGGCAGGCAGCAAAGAATCAGAAACGCGAAGAAACAGTCCAAGGTCAAACACAGTAATCCAACAGAGAAGATATAAACGCTCAGAAATGTTAGCCGGGGCAAAACAAGACTTCGCAATGAGTGAGCGAGAGGCGGAGGCTTAAGTAGTCCCGGTAATAGGCTGCAGGTGAGCTCGTAATCAGTGCTGGGTGCGGGGTGATGGGAAATGTAGTTTCGAGGGGAAAGTCAATACTCGGGTGATGGTGACCTCTGGTGACGATCAGGGGGAACCACAGAGGCCGGATTCGTTACAGAGCCCCCCTCCTGCGAGCGGCTCCTGACGTGAGAAGGCAGACGACGCCGGGGTCTTCCGCGAGGACGAGGGGCCGGTTTATCCGGATGGGTCCTGTGGAAGTCAGTAGTAAGAGACGGGTCAAGAATGTCCTTGGCATCGACCCAGGACCTCTCCTCCGGTCCGTACCCCTCCCAGTCCACGAGATATTGCAGGACTCCTCCCCGGCGCCGAGAGTTTAAGATTTCCTGCACCTGATACGCCTCCTCACCGTCGATGATGAGGGGAGGGGGTCCCTGGTTCCGGGCCTCATCTAGGTCGTCCGCCCTTCTCGGAGCACCAGCGGCCTTGAGCAGGGAGACATGAAAAGTGGGTGAGATACGATATTGTGGAGGTAAAGCCAAACGATAAGAAACAGGGGTTATTTGTTTAATGACTTTGAAAGGGCCCACGTACCTGGGACTGAGTTTGCGGCAGGGTAGTCGGAGCCGGAGGTCTCTAGTGGAGAGCCAGACCCATGATCCCGGGACATACTCAGGGTTGGGACGTCGGTGGTGATCTGCCTGTTCCTTCTGTCTCCTGATGGCGCGTTGGAGATGGGTATGGGCCTCGTTCCAGGTGGTTTCACTCCTCCTGAACCAGTCATTAACTGCAGGTAATTCTGTGGGCTCCCCGGACCAGGGAAAGAGAGGTGGTTGGAACCCCAGCACGCATTGGAAGGGTGTAAGCCCGGTGGATTGTTTGCGCAGGGAATTTTGCGCGTATTCTGCCCAAAACAGATATCGGCTCCAATCAGCTTGGTTGCGGTGACAGTAGGATCTTAGGAAGCGGGTGATCTCTTGGTTGAGCCGCTCGGTTTGCCCATTGGATTCAGGATGGTAGCCCGAGGTAAGGCTTATGTTAATGTTGAGACGTTTGAAGAAGGCTGTCCATACGCGCGAAGTGAACTGAGGGCCTCTGTCCGAGACGATATCTTCAGGGAGTCCGTAGAAGCGGAACACATAACTGCACAGAGCCTCTGCTGTTTCTAGGGCTGTGGGTAGTTTGGGTAAGGGTATTAGGCGACAGGACTTAGAGAAGCGGTCAACCACAGTAAGAATGGTGGTATTGCCTCTGGAGTTGGGGAGGTCGGTGACGAAGTCGATGGCGATGTGGGACCAGGGTCTCTGAGGGATGGGTAGAGGCTGGAGCAAACCTGCCGGTAACTGTTTGGAGGATTTGGTGGCGTTGCAAGTTACACAGTTCTTAATGTATGCAATGGTGTCAGTACGGAGTGAGGGCCACCAGAATTTGTTGGTGAGGAGTTGGATGGAAGCCGTTATTCCGGGGTGTCCGGAGCCGGGGAGGTCATGAGCCAGTTGAATAGCTCTGTTCCTCAGGGAAAGAGGTACAAAGGTCCTATTAGGAGGACATGCAGCCGGTATGGGATCGGTGCCCTGTGTCTCCGCAATTTCGGTCATGATGTCCCACTGCACTGGTGCCACGATGAGAGTGGTAGGTAAGATGGGATCGGGAGAAAGGGGTTCGTAAGCGGACTCAAACTGGCGAGAAAGCGCATCTGCTTTGGTGTTCTTGGAACCTGGACGATAAGTTACTGTGAACTGGAAACGTGTGAAGAACAACGCCCACCTAGCCTGTCGGTGATTGAGTGTTTTTGCAGAGCGGATGATTCCAGATTGCGATGGTCGGTGAGAACTGAGAAGGGAAATTTGGCTCCCTCAAGCCAATGTCGCCACTCCTCCAGCGCCGCCTTCATAGCCAATAGTTCGCGGTTCCCCACATCATAATTCTGTTCCGCTTGGTTAAGCTTGCGAGAGAAGTAGGCACAGGGGAAGAGTTTGGGTGGACTGCCATGACGTTGCGAAAGAATGGCCCCGACGCCTGTGCTGGAGGCATCTACCTCCACTATGAATTCGCGTTCAGGATCAGGGTGATGGAGTATAGGTGCAGTAGAGAACCGTTCCTTGAGGTGATTAAAGGCTCTGTCGGCTACGGGCGACCAGGTTAAGCGTCCTCCTCTCCTCTTGGTCATTGAAGTCAGGGGGCCTGCGATGGAGCTGAAGTCTCTGATGAATCGTCTGTAGAAGTTGGAGAATCCAAGGAATCTCTGCATCTCCTTAACAGTCGTAGGTTGGGGCCAGTTCAGGACGGCCTGCACTTTACGATCGTCCATCGCCACTCCCTCAGGACTGACCACATATCCCAGGAACGTGGTGGAAGTCTGATGAAATTCACATTTCTCTGCTTTAGCATATAACTGGTGGGAGATCAAACGTTGTAGTACGGCTCTGACATGGTGAATGTGTGTTTCAAGAGAGGCGGAGTAGATGAGAATGTCATCCATGTAGACGATGACCCATCTATTCAGCATGTCACGGAATACATCGTTTATGAATGCCTGGAAGACTGAGGGACTGTTGACGAGGCCGAACGGCATGACCCGGTACTCATAGTGCCCAGAAGTGGTGGAGAAGGCGGTCTTCCACTCGTCCCCCTCCTTTATGCGAATCAGATTGTAGGCATTGCGCAGATCGAGCTTGGTGAAGTATTTGGCGGAGCGAAGCTGCTCTAGAGCCGGTGGAACTAGAGGTAAGGGATACCGGAACTTGACAGTTACTTCGTTTAAACCTCTATAATCAATACAGGGCCGAAGACCCCCATCTCTCTTTTTGACAAAGAAGAATCCGGCGGAAGCAGGAGACGTAGATGGAACGATGAAGCCCTTAGCCAGTTCTTCCTCAATGTAGGCTTTCATGGCTTCAGTCTCTGGTTGCGAAAGAGGGAAGATTCTACCTCTGGGTGGTGTAGAACCAGGGAGCAGCTCGATGGCGCAGTCGCTAGACCGGTGTGGCGGTAATTGGGCAGCGTTGGACTTGCTGAATGCCTCAGCTAGATCAGCATACTCCGAAGGAAGGTTGGCTGAGGGCAGAGGGTCCTTCTTAACGATGACTGCTTTAAGTGACGTTGGTTCCAGGGTCTGAAGACACTGTACAAAACACTTGGCCGACCAGTGAATGATTTGACCCTCAGTCCATGAGATCTGTGGTTCGTGGAGCTGAAGCCAGGGCAGTCCAAGAATAACTGGGTTATTGGGAGCTTGTATGATGAAGAAACGAATGGTTTCTGAGTGCATGGCGCCAGTAGTCAGGCAGATGTCATTGGTGGTGTGTAGGACCTGACCGGCGCCCAGAGGTCTTCCGTCTAACGCTGCCACTGCCAAAGGAGATTTACAAGGTATGAGAGGGAGGTCATGAGCTTTGGCGAAACCCGCATCAATAAAATTTCCTGCTGCTCCAGAATCGATTAGAGCCATTGTCTCTACCATCCCATTACTAAAGGCTAATTTAACAGGTACCTTAATACACTTTGAAATATGAGATGATTGACTCACCGCAGAGGGAGCGTGTTGCTTGGGTCTTGTGGGGCAGGAAGCTTTCACATGACCGGCTTGGCCGCAGTAGAGGCAGAGGTTTCTACGATAACGGCGCTCTCTTTCCTCAGGGGAGATACGAGCGTGCCCCACCTGCATCGCCTCTTGCTCAGGCATTAGCGGAGGGCTCGGTGAACGAAGCGCTGAACCCCTGCTGGGTCTCCTAGAGCGAATTAGATTGTCAATGCGAATGGCAAGATTAATCAGCTGATCTAAGGTCTTGCCCTCATCTCGACAGGCGAGCTCAGCCTGTAGCTCCAGGTTTAGACCCTTGCGGAAAAGCAGCTTTAAGGGGTCATCAGACCATCCGGTTTGTGCAGCCAGTGTGCGAAATGATAGGGCAAAATCCGCCGCCGTTTTTTCCCCCTGACGCAGCTTGAGAATTTGTTCACCGGCTCCGTCTCCTCCTTCGGGCAGATCAAACACCTCTCGGAATCGCTGCAAAAACGCCTCGAACGAGGAAAAGGCTGGTCGAGTGAAATTCCACACGGCGGTGGCCCAGTCTAACGCCTTGCCAGACAGGAGAGAGCAGACAAAAGCGATGCGACTCTCTTCCGTGGGATATAGCGCCGGCTGCTGCGAGACAAACAAGGAGCATTGGAGCAGAAAGCCCTTACACTTCGCCGGTGTGCCGTCGAACTTTTCCGGGTAAGCTAAGCGAGGGCTAGCCGTAGCATGACTCGGGGGAGGTGCTTGGGGTGCTGGCTCTACCGACGGTGAGGCAGATTCGGAAGGAGGTAGCCGTATCGCTTGCAAAGTTTTTACTAATTCCTCCGTGAGTGATGTGAGACGTGCTAGCTGTTGTTGATGGGCGGCTAGCACGTTAGCCTGGGCAGAGACTTCGGTAGAGAGTCTGTAGACCGCTGCTGGATCGAGAGGCGGCGAAGTCTTCTGTAACGAGGAGTCAACAGAATGGGGATCCATTAGCAGCGTTTTAATAAAAGGCAGACACAGTCGTACAGGCGTGGTCGGGCTACAGCGAAACAGGGTAAACAGAGGCAAAACAAAGGCAGAGTGATCAAACAGGCAGATGGTCAGGGCAGGCAGCAAAGAATCAGAAACGAGAAGGAACAGTCCGAGGTCAGGGCAGGCAGCAAAGAATCAGAAACGCGAAGAAACAGTCCAAGGTCAAACACAGTAATCCAACAGAGAAGGTATAAACGCTCAGAAATGTTAGCCGGGGCAAAACAAGACTTCGCAATGAGTGAGCGAGAGGCGGAGGCTTAAGTAGTCCCGGTAATAGGCTGCAGGTGAGCTCGTAATCAGTGCTGGGTGCGGGGTGATGGGAAATGTAGTTTCGAGGGGAAAGTCAATACTCGGGTGATGGTGACCTCTGGTGACGATCAGGGGGAACCACAGAGGCCGGATTCGTTACATTAGGAGAAGCTTGTTTTTTTTTAAACCCTTTTAGCTTCTCCTGATTTAAGATAAAGAGTTAGTTACTTTTTCAAAAGAAGGCAAGAGTGTGTTCAGAAGTTTATTACACCTCAAATAATATAATAATTTTTTATATAACGAGTCGCCGACTTTATTATGCAGTGTGTTGAATGTGTTGTTCGTTACACTGATGTATCACATCGAGAGCTTTGTATCGAACGGAACAATATGGTGCGTTATATTGTTATGCCACTACTAACTAGCTAGCTAACCTAGCTAATGTTAGAATGTTAGTGTTTTGACTTTAATGATATATTTTAAGGTTTGGCTGCTGTTAAATACATCACTGACATTAATGCTGCATTTAAAAATAACAGTGTTTGTGTTCACAGTATTTACAAAAAGATTTTGTATGAATGGTTAATCCTGAGATACTTACCTCAATACAGTTGGTTAGCAGTCAATGTTAAGTGTAATTATAGTGCAATTTTAGTCACATGGAGTATTTTCTTAGTAATTTTCCAACACATTTGAGGAAAATGTCAATATTCCTGACAGTTCTATGTCATTTCTGCTGTCATTCCTCCTTTACATTGTCTGGAAATACACAATGTAGACATGATGCAAATAACATATAACGACTATGCGCTAGCAAAATCCTTAGCCTCAATCACAATTACTAGTGCTCAGTGCCCATATATCCCAGTTGCCTAGCAACAGTGTTCTCATGACGAACGTTGAGTGTACTGTGTATTTGCCTTCCTATGTTGACTGCACAACATAAGGATAAATTGATGTTCACATAAAAAAATCATACTTGTGTCCACCTGTAACAAACTCAAGCTAGTTTGCTAGAAGGTAGCTATTTTGCTAATTTGGGAGGGTTTTATAGCATTTCTAATCAATTTCTAACAAATGATCTAATTTCTAATAAGATAAAGGTGGAGAGATGTTACTAGGTGAGCAATTTGTAAGGCTTGAAACACCTATTAAATTATTTTACGATTTATTATTTTACAGAGCCATATTTTTGAAAGGGCTTTATGTTAAACTGTCTGAGATAATAAACTTAAGTATTTGGATGTCATGTAGATGTCGATATCCAGGACAGTTCCTCAGCAGCGTGCCGCAATTCTACAACACATGAATGTCTACACAATGCACACGCATACATGATAAACTTGTAAGCTCATTATAGAGTTCACTGAGTGCCAAGCAAACAAATCCTGAGTGTCCTGACCAACGAATTTGAATCCTGTCACGTCTGAAGAGTTAATATTGAAACAAGACAACTCAAACACATTCACAGTGCAGACAAGAGCGCTCTAATGAGTTTATGAGAACACACATCTACTCCAGACTCCATAAAGTCCAGCGGTCCTGCAAGAAATCAGCAGAATTTCCTATAAGTGTCTCGATTTTAATTACCTAGCAACCGTTCTTTCTTAGAGAGGAGGATATGTAGCTATTTTGCAATTAAAAGTAAATGCAACAATGAGTTAGGAATCTTTATTAGGAAATGCAAATCTATCATTTTTTTTTTTTTTTTTTGCAAACACAATCCTCATATTACAGCTTCATATTTATGAATAACAAATAAGAATTTATGTGCTTTTTGGACATGTATGTGATACATATGAACTTTCATGCTACATTTACAACTCAGTGGTTACAGTCAAAGCAAATCAGTCAAGTGACTGAAATACTTCAATATTATAACATTCAGCTGAAATAAACAAGTTCCAGTTTTAACCTGTAAAACCTTTGCGCATAATATAGGAATCTGTAAACCTATAAAGTGAGACATGAATAAAGAGTAGCAACACGAATACGGTCTCGTGACAAGCGTAAAATATAAAAATTTGTGTTTCAAGTCAAATCAAAATCTGCGATTAATAAAATTTCATAAAATAGGGGTATATTTTATTGTTCATTTTTTCCTCAGATTTTATTTTAAGAGCTTTCTGTTTTCTCACAAATATTCCTAAAAACATAATATTTTATGGATGTTTGCAATTTCATCATCTTCTCTGCTATTGATCAGTTAGTGAAATTTCCCCATATCCAGTATCTATATCAGATCATTTAAAATGCAAAACGGATATTCAGTATTATTATCCATGGGATGAAATGTGATAAATGAGTTGAGACTGAACAAGACAGTAAATTTATTTATGACCACAGACAATAAATGTGTAATTATGAAATAATCGTTGCAAATTGAGTAATTCTGGAATAATTATGGCATAATAAATGGTGCAATAAACAGCAGTGGAAGTGCCATTACAAAATAAATGAATCATAAATTTGAAACCTGATAGGTCATTAAAGCTGTGTAAAAGGGTTTTGCGGGTCTACTATCATAAATATTGTTTAAGATGACGATTACATACGTTGTGTATTTTAACATAATTACAGGTATATCGTGAAAGGTGGAAGAGACAGCCACAGCTGTGGGAAATGCTTTTATTAAAAGAACCGGCAAATTGCAAACAGATCTAAAACCTTAGACAATACACAAGGTCGAGGGACAGGTACAAAGTCAGGCAATGATCAAACAGAATGTCAAAGAACAAGGCAGAATCAAGAACCAGAGGAACAATCCAAAAATCATGAGCAATAACAAATAAAGGCTTGGTATTTACAGATCTGAACGAATACATCGCAGTGAGTGAGTGTGATGAGTGTGCTTATATAGGCTGTGGTGGTAATGAGTCCAGGTGTGTGTAATCAGAAATCGGGTGACTGTGAACGTGACATTGACTGTGGTGAAAGGGTAGTCCAAAGAGTCCATGTCTGTAGTCCGAGTTGCATTGTGGGACATGGAGTTGAACACCGATTTACGTGTTGTCATGACAAAAGTAAAAATTACGGCTTGGGTATATGGAAAATAGGCTGCTAAGTAAACAGCACAGAGCCTTTCCCATAATAATAATAATAATAATAATAATAATAATAATAATAATAATGCACCACGAGGCACTAGCAATCAGTAGCTAGTACTCTGTTAGAAAAAAAGTTCCTCAAGAGAGTTCCTAAAGGAGTTTTCCTGAAAGGGAAACCCAGTGTTGGAAGGTTTAAGTTTTAATTCTAGATTTAACTTTGTTTTTCTCAGAAGTTTTTATTATCATATTTCATGCAACATTACACAAGATCCACTTCTAGGCTGTAAGCTTTGAATAGCAATAGTATAAAATGTTTCAGTCGTATAAAAATTAGGGTTCCTAATTGGTCAACTGGTCAAAAGGTGTTCCTCTTATGAAAGGGAAACCCTCTGTTGTCGGGTTTTACCTAGAACCTTAAAGAGTTCTTCCTGTGGGACACATTTTAGCGTTTAAATTGATTTTTGGAAATATATTTTCTAGTCCTTCAACTTTACAAAAATGTTGTTTTCTTTGATTAATACCTTTCTGGAAAATTATAACGAACCCAGACCACTGTCAGTGTTGTGCCACATTCTTTTAAGAAAGAGCAGCTGATCATCTCATTGGAGTAAGGCAAGTGCTATTACATCATAAAATATGAGAGCCAATCATGTTCCAATATGCAAATTCATGCCATGCAATACTGATTTACCAGGAAAGGGGATGGGTGTGTAAGGTCGGAGATTTACATACTAATGGAAGCTGTAGACACTTTGCTGCCTTTTCCTGCTGGAACTTTCACATTAAGATGTTCATTATTCATCTAGGAAACATTTCTTCATAGTAAATTTTTTAATAAATGAAATTCACTAACCAGCACAAACATGGCTAATGACTGATATGAGCTGTTACTTTGGCTTGTCCTGACCTCCATAATGTCCCTAAATGGGCTTTAGTCCTCAGTCCTACTATTTTTGGGCCAGAGCTGGTGTGTCTTTTGTGTGATTTCGTCCGCTCACACACAAAATCCCTTTGTCCTTCCTGCTGCAGCATTCATGACCCCATGAGAAGAAGGCTAGGATTTTTTTTTTTTTTTGAGAATCACTGCCTCACAAATACAGCCTTTCATTAACCACGTGCACTATGTGTGTATTGAACAAGTCTTTACTGAGTCATGGGGCATGAGGGGTACTGGGTTCACTCTGTCTTTCTCTGCCTCTTCTTTTCCATCTCTCTTGGCCATTTCTTGTCTTCATCTCTCCTTACTACCTTCTTCCTTTTTCCTTATATAATCCTCTATAATCTAGTCGAGACATATTGGCCTTCCTCTGAGTATTTACGAGTAGGTGGGTGACCTCGGTGGTCACTCCAAAGGCCTGACCCACTTAGCCAAGCCCAAGCCTCATTAGCCACTCGCCGTTGGTGTATAGGGGCACTTCGACAGGGGCTCCAGGGCTAAAGAGAAAGCCAATCGGCTGAGAATAATTGTGCAGTTTAAGGCTACACTGGTGAGCTAATTAAATCCAGACAGCCAAGGATTCTCCTCATTTGTTTCTTCCACAGATCTCTATTCATGACCAAAGCCATGTGCATGACCCAGCTGAGCTCGCTTTGCACCTCAGCTAGGAACACCATCTCAAAGGCTCATTTTGCATGTCTAAAGTCGCTGCTCTGCTTCTCTGTGCATATTGAGAAAAAATGGGTAAGGTTTAAAGACTGAAATTCAAACCTTTCCTTGTTAGTTCATGTCCCTGGTCATATTGTGCACAACTGGTCAATATCAGTCACTAAAAAGACAAAAATCTTGTTTTTCATAATCTTCCATCTTTAATCATATAAGGCTGGATGATATATGATATGATATGATATTATATGATATGATATGATATGATATCACAATAGGTGATTTTGTCTGAGTATAGTGAGTATCAACTCGTGTGAGTCCATACTTTTCCTCATTTTATACTTTAATTTTTTGTAACTATTATATACTATATTATACTGTACTACTGTATAGAAAATATCATATCACCTGTTTTGTTGCTGTTTGTTAGCAAAACCACAGCGTTTTTAACAACCAAATCTCAAGAAATAATAAAACTAATGTCCAGCCACAATCTGAAATGGTCTCACTCTTAAATACGTCATGTAATGAAAGAAAAATGCTTTATAATTTCTGCTTCATGGCATATTTACCTAAAAAGGGGGCAAAGACATCGTGTGCAGTTCGGTTGCTAATTAGGAAGATGTCAGTACAACATTGTGTTTTTTTTCATCTGCCTTTCAGCCTACCTTGACTATAAAGATTCCGATAGTGAAAGTACACAAAGGTTTACATGGCTATTATTCATCTATTTGACAGATTATCGAAAGGAATTTTCAATAATGAGCTATCAGTTGGATTATTAATGGATTATTAGGCACCAGCTAATTAAAGCACCATTGGATTATAAATAAAATAAGTTTCATTTATACAGCATTTTAGCAAAGCCAAGGAATGCTTTACAAGGATAATTACAAAGTAATAAAAGCAACCAAATGGGCTACTAAATGAGTACAAGATACACCCATTAACCAACCGGATGTGGGTTGGCATGATGTGTGCTCTCAGGCTCTCAGGCATCAACATTCACCTTCCTGTCATACACATACAGGGAAGCGGTTATGAATATTAATATACGCGGCTGTTAAATGCCTCGGCATCTCATCCATCACAAATAATTAGTACAGACTAACATATAGGAGGACATATGGTCTATACTAATAAACAGCTCTAAATGAGCTTCCCCCCATATTACCCCCTAATAAGGCAATCTGTCATTGTGTGAAAAGTACAAATGCTCCATTGGTCTCGTTCTGGCTCAGACACTAAAGGGATTGAGGGAAAGGTCTAAGTGTGTGTGTTTCTGTTCTGAATAACCCTCAGAGATGTGGTGAAGGGTTCAAATAGGCTCTCTACCATCAATGCCCTGATTATGTGCCGATGATCTTCGCTTTACGTCACTCTTTGGCACACAGAAAAACACTGCTAGGGGAAATTCAGTGCTGGAAAATCGGCCACGAGCCATCTTCAGACACTGACTAGTGGCATTTTGCTCCAGGCTCCATGATTCTCTGAAAGCAGGATTTGTGTTAAACATTCTCAGAAACACTTCGATCATATTCATTCATTCATCGTCAGTAAGCACTTCATCCTGGTCAGGGTCACAGTGGATCCGGAGCTAATCCTGGGAACACTGGATATCTTAGAAGCCTTGATTTGGTGTTTAGTGTGAGCTAAAATTATTAGCAAAAATTATGTATGTATTTTTACATAATATCCCCAAAATACCCAAAAGGTAAATATTCCTAAAATATACTGCAACTAAAAATAATATAGTACATATTTTGAATTTTGAAAAAAATTTGTAAGTGGAAAATATGATGAGTCATGGGCAATGTTTGCTTTCTGATGGATGATCGCTAGCGCTAATTTAAATGCTATGTGTCCTCCAGAAACCACACCAGTCGTCAAAATATTTTCTCGATATTTGCACATGATTAGACTTTGATTCGTAACGTATCACACATGCTAACCTGCTGTTATACGTATCACACATGCTAACCTGCTGTTATATTTTTCTCATGCTGGTGAGAGCTTAGTGTAGCTACAAGATCTAAGCAGTTCTGCTTACTAGCTAGCATTTAGCTCACTAGCTATTAGTGAATATTAAAAGTAAAAGAAGTTGGTCATGCTGGGCAGAAAATAGCTAGTCAGAGTTTCCTTTTTCATTCAGGTGTTTGGAAGCTGCTTTGCTCTTCTTATACTTCTCACAAGCTGAAGGTGCTGCAGAGACTTTCTAGTTGTACAAAGCAAAGTTGTACAAGTGCCTACTCCAAAATGTACCATAATCTTCAGTTTTATCATTCAAGAAATCCAAAACATGTTTTATACTAATTATATATCACATTTGCTTCTATGACCATCAAATACAATTGACAGAATAGCATTAAAATGGCACTGTGTAGCCTGTGCTGTGTTGCAGTTGAACATGGTGCATGTGGACGAAGAGCACTAAAAACATGTCATGTTCTTCTCTTCATCAATAGCTGCAAGGTGAGGACAGGGAGAACAGCTGCCATTTTAGCATAGCGAAGCTTGTCAGATGAAGGCTTTCCTGTAAAAGACAACCCACCCCTTTTAATTACCAAGCAAGGCACAATGTTTCTCACTCCATCTGTCTCCACTTTTCTTCTTCTCTCTTTATAACTCATCACACTGCCTTTTTTTTTTTTTACTGAACTTCAGTTAAAAACACATCTCTTACAATCTGACGCTTCTTTATTTTTAGCTTGAAAAAGACACTTTTTTACTCACACATCCCACACACATAACATGTTATCAAAGCCTTTTAAAAAGCAGCCACACGGAACAACCGGCATTCACCAGACCTTTTACACAAGCAACAGAATATCTATAAAATGCAACAATCACGTCGGAGGCGAAGAAGAAAGCAACTATTGTGTCTGTGAAATTGTCAATACAGAATGTCAGAAGAAAACCCGTGTACCGGAGTCAGTACCAGTGAACTGAAGTGCTGCATGACTAACTTACAGGCCTTTTTAACTGCTCAAGCCGTAGTGATAAAAAGCCAACTGTCAGCAGGGATCTCGATGAGCCACAGTGCTGCCGGGACTTTTTACAGCCACGGCGGCTCTTTCATTCAACCCTCATGATGATACGCAGATGACAGCCAGAGACCTCTGCATCTAAAACATACATCAAAATGTCTGTCAGGTATTGTGCCACTCTCCATGATGCAATCCCTCTGGACGGAATTTTGCAAGAAGCTGTAATGAAAGACATGATTTCTCTTTGAGACGCGCCATCGCTCATATCAAAGGCGATCTAGCTGCCGCCCGGTGGCATATGCAGAGACAAATTGCATCCACGGTGTCCTTCGTTTGGCAGCAAAACTGACACTTTGACGTGCCACTCCTGACTTTATCTTGATTAATCATTTTCCACTGGAAGGAATCCAGCATCAAGTAAACGATCCTATTTGACACTGTGCGTTGAAAGGATGATTAATTGAGAGCCCAAATATTTTATGTATTATTTGCTTGTTCAGCCCAAAGACAGCTCCCTCGTCTATATTATATGAGCACCATAATCAAAGCGTTGGAGCAGCATAGGTCTGAGGTGCAGGGTTTGGTGCAGAGCCTGACCTCTTACTTATTAGTCTCAGTCAGTCCTCTAAACATGTATTGCTGCTTCTCTCCAGCTCCAGAGATCTGCGAGGCAGGAGTAACAACGCAGCAACCGTCGGCTAACTGAGTACAGAGACATGAGGCATGCCCTGTATTTCAGCACTGTTTTCATCACATCGGCTCATGTGTCCTCACTGTTTTTTCTTGGGGGAAAAAAACCCTAATGGAGATCAGAGGAGGATGTAACAATAGACCCTGTTTACAGCTGCATCTTGCATCTGACCTGATAAGATTTTAACAACACTTTAAGATCTTGGACTCATAATGACCTAACAGTTCTGTGATTTGAATTAAGATATTAAGCCCTACAATTTTTACACTCAATTTTTCACCTTTACATTCGCCCATATTTGGCAAATATCCCACAGATAACCATAGCTACCAGCTGTGGTGTTCTTTTAAACCCGTTGACATAGCACATATGGTAAAAGTCAATGGGCCTCATTTTAAACCAGATATGGATGTATTTATTCATAGCTGGGAAAAAACATTCATATCCTTCAAGAGCTCCTGTGTTTGGGTAAATTTACATACAAGGATTTTCGCTAATGTGAACTGTCAAATCATCCAATTGCAAATGATCACTGCAATTTTATATACGGATTACGCTGTCAGGTTTAAATCCCTTATTTATCAACTACATTGTTCTGCCAAGGTTGACTGGAAATTTGTCTATATTTTAGAAAACAGCTGTTGTAGGTTTATCCGTCGCCACAGTGCACATGTTTGTGTTTCCCTGCTCTAACACACCTGACTCAGCTCATGGAGAGTTTGATAATTACTTGCTAATTACTAGTCCTGAGCTGAAAGGTATGTCTGAGCAGAGATGACCCGGAACGGTCTACAGACCTGCATCAAATTGCGCATTCGACTTAAGAGAAAAACAAAAACAAAATGTTTCAATACATCAAGGAAAAAAGAGCATCCCACTGAAATGCAGCTGATTAAGGCACTCAGATTAAATTGCTTATAAATGTCTTATGAAGCTCTTCAAGACAAATGCGCATTGAGATGCAAACAAAACTGCAAGGCTCATTAAAGTCTAGAGGATTTCACAATGAAGACTGAGTACCAAACTTAATTGCAGCTCATCCCCTGCTGAGTCAAGCCATGTGCGTCCTCCTGACTGAATTCCTAATTACAACCAATGATTAAACAGCCAGTCACATCGCTGAGGATGGCTGTATAATATCCCTCCCCATGAGCAGAAATACAGATCAGGACAATACAGATATCAGCACCGCTCATCCTGCTCCTAGATCTCATCAATCACTCAGCCCAAAAATGTTGCTCACTTTCAGTGGAACATAACCACAGCGCTGTTAAATTCTCCCTTCTGATCAGTCAGTAGATGTTGATTAACTTTCTATAACGGCACTTTTTAACAGTCTGCGGTAATGCTGTTCTGTTACGTTTTCTGCCACAGGAAAGTCTTCAGGATAGACAGCACTGAGTTTTGTGGTTTCTTAGTAACGAGCTGCTTTTTTCTGTCTTATTAACAAGAGAAAGTGAGGAAATTACTGTTATAGCTGCTACAACGTAAGTGATAACAGGAACTGACTTGTTTCACTAAATTGTTTCACTGACCTTCCACAAATGTATAAAAAGTGCAATGTGTCGTTCTTTAATAAATAAAAATTGTAATTCATACGGTATTAGAGGAATAAAACACTTCGGGGTGCGCTGTTACAGGAAAATAATCCAATCCAATAATCCAATAGTGGCTCAGGGTTCCTAAGTGATTGCTTATAGCACTTATAGCAAGAAGCGTTCCTGGAAATGATCCAGAGGTTAGGGTTAGGGTTAGAGACAGGAGTTCCTGTGTGTACCCTTTATTTCAACTTGATTCATATGAATTTTTACACGAAATGGTACCATATGGCCATTGTTTGTTATAAGGTTGCATATGACTAGATTTAGTTTGGCTGAAAAGACGAACAGCGGCTTTGTCCGTGAGGACGCCTGCCACGGTCGCCTCTATTTCCTCACGCTGCTCATATGAATGGCTTCGATAGTCCAGAACGGCCACAAAAGCCTCAGTCTCTCTTTCCCTCAATGAACCGAAAGCATTCCACATATTGTCTACCAGGTTGCCAGGCTGGGGAGAATGTTTCACCTATTAAATGGCAGCAGTGACTCAGTGGTTAAGCTTTTATGCTAGTGACTGGATCTAGCAAGACTCCTTCAACCTCAGCTAATATGACTGGATTAAATTCATGTGTGAAATGTGACAGATTACATTTAAAAAGTGGCAACAAGAGAAAATATTTTCTGAAATAATCTTTTACATTTGCTTTCATCAAGCTAAACAACAGTGTGTACTCATTTTTAGGGTTTGTATAGATTTTCTACCCCCTTCATGGTTGATGATCAGATTTTATTACACAGCTGAAAGCGCAGTATAAGCTCAGTCACATGGATTTCAGGAGAGTTTGAGGAAAAGTGTTGTGCATTAGCTACATCTTTAACAGGAAGGACTTAGTGAATGTTCTGAAAACTGATAGCTACAATGTTAGCTAATATTGCACTGTTATTTATGCACCTTATTATATTTCAATACTCGGGTCCCTGAAGGACTAGTGGTTAGGCCACAGTTCTTTTACTGATGTGGCCTGGGTTCGATTCCCAGCCAGGAAACCGTTCAACAGTGTGCTCTCTTTGCTGGTCCCAAGCCCGGATAAAATTGGGGAGGGTTGTGTCAGGAAGGGCATCTGGCATTAAAAAAAAAAAAAAAAACAGACCAATGATCTGCTGTGGCAACCCCTAACAGGAGCAGCCGAAAGAGGAACAACAACATTGTATTTCAATGCTTGAAAGATATTGTAAATGTGATATTGTCTTTGCCCCCCTCTGTAACAATGCTAAAATGTTCAACTTTTTTTTTTAGCAAACTAAAGTTAATCCAGCAGCCAGGAATATCTGGAATAGTTCAGATTGAAGCTTTTTTTTTTAGCTCCTGACCAATCAGATTGCAAGTTGAGGGGGCAACATAAATATTTAATTGTCAACACTGCTATTCAACTAAAATAACTTGTCTATTTCTGGGACATTTACCCAAAATGAACTTAGATAGCTAAGCTAGTTAGTTATCTGATACTAGTTAGGACTGGTAAGAGCATTGTTATGGTTACAGTGTGTTTGCCAAAAGAGCATTTTTTTTCATAACAGCAAAAAACGTGCTCTTGTGAGTGCTTTGTCTGTTCAGATAAAAACCTCAATATTTGTCCATGGCTTACAAACACGTGCACTCACTGCCACTTTAATAGGAACACCTGTACACCTGATCATTCATGCAATTATCCAATCAGCCAATCACATGGCAGCAGCACAACATCATGCAGAAGTCAAGAGCTTCAGGTAACGCTCACATCAAACACCAGAATGAGGAAAATATGAGATTTCTATGACTTTGACTGTGGCATGGTTGTTAGTGCCAGATGGGCAGGTTTGAGTATTTCTGAAACTGCTGATCTCCTGGTATTTTTACACTCAACACTTTATATAGAATGGTGCAAAAAAAACAAAAAACATCCAGTGAGCAGCAGTTCTGTGGGCGGAAACATCTTGCAGATGAGATAGGTTAGAGGACAATGGCCTGGACCGTTTCAAGGTGACAGGAAGGCTATAGTAACTCACATAACCACTCTTTACAACCATGCTGAGCAGAAAAGCATGCACAACATGCCGAACCTCTTCACAAAAAGCTGTAAATGATTATATTTCTTAAATCATGAGACAAAAGCCAAAGCTTTTGTCTTTTTCTCTCATAGAAAAAGGGTTCCTCAAGGGCTCTTTGAGTAGTTAATGGTGAAAATTTCTAAACAGGTTCTATTTGGTTCTATTTTCGTTTCTGTAAGCGAGAACCCGCGCGGCAACTCAGACACATCTCCCTTGAGAAAATTATGATCAACCCCAGAGCTACATGTTAAAAAATGTGAGCAAAACACTTTAATTCTGCGTGTAGACATAAAAATAGCACATATTTTCTCGCTCTCATTTCTCTCTCTCTCTCTCTCTTTCGCTCCATATTTTTCTGTGTAATAGTGAATAAGGATGCCGAGTTTTATCGATCGCTACCTGCACGGCTACAATTACTGAGATCATTCTGTCATCATCACACAATAGGCCAGCCATACATCTTATAATGAGGTGAGCGAGGAAAATCTGGCAAGTCTGTAATTGAAACAAAAGATCTCCAGCGAAGGAAATGGCACTTCCTTTTTCTACTGTACACCATAATTGCCTCTTTGCCATCAGCTCTGTTTTACCCAAGACACAGCACTGAGGAAGAATGTACTGTGTGTAATGGATTTAGAGGACAAGACTTTTTCACTCAGCCTTTCACCAGTCATGTGGTGGATTAATAAAATGTGTGACATCTTACATTTCTGAACCCTGTCACCAAACACCAGGGGATCTTGGATCAAAGTTTTGTGAAAATGCTGCAATATCTTGGGCAGATAAGCGTCACACATTTCAGCCTGAGCTGTCAGGCGAGTAAAGTTCCTGATAACAGTAATGTAAAAATGATCATATATGTTGATAAGTTAAAGTTGTCACTGATTTGGATTCCTTGGTGTTTCACACTACATGAAATCTTTCTTTGTGTGCTATAAACATTTACGCATTATAAAAATGATTACCTGGAGTCCTGTTCAGAATTTCATTCTAGTACTAAAAAATTAAATAAAATCGCAAAGTACTAATATTATTTAAAAAAAAAAAACATTAACACAGTTTAAGTATCTTAAGTAATTTAATTTAAACTCCATATGAAATGGCTTGAGAGCTGTGATTTGATCCTGTATATTCTTTTTCAAACAGGAGTCAGAGTGACAGTGAAGTGCTGTTGAAGTGTTTGATTTACACAACAGCCAATAGTGTTCAAGATGCATCACACCCCCTGCTGAGTCTAAACAAACTAGACAGTAGCTTAGCTAAATAAAAAATCTAGCTAAATATGAATAGCGAAGAATTTAACGATAGCCTTTTTTTCAACTGTGAAAGATTTCTCACCATCACCTTTACCCACGCTTGTCCACTTTAACCAGAAAGATATCCTAGATGAAGAGATGACGTGTTTTTGGAGTTATACTGTACAAGATTGAGGCGAGGTTCAAGGAACTTCAGCAGCACCGAAGGTCACAAGGTCATCACAGGCAGACGTGGTGGATTAAATGATATTACTGACGCTTATTGAAGGAATCACGTTCTCGATCAGTCTGAGGTTGCAGCTCTCCGGCACTGAACAGCACCACTCCGATATAACACTCCGCAAAAACAAAACCGCCAAATTCCATCTTCTTTAAAATGAATAAACTCTAACTAATGTTTTTTCCATCAAGAGATGGAAAGGGAATAGCGTGCAGGGAGATCCACAACTAAAAACACACCAATGAACTATGTTTACTGCTAATGAGCTGCTACTATAGAGCAAGACACATACGTTATAGAGCGCATTTAATTGGACAATCACAAGACTAGCACAGGATGAGTCATCAAAAGTTTTAATCGTTTTCCAAGAATTGACAAAAAAGAAAATTAAAATTAGAATCTCTCTAAAACAGTTTTTTTCTAGACTTAATTTCATATTATTATCCAAAACACTAAGGGACAGGACCAAAAACACCAATTTCATGAAGTGCCCCTCATGTCAAATATTACATTTTAAACAGTTAGCTTCACTTAGTGGCTAATTCTGTTTGTACAGGAGAGTGTCTGGGTCAGATTTGTCAATGCACAAACATTAAAAGTTACATTTTTCCTTGTTTTTCTCAGTAATTCTATAAAAACCTGATTCAGAGAGCGTTACGGTTTTTGTACCTAACACTACTGTGATTAGAGGATGATGTTGAGCCTAAAAAACTTTTAGCCTCAGAACTTGAATGCTAAGCTGGCTAGCTAACAATTTTAGCTAAAATTAGTGATAGACAAATTTGTGGTTCTGTAATGTGTGGTTAAATGAGGCAGGACACAAGTGTGGTTGTTTTATTTGGGAGAATTATAATCAATGTCGATGGCAAGTGAAAAGAAAAACACAGGCAGACAACATTAAACCAGAATAATCCATAATCATAAGACGGAGAAAAACGCATTAAAATCAGGAAGAACAATGACACACAACACTCAGAACAAGAGTTAGACTTCATGACACAAAAGAATGCACTATAAGACTTACGGAAAAGAGAAAGAAACAGTGTAGTATAAATGGACAAACTAATCAAAGGGCTAACAAAGAACAGGCGAACACAATCAGGTAACACAGCAATGACAGAACAGGGCTGGAGAGAGAAACAAAGGCACGTGGAAATGTAAACAAATGCACATGATGCGAACCCTAAACAAAACCCTAATGCACCCTGAGAAGGGGAATTCATGACAGGTTGTTATGGTAACGCCATGAATGCTGTTAAATGAATCTCTGAGAATATGATGATGCAATCAGAGACTCAGATACTGAATTCTCTCTTATTTTAATCTGTGATTAATGTGAGCTAGTTTACTAGCAGCTAACTAGCTAGTTAGCAAAGTTAGCCAGTGGTGGCAGTACATGAGAGCATTTACAAATTCCTATAAATATCCAATCATATTCATAAATCCTGCTATTATTAATGTGGGTAATGGATTGCAAATGTTCCTAGTTCATTTTAGTAAACATTTTATTATGTACATAGAATTTTAATGGATTAAAATTAAATTCAGCACTGCTTTAGATAATCAGTGAGAGAAACAGTACGAAGCGTATCTCTATTTAGTGGCCGAGGGGTTTCCTTTGCCACATGCTTTATTATACAACTTCACAAACGACTGGCAGTAATCGGCACTGAGTCATTACGTGCTCTTAAACAGCCGTTTCATTGCTCTCATTCAGAGTAAATTACAGGCGATAATACGCTATGCCGTACAGTGAGTTTAAAGAAGTTAAATAAATGTCACGGGGCTTCTCAGGGGCTCACACGCAGCAGGATCAGCGGGAATACTCCAGCCCAGGAGGTAATATGAACACCTCTCAGTGTGTAATATATAACAGCCTTTTTTAAAGAGAGGTTTCACACAGATATACTGTAACCAACATACAGGTTTATTCACTAAGAACCATCCAGTGTAGAGAACTGATGTGACTCACCACTGACGTGTCACATGCTAGGGTGTGAATCAGGGCTGTTTCTTGCTATAAGTGGTTGCTTAGTACCTCCGGACCACCAGGGGGCCCCATACTTTTTAAAATAGATATTCTGAAAAGCGCATTTCACTATCATTTGGCGAAAAGGTTTATGTATCAGGCAGTCGCAGGGGGGCCACATCTAGTGTGAAAAGAAAAGAAACTGCAGTTTACGTTTACATTCAAACTGAAAAAGTAGAAGTCCGGTAAGTTGTTGATGTAATTGTGTGTGTGTGTGTGTCTGTGTGTGTGTCATATTATCTTACGTG
The DNA here is from genome assembly GCF_027358585.1 of Pangasianodon hypophthalmus. NCBI lineage: Eukaryota > Metazoa > Chordata > Actinopteri > Siluriformes > Pangasiidae > Pangasianodon > Pangasianodon hypophthalmus. Next base: position 16,729,702 of record NC_069728.1, read on the forward strand.
AGCAGCTTACTCTACCCTTGCCACAAGCATTTCAGTGTACATACAGTATATCCTGGTATACTGTGCAAATGATAAATCAGCTTAACCTGGCTTAAAAAGGAAAGTTTTATGAAGTTAAATGAAGTTAGTTAGTGGCTATCTAACTAGCTAGCTAGTAAGAGTAAGAAGCGACTTCCAGGCAGCATCGGGCAATCACTCCAGATATCATTTGCTCATCTTCCATTTTATTGGGGAGAATAGAAGACTTCTCTTTTCTTGTATTTTGAAGTCATAGCATGTATTAGCATACTCCGATATTAAATTACAGCGCAGTTACGCAAAACGTGTAACGATTGGTAGTTAATACAATATAAGCTAAGTAAAAGTGTCACTGGACATTGTTGCAGTCTAAGATCGTGTAGAGACGATTGTTATATATGTACAGAGACGATGTTATATCAAACATGCCTAATCGAGGCAAAACTTTCTTTGTGAATAAGCTAGCTAGCTTAGACTTCTAACTTAAATGGATCCACACAGCCCCAGTTCTGTAAAGGAGCTTAGGCTTGTTGACTTGTTCAGTTATCGTTACTGTCCCAAAGTTAATAATTATTTTTTAAAATGAAAAAAAGTTAAAAAGTTTTGTTCCTCTTATTCCACAGCAATTTGTCAACAACACATCATAGTTTATTTATAGTAGCCCCATGCTCCCATTTGTTCATATTAATAAGACCAAAAATGGAACTTTTGACATTACTGAGAAAACTCAAAGCTCTCTATCCTGTGAAAACCTAAAGGAACAGCTTTATCTCTGACTATACTCTTTCACAAAAAGCTTCACCATGTCAATAATTGCAAATGGATTTTTAATGCGTTTATGCACAGTGACCGCTATACAAATCTCTGTGAATTAGTGGTTACTATAGAAACGATAATGGATTAGATATGAGCACATTAATATAAACCTGTGATTTACCTTACAGCAAGAATCTACTGCTGTTATAGAAAACTCTGACTGATAAGGTTTGAGCATTCAGCAGTGCTGTGGTATCAATAAATAATTATAACAACTCTGATTAGTAGTTAATTTGTAATAAACTGCACTGTGTAAAACAATGGATTCTGCTTCGAGGACCACCCTCAGTGATTAATGCTCAGCCCAAGAGCAGATTCCTCTCTGGTCCTGGACGAACTGGAGGGAACCCGAGCTGGCCACATGCATTCCACCGCACGACACATTGTTGTGTACATAAAGGAAGGAATAAAGCCGGGCCTGAAAAGCTCCAGCAGATGGTAAGGACGGCGAACGTGAGCAATCTGAGAGTCAGGAGCACCAGCTGTCAGCCATTGTGGCTTCATCAAAACACGTACACACGTACACACGTACACACAGCTGGAATTTGGCTCTCCACTGCACCATTGGTTCTCTCACACTTTCTATACCACTTTGTCAGAACAAGACAAGTTCTCATCTAAGCTAGGACAGAAATCTACTCTATCACACTGACACACTGTAATGCTATGCTTTCTAATCACACTGCATCCACTCCTGATACACTCCCCATCAACAAATCTCTCTCTCTCTCTCTCTCTCTCTCTCTTTGTCTCTCTCTCTCACACACACACACACACACACACACACACACGCACGCACGGGCCACGCAGAAGTGTCTGCAAAACTGAGCTGCTTATTATTTTCTTTTGGTTGATTTTCAGGCCAATTTTTCATGCTTGCCTCAGCTTTCTGTGTGAAATCTTTTAAGCTCATGACTGATGTTAACACACACACACACACACACACACAATGCACACACACACAATGCACAAGACAAAAGAGGAGGGCTGCAAAAATAAAATTTGCAACACTGCAAAATAAGATTTCTGTACACCACATTTAACCAAGTTTTATGTTACTAAGAAGGTCCTTATTGAATTTCTTTAGCAAGATGATGGACAGATGCAAAATGCTTACAGATGCTGATCACACACACACACACATTTCTTTTGCAACACAGAATACTGAACTGGAAATGAATATCACACACACATATTTCTTTTGCAACACAGAATACTGAACTGGAAATGAATATCACACGCACACACACACACACACTCAGGTGCATCAGGAAACAACGTGTTTATAGTGCCTTGGCTGTAACATTTCTTTAGAAACACAGAATATTGATCACACACACACACACACACGCACGCACGAAACAAGATTAAATGAAGAGCCACGTCTTGCGCGCGCACGCACGAGCTTGTGCATAAACACCGTGCGTGACAGATGCGCACTTCGCGTTTTCTCCTCACCTGGTGAAGACTCTCCGGATCCTGTGCAGCAGGCTGAGGGATGCTGGAGCTGTGTCTGCAGGACTGGGCTCCGTGTTAGGAGCCACATGATTGTGGAGCTCGGGCTGAATCATCTCTCTCTCTCCTCTCTCTCTCCTCTCTCTCACTCTCTCACGGCTGGAAACGTGTGTGTGTGCGAGTCAGAAAGCGCAGGGCATGGCGCTCTTTGAATTCATTCAGCTGGTGTTTTGTTTTTTTTGTTTTTTTTTTGACCGTCTAGCTCTCCATCATGCAGGTGAGAAAAATCAGGTGTTCATGTCCAGGACGAGGAGGGAGGACGTGTGTGAGAGAGAGTGTGTGTGAGAGTGTGTATGAGCGTGTGAACGCCACCGCCGGACTGAAAGACTGCTGCTGCTCTGCTCCGAGACGGTGAGCTTTCAATTAAAGAGTTACAGCTTTCAGCCGCTAGGGGGAGCACTGTCACTGTCACTGTCACTGTTACTGTCACTGTTACTGTCACTGACACTGTTACTGTCACTGACACTGTTACTGTCTCTGTAACTGTCACTGTTACTGTCACTGACACTGTTACTGTCACTGACAATGTTACTGTCACTGTCATTGTCTCTGTAACTGTTACTGTCACTGACACTGTTACTGTCACTGTCACTGTTACTGTCACTGTCACTGTTACTGTCACTGACACTATTACTGTTACTGTCACTGTCATTGTCTCTGTAACTGTTACTGTCACTGACACTGTTACTGTCTCTGTAACTGTTACTGTCACTGTCACTGACACTGTTACTGTCACTGTTACTGTCTCTGTAACTGTTACTGTCACTGACACTATTACTGTCTCTGTAACTGTTACTGTCACTGACACTATTACTGTTACTGTCACTGACACTATTACTGTCACTGACACTGTTACTGTCTCTGTAACTGTTACTGTCACTGACACTGTTACTGTCTCTGTAACTGTTACTGTCTCTGTAACTGTTACTGTCACTGTCACTGACACTGTTACTGTCTCTGTAACTGTTACTGTCACTGACACTGACACTGTTACTGTCACTGTCACTGTTACTGTCACTGACACTGTTACTGTTACTGTCACTGTTACTGTCTCTGTAACTGTTACTGTCACTGACACTGTTACTGTCTCTGTAACTGTTACTGTCACTGACACTATTACTGTTACTGTCACTGTCTCTGTAACTGTTACTATCACTGTTACTGTCACTGACACCGTTACTGTCTCTGTAACTGTTACTGTCACTGACACTATTACTGTTACTGTCACTGTCACTGTCACTGTCTCTGTAACTGTTACTGACACTGTTACTGTCAGTGTCACTGTTACTGTCTCTGTAACTGTTACTGACACTGTTACTCTCACTGTCACTGTTACTATCACTGTTACTGTCAGTGTCACTGTTACTGTCACTGTAACTGTTTCTGTCACTGTTACTGTCTCTGTCACTGACACTGTCACTGACCCTGTTACTATCATTGTTACTGTCACTGACACTGTTACTTTCACTGTTACTGACACTGTCACTGTTACTGACACTATTACTGTCACTGTTACTGTCACTGTCACTGATGCTATTACAGTCACTGTTACTGTCATTGACACTGTTACTGTTACTGTCTCTGACACTATTACTGTCACTTTCACTGTTACTGTTACTATCACTGACACTATTACTGTCACTTTCACTGTTACTGTTACTGTCACTGACACTATTACTGTCACTGACATTATTACTGTGACTTTCACTGTTACTGTCACTGACACTGTCACAGTCACTGACACTATTTCTGTCACTGTTACTGTCACTGACACTGTCACTGACACTGTTCCTGTGACTGTTACTGTCACTGACACTGTTACTGTTACTGTCACTGTTACTGACATTGTCACTTTTACAGGCATTGTTACTTTCACTGTTACCGGCACTGTCACTGTTACGGTCACTGTCACTGTCAAACCGTTTAAAGAAATGTATAATCGTTGATCTGATGAAGTTTTCTGTCAGGAGACGTTTGTTTAATATTTATGAAAGGAGTCTGCAGTACCATTGCTTTGTAACAGTTTTTTGCCACATGATTATCTTCAAGATAGTTTCTGTTTTTTGTTTGTTTGTTTGTTGTTGTTTTTTTTTTCATTTTTACACACTACTTTGCACATTGCACCATTGCATATTGTATGTGCACTGCCCACCCATATGTATGTACATTTTGTGTATCTCTTATGTATTTTGTGTATTCTTGTATACTTTTTTTTGCCCTGTATATTTTATATTTGCATTTGCATGATGCTGCATCTTTATAAATGCATTCATTGAACCATAAGACTGACTAATTAATACTTATAAATTGGTGTATAATGCATTATGAGCATGGCCATTGAAAAAGCAGGTACATCACTTATAAGTAATTATAACAGCAATATAAATGTAACTATAACTGTTATTATAATGAACCATAGGTCTTGTGTCTTTATAAATAATTACTTGCTTATAAATAATTCATTATGAGCATGGGCATCATAGAAAGTGTTACCAGTAGAGGTTATATGTTGTTAATATATTATTAACAGTATTTGTTAGTGGAGTTACCACAAGAATTTCAGTGTGCAGTTTTCCATGTGGCAACTGTGCAAATGACAAATAAAAGACTTTGACTTTTTTTTATCTACACAAGCTGCATTTTAATTGTAAGGCATAAAGCACAACAGATGATGTAGTTATATGAAAATAATCCACGCTGGTCTGTCATGTGTTATTCCGCTTATACCACAGCAATTTACCTTTACATTGCACAGCAGTTTAATTACATTGTTTCATTTATTAATGAACAACACATCATGCATTTTAACAGTTTATAGTTAAGATAGTTAAGTTAGTTTCTGTTATTATTTACATTAAAGCTGTGATAAACAATCATTCCCTCACCAGCCTCTCCTTTTCTGTCTTTCTCCCTTTCAGAAAACACACCTTGTCATATTCTGGTGTATTACTGATAAAGTCCTTTAATGACGTTTTTTTTGTTTTTTTTTTGCATTTATTTTATTTTATATTCTTTAGGGGTGAATCATTTTGACAAGTTTTTTTTTTTAGATAAAATACTATTTTAAAAAAAAGTAAATAAGAATAATTTTTTGTTCTTAGAAGAAAAGTAGATATTTTTCCAGTCATGAAATTATGCGTGTAATTATTATTTTATACAATTATTTTTTAACGACTACACATCTCTGTACAAATGTTTTGAGATAAACAAGGCATTCAGCACTTTATAAATATTGTTGCTACTGTAGAAGAAAATGTTTTGGAAATACACAGCTAATTTCTCAGTTCTTGTTGTTACTGTCACCTGCTAATAAAGGCTGCGGACCTCGTTACACTACAGAGCTGCAAAACTCAATTAAATTGTCAAGGTCTCTGTAAGACTCTGCGCCAAGTGAGCACAGTGTCATCACTTTTATTTTATTTTTTTTAAATTGCTGTGTAGAAGTCTAGCAGTAAATTGAAGCCTTACAGGAACAAGAGCTTTAGAGTCTAATAAAAAAGCAGGAATGGTTTCATTTGCTCTCTTTCTTCACAGAGAATACCATCAGCTGTCAACCAAATCAGTGAGTGGCACGGATTGAAAGCCGTCACCATCTTGTGCAAAGCACTGAATTTCGGACATGACGAGTTTTCTAAAGCCCCCGGTTTTTCAGCCATGATGAAGAATCGCCTGAAAGAGCTGCGCGGATTGCTACAGTTTCACAAGGCTTTATAGTTTCAAATGATTTCACAAGGTCATATTACACCATTTATGTCCAGTTTTTAGTGGATTTTTAGTGATTCAGAGAATTATTACTCACTAAATTCTTTATAACCAGTAAAACACAATAAAGCATAACTTGGCTATAAAACTCAATTAGTTCAGTGGACTTGCCAAACAATGCCTAGCTTTTCGGAGTGACCATTTTTAGATCCTTTAAAGAAATAATGCAGGAGAAAGTGCAAAGTGGGTAAAAACAGTGCAAGGTATGGTTACCGGGCGTATTCCCGGGTGTATTCCCACCTCACACCCAGTGTTCCCGGGATACGCTACGGATCCACAGACACCATGACCAGGATAAAGTGGTCACTGGAAGTGAGTGAGTGAGTGAAATATGTTTATATATATATATATATATATATATATATATATATAGAGAGAGAGAGAGAGAGAGAGAGACAGAGAGAGAGGGATAAATAAATAAATTAGATAGATAGATCAAAATAAAAAATCAAAAGTAGTCTTATATATTTTGTTGTTTGTACTTTTATTCATTTGTTTGCTTGTTCATTCACTTATTACTTACTTATTACTTATTTATATAACTTCATTCATTGTCTATCTTTAAAAAACCTTTCAATCTTTGCAATAGGTAATGAACACTAAAAAGTATTCCTGTTCCTTTGTAAAAGAACCGTGATGTAACTACAGTATAATGTGCTGTAATGCCTTTTATTACCAATTTTAATAGTAACTTATTGTCCTTCTGTTTAAAACCCAGAACATGCCACTGTACATGAAGAGCCCCATCTTCACTTCTTCACATCATTCAGCCAAGACAAAACTGTTAATAAAGACGAGGTTGGAACCAGGTGGACCTTTTGAGGGTAAAACAAAGCACTAGTTCACTACACGTCATCTGGCACAGTACGCAATTAATTTGCGACCCGAGAGACCACACGTCTAAACTGAGCAGCTTGCTAGTGAGGCAGGAGACAGACAAGCCAAGGTTAACATTGGGAAAATGTCAATATTTGATCTCATGTGCCCTCGACACACTTCTGGTAAGGAGGCTCCTTCATCTCTGGTGCAGTTCTGCTTTACAAATGGGATTTTTTTGAGGTTTACGTCATCTCAGTTCATTCATTTTTGAAGGGTGTAGTAAGATTTTATTCAATCTGTAGTTTGATATTAAGGTTAAATATTGAATAAGATAGATAATGTTGGAATGAAGGGTGGAGAATGTGAAATTTAATAAACAGATATATTGCATTTTTATTTGTGGCACAAAGAGAACAAATTACACTTAAAAAAAAAAAGCTTCATTATTGCTTCAGTGGAAAAACAATCAGGCAGGTGTTGCTTTTTAATGAATTTAACACTCACCTTGTGTCAGGAGTGATTTGTAAAGAAATTCGACTTTATAACTCCTAGACTCCACTGTGAGCTATGAATATTATTATTAGGAATATTCATGTGTTTTACTAATAATTCTGAAAAGCCTGATGATGAAGGGTTCAGTGCAGTAGAAATGAAGAAATAATGAGCCTTTAAATAGCATTTCTTTCTACAGACAGCGACACTGCCGGGAAACTGACACTTTCAGCTCCTTATCTCTTTCTTTCCATTGCAACCACGCCCCGAGAACAGCTTAGGGCTGTATTTGGACAGTGATTGCACTTCTGTGTGGCACTATTGCAACACAGTGATGTAAGTCAAACGCAATGCAAAGGGGAATTGCATTCTCACTTTCACTCCTTCATGCAATCTTCTCCATCGTTTTTAGAGTAGCTAAACATAAATAACTTAATAAAAAATAAGGTGTTATATATAGCTAGCATTATATTAAGGGTTTGTCACTGGATGAGATAGGAAAAAAATAGCTAACTATTTAGATAGTAATTACGTACTATTACTCAAATAAATACAGAGCAGTATAGTTTTCCTTAGATTTACATCGAATTCCTTAATGCTGTTTAAAATAAACACTTATATTTATTATATTTACAGAGTAAGACATTGCATGTTTAGTCTTTTTTATGCTATTATTATTATTATTAGTATTATTTTAATGGCTACTACAGCCACCACCACCACCACTACCACCACTTTTACTACTACTACTACTAATAATAATAATAACAATAATAATAATAATAATAGTGATATCTGAGAGGGAAGACTGAACACTGAACACTGCTGTAGGATTGAACAGTGAAATGAAACGCACTGTGTGAGCATGGAGCTATTGATTTTATTAAGGATAAGGTTTTTGTTCAATGATGTTTTTGCGTCAGTAATAAAAACAGGCCTGTGTGTGTGTGTGTGTGTGTGTTGCAGCGCTTTCTGGCTGGAGCCTTAATTGAAGGTCACGTGTAGGTTACAAAGGTCGTTTCCACAGAGCCGAGACGCCTACCACCTCTCCGTTGCCATGGAAACACATCGGCGTTTTGACCCATGCAGTGCTCATCAAACACGAGGAACCTGTACACGCACGAGCTTTATACTGTATCTGTGTGAACATGGGTTAAGCTTTACACCGACTCACACCCACACACATTTTGATTGTGAATAGAGAGAAACAAGACAGTGTGTGTCTTGTGTGTGTGTGTGTGTGTGTTGGTGGAGGGGTTTGGGGGTATGTTTTTATATGTTTTGAGGTCCAAATGTTCCCCACAATGATAGGAATATTTGGCTGTTCCCCACAAGGAAAACAGCATTAAAAAACAGGTAAATACTGTAAAAGAGACAAAATGTTTCCTTTAGGTTACTGAGGTTAAGGTCAGGGTTAGTGTTAGGTGTAGCAAAGCATTAATTAGCTTAATTAGCTTTTAAATTAGCATTGAAAGTTATGTCAGGGGAAGGTCCTCACTAGGATAGTAAGATTGTGAATGTGAGTGGTGCACGAGGTGTGCTGGGAACAATACACACACCATGGAGCAATATTTCAGTATGTAAGTGGCTTTAATACAGAGCTGTGGACAGGTCATGAGATGAATCTTTCTTTCATTTGCACGTGCGAGTGATTTTGTTTAACATGGCCATGAGGTACAAAATCATATTTTGTGTATTCTGTCATTTGTGTGCTCCTTTACAGGCAACGTACCCATGGAGCGTTCTGATATGTTCCTGTGAGCAGTGTGGCTAACAGTGTCATTGCACACACACACACACACACACACACACACACACACATAAATCAGAGCTGGTGTGTATGCCTACACTTCCCCCACATGTGATTAAACTCTTGTGTATTGATCTCTGTCCTGAAGCAGCTCTGCTGTCCTCAGCCTGATCCTCCAGATGCTCAGAGTTCATGTCAATGCATCAATCTCAAGTGGGTGAACGTGTGTGAATGTATGTTCTAGCATGTTCTCATCTCACAAGTGCACAGCGTCTGTAAAAAAAAAAAAAAATTAAATAAAAACGAGTGGCAGTAAATGCATGTTTTCATCTAATCTGAAAGTAAATCCATGAAGAAAGAGTGAACGTGTGTGAATGCATGTTCTAGTACGTTTTAGTTTCATTTGTACGCATCTGTTTATTTTAAAAGAAAGAAAGAAAGAAAGAAAAGACAGCATATGTGCATGTTCTAGTAGGTTATTATCTAATATGTGAGTTCAGTTTGGAGTATGTTTTAGCCAAGGGGCTGAATACGGCTAAATGAGAGATTTCAGTTTTTGATTTTTAGTAAATTTGCAGAAATTTCAAAAAAGCTTGTTTTCACTTTGTCACTATGGATTATTGCGTGCAGAGTAATGGCCAAAAAGTCCATTTATTCCGTTTGAAATTAAATCTATAACACAATATAGTGTGCAAAAACTGAATGGGTCCAAATTGATTCAGAAGCCACTGAATAACAGGGAATGTGTGAATGCATGTTCTAGTGTGTTCTCTTCTAATCCGTACACCCAGAAGAAAAAGGGTTCTCTTGATCGTTAATAGTCTTTAAATTCCTGAATCTGTTCTACTTTAAGGTCTCCATCAGAGGGACAACCCTTTAGGGTTTTAGATTTAACCTTTTTTTCTTATAGTGCACACTGAAAATAAATGATTTACTTAAAAATTAATTTTAAATAAATCATTATCAAGTCTTTACTGTAATGTCTGAGTGCCATTTATAAAATAAAATAAAATAAAATAAAATAAAATAAAATAAAATAAAATAAAATAAAATAAAATAACCCTGTTGCATTCTACTTTCTACTGTCAGTAAAGAAACCTTGTAAAGAGAGAGAGAGAGAGATTATTGCCTGAGATGGGTTAACACTTTTTTTGTTAAATGCAAGTTTTCTTAGATTCTACATTAAAATATTATACAAAAAAAATGTGTAATTTAAACTGAAAAAAATCTTTAAAAATATTTTAATTAAAAAAATTAATTAAAAAAAATTTTATTTAAAAAATAACATTTAATGCTTTAATATAAAATTATTTATCAAGTTTTCATGGAATTGCACCATTTTTCTTCTATTATTCAATAATTTAAATTATTAAACAATTTAATAAAATGAGGCAGAGCATGTGTGAATGCACAAGCATGCACTTGGACGTGATTAATGAAATAAAACAGTATTATAAGGCAATATCCAGCCTTTACTGATAATTGTGCAGCTGAGTGAAACATTATCAATCTCCAAACACCAGGCTTTGCGAGAGGTAACGATGCATCAGGGTGCCATTAATCTCCTAAACCAAGAAGGTGGTGTTAGCAAAGCATAGCTGCTCTGCTGAAAAAAAAAAAAAAAAAGCAGACCTCATGGAGCATGAGCTATAAATAGACCCTCAAATCAATAAACCAGAACCAAGCAAGTCCTTATGTTTATTTATGTGTGTGTTAATGGGAGCCTGTCTTGACTCAAACAGCTCAATAAGTGTTCAGCTCGAGTTAATCGATATATCACACGGTATACTGTGTATATTCTGCTTTGTAAAGTGCGTATCATTTACACAGAGGATTAACACCAGAGCTCAGCTACCTCTATAACGTGTCAGTGTGAGAAATGATGAGGCTGATGAGGGTGCACAAACTTTCTGTCAGCGGGCTTCATGCTGCACTGACATGATGAACGGTTTCAATTTTCCACTTACCTTGCAATCGTATAAGAAATAATATGAATTTTCCACTTAGCTCAGCGACTGAAATGTGTTTCTCTCGCTTTCTCTCTACACTGCGTCTCAGGTTTCCCTTCCAGAAGCTTCTGATAGCTGACCGCGGACTTGGTGCTGACTGCAGGAACACAGCTTCACTCACGGCTTCACCATCAGAAACTGTTTTATTCACACAAAAAAAGTTCTCTACTCAAAAAGTTACTCAAGGTTGCCCAATTTGAGAGATCGCTTGCTATTTTGTCATTTAAATTGCTCTAAAATTATGTCTAGACAGCCAGGAATGTGAATTTTCCTTTAACCTCGTCAGCCGAAATGCTTTACAAAAATTGTAAAATTCTCGATTCTGCTTGGCCAGAAGATGTTGATTAATTTTCTATCACAGGTGCTCTAACAGTTGTTGTAGCTTCAAGACAAATCAATAATTTAAAAAAAAAAAAAAAAAGTGTGTAAATGTTGATATGATGAAGTTTTCCTATGAGGAAATGTTACCTGGAAATTGAACATCCATGAAAGAAAGGAGTCTCCGGTGTCAGCGCTTCATAAAAGTCAGCTGTAACTTAGGAAAAGGTCTCAAGGTAAGGGTGTGCAAACTTTTGCACTCAACCGTATTCCAAAAATCCACTCTAATGGCATTGTTTGCTTTAGGGGGTCCATCCGTCTATCCATTCTCTGTACTGCTTATCCTACACAGGGTCACGGGGGATCCTGGAGCCTATACCAGGGGGATAACTCAGGGGACAAGGCGGGGGACACGCTGGACAGGGTGCCAACCCATCACAGGGCACAATCGCACACACACTCACACACAATTTGGAAATGCCAGTCAGCCTAGAACTCTTGTATTTGGACTGGGTGAGGAAACTGGAGAACCCGGAGGAAACCCTCCCAAAGCACAGGGAGAGCACACACAAGCTCCACACACACACACACACAGGGCAGGGGCAGGATTCAAACCCCCAACCCAGGAGGCATGAGGCAACAGTGCTAACCACTAAACCATTGCGCCCCTCCACGGGTTCCAACATGAGAGAATTAACAATGTAGAGACAGAAATAAATAAGGAACAACACACTTTGGGGCGGGGCTTATTGGCAGGTCTGTTATAGGAAAATAATCAACGATGGTGTGATGTGATGCGGATTGTTCCAGACTTGCTTTTGATCGCTCCTTGGTCTTCATGATGCGGTTAGTTTCGAGCAAATGGAATGGGTGTACGGTTATATTGAGATCATGTGACACTTTAAATATACACAGGTCAATTTTATTTAACTAATTATAAGGTAAGAAAGATAAGAAATTATGTATACAGGAGTGAGCAGCAAAATAAGGAATAACAGTAAATATGTCACGTGGCTGTGGAGGAGGAGGGGGTTTGATCAGTCCTGTAACACGCACTGGGAGGGGAATGATGGACGCCACAGCTTTGGGAGAGAAAGCTGTTTTTCAGACTGTCTGTGTTTATCTGGCTTCTGATGAATTTTGCAAACTGTACTGATTTTCCCAGCAATTCAGTATGAAGCACTATCTTGTAAAGATTCAGGACATTAAATCCATTTCAGTTCCAGGTTGTAACACAACACAAAATGGAATGTAAGTTCACTTAAAATATCACTTTAACCACATCTGTGATTTTTTTTCTAAGCATTTTCTGTTCTGCATAAACCCATTTACACATTATTCTCACACACACACACACACACACACACACACACACACACACTTAACTGACAAACTGCTGAAGAATGAAATCGTTTGCAGCAACACCTGGCTCTGTCCGTCACTGAGGAGTCGGCACTGATTAGAGGAACACAGCACCGTGCCACAGTCGAGATTTTCTACCCAGCCCTGAATAAACAGGAAAGTAAACATGCAAAACATCTCACTGCTTCATCAAGGGAGTTATTTTATTCACAGACTGAAATCAGAGTCCAATTTACAGCATAAAAACCAATAGAGTACGAACACTACTGCAGGCAGAGAGGATCTGGCTACTGGTACTGGAACTAAAACTAACACCTTTATCTCACATCACATGCTATCTGCTGTCGCTCAGAAATGTTGTGCGGCTCACCTATATTCATTTTTATGCTTTGGTTGTTGCTATATTATTATTACTATTATTATTATTATTATTATTAACATGCAGTTCTGTCATTTTAAAATCCTAAAGGGCATTGGGTACAAATAACATCTATCTATCTATCTATCTATCTATCTATCTATCTATCTATTCTTTTATTTGTTTGTCTGTTTATGCACTTATTTGTTTGCCTGTTTGTATATTTGTTTGTTTGTTTTGTCTATTTATTTATTTATTTATTTATTTTGTTTGTTTCTTTGTCTGTTTGTTTGTCTATTTATTTATTTGTCTGTTTGTTTAAAATGTGTGTTCATTTTCTGTTTAAGGGTGCTCTGATAACTTTAAAACAAGTACACATAATTCTTCATTGTATCGGAATTTTTTTAAAAAAAGGAAAAGTGCTCTTAGTGTGATACAAAAAATATTTTAAATTAATTTTAGCAGCAACTTTCTGCATAAACTGATAGAGAATGAACATTTTACTGCAGCCTGAGAGCTCAGTCGCAGATTACAATGCAGTTCTGATTTGAAAATAAATGTTGAGATCTTTAAAACAAGTATAAAAGATGAATAATCCAACTTCATTCTAACTGAAATCTAAATAAAAATAGGAAAAGTTTTGTTTATATGATTAAAAAAATTCAGATGTATGATTTAGCACTGGTTTGGGTTCTGTATGTGGAAGGTTCAGGGATAAAAGGAATAAAAATCTCTAATGCCTCATATAAATAAGTAAAATGATGCATGTTTGCCTGTTTGAGTAGTGGGATTATGCTCATTAAAATAAATCCGTTCTGAAATCACAGGAAGTCCGTGAGTATTTTTTATAACACTGAAAGAGTTGGCATTGCTGAGCTATTGGCTCTTAAATAATCAAATCTGGCTTCGATTAAATAATCTCCTGTTAGTGTGTAATGAATAAAGGCTCCAGTGAGTAAAAACCCCTGCAAGTCCATGAGCAGTGAAAAACATTCTCTTCACTGAGCTCCCCAAAGCAGCTGCGAGCGCTTTATAAACAGCGACGGCTCATTTGGGCCTCGGCTCGTGTTGTTCTGCTCGTGTTCAGCCAGAGAACATGGAAAAGCCGACAGCAAAATAAATGTTCCACTTTCTGCCAGCGACCATCCACAAAGCAGAGAGCCAATCAATTTTCTAAGCAGCTTAAGCAGCAACACTCTCATTCTCTATCAAACACACACAATTTAAAACTGTATGAGGAAAATCACGGATCAATAAAAGATTAACTGATTAAATAATGATCTAAAGACGACTTTACAGAGCAGAAGAAACCAAACATTAAATACGAGAGAGCTGACATGACCATGAATTATTTTACTCACTTCAAACAGACTGTCTGCTAAAGGGTCAAGACACGGTAAATACTGTATGTAAGGAATAAAACACTTAAGGGTGCGCTGTTATAGGAAAATAATCAACAACAGAATGATGTGATGAAGCAAAGCTCATAATTTTGCACTTATAGCACATCCTGAAGTGTTTTATTCTACTTATATTATAGCGATTTGCCAACCATTACCCTTTTTAAGGGTAACATATCAATTGTTTTCTGTTTATTGTTACAGTTAATGTTGTAGAACGTCCGCAAAACATGTTAGTTCCTGTTATCACTTACATTATAGCAGCATCCGTTCCCTCACCAGCCTCTATTTGTTTCTCTCATGAATATATAAAAAAACGCAGCTTGTCATGTTATCGAGAAAAGCATAAACTCCTCCGTCCTGAAGACTTTCCTGTGTCAGAAAACTGAAAATTACAGCTTTACCTCGGACTGTTACAAAGCGCTGACACTGGAGACTCCTTCCATAAATTTTAAATAAACAAAAAAAATTTCTTTACAGAACATTGTTTTTTTTTAAAAGTTCGTTTATGTGGAGCGTCCACCATATACAATAAGTCCTTGTGTAATTTATTAATATAGAAACTATGACGTATTAGAAGGGGCTCATTAATATAAACCTGTGATTTGTAGCTGGAACTACTGTCTGAGCTGCTGCTATAGAAAATGAATTAACACCTTCTGACCAATCAGAACTGAGAATTCAACAATGTTGAATATGAATATCAGCACACATCTCTCTTAACTGGGCAGATTTGAACGAACATTGTTTATAACACAGAGCGTGCTGAGCAAAGCTCTAGCTCTGACAAGTACAAACGATTAATCAGTGTAAAGTGTCGGGGTATTGATTATGTCTCCTGTGCTGAGCAGTGTACATACACATCAAGTACAACGTACGTGAAACTGGGTATAACGACACGACGCCGAACAAAAGCTAGTGAAAATATCATGAATATGAGCACTTGATCTAATATTTCTCAATATGCAGTTATTATAACTCAAATGTAATATTATTCAGCCTGGTTTTAGATGATTTTACTCATTTCAAGCTTTCCATCCATCTATTTTCTGTACCGCTTATCCTACGCAGGATCACAGGGAGCCTGGAGCCTATCACAGGAGACTCGAGGTACAAGGCAGGGGACACCCTGGGTGGGGTGCCAACTCATCACAGGGCACAAACACACACACTTACACACTACAGAACATTTGGAAATGCCAATCAGCCTACGACGCATGTCTTTGGACTGAGGGAGGAAAACAGAGGACCCAGAGGAAACCCCCGAAGCACGGGGAGAACACGCAAACTCCACACACACAGGGCGGAGGCGGGATTCGAACCCCCAGCCCAGAGGTGCGAAGCAACATTTTCTAATTCTATTAGAAATTTAGTGTTTAAAATGAGAAAAATGATCTGCCAATAGAACAAGAATGTTTCAAAGTTGAAATGAATAAAAACGTGTAATTTGGTTTATTGTTATCTTGGACTAGGAAATACATTCGACTATGTTGAGGATTTGTTCACTTGCCAAAAACTTTTTTTTTTTTTTTGCAATAATTTTAAATTAGCTTTGCACAGAAGCTTGAAAGTGTGCACAGGAGATGATGTGATCATAGATGCTTTGTTTTGGACAGCACCAAAAAGCCCAATGATGGAACACAGCATAGTTAGGAATAATGGAATAATACAGGTGCAGAATGTAGTTTATTAAAAAAACGTTTCCTGATCTGTAATAATCACATAATTACGTGTTTCTATTTTTAAATTGGTTTCTTTTGAGCTTTACATTATGTAGCACAGCCGCCATACAAGTCCCTGCGTAAGATGTTACTATAGAAACAGGAATTAATACAAACCTGTGATTTGCAGCTGCACTTTTGTCAGAGCTGCCGTTATAGAAAATTAATCAACACCTTCTGACCAATCAGAACGGAGTGCTCAACAGCACTGTGGTCTAATGATTTACATCCGCACTATCCTTGTCTTCCTTTTGAGTCTGGCTCCTCTCCAGGTCTTTTTTTCCCCTCACCACTGTCACATCTGGATTGTTCACTATGGATCTAAATCTACATCTGAATGCCTGTAAAGCTGCTTTGTGGCAAATGTCTATCCATAAAAGCGCATTACAATTCATCTGAAGATTCATTAGAAATGTTCGTGCATTGTGCAGTATTTCAGTTAGATTCAGTCAAGTTTTCATTTTATGAAAATGTTCTTTCACTGCAAAAAATGACAGCAAGTGAGAATATCTTGAATATAGTCAGATTTATGTACTATTTCCTATTGTAAGAATACAATAAACCAAACATAAGATTATTAAACCTTAAATTATTATTTCTGGACATAATTTACTAATTTTAAGTTTTAAAAATTCTCTTAGCAGATAATTTTGCTTCTTTCTAAAAATAAATGCTTAAAATGATCACAATTATCTGCTAATAGAACAAGACTATTTCTAGCTTGAAATGAGTAAAAATATCTATAAATAGGATGAATAATCTCAGATTTGGTGTCTTGTAATCTTCTACAAGGAGAAACAGATCATTTTGACTATATTCAATATATTTTAACTTGCTAAGATGTCATTTTTTGTATTGTTTAATGGTTTTTAGCTTGCTGTAATAAGCCAGAACTCAACCTCTGTTCAGGTTTTCAGTAACATTTATTAAGCATTCGCACTGGACACTGGACACTATTACATCAACCCTCTTATACGATGAGCCATGACTAATAAATACACTGCTCGGTTTAAGACTTCCGACAAATGGCAAGACACTCGTCGTCTGCGAGCCTCTGAGGTTAGCATTACGGTGTAAAATTCAGTGCAGTGTCTCTCCACAACGCAGCTGATCCACATTCACGTACACATCTTCGGATTTGTCTCTCAGATTTGCAGATTAGGAGTGGGCGATATGACAGTGCAAGAGTGTTGTGAAGAACGTGAGTACTTTTACAACAACAAACTCTAGGGTTACTTACAGTAACGAGTCTGGATGTTAAAAATGTTTCAGCTTGTTATGTTTTTTAAATATCAGTCATTTTGAAAAAACATTTGACTTTCAGTCTCTCATACTGGGGTGCTGTTTTTTTTGGGGGTTTTTTTTTTTTTTTGGATAGTGTTCCTACTTTAACTTCGGTATATACATAATACATTTTTGCCATATCACCCACACCTAATAGACATGTACTTAATTTATATATTAAAAAAAAAAAAAAAAAGAAAAGAAGGAAAAAATGATTTCTTATTTAAGAAGTAAACTGTTGGACGGAGCATTAGCCTGAAAATGTGACTGATTGGCAAAAAAAAAACAAAAAAAAAACAATACAGCATATGATCATAAACAATTTTGTATCAATTGTAAATCAAAGTCAAGTTTTTTTTCAGTACAATCAGTGGCCTAAACGCGCACACACACACGCACGCACGCACACCCCCACACACACGTTTACATTTAACACATTTCACATGCTCCCTCAGGTCCACATGCTCGTACTGTTCACGATTCATTCCAACTGCATTAGATCATTGCTAAGTCATTAATGAGTTTCCTTGTGATGCATGCTGCCGAGATGTTGTGATGGATGACTGGTTTTCCCGTCGTAATGTTCCTTTTCCTCAGTGCACAGTGCTGGCTGACTCAGCGGCCCACGCTACAGTGCTTCCACACACACCAAGAGGACAAAATGGGATGAAGTGTGACGCTGAAATCTACACCATATTGCTAACCGTGTCTCTGGAGCCGCTCACGGATGAATGGAAGTTCTGCTCCGTGTACACGCAGCAGCAGGGCAGGCTCTCACACACGCACACACACACATACACACACACACACACACACTTACAGTTACACGTATTTACTCATTCACTCACACAGAGCCTTGGTGTACAGGGTCAGAACCGGGCCGTGTGTGTTGTGAAGGAGAGATGCTGATGCGGCGTCGGGATGCTGATGCTCAGCTGCGTGTTTTGTAAACATAGAGAGAGAGAGAGAGAGGACGTCTCTCGCATGGATTCCTTCAGTTCAGGTTTTTTGGAGGACTCGCTCACTTCCCCAGTCGCTGCTCGCAGGACGCGTAACGCCGAAGAGCGCAGAGGAAGTCGTCGTAAGAGACGTCTTTGTGGGAAGGCAAAGAGCTGCATGGAAGAGAGACAGACATCTATCAGTAATCATAATGTCTGAGCCTTATTGCACAGAGTCTCATCATTACTCATAAACCTATCACACACACATACAGAGAGAGAGAGAGAGAGAGAGAGAGAGAGAGAGAGAGATAAAGACAGGCAACACCATTTAGGCTTCCTAATTTCTTTTTAAGTCAAGTGTTTTAATCTCGACTAGCAAGCGGGTAAAACAGAAAAGAAAAAGAAAAGTTATCCTTGCTGTTCATCAGCTCTTTCATATAATTCAGTCATTTGTCCCTTCGTTTAATTTATACATTGACTGGATTATGTTTGCTTAATCTATTTACTTCTACTAGCTCCTTTATTAAACCTGTTACTGTATTACACATGCGCCTTCTAAATCACTGCTAATGATGTGTTATGGCTGTGCCAGCGACCTGGGTTTGAATAAATAAGCCCCAATGGATGTTATTTCAATAAATTTCAATAAATGACCTCAGTGGACATTGTTTCATGAAGTGCAAGCTAGAAAGAAATCAGCCCCAGCGTCGCTTCTTCATACACGTGTCTTTTTTGTTACGCCTGCCAGTGATGCTATTGTTTTTGACACCATCAAAGTTAGAAATATCCACTTTAAGCCATTTCTCAACAGAATTATATTTAGATAAATGGCAAAAATTGAACCTTGTTTTTATTTTTTTCCTGAAGAAAGTCAGGGCGTAGCCCCACTAATCCCTCTAAGCACTGAGCCCTGCATGTAGTGCTCTAGTGCTGGATCAGTAACTGATTCTTCATTAAAAAAAAAAACAAAAAAAACCACGATACTTCCCCAAATTGCATTCTATGTTTAAAAATATACTAAGAAAATTAATGTCATTATCTGTATCCTGAAAAGGATATGAAATGTGAGATGCATTAGGGAGGCTGCACTGGTGCACATAATAAGGACAAGGAGACAATTTGTCTTGAGTCTCTAATAACTGGAAGACAGAATAGCTGGCCTTTATTGAGTGTCTGCACTGTTTAAGGTTTGGAAATACATCATCAGGAAATATAATGTTTAAGGTTTGGAAATACACCATCAGGCACAAAGACTTGGACATGGACCTCCATATTGATCCAGGAAGTGAAAAAATTATACGGGATCCTGAAAAAAAAAAGGCGATCCATCGCCATCAAGTGGACGTTCAGGGAAATGCTGACAGCATTATGGTTTAGAAACAGGAGACACCGAGCAAAATCTGTAGCCTTAACAATCATTAAAAAAAAGTGCTAGAGAAAAGTCTCAAGAGGGTTCAACAGTGTTAGAAATAAACACTTTAAAGCTTTAAAAACGTAAAGCTCAGCCAGTGACAAATCAGTAAACGACTCATTATAGCCTCCTGATGAATTCTTTATGCAGAAACTATTAACTGACTACTTGACAGCTGTAACCTAACCGCTAAACTGATCTGCACTGATTTGTTCTTATGTACAGACTTTCTGCATGGCTACTGAAGAATAGAAGAATTTTATGACAGTGAATATTAAACCATAAACAAAGAAATGAGCAACTGAACATCAACACACTGCTTACTGCATGAGGAAGAACACACTCCCGTGAACGCACACTGACCCCCACAGATGTTTACAGAGCTATATATAGGCAACGATCTGCACAGGTCGGATAATCAGACTAATCAGACTATGTAAGGCAGATTTGAGGGAGTGAGCATAGGGATACCGTTCCTCCAGGTTAAAATGACAAAAACTATAATAATAGCTAAAAATCGATATGATGTCACTTTAATTTCATGAGGATCATATTTATCAAGTAATATTTTTCTTATTGATCAAATAAAACCCAACTGAATTTCAATAAATACAAATTCTTGAAGAAAAGGTATAAAAAGACCAAACCAAAATGAATTTGTTTGCTATTTAGAAACTACACACACTTTATAAACACTGCTTTATTATTAATGGTTATAAAAATAAATTCAGGGTTTTTCCTTTCTAGAAATAGAAATAAGTGAATGGTTGGTTTGGGTTTACCCGTGGTCTTTGTGCAATACTCACATGAACTCCGTTAGTCTGATGTGCCAGGGCAGGAAGCCGAGTGTACTCTCCACTGGGCCGAACTTCAGCACCAGCTCGGGGTCTGGGATGTTCTTTGACTCTGGAAAACAAAAACGGTATATATATCATCATATATATATATCATCATATATATATATTGGCTTGTGTGAGTTGGAGAATGTCCTACAAGCAGGTGATTACAGAGTCTCCTTCAGAGAGGGACAGAGAGAGAGCAGTGAACAGCTGCTGGTAGTTTTGAATAGGGTCGGGGGGAATGGGTAAGACACTGGGCTTCTGGGAAAGTTGGAAGGTTGTGAGTTAAAACCCTGACATCACTAAGCTGTCACATTGTTTGGCCTTCAACAATACCTTTATGCCTCAACCTGTCAGTTGTATCCTGTGTGTATTGTAAGTTGCTCTGGATAAAAGCAGGAGGTAAATGTGAATGTAAATGCATCTGGAGGTCTACAGCAGTCACAAACTTTACCAGAGCAGCCGACACTCTGCATATGCAAAAAAAAAAAAAAAAAAAAAAAACCCTATCGGTAGTGTTTACATGAAGCCTAATAATTATTATAATTAATAATTAATAATCCTGCTGAGAGCTCAATCAATTTGGCCAATTTGAATGAAATTCCTATCCGATCGAATGGGGTGGCTAATCTTTTCAATATTCTGTTAAATAGAAGAAGCCATGTAAAACCTTCGTGTCTGATTATTTTCACTATCAGAATCTGTGATTATTCTGTGCATGTGTGTTTGAGATATGTTGCGCTCATGGCTACGTTTAAAAAAAAAAAAAAAAAAAAAAAAAAAAAAAAGTCCTGTGAGAAATGGCAGAATTTTTAATCTATTTTAAATCAAACTAGCATCTTAAGGTAGAAGGAGAACATGAAATGTCCTGAATGAAGCTGACTCAGCGTTTGTTCGACACTTTTATTCAGTGACATGGTTTAGACAGGATTTGTACATGCATATGTTTAAAAAAAAACAACAAAAAAAAACACCTATATTTCTTGTGCAGTTATTCCTAGAATCATTACACTGTTAATATTGTCATTATTAGAAGATAAAGGCAATATATTGATGCTGTTTCAATAACCAGAGCATGTGTGTGTTCCTGAATGTCGGGTAAATATGAAATGCTGAGCAACTCTACTGCGGACAGAAATTGTTCTTCTTGCTTTCTTTTCAATAATAACACTTACGAGACATAAATATTTTAAAACTTGGGGGGGAAAAAAAAAAAAAAAAAAAAAAAAAAAAACACAAGTGGGGAGATTAAAAAGCTAAACACTCAAAGCTGACTCGACTCACACACTGCTTGATGTTATGGTAACATTGCTTCTTGCTTAACTTAAACCAATATCATTGTTATGTTCAGGCAACAACCTTCAGATCCAGAGCCTCGGATCCGGCACTGATCTCTGAAACGCAGTATGAACTAGAACCCTGGTGATGACACGGTTGTGTGTGTATTTCGGTTGAAACACACTGCACTATGTATTCAGTGAATGTTGGTGTGTAGTGACCTCTTACCCCGCAGTAAGGAGTCCAACACAGTGACGTTGATGTCTTTGGATGTGCTCTCTTTCTGCTCTACGGCCTTACACAGCTGCTGCGCCGCTCGCACGATACTGAGCTTCCCGTCGTCTGGAGACAAGACCTTTACCACCGTCTGACACCATGACACTACACACACACACACACACACACACACACACACACACACACACACATGTATCACTGAGTCACCATTAATGTTTTTTTTAGTGAAAACAGATTTAATTAAAGACATTTAATTAAACTATCTACTGTACATGTGGCATGGTAGGACTTATGAACTTCAGACTCTTTGGTTAATTGCATTCAGCTTACCTAAGAAAGACAAAGAATTTTTTAAATACACATCAAACATTGTCTTGAGATTTTCTTCACTTGGTGTGATGTAATTTAGGGAATAAAATGGTTTCCTGAACAGGTAAGTTTAGCTAGTTAAGCAATTTCTTTTTGCCCTGACTGTGAATATCAAATAACATTTAAAAAAAAATCTAGCCTGTTATACCATTACTTTATTAACAGTTGCTACATTTTTTCAGAAAGGAGACCATAGTTTGTCCTCTTGGCTTTATAATTTTTGTGGGGTTCAAGTTTCCTCACAAGAACTGAATCACTTTTCTGTCTTCTCTGACTTTTTTAGTGTTTTTTTTTTTTTTTTTTAGCTTAACTACCATTTAAGACACGACAACTATTAAATCGAGAGGATCAGATCTGTGATACAGCCGTGATAATGCGCACCCCCCCAGGGGAACAACAATTTAAAATATAGGACAAATTTAACAAGAAAAATAGTCTGAAATTAAGTTTTGTCCTGATCTACAAGATCTGTAAACCTGTTCAAGACCTGCTCTACAGAAAGCAGTGTGTAATCTCTGACAGTAGTGGAAGAATGTGAGTGAAATATGTGGTTGGTCTACATGAGGGGCGAGGTGGACTAAAAGTCGTTACAACATAACACTGCTGAATTCTCAAATCGAGAAGGTCAGAAGGTGTTGATTAACTTTCTATAACAGCAGCTCTAACAGCAGTTCTGGCTGTAAATCAGATAACAGGTGACAACCCATTCACGAAGACTTGCACAGCAGACATATAGTGCCACATAATTAATACAATAAATGAACAATAAACGGAAAGCGCTGTTACTAATCAACAGAAAATGTATAAACATTGCTCTGGTGAAGTTTATGTAAAAAGACGTTTACTTAACATTTAAATAAGTTTTAAATAACACTTTAGTCAGTGTCAGTGATTTGAGGTAAAAGCTATGCTTTAAGTTTTCCCTCTTGAGGAAAGTCTTCAGCATAGAGGACTTTCTGGTTTCTTGGTCACATGTCAAGCTGCATTTTTTGTTTTATTAACTTCAAGAGAAAGAAAAAGAGAGGCTGGTGAGGGCACGACTGTTTAGAGCTGTTACAATACGATAAACAAATAAAGAATATGATTTGACTTTATTTAATAAATAAAAAATATCATAATTGTCATAAAGTGCTGTGGTATAAGAGGAATAAAGCACTTCAGGGGTGAAAACAATAACCTGGCTTCATGTCCGTCTGGCTCGTTGATTATTTTGCAGTAACAGCACACCCCTGAGTGTTTTTAGTCCTTCATTTCAGAAAATTCACAACATAGCAAACATTTGGACTGAAGTTTTATTTTTATATATGAATAATATCTTTGTCATTTAACAATTAATATAATCTGATTATGAAAAAGCTTCAGTGAACTGATCATACTCGATGTCTCGCCCTGAGAGTATGCAAACGTACGGAGTCGACTGTAATCTTAAAAGTTAAATCGTTAAATCAGGCTTGATCAGTGTAACTCCATGAATAAACTAAAAGGTAACTTGTAGATTTTAAATCCTGTCACTGTGATTACTATAACTAGCCGTTTCAGTGACATGGGTGGCTGAAATATTTTCTTTATCTCATTTTACCTCATTTTTTCTCTCAGTTCAGTGGCAGCCATTTCAAACTCATTATCTTGGAGGTTCCTCTAGGACAGCAGTCAAGGGATGAGGGATCTAAACAGCACTATTCTGCATACATGAGCACATGTGGTTGGCTAGGGTGAAGACAGGAATAGCTGATTTTGCCACTCGTGGACTCCCAGCCACTTTATTCAGATTCAAACTCATGATAGAAGGTTGAAAGCGTCAAAGCGCCTGGTTGAACATTTTTCATGGACAATGCTGGAAACTCAGAAGTGAACACCAGGAGACTTGCGTATATCTTTCTTCTTTATTGAGAACAAGCTGTTTTGCGCCGCAGTCATCAAGTCTAAACAAGGGACCTGTACATTGTAGTTTTATACACACACACACACACACACAGGTGAAACTCGAAAAATTAGAATATCGTGCAAAAGTTCATTTATTTCAGTAGTGCAACTTAAAAGGTGAAACTAATATATGAGATAGACTCATTACATGCAAAGCAAGATAGTTCAAGCCGTGATTTGTCATAATTGAGATGATTATGGCTTACAGCTCATGAAAACCCCAAATCCACAATCTCAGAAAATTAGAATATTACATGCAATCAATAAAACAAGGATTGTACATAGAACAATATCGGACCTCTGAAAAGTATAAGCATGCATACGTACTCAGTACTTGGTTTGGGCCCCTTTTGCAGCAATTACTGCCTCAATGTGGCGTGGCATGGAAGCTATCAGCCTGTGGCACTGCTGAGGTGTTATGGAAGACCAGGATGTTTGAATAGCGGCCTTCAGCTCTTCTGCATTGTTCGGTCTCATGTCTCTCATCTTTCTCTTGGCAATGCCCTATAGATTCTCTATGGGGTTCAGGTCAGGCGAGTTTGCTGGCCAATCAAGCACAGTAATCCCACGGTCACTGAACCAGGTTTTGGTGCTTTTGGCAGTGTGGGCAGGTGCCAAGTCCTGCTGGAAAATGAAGTCAGCATCCCCATAAAGCTCGTCTGCGGAAGGAAGCATGAAGTGCTCCAAAATCTCCTGGTAGACGGCTGCGTTGACCCTGGACTTAATGAAGCACAGTGGACCAACACCAGCAGATGACATGGCTCCCCAAATCAACACAGACTGTGGAAACTTCACACTGGACTTCAAGCATCTTGCAGTGTGTGCCTCTCCATTCTTCCTCCAGACTCTGGGTCCTTGGTTTCCAAATGAGATGCAAAACTTGCTCTCATCAGAAAAGAGGACTTTGGACCACTGAGCAACAGACCAGTTCTTTTTTTCTTTAGCCCAGGTAAGACGCTTCTGATGTTGTTTGTTGTTCAGGAGCGGCTTGACAAAGAGGAATACGACATTTGAAGCCCATTGCCAGGATCCGTCTGTGTGTGGTGGCTCTTGATGCGCTGACTCCAGCCTCAGTCCACTCCTTGTGAAAGTCCCCAACACTTTTGAATGGCCTTTTCCTGACAATCCTCTCCAGGCTGCGGTCATCCCTGCTGCTTGTGCACCTTTTCCTTCCACACTTTTCCCTACCACATAACTTTCTATTAATGTGCTTTGATACAGCACTTTGGGAACATCCAACTTCTTTTGCAATTACCTTTTGAGGCTTTCCCTCCTTATGGAGGGTGTCAGTGATGGTTTTCTGCACAACTGTCAGGTCAGCAGTCTTTCCCATGATTGTGATTCCTACTGAACTAGACTGAGAGACCATTTAAAGGCTCAGGAACCCTTTGCAGGTGTTATGGCTTAATTAGCTGATTAGAGTGGGACACTTTGAGCCTAGAATATTGCACCTTTTCACAATATTCTAATTTTCTGATATTGTGGATTTGGGGTTTTCATGAGCTGTAAGCCATAATCATCTCAATTATGACAAATCACGGCTTGAACTATCTTGCTTTGCATGTAATGAGTCTATCTCATATATTAGTTTCACCTTTTAAGTTGCATTACTGAAATAAATGAACTTTTGCACGATATTCTAATTTTTCGAGTTTCACCTGTATACATATATATATATATATATATATATTTTAGGGGGCAGTCGTTAGAAAGCGCTCAGTTGACAACCTTAAAGTATGCGAAGGAAGTTCGTAGTTATAGGAAGCCACCCCAGTCTCTGGAGTTTCACCAGCCCTAACGCAATCAGCATAACTGTACCAGTCAGACATGTTATTATCATAAAGACAAGTCCACACCTCAGGTACTGATGATCAGGAATAACGACCACCAATTCCCATAATGCAGCAGGAGCACCAAGAGCCATCACAGAATAAAAGTGATCGCCTCAGTTACCATGCTCGTTTTACTCACAATAAAGAGAACAGGAACTGGCAGAAACCTACTACTAGAAACTTTTCTTAACATAATCGTTCAGCTGATGCTATTGTTGCTTGACTACCAAACAAAATACACATACAGGAAAACAGTGACTCTTAAATTTGTGTTCCTATAACACATCCTTTCACAAGCTCTTAAATTGTCCTGGTAAATTGCCTGGTATGGCCAGTTTGGACCAGTTTGAAAAGAAGCTGTTAGAGGCATGATACATGAGGTGAGTCCTGACAAGCTTTCCCGGTGGAACCTGTTCAAGTGATTTTTGGGTGTTGGCACTCACCTTGTTCCTGTGTGTCTGTGCCATTATTCAGGAACTCTGCCGAGTATTTGCAGCTTTCCGAGCCCAGGAGCTCCTTCTGCTGCTTCACAATCTCCTCCATCAGTCTGGAGTTGTTCCTCCTGAACACACCTGAAGAACAAAGGCGAGGTCAGTGCTGTACTACTAAGCGCTAAGCCTCTGTTCAACATTATAAAAGAGCGGATACTATACAGGGAGGTGCTCATAGTCATCTTTCATCCCCTGAAAAGAAATACGCTGGTGTAGGAGCCATCAGGTTTTAGCATTAGTAACTGAGAACTATGAAAACACAGACAGATTTAGATCTCTCACACAGCAAAGAGTGTGGAAGCTGGTGCATTGCTTTAATTTTAGTCCTCATGACTCTGTCTCACACCCACCCACACACACACACATACACACACACACACACACACTATTCCCTCAGCCTGCATGACGGTCCCTGTCTGTGTCTCTGTATCTGGCATCAGTGTTGAGCTTGTTCAGTTGCTTAATCTCGGTTAAAGGTAAATGCTGGCTGCAGTTCAACCCCGCACACACACACACACACACACACACACACACACACACACACACACACACACACACACACACACACACACACTGCATGTCGAAATATTCCCAAATTGAAGACTATTTCTACATCCAGATCTCTGTAAAGCTGCTTCGTGTTGCAATATCCATTGTTTCAAGCACCATAAAAAATAAAACTGAATTGAATCGAACTGCTCATTCATGTAATAATCCAATCAGCCAATCACATGGCAGCAGCAGAACGCAGAAGAACACGCAGACACGGATCAAGAGCTTCAGTTAATGTTCACATCGAACATCAGAATCAGGAAAAAATGTGATCTCACTGACTTTGACTTTGGAATGTATGCTGGTGCCAGTTTGAATATTTCAGAAACTTGCTGATCTCCTGGGATTTTCTCTCACACACACACTCACTCACACACACACACACACACACTCACACACACTCACACACACTCACACACACACACACACACACACACACACACACACACACACACACACACACACACACCAGTCTCTAGAGGTTACACAGAATGGTGCATAAAACAAAAAACAGCCATTTCTGGGAGAAGAGACACCTCTTTCATGAGAGAGGTCAGAGGAGAACGGCCAGACTGGTTCGAGCTGACAGGAAGGCTACGGTAACTCAATAATCACTCTTTACAACCGTGGTGAGCAGAAAAGCATCTCAGAACGCACAATACGTCAATCCTTGGAAGGTTGAAATCAACTGGAAGGTTGAAAATTAAAAAAAAAAAAAAAAACTATTTCACTCTTGCCTCACACACACGTCTCAGTTTGGTTAGCAATAAGGAGAACACATGCACAGGTACAGTTCGGGCCACTGAGCAGTGGACACAACAAAACAGCAACGTAACACACTATATTAAATTCCATATTGATTCCTGATTAACTGAAGATATAGCCTACTGAAAACATCAGTGGTGTGTTTGGAATGGATTTCAACCCAAGCGCCTGGACACGCTGGCAGCTCCAGCTCTGCAATTCCTACACTATGACTAAAGGGGCAATAAAATGTTTATAACCCGCTGACGTGAACATGTTTATGGTATGGAGACATATGGATGGAGACGGATCAGTAAGTGGTGCTTCACATGTTTAAGAATGATTCAGATTTTATGTCAAATTAGCCTAAAAGATATGGCTCAACATGAATCCCAGAACATTACAGACCTTGTGATTATAATCACTCCATGTAATAAAATACATGATGATAAACCCATGATTCGGTTTAAGTGAGCCCAGTTTCTGCACAAGACTGTAGCTTTATTAGATTTTACTTTTTGCATTATCTCGTACAACTGTCATCATTTCGGTTGGTTTTGTTCATTGCGTTTATAGCATGACGTCAAAGTGTAGTCACAAGCTCATAATTACGTATATTTCTGACAGCTGAGGGACTTTTACTAAACAATCAGTGTTTGACAGTTTGATAGTACATAATATTTTCTTTTAGATGCATTAGCTTAAATGAATGCACGAGTGGTCATGTTCTTATTTCATTACGCATGTTCCTTTTTCACCATATGCTTGTTGGGTTTTAAGTACCATGATATCATCATCATTCATCTTCAGTAAGCTTTTCATCCTAGTTAGGGTCACGATGGATCCGGAGTCGATCCTGGGAACACTGGGTGTGAGGTAGGAATACACCCTGAATTGAGTGCGATGCCAGTTCATACACACATAAATTCATAGCTAGGGGCAATCCAGCGTAGCCAATCTACCCTCGGCATGTTTCGTGGAGAAGGGAGGAAAACGGAGAACCCAGAGGAGAACATGTGAAGCTCCACAAAGACATTAACCTGAGCTCAGGATCAAACTAATTCCCCCGGAGCTCCTGTGTCACTGTTTCACCTACTAGTACGACATCATACAACCTTCAGATTTTTAAGACTAGATTATCATAACGTTAAAACGTCAAACAGATGAAGGCTCCAAACATGACATACATTGATATTAAGCTTTGCTAGGAATTTTCTATGTATTATGTATACATATTATTCTGTGTAGGAGTATTCTATCTATACTGCTGCTGTAGTAGTTGTTGTTTTGTTGTTGTTATTGTTATTGTTATTATTATGATTATTATTATTGTTAAGGGTTATTATCAGTTCCTCTGGAGAATGTCATAAGGCTGACAAAGTGTTGCTTGCTGAGGAAAATTTGGAAAAACACAAATGAAGAAGTGATGACAGCAGAGCACCTGACTCTCTCAGACATGGGCCGCGTCTCAAATCGAACAGCTAGTCCACTATGTAGGGCGCAACAGCTATAACTCCATAGTAACACCAGTACACCTATATAGGGAACACTGAGCCGTTTAGGACGCGGCCCAACACTTCTGTAGTTCATCTATTTCCTATTATTATTGTTATTATCTGCCACATTAATAATACAAAGGCCTTTTTTTTACCTTCGTTATCATACACGCTGACATAAGAGATGCCGAGGGCCATACACCACACCACCACATTAGCCATGTCGGTG
Organism: Pangasianodon hypophthalmus; assembly: GCF_027358585.1. Taxonomy (NCBI): domain Eukaryota; kingdom Metazoa; phylum Chordata; class Actinopteri; order Siluriformes; family Pangasiidae; genus Pangasianodon; species Pangasianodon hypophthalmus. The sequence continues at coordinate 16,759,668 of NC_069728.1, forward strand.
TAATGCGCCTCCTCCTCCGCGACCAGCAGCCCGACGTGCAGCGGCAGCTTCTCCAAAGCCTTCCCGTCCGTCAGCAGCCGACACCGGCGGCTCGGTCGCTTCCCCGCCGCGGCTCCGAGCTTCTTCTGGTTAGCAAACCCGAGCGCTAGCGGGAGCAGCACAGCAGCCGCGGCTCGTCTCCATAGCAGCCAGGTGCGCTTCCATGCGCGCGCCTGGAACCAGGACACCGCCGCGCGCTGAAGCTGGAGGAGGACGTGCAAAACTCGCCATACCAACTCATACACTAACGCCATAATTAAATTAAAAATAATAATAACAATAATAACAGTTTAAAATCTCCTAATTAGATTTCGAGTTTGTCAGGGACTCAAACAAGCCCGCATCGCTAACGTCCGTGTTTATTTAAACAGCGAGCGTTAATCGAGCCGGTAACAAGCCATTCGATTACTGCCAACACCTCAAACTGCCGGCCGCCATTTTGTTAACCTTTACACTTTACACTCCCGAGTTACGTGTAGCGCTCTGATTGGTCAACCCCCGGAAATTCAAGGCTCGAGCCAATAAAAGAGGAACACTTCCTGTGTCTTAAAATGAGAAAATCAGATTTTTGAAAGATGAGATTGTAGCTGTGAATGCACGGATTTAAGCGGAACTAACTAACTAACTAACTAACTGCTTCTGCTACCACTTCTTCTTCTTCTACTACTACTACAAAAAAAAAAAAAAAACATACTACTCCTCCTCCTACTACTAATAATAATAATAATAACAATAACAACAATTACTACTACTGCTACTACTACTAATATTAATAATAATAACAATTACTACTACTACTACTAATAATAATAACAATTACTTCTACTGCTACTACTACTAATATTAATAATAATAACAATTACTACTACTACTACTAATAATAATAACAATTACTTCTACTACCACTACTAATATTAATAATAACAATTACTACTACTGCTACTATTAACAACAACAATTACTACTACTACTACTACTACTACTACTAATAATAATAATAATAGCCTTGAATATATCTAAAAATATTTTTCGATCTAGTATTTGTTTAATATAGGCTTAAATCTTATAGAAGATAGACAGTGGGGAAAAAGTCATATAACAACAACAACAACAACAACAACAATGATATTATAATTTTTCCCCCAAAATTGAGTAAAGTGCTTATACTAACAACAGGTGTTTATTTTGCTCACACTCAAAATACATATTAAATATATTTTATTTAATATAAAGTCACATAATTTTTTTATGAAGACATAAAGCTGGGACATAAAACGTTTTAACTTTTTCCATTTTTTCCATAAGAATGGAACGTAAATAAGTACATAACAATAGGATCAGTAAATAAAAAAAAGGACACCAAATAGTGTATACACGATATAACAAAATGTACCATATGATTTATTGAGTAATGTAATGTGGACTAGTGCGTAGAAAAGGGATTTAAATAGAGTTTTACAGTGAATGAAAGAAGATCTGTGGCGCCCTCTGGTGGTTTAATGTGTTACTGTAGGTGAAATCTTAAAGCTGGTCAATCTAGACTCTAGACTTTAGAATTAAAAAAATGTTACACATTAAAAATGCATTACATACACTCTGATACAAAATGACAGAAAATTAAAAATAAAAATCCCTAAGCATCATGTTGTCTATGAACTATATAAAAAGTGAACTGTACATTGTAATTCTAATATTTCCTAACTTGCTGTTTTTTCTCTTCAAATTAAAAGTCATAGTCATCATACTCTTCATTGTCTGTGTTTACTGTATGGCTCTCTGGTAAGAACTCTCTGTTCTGTGCCTCACACGTCTCTTGGGCCATGATGTACGCTTGCCAGATGTCCAGTGATGAATGGACAGGTTCAGTGCAGAATTCTGTGCTCATGTCCACATCCCGAGCCAGCAGTGCTCTTTTGACTTTGACGAGCTCGCATGTGCAGTTCCACTGGTTTCCCTCTAGGTACAGAGTCCTCAGTCTGGGCAGCAGGCTCATGGCAGGCAGCGAGGAGAGCCTGTTGTTGCGCACATTCAGCACTTGAAGGCGCTTGAGGGGCTTCAGGGTGCTTTCTTGAATCATGGTAATGCGGTTTCCTTTCAGATCCAGGCGCACTAGTGACTCAGGGAGCCTAGATTGGGCACAGAGGTCAGCAGAACGGTCAGTAATAAACGTCATACTGTTGGATGGATTCTGTAAAGATTTGCACTAACCAACAACGGTTTATGCCCGAGCATCACTCTTGCTTCAGTGTTTAATCTCACCTGGATCCTGTAGATAGACCTAAGAGCTGCTGCTGTAATCATAAAGTCTGTCCTGTCTCCTGTCTGTCATTCCAGGACTCTTATTCACAATCTGCTCATCCTGAACATCCTTTCATTACGCTTAATATTGTTCAACTTTAATCTTCTACACTTGGACACCTGCGACTAAACCAATGATGAGTGACATGTATGCTCTCTTCTCTTTCCTTTTCTCCCTCTACAAATGACCAAGCTAGCAACTCCATTAAAAAAACTATAAAATGGTATATTTAAATTTATATGGAGGAAATACCTCAGTATTGAACTATTTTATGCCACAGGCTATTACATCAGTAGGCAAGCTAAATGGCAATTAAATATATATATATATATATATATATATATATATATATATATATTAAACCTTGCTAGGGTAAGTGTATCTTTGGTTGTAATGTTTGTCGAGAGGAATTCAATGACGTGTTTCAATATTCAATATTCAATATTTATTCCCTCAACGCTTCCGTGGCTTCCACCCACCCTCACTGAATTATTTTTTATTTTTTATTTTTACAATTTACCCACTGGATATAATTAATATAATGTATGCAAAATACCCCAAAATGAACCTTTAGCAGCCCAAATAAGTGCCATCTGACAACACTATACCTTCGGCTTCTGGATTACCACCCCAGCTGTACTGAACATTTTTGCCATTTTACAACTTTAAAAGTGATTTAAAAGATGCTTCTTCTCACTTTTAGTCAGTGTCGGTAATGAAATGAACTGACCCATGTGGGAGGGTGGAGAGGAGGTTCTGCTCCAGAGCCAGGTTGGTGAGGTGAATACAGTCCCTCAGAGCGTTGGGTTCAAACTGTCGGATGGTGTTGTTCTCCAGAAACAGATGTTTCAGGTGCCTTAGACCAGACAGCTGCTGATGGGTCACATCCTGTATCTGATTCTGCCCACAGTCCAACTTCTCGAGTTTAGTCGACAGCCTGCTGGGCAGCACTCGCAGCTGGTTACCTGCCAACTCCAACACGGTGAGATTGGGCAGCCGAAGACCGCCGTCTACAGACACCAGTCTGTTGAAGCAAGCAGACAGAGTCGTAAGGTCACGCAGTTGGGCCAGATCACGGCTCTTTAATGATCTGATCTGGTTTCTGTCCAGGTTCAGGTGAATCAGGGCTTGTGGGAGGTTGTGAGGAACTTTGGTCAGAAGGTTTGAGGACAAGTCTAAAGTCTTTAGAAGTTGCAGTGATGAGAAGAGAGCTGACGGGAGTGATGAGATCTTATTATTTGCCAGACTAAACCAATTCAGCACTGGCAACCTGAGAACTCCCTGGACAGTCTCAATTTTATTACCATCCAGATAGAGAGACTCCAGCTTTAGCAGGGCTGAGAGGGTGCTGGCGCGCACCGTGGTAATCAGATTATTCTGCAGATTTAGGACACGAAGTCTCCTCAGGCCGTGAAGAGCAGACTCCTGCAGCGTGTGGATCCGGTTGTGACCCATGTGGAGGATCTCGAGGCTGGAGGGAAGACCGCGAGGGATGTGGCGCAGCTTGTTCTTCTGGAGATCCAAAGACTTCAAATGCTTTTGAGCCCTGAATGTGTTGGCATCGACCTGCTCCACTCCACATGATGACAGGATGACTTCTTCAAGACCTGGCAAGCCAGACAATTCTCTACTCTAAAATTTAAAAACAAGTATTAAAGGAGCAGTTTGTAATTTGCGCTGAAAACACTTACAAACCTTCCCCTTAACCCCAGCCACCATTTCTCTTAAAACTACATATGCATCATGAGTTGCCTTTCAGGAAAAATGGGCACGGCTGAAGTTCTACTGTTCCAGCTAGAGATAGAGTTAATTTCAGGGCCAGAAAAATATAAACATAAACCTGAAATCAACACATAATCATGACCTGCTCTTAGATAAGCAAATTACTTAACAATCACAAAGAAATCACTATACACTCTGTTACTCAGTGTGGAAGTAGTGTACCTCTGGTTGTGCACTGGATTTACAGTGCATTCTGGGTATTGAGATGACATTACAAAATGGCTGCATCCCAAATAAGTCACTTCATTGTGAATGAGAACAAATTCAGACACTGCATAAGAAGCTAGTGAGATCCATCACACAGCAATGTTGCTAATCACAGGTTCTCCAAGGTACACTCTTAAAACTGGCTCCTCCAAGATTTTTTAGGATGGATAATGGTTCTAGCTTTCTAAAAGGACACTCCTCAGAACCTTTTCTGAAAAGGAACCCTTTGTTATAGAGTTTCAGAAGGACGAACGCTTCTAGACCTGTAAATGTTACTATAGCTTTAAAATTACAGGAATTAAACAGTGGTAGAAATATTATTAAATATTACAAACTGCACATTTTGAAAGCATGTGGTGCAGGTATTTAATGAAACCTGAAACAAACCACACTTTTAGAAAAAGGGTTCTTCAAGGGTTCTTTAAGGGTTTATTTGGATGATTATGTGTTTGCAACTTCTTCCTGGAACCCTCTCTGTTGTAGATTTTAGTTAACATCTTTACGGGACAAAATGAATAAACCTTAAGGAGTTTCTTCTACATTTTCTAAGAGAAAATCCCAAGAGTCCTTTGGGTCATTAAGTTTTTAGATTTCTAAAGAGATTCTCCTCTCTGATTAAGAAAGCCTCTGTAGGGTTCACAAAACCTTTAAAGGATCCTTAAGAGATCTATTTTACAGTTACAGGAGTCTTTACAAAAGTTGGGAACCGAAGATCTAACCTGCCTGACATAACACACACACACACACACACACACACACACACATTTGCATGGGACACATACTGATTTGCATCCCATTCAAAATGGAGTCACTTTTCCTCCTACCTTATTGACCTTTTCATTTCTTCACCCTGAATAGAGAGGTGTAAAGGTCTGGAAGTTATATTACTTGGCATGTGCTTAGCAACTAAGCTGGGACTCTGTGGTTTTTCTTAAGCATTGAGCTATGGATTAGAAGGTCATGAGTTCAAATCCCAGCACAACCAAGCTGCCACTTTTGGGCCCTTGAGCAAGTCTTTTAGCCCACAACTGCTCAGTTTTTCCTCTCTCATTTGTAAGTGGCTTTGGATAAAAGCCACAGGCAAATGAGGTCAATGTAAGATCACCAGAGATCAACACAATGTCACTGTATCTCCTGTATATCTGTTCAGCGCTCCAAGTATCTGTATCTGTATATGGATTTAAACCTGAAGTTTATAATATTAACCCTATGACTATGTCCCTGGAACACTGGAAAACAAAGAAAAAAAAAACTCTCAGCATGATCTGTGAATTTTGGCAGTTCCTAAACCCAATATCACTGGCGAGGTGTGCACAGGACTGTTTTTTTTTTTTTTTTTTTTTTTATCCCACTCACACAATTATTATTTTTGTTTGTACCTACCTGTAATATTTTCTAACAAATTCTTTTGTTTCTTTTCCCCAAAATATAAAAAGAACTAGTAGCCTAATATAAACCGCCATGACCCTTACCAGGTAGTTGAATACAGGATGTTTATGAGAGTGGTCTTTATTTGAGCTTCACACCTGACCACTCACTCATGCTTGCATGAAAGTAAAAAGCATCCTACTCAGTTGGGATCCCAAATCAGTCCCAATGCACACTACTAGTCTCATTCAGATGCCATAGGAACCTCTCTGCAAACTTCTGGAGGAAAAAACCTGCATACTGCACATCCTATTCATATCTGTATTTGTATCTGTTTAGAATGTATTATCTGTTCATTTCATGTAATGTATTCGTATTTGGTTAGATAGATAGATAGATAGATAGATGTTATGTTAGTATAGTTATTGTCTGATTTGACTGGTAACTTGAATTTAATCCAAACTTCAAGCAGGCCTATAAATAGTGTCATCTTGAATCTAACTTGTGTTCTGTTGAATTCAGGAATAAATATTATTGTACACATTTCCATAATAATGTATGTTCTGTACAGTCAGAATGAGCCCTTGCATTTGTAACCGCAAAACTGAAACATCTGAGTTCAATATCAACCAAATAACCACCAAGTAATTACAATACAAAGCAAACTAGCAAGAAAAATATTTACTACATCAACTATACATAGCAAATGTATGTGCATGTATTGTAATGCCAGTGTAATGTAAAAACGTAATTTTTTGCACTTATTGCTGTCTGATTAGGAAAAAAAATAGCGTATCTTGAGTTTGAGATGTGATATGAGCTTCGTGTTTGTACAGAGAAACGTGTGAGGAGTTTTGAAAAAGTGTTGATGAATAATGCTTGTAAAGAATTGTAATTTAATTGAATATTTGTCAGTTCTATCTAGATAGCCATGAGTGTTATATATCAGTGCTTTCCTGTTTTTTTTTTCAGAAAGACTATAGTGCAGGATTCATTCATAGTCTATCAGCACAAACAACCGTATGACCTTTATATGTATATATATACAGTAGTGTGCAAAAGTCTTAGGCACATGCAAAGAAATGCTGTAGAGCAAAGATGCCTTCAGAAATAATGAAACTAAATGTTTCTACATTTAAAAAATACTATAAAGAGCAGTAAACAGTAATAAATGAGACAAAGTCAATATTTGGTGTGACGATCCTTCGCTTTAAAAAAAAAAAATAGTAGTCTCAGGTGCAGTGTGTGCAGTTTTATAAGGAAATGAGCTGTAAGTGTTACTGAGCATCTTGCAGAAGCAGCCGCAGTTCTTCTGGAGACTTTGACTGTCGACTTGCTTCTTATTTTTGCAGCGAAACCCGGCAGCCTTCATTATGTTTTTATCTGAAAAGTGTCTCTTATGGAATCTGCTGCTTTCTTTACTGACATACAAACATTTTTCTGTAAAATTTTATTTTGTGCTGGAAAACTAATGTTTGGAATCTAAAATGTTTTTGTACTGAATCAATAATGTAGAATCATAAAATAGAAATCTATAACAAAGTATGTACTAAAACAAAAATAGGGTGCCTAAGACTTTTGCACAGTACTGTACACACACACACACACACACACACACACACACATATATATATATTGTATATATATATATATATATATATATATATATATATATATATATATATATATATATATATATATATCCCATTATATTGGTTTCTCAATAAACCTCAAATCAGTTACAGGCTTCCTGGTTGACCATTACAGCTCATTCACATTGAACCCATATGGAAAATACCATTACAAAGCCACTTGTAACCAATAGAAGCCTGTGCCAAGTTGACAGATATTAAGCATTACCTTTATCTCCTTTATGTGGTTATATCCTAAGTTCAGTTTCCTCACGTCTCCTGGGATGCCCGAGGGTATAGACTGCACCCTAAAACATTGCACAGACGCTGCTGGTTCACACACACATTTCTCTGGACATACATGGCAGAACACAGAGCTGAGATTATAGAGCAGAGTGTAAAGGAGAACGTGAAGCATCCACATCATGGAGACATGACTCGGGCTAAGCCAGTGCTGAAACAGCTTCCTGAGACTCGGAGGCTTAAATAGCTGATCTGCCAGTGAGAGAAGGACTCCTCTGGTTTATCTGGAACAATGGCTCAGATCATTATCTCAGTTAGAAAACACTGACACGGAACTGGCATCTTGGTTGTAGATTGTCCTCTCTGTTTGCAGACGTGAGAAACTTGCTGATAAACTGTTTACAGCCCAATGCCATTTCCTCTGCTTAAGTACTTTTACTAAATGAGTTCCCTTAGCATGGGTCACTAAAAAGGACAGCAATTATTTTAAATGCTATTCTGAGGCACACAATAATAATAAATTTCTGTGCAGTTTGTACTGAAAGATGTAGTGCTTTATGGAATGAGAAATGTGCCAGTACAATCTGAATTTAAACTGTACAAAATTCAGTTCTTCAAATCCAGATTTAAATTTTCAAAATACTACATTACTGGCTCATTGTGGCTAAAATGGTGACAATCGAATCTGTGCTCTTTTGCTTATCACCAGATGTAATGTTTTGAAAATTTGAATCTGAATTTGAAATGGATTGTGCCACCAAAAATATGAATTTATGAATCTATATTTTCTACACCTGATTATAAAAATTATACAATTTGAAACCATGCACAAAAAAATTCAAGCCATGGAATACAATTTCATTTTGATCTACAAACTCCAAGCTACAAAACTTCGCCCACAAATTCAAATCAATGCATAAAGATTCAGATTTGTGCATTTTAAATTCAGATTGTAATGAAGAAAATTTACACAAATTAGTTCTCAAATATTAAGTTGCAATAAATCTTAATCAGTTAAAGCAGGGGTTCTTGAACTTTTTTGATCAGTGACCCCATTTTAAGGCCTCAAAGTTCTCATGACCCCCCCAAACACACACACACACACACACACACACACACTCACTCATACTCTCCAACTATTCCTAGTGGAAATGAGTAAAAACGACTACTTTAAAGATTCACAGTGTATTACTGTAAATAAGTGTATTACTGTAAATAAAAACAACCACATGAAAAATACATTACACTCACCATGTCAAATGAGAGGACTGGGATTGTGCGTCACACTGCAGCATATCAAAGTTATGAGATTCAGAGTAGTGAGAAAGCACATACTGCACCTCACCTCGGCTGTTACTTAGATCGCTACTTTGATTTATAGCATACAATGGAACTGAACCGTGCATCCCATAATTCAGTGCTAGCAAATGGTTGTGGGTGTCAGTTTAATCTAGTTCACATAGTGCATTTCACGTAATACTTTCATGACTCTAAAGCCCATTTTACTCCGAAAGTATTGCGATGTGCACATGTTGGGGCATGGAGCATTCACATCTGTGCTTTCTTGTACTGGTTTGGTAAATATAACTTGCAAATATTTGTCAATATTATTATATAATAATATAACATGAACATGCAATACATGCATTATATATGATAGCATAATGTGAGATTTTCACTCTTAAGCTCTGTAGTAGAGCTGCAGATACCGACTGAAATATTACACATGTGCTGTTTAGATTATTGACAAATACTGTAAAATATAGCACGAATATAGTATTTCATTGTGTTTCTAGCTAGAAACCATGGCTATGCTATCTCCAGACTGAATGAAAGATAATGACAGAGTTCAGGATTATAATCAAATTAATTTATTAAATATTCCACAAATCAATTTTATATGCATAGAACTACATTATAAATAATAGTTCATAAAAAAATCACCTGAGATCCCATCCACATCTCAAGCAACCCCAAGGACAAGAACTTAGGAGTTAAAGGGAAAAGCAGACTGATATATTCACAGAAGTCTGGATAGTTCTGTATGAAGTCATCCTTGTGTTCTGTGAATTTCAGGTTTGGAGAAGAACTGCAACGTCAGCATTAGCAAAGGACGAGGAAAGAAAGGCAGATTGGCCTCCACCCTCGGTCCATCCTGTCAGCACAATGTGCTGGTGAATAAATACTTCACAAACACAAGCAAAACAGGATGGCAGGCCTACCACAGCTCCAACGCATAACATAACATTTCTAAGAAAGCTGACTCAATATGGTATTTTGGTGAAGCACATGGAAGAAATGACATGAAACAGAGAGGACGGCAAGCCAGTCCCATTAATACGCACAAAGATGAAATGAAGTCACATGAAATTCACATTTGAAATTTATACATGTGGTTTTTGAACCCTTCACATGTTATGTAACACACAAAAAAATCATCTGGTCCTTTTCCAGTTTCCAACTGTCCAGTTTGGGTGAGTCTGTGCCCACGATAGCCTCAGATTCTTCTTCTTGGCTGACAGGAACCTGATGTGGAACCTGATGTGATCTTCTGCTGTTGTAACTTATCCACCTCAAGGTTTGATGTGTCGTGTAATCTGAGATGCTTTTCTGCTCACCACGGTTGTAAAGAGTGCTTATTTGAGTTACTATACACTTCCTGTCAAACCAGTCTGGTCATTCTCCTCTGATCTCTCTCATCAACAAGGTGTTTCAGCCTGCAGACCCTCCACTCACAGGATGTTTTTTTGGTTTTTTTTTGCACCATTCTGTGTAAACTCTAGAGACTGTTGTGTGCTGTCAAACCAGCCCATCTGGCACCAACAACCTTGCCATGGTTAAAGTTACAGACATTACACTTTTTCTTCATTCTGATGTTTGACGTGAACCCTAACTGAAGCTTTTGACCAGCATAATTTTTTGCATTGTGCTGCTGCCGCATGATTGGCTGCTTACATAACTGCATGAATGTGCAGGTGTACAGGTGTTCCTAATAAACTGGAAGGTGAGGTTTAACTCCAAGTTCAGAATTGCTATACCAATTATTGGAATATATTATAAATTCATTATATATTTATCTGACCTTTAACACAACCTAAAATACATAACTGTAGTTCTTGACTTATAGATACCCCTCATTACCACCTGTTTGATTTATGCATGCTTCTTTTATCAAATCTTGTACATGTGTTAAATATTAAAATTACACAGAATTATTTATCTGATTTTAATTTTAATGATGTTTTGTGTACCTGTTGTACTTTATGGGAATTTCACAGCATGTCATGCAGAAGCCACTGGAGTCCCAATACATTTACATGAATATCACAAGGGATATTTTTCATACCTCTCTGTCTAAATAGCAGTATTTATCAGATACTGTCACATACACATATGCTAACATAGTGTAGGATGTCCTATAGTGGAAGATTTTCATATTGTATCAAATATTATAAAGTTACAATTAAAATACAAATTAATCTCTAATTTGTTTTTGTTTATATTATAATAAATTAAATATAGAAATTAAAATTATCTTAAACATATCATTAAATACAATAAAATAAAATAATGTAAGAATATTTTAGAAAGAAAACATAAACATTATAAACAACAACAATGATAATAATAATAATAACAATAATAATAATAAATACAAATGTAAAATACATATAAGAAAATGAAGAAAAATATATTTGTATTATTATATATTATATTAAATCTTGAAACAAATTATCATGTCCTTTTTTGTTTTGTTTTCATTTCCATAATGTAATGTAATGAAATTATATTATATTAAATACTGAATAGAAAACTTTACATTTTGTTAAACAATAATATAAAAATAATACAATAAATAATTTAAAATAATAAAATAAAATAATGTAATAATGTTTTGGAAAAAAAATTATTTCCATAATGCAATTATATTATATTATATTATATTATATTATATTATATTATATTATATTATATTATATTATATTATATTATATGCAATTACACATGTAAGATATATATTATGATAAAATGAAATAAAAAAATAATAATAATAATAATAACAACTACAAGTGAAAAGTACATACAAGAAAGGATATAAATAAATAAATAAATACGTAATATTTATATGCATTATATATTTAAATATTAACAAAATATTTATGTATAATGGTGTTATATATATATATATATATATATATATATATATATATATATATATATATATACACACACACCCCATCATAAATAAATAATAAAAAAAAATTAAAAAGCTAAAGGACAGAAGAAGTCGCCATGTTCTAACTTTAGACTTCCGGGCTCGACTACGTTTGTTTCAATCGATTAGATCTGTTTTCCGCTGCTTTTTCCTGCTCATTAGCCTGAAGCGTGTGGCAGACTTGTGTAATCGATCCACGTTGACGACTCAGCTTCGATTTCGGATCTCTACATCCTGATGTGAACGCGGAAAAGCTAAAATAAACAATTTAATCAAGCTGTTTGTCTCCGTTTATCTACGCAGATCGGTGTGAAGTCCTACTGAGTAGCTAGATTTAGGTGATCAGAGAACGTAAACACTTTTATTAGAAGAGGAGAAAATAAAATAAAAGCGGTTTTGTTTGTGTAGAAAGGCTCGGCTCGTTCTCCAAATGTCCGCGTCCGCCGCCGCCGGCGCCTCCCCCGCTGCCTCGCCGGGCTCGCGGCTCTCCGCCCCGGCCGCGGGTATGTCGGTGTTCCGCTGGCTGGAGGTGCTGGAGAAGGAGTTCGATAAGGCGTTTGTGGATGTGGATCTGCTGCTGGGGGAGATCGATCCGGACCAGGCCGACATCACGTACGAAGGCCGGCAGAAGATGACGAGCCTGAGTTCGTGCTTTGCTCAGCTTTGCCATAAAGCACAGACTGTCTTTCAGCTCAATCATAAATTAGAGGTGAGGACTTGCTCTTATATACAGTTACATCTTACTCACATGTTCATCATTAGGTCCAGAGTAATGCAATAATGTCCACCCCAAGGAGCTGCAGCTTATAATGTCCTGGGCCTAATGATGAGCTGAGTTTTATGAGTAAGACAATAAAACTTTACTCATATCATATCATATATCAAGTATCATATCTCTCATCTTATCCTAATTTCACAAACCTGTGGAACCAGTATAGCTCTCATTATAATCACTATAATCATTATACGTGAGTGTTTCACTCTCCTGCGTCATCAGTCATTAGTATCTGCCCTCTGATCCTTCCTCTGTGTGTGTGTGTGTGTGTGTGTGTGTAAAAGTTGCTGGAGTTGACTATGTAAACATGCTCTGTTCTTTTCCAGTCCCAAACTCATCCATCTTATCTCACACACCATTACACAAGAATTTTTTATACACTAACTTTTGTCCACAATGATTTGCATCATTGCTATGGTTATCATACAAAAACATAGCAGGTGGTGTTTGAATTATTAAGAAACTAAAAAATATTTTATAGTGATGAGTGTTTTATTCAGGCCAGTAAGGCAGTAGGCCTAGTCACAGTTTAACATAAACACAGGGCCTGAATATATGTAAAAAACATAAATACACACAGAAACAACAGAAACTGCCTCAAATGATGGTCCTCTGCTTTGGTTCTCAAACCCTGGTTCTTGGCTTTGGGTCTGAAACACAGGTTTTTGAAAGCTGGTCCTCTGCCTTGGTTCTCGAACACGGGTTCGTGAATGTTGGCCTTCGGCATTGGGCCTCGAATGCTGGTCCAAGAACCCTGGTCCTCAGCCTTAAGTCTCAAATGCTGGTCCGGTCCTTGGGTTCAAACGCTGATTTATGAACACTCATCCTTCACCTTGGTTCTTGAATGCTTGTCCTAGAATGCTGGTCCTGAGCCTTGGTTCTCAAATGCTGATCCTTGACTTTGGTTCACAAACACTGTTCCTCGTCGACTGGTCCTAGTTATTTGTACAGAAAAGATGGTTAAAAAGATCTCACATATTCCCATATGACCTGGTGAGAATGTAGGTGTGACATGACGTTTGAAATCCAGCTCTATTATAATGAATCTTCTTTTCTGAGATGTGACGCTTAGACAAAGACCAAGAAATAATAGAACAGAGATAATCAGGGGTCGAGAGAATACATCTCGCCTTAAGGCCAGATCATTTTGAACAAGACGTGCAGGTTTAGAGAAGTGAGTCTATAGAACCTGTTCAGTCAGTGACTGCTCTTTCTGGTCATTGCAGCCTCAAAAAACACTAAATATAAATGTGTAAAAATGCACAAAGCAATCTTTTTGGCTAAAATCACCTTTAACTTTAACAACACAGGCTAGGCTACTGATTTATGTGCTCGTATATAATATTGGGCTCTAGCAGGGCTAAAAAAAAAAATTAGCAGTGCACTGAAAGTTCAGTTTTTAAGTCATAAATTAAATATTGCAATTTAATAAAATATTCATGCTTTGAAAATTTACACAAGATATTTGCAAAATACTTCTTAGACATTAGAGTATTTCAAAAGGTTTCTTCCTGATTTTATCCTCAATTTTATCCCCAATCTGCAAATTGCCAGCCAATGACTAGCTCTCTTCCATCACACAGCAGCTACGAAACAGGCTTTCCTCCACATAAAGATGACCAAACTGCATCTCAGGATCCCTTTTCACAGAAATTTGAGCAATCCTGCCCAATCCTGCAGTTATTATTGTTTGCACCTGTCTGGGATATTTTTCTGAATAACTAACTTGGTTCTATTTCTCAAAATATAAACACCGTGACCCTGGACCAGGATAAAGTAGCTACTGATGAATGAATGAACGAACGAAGGAAGGAAGTAAAGCAGTAAAAGCGGCATATACACTCTAAAAATCTTTCTTTCTTTGTCCCACAAACTAAAACCCGCCCACGAAAAATGATTTAAGCAGTAACTTTTTTTTTTTTTTTTTTTCCACCAATAGCTGTCAAACAATTATACTGCAACAAACAACTACATTATAATCATAATTCTAGCAATTATATGCTTTTTCCAATTAGCTGGTAATTACGGCTCCTTTACTGATAGAAAAATAGTTGCTGGTTGCCGTGTGCCAGTGTAAATTGTCCCTAATGACATACTTAATTGTACCTACTTTTTACTATTTATGTAAGGTGTTATGTAAATATGGAGTGGAGTCGTATCACGTATTGATGGCCTCGTGATATTTTGAAGCACTGTTGTAAAGCCTTGATATGAAATGTTTAAATGTCAGGTTGGATTCTTTAAATGTCAGTTATTTTGGTCTAAGGAATGCTGTGATTTATCCCAACACAGAGAAATAGAGAAATAAAGAAAAGAGAAATAAAAAAAAAAAAAAAAAAGAGAGAGGCCGGTGAGGGAACGACTGCTACGACATAATTAACTTGTTTCATAGACAATCCACAATATTAAATGTAACTATAAATGGATAAAAGTCATATGTTATTTTAATAAATTGAAACTTGTAATCATTGGAAATGGCTGTGGTAGAAGACAAATAAAACACTACAAGACGTGTTGTTATAGTAAAATAATCAGCTTCAGGGTGGTAACGGAAACTCTGCTTCGTCACACCAACACGTTGTTGATTATTTTCCTGTATGTTTTGTGTGTCACAAAGTACAGCACTTTCAGCTGCATTGTGCCCACAACTTCCCAAATTTCTTAAAAGCTTCTTTGAGTCGTCACTGAGAAAATGATCAGCATTTTTGGTAGTGTTGCACAAATAACAGCAAAGCAAGTGTGGAAATTGCATGACTTCTTGCACTCAGCAGGAAGACAGTGTGTTAAGTCATGTAGTGTTAAAATCAGCTATTACCATAGATGTCGTCTCACCCAAGTTATGGTGTCTTCACTCTCGGCCTGTTTATTAGAACCGGGATCACGAGCCAACACGGACAGCTATCGGGGTTAATGCCCAAGCATTAAATCACTGGAAGGCAGTAAAACCCAGGAAGTGCCATGAAGCAGTTATTACTATTACCAAATATCATACACCAGATGAAATATTTATGCAGTATTATAAGTGTGTAAGAAATGGGCCTAAGTCTGGACAATACTTTGTGAAGCTGAGAGGTGGATAGTTTGTATTAAAATGTATTAAGTGGAAGACTGCGTGCCAGTTACATCTTTTGAATCGTATTACTTTCACAGTCTGAAGCTTTGTATATATTTACGCTTACCAGTTCGTTCATTTGCACTTCCAGTTTGACGGAATGTCCTTTAGCATGTTTATGAATTATGGCTTCTTGAAATCCACTTAGTAATCCTGTCAGGCTAGATCACATTAGCTGTGGTTAGAGTAAACAGTGTTCATAGTAAATTGATACTAAAAATGCTGTTAAAAATCCTGTCAGCTTAGTTTGTGTCAGTCCCTTAGGCTAACATTAGCAGTGACAATTAAATTGACTTACAAATCTACTCAGAAATCCTGTCAGGTTAGCTAGTTGGCTGTTTTTAACAAATCCTGTAATCGTAGCTCATGTTACCTAGTTGGGTAGTGAGAGCAGTAAAGATTATTAATTGTAAATAACTTCAATATCCTAATAGAAATCCTGTCAGGTTAGCTAAGGTAAGCTAGTTGGCTAGCATTAGCAGTGAAAATTATTAGCATCTCTGAATGACTTCCTGTCAGCTGAGCTTATTTTAGCTAGCTGACTATCATTAGAAGTGAGGATTATTCATGTTTTATGAATATGACTTAAAAATCCTGTCAGCTTGGCTTGTGTTAGCTATTTTTAGTAGTGAGGATTATTTACGGCTATGAATATGACTTAAAAATCTTGTCAGGTTGGCTCATATTCGCTAGTTGGCTAGTGTTAATAGTAGAGATTATTAATTGTATATGAATTTAAAAAAAATCATATCTGAAATCCTGTCAGCTCAGCATATATAAGCTAATCGGGTCACATTAGAAATTAAGAATAACACACAAATATATTTTACAAATCTACTCAGAAATCCTGTCAGATTAGCTCATTTTAGCTAGTTGGCTATTTTTAGCAGTAAAGATAATTACCATTTATGAAAATGCATTAAAAATCCTGTCAGCTTGGCTTATGTAAACTAGTTGGTTAGCATTAGCAGTGAAGATTATTAACATCTATAAATATAATTTACATACCAGTTTGGCTCTTGTTAGCTAGTTAGTTATTTTTATCAGTGAGGATTAGTGTATGAATATGACTGTTAAGATAATCCTGTCAGATTAGTTTATTTTAACTAGTTAGCTATTTTTAACAGGTGAGGATTATTAACAACTACGAATATTAATATACTTTAAAAATCATAGGTTTGGTTACTTTAGTGAATCTAAATCAATAGCCGTCTCTGTTCTCAGCAGTTTTTTTTAAAAAGCTTGTTAAGGTAATGCTGTTTTTTAAGTTTAATTGAATCTAAACCTCGTCTCTCAGAGGATTGCTGTTCCTGTCTCTGAAGGAAAGAGAACAATATGATGAGCAGTGAGCAGCTCTCTCAGCCTCCTCATTAGAGTCGTAAACTTTCCCAACAGACTCCATTTATTAGTAGCTAAGTGAGGTAGAGTAAATGATGTGCTTACTCAGAGTAAAGTGCAGTGTTTAAAAGCCTTTCTCCTGGTATAAAATCTTGACACTGAACCACAGATGCTCCAGATGTCCAATTCAGCTTATTATTTTGGATGACTTGAGATTTAAACTTGCCTCTTGTTGATGGGATCGAGCTCTGTCTCTCCTCCTTTAATCAGATCTGCCATGTTGGATGTCTTTCACAGCTCTTTCACAGGAACCCTCCCTCTCAGGAACCCTTTGTTTCAGCTATTAAATGCCTTTTTTTTTGCGCCAAGAGCACAACGCCATCACAGCGCAGCTTGCCCCATATATTTTATATAAGGAATAACACACTCCAGACCAGGGTGGTGTGATGCGGCCCAACGCGCAAGCGGAGTGCCACTACTCCCCCGTGAAGTGCAGTATTTTTGTGTAACAGCTGTACAACAGTCTGGAATGTGTTATTCTGCTTATATCACAGAGATTTGCCAACTATTACAAAGTTTAATTTATTAATTTACGAAATCTTGTGCATTTTAATGATTTTAAAAGTTAGTTCCTGTTCTCACTTATGTTATAACTCCCAAAAACAATCATTCTTCACCAGCCTTCTCTCTCTCTCTCTCTGTCTCTCTCTCTCTCTCTCTCTCTCTCTCTCAGAATGCATCTTGTCATTTTACAGAGAAAACGGAGAGCGAAAGCTCCTCATATCTGAATACTTTCCTGTGCTGATAAACTTCGCAAAGCGCTGTGACTTTTACTAAGTCTCCTTCCATAAATGTTAAATAAATGTCTACTAACAAAAAATGTCACCACATCAACAATTATTGGTTTAACTTTGTTTAACATGTATTTTATCTGTTTATTATTATTTTTAAATTATGTGGCGCGTCCACCATACAAGTCCCTGTGTATGAGCTGTTACTATAGAAATGCTAACGTATTTGTTATTGTAAGGTATATAGTAAGCGTGTATAGTGAACAGGAAGTGAATTTGTTCATTTTGTGGCTGGATAACATACAGACTCATAAATATATGAATTAATAATTATTCAGATGCAATTTTTAAAAATGAATTAGATTGCCCATTATAACTAATTTCTAAAATTAGTATGTTTTGAGTATAATGTTTTAGTGCTTTTAGTTTGTTTAGTGAACACTGTGTCAGATATGAGCTTCACCTGATAAAACTTGATCCTATAAGCTTTCATTAAGTATTGTCATAACTAATAAGGTTCTTCTCTCTTGTCTGTGTGCTTGCCTCAGGCTCAGCTGGTGGATCTGAAGTCGGAGCTGACGGACGTGCAGGCAGAGAAGGTCGTGGTGGAGAAGGAGGTCCATGAGCAGCTGCTCCAGCTTCACGCTCTGCAGCTGCAGCTCCACGCCAAAGCAGGCCAGAACGTCGACTCCAGCTCCATTAAAGACAGGATGGTGTGCACTTTCATACAGCCTGTTCTTCACCTGTTTAGCCTAGCTCTAGCACCTTACATCAGACTCACATGTAGACTTATTGGCTTGTTAGGATCTATTTTAGATAGGCCATTTTATCTCTGCTTGGCTTTGCATAAAATTAGAGACTCCTCTGTCCTTCGCGGCATTATTGTATTCATATTATTCTAGGGCCAGACGAATATGCCAGTGATTACAGATGTGGATACTGCTTTAAATAAACTAAAACATTTGTTAATTGATCCAGTTTTATATGAGCAAAATCTAAGCAAACACCAGCAGACTTTATAGCTCGGAGGTGGAGTTATTTCATCCCCATGAGCAACCCAGTTTCTGTAATTTTTCTGACAAAAATGTAACAATGAAGGGTCTCTGGAAAAAGAAAAAAGCTAAATTAATACAACATAAATGAAGCAACATTTTACTGCCAATTGCAAGAAACAAAACATTGTTAAAGCTTTTAAACAGCAGTGCATTCAGAATAAATAGTCTCTGGTGTTATGTAATCACTGTGCTGTGTATAAATGAAGGATTTGGGTCTGGAGGCTAAACTCTATTGTCAGAGCCCAAAGTGAAAATTGTAAAATCCTTCACGGTTGCTATTATTTTATGCCGTGTGATAGGAAATGTCTACACCTGAGTAAGCAGTAGTGTAGCTCTTAAACAAGTGGAAAAATTGTTGGCTCTCTGAAGCAGGACTTAAATTTACTGAGCTTTGGTGATATAATGGGTCAACTGCACAAATAAACAACAAAAACTCATATAACTGAAAAAGGTCTTCAATTTTGAAGACTATTGTGGGTTTGAATCCCAAACATATCACACTCTTCCATGACTGATTAGCGCCCCCTAGTGTCCAACAGTATATTGTTTAAAAAAAAAAAAATGGGTGCAAAACTTTGCATCCCCTATAGTTTCTGGAAACCAGGAAAGAATATCTCTATTTACAAAAAAGCCAAAATGGTTAGGAATGAAATGTACAAGTTTTCTGCAAGAAGAGATCATTCCAAAATGCGTGGAAAATAGTTTGAAAAGATTTGAAAATCTGTTCAAAGGATATAAAGGCAGTTCTTCTAAAACTTATGGCATGTTTTTAGGAAATATTTATATCAATGTACAAATGGCAACCCTGACCAGGATATAGCGGTTCCTGAAGATGACTTTCTGGAAGGGAGATGCTAACTTTTTAACTGATATATTAACTGATATTTTGATTTATTTCTGTTTTAATATTATAATGTGCACTATTTGACTGTTTTTGTTGCTTATGATAATGTAAAAACATCTGTGAAACCTAACACACTAAGGCCGTGTTTTAAACCTGATATTAACATGCGTCTTGAGTGATCAGATTACAGCTGGTCAGCTGTAAGTAGAAATATAAATGGGGTCGTATGCGTCTCGTAGACTCATTATGATCCCTTCATTCGAACCACGTTCGGATGTGGTCAAGGACGCATATGGATGCATTATATTTGTAGTGCAAACATAATCGCAGCTGGTTGGAGAGGATGCAGTTCAATGGAGAGCAGGTACATGAACAAGAGTTTTGTCCCAAGGGTATGCAAACTTTTGCACTGTACCCTCACATTTATGTATATGATTTTGCTATAGACCATTTTAAAGACATTAGTCCTGCTTTATCAGTGTGATTTCCACCAATACTCTGGAACTTTAATAGCTGATCTATCAGTCAGGTCTTAATCATTTCTTCTGTTGTGATAGTGCTCATCGTGTGTTTGCTGCTAATCCACGCTGTGGTTTGAGCCTCTTGTTAACTGCTCTGTCTCTCTTCTGTCTCACTGAGCTGAGCGTATGGAGAAAGCCTGAGTGATTACTACAGTTCTGCTTTTACCTCCCTGATCCTGAAATCACTGCCTTTCTAACCTCTGACCCTCTGTGTTTCTCTCCTTGGCCCTAAGCCTGTTGCCTCCGTGGAGGAGATGGTAAGTGCTCCGTGTGCATCTTGTTGTCTTCCCCCGCTCATGTCTCTCTGTGTCCTGTCTATGCTTGTGGATTTGTCTAACCGATGTACTCTACATGGTGGTGAACAGTCACACGCTGATCATGTTTTATATGTTTGTGTTGGGCTAGTACTGTCATTACTGACACACTGGTTTGGATTTGTAGTATTTCTTTACTGTGTTCTGAGCCATTTGAAGATGGATATGTGCAATTTCCTTAAAAAGGGAAACACTCAGGAAACACCATTACAGGAAAATAATCAACGACTGAGTGGTGTGGTGCACCCCAACATGAAGCAGAGTCACTGTTACCACCGCAAAGTTGATTATTTTCTTATGACGGCACTTCTCTAAGTGTTTTATTCCTCTTTTACTACAGCAGTTTGCCAACTCTGACAGTTATACATTGTCATTTTTATCCATTTGTATTTACAGAACATCAGCAAAACAAGTGTTATGGCTTTGATTATAGCAGCTATGAACAGTCTTTCCTGCACCAGTATCTCTATTTTGTCTCACTACAATTAAATAAGATGAAAAAAAGCAGCTTGTTATGTCAAAGAAACCAGAAAGCGCAAACTCCTCTGACTTTCCTGGTGGGGCGGAAAACTAAAAGGATCAGCTTTACCTCAAAGTCTTCTTCTATAAACGAAATAAACAAACATCTCCTTGAAGAAAGCTCCACTAGAGAAGCACATACATAGTTTTCAGTGTTAAATAACATGTCTAGTAAAAAAAAAATCCATTTATTATTAAGCTTAAAATGTGTAAGTGTCCACCATACCATACAAGTTCATGTGAATGAGCTGTTACGATAGAAATGATAACCTACTAGATGGAGCACATTAATATAAACCTGTAAATATCATTGTTAATCAATCAATATATTCTGACCAGTCAGATTGGAGAATCGGCAGTGCTGTGGTATAAATTTAACATCCTTAATGCTAGTAAATTGCATCTGTAATAGAATATTGGTGTGTGTTGTCTTTGAAAGGTCACTGATGATGAACTTGTGCAGTCATTGGGACACTTTGCAAGTCAATATGTTGCATAAAAATGTGGAAATTGCCCATATGCCACCTTAAATGTTTCGGAAAGGCTCGAAATGTTGCTACAATCCTGCACTTCTGCTTATTAGGTCATAATTTGTACAATTCATTTGTTGTAATGAAAGCCATTGCTTTGGACTAAAGTGGTGTTAGTGTGTGTCTTGTGTCGTAGCGGGCTTAGTCTAGTTAGTGTGGTAGATGTGTGTGTGTGAGTCTGTGCATGTGTGTTTGTGTTTTTGACAGTCTTGGCAAAAAACTAACTGTGTGTGTGTGATTCACACTTCAGGCTATATACACACACTTCTTAAATACATTTTGTGTGTGCGGTTAACAGGAGAAGGAACTGGAGGCCAGTAAGAAGGAGAAGGTGAAGGAGGTGAAGCTGGAAGCCGAGGTGAGGATGCTGAAAAAAGAGAACGAAGCCCTCCGCAGGCACATCGCAGTACTGCAGGCTGAGGTGTACGGCGCCAGACTGGCAGCCAAATACCTGGACAAGGAGCTCGCTGGGAGGTAAGAGAACCACAAACACTGTGCTGTGATGTTACGATGAGGCACGGTTGCCAGATTAGCATGATGACAAAACCAGTCAGGTTTCAAAAATCAAAATCTGTCTGTCTCAAGCCAAATATAAAGCCAAATAATGGATCTCCTAAAGGTCCTAAAATGGTCAAATTGTTACAGATATTTTCACAAATATGAAAATATCTGAACTTAGCATTGATTTATTAGACCAGTACACTACCACACAAGAAGTACATTCATATTGTAACACTAACATTGCACCTGTTAATTTACAAGTGTGGGTCAAAAGAAAAACCTTCGAATTAGAATTGAGTCAAATTTTTTTTCTAGAGGAATCCGGGCACCTATTAATCGCTGGACCATTTGAATTGCACAAAATGGAAATTGTGTAAAAATATGATATACCTTTGTAACAAAAATATATAACTATATACAAAAAAGATTGCAAATAAAAAAATTTTAAGGTTTTCACTTGACCCACCCTTGTACAACATTTTAATTATAACTGCCGCAAAGATATATGTGTATGTGTATATGTAGAACATCATGCATTTTTTGTTTGCATTAAAAAAATTGCAGTTTACCTACTTGGCTTGCAAAACATTGAAATTAATTAATGCAAATGAATGCAAAACTCCCAGCCTGCAGACAAAAAGAGCTTGTGTCAGATTAATTCTCCCTGAAAACTGCAGATCTGGCAACCCTGCAATGAGTGAAAGTGAGTCTTTCACATTGAAATTAATTAATGCAAATGAATGCAAAACTCCCAGCCTGCAGACAACAAGAGCTTGTGTCAGATTAATTCTTCCTGAAAACTGCAGATCTGGCAACCCTGCAATGAGTGAAAGTGAGTCGTGTCTGCAGACTTCCTGACTCAGTGTGTGGAGAAAACTCCAGTTTCTTGAGTTGTCTGTTGTGTGTTTTAGGGTCCAGCAGATTCAGTTATTAGGTCGGGACATGAAGGGACCGGCTCACGATAAACTGTGGAACCAGCTGGAAGCTGAGATTCATCTGCACCGCCACAAAACAGTCATCCGAGCCTGCAGAGGGCGCAACGACCCAAAGAAGCCTTTGCCATCACCCGCAGGACATGTGAGAACTAACTTACAGACACTGCAGTGTACTGTGTAATACACACTATATAACTGAGTATGTAGTACACAGAAATGTCTCATGCTGCATCACAGCACAGCTGAACACTTGGAGGAAAGTGCTAACTGCCCTGTTCCGCATACATGAGTTCACGGATGCACGTGATTGGTTAGATTCAGTTTGAGTGACAGGGGACAGAGTAATGCCATTCCTTCCACTCAGAGAGCACAGGCAGTTACACTGTCTTGGACTCCTGGATATGGATGGCTGTGGCATCATACATTCGAACTCCCGATATCCTGACAACAGGGAAAAATTAATTATGCAACTTAAACATAGTGCAGGCACTAAAATCGACATGGCATAGCCGGTCACTTCAAGCTGTTGTTACAGATAACCAAAAATAGCAAATAATTGAGGAAAAAAAGTATTCTTTAGAGCAGGGGGTCCCTGGAGGATTAGTGGTTAGGCCACAGCGCTCTCATGGCTGGGGGTGCACAAGTCTCCCAGTGCCGGTCCCAAGCCTGGATAAAATTGGGGAGGTTTGCGTCAGGAAGGGCATCCGGTGTAAAAACTGTGCCAAAGCAAAATATGCGGACCAATGATCCTCTGTAGTGACCCCTAACCGTAGCAGCCGAAAGAAGAACAACATTCTTTATAGCAGGGGCTCTCAAACTTTTTGCAGCCAGTCAGCCCTTTAGCGGTAAAGAAATTCCATGGACCCCTCAGTACAGATTTATTCTATGAGCAATTCATATATATTATTCAAATGTGTGTATTCATATTCTGGTAAATTTATATGACATTATTTATAGTCAGACTTGTTTTTGGGTTATTGAGGGTTGGATTGAAGCCAGGTAATTTCAAATGACCAGTCAAACAGGCTAACTATAAGACTAAATAATTAAAAAAAATTAAAAAGTATGGTATTAAAATAAAACATCATGGACCACTGGTTACTTCAAGGAGCCCACTTTGAGAATCACTGCTTTTTTCAGGGTGTCCGAATGAGATAACCAATGAGATAACCAATGAGAGTTAAACTACATATATGTGATCTTGTATTTATTTATTTACTTATTTATTTACAGTTATTTTTAGATATATTTTTTTATTCCTTACAGGTAAAAAATGGCATTAACACTGAATGAAAGGGTAGAGATAGTGCTTCTTGGTACTCTCATTGGTTCCTGACTTTGCAGACACCCTGTAGAATACCATTCGTGATGGTTACTGATGGTGATCTCTTCTTTCATCAGGACCCAGAATCTCTGAAGAAGACTCAAGGAGTCGGTCCTATCCGCAAAGTGCTTCTGTCTAAAGAGGACCACGAGGGGCTTGGGATCTCGATCACAGTGAGTCCTACGATCCATAAGACCTGAATCTACCAAATTTATCACACATTGTGTCTATGATTCAGTTTTCAAACACATTAATCACAGATCAGAAAGGACCTGCTGTTGTGCCTAGGCTTTGCACAACACGTGTACGTTTCCGGTGTGACATTTGTGCGCTTCTGATGTCGCAGGGAGGTAAAGAGCACGGCGTTCCCATCCTGATCTCGGAGATCCACCCGGCCCAGCCTGCAGAGCGATGCGGGGGGCTGCACGTGGGAGACGCCATATTAGCCGTCAACAACATCAACCTGAGAGACGCCAAGCACAAGGAGGCAGTGACCATCCTCTCTCAGCAGGTTACTCCCTCCATCAGTGGCTAAGAACATGATTTGTGAGATTCCGTGATACACTTGTAGCAGCACGGTGACTGATTATTCACTGATGATTTTATTCCGTTCTCCTGCAGAGAGGAGAGATTGAGTTTGAGGTGGTGTACGTGGCACCGGAGGTGGACTCGGATGATGAGAACGTGGAGTATGAGGATGAGAGTGGGCATCGCTATCGTCTCTACCTGGATGAGCTGGAGGAGGGAAATGGCAGTAGCCATGGCAACGGCCCTGCTGATTCTGCATCACTGCAAGGCAAGAACAAAAGAATTATTAGTAGATAATAATATATCATTAGATTAAGTGTTGTGGAGATTCAGTGCTTAAGATGGCCCCAATACATGGATTAGTACTCCATCACTTGCGAAGTTTATGATTTTAGAGGCCATAAAAGACCATTTGGCTGTGCTTGTTAAACACTAGAATGTGCGCTGTTGGATGAGAAACTGTGAAAGCAGCCTAATACCTACAAAATTATACACTAAACCTGCAAATTCCTGTCCTTACAACACATGTCCTTAGAGCATAGCCTTCAGATTCACGTCTCGATTGTCTTTTCTCTCATATGCAGTTGTGGAGAAGCACCTGATGGCGGACGGAGCCGAGAACGGAGACACGGGCATCTCCAGCGAGAGTCCATCTGAGGAGACGCCCTCCAAGACGGCCGAGTCTCCTCAGAACTCGTCCTGAAGAGCTGGGAGAGACGAGAGGGGCTCCGGTCCCCTCCTCACAGGGAGAAGGAGAGAGAGAAATAAAAACTCCAGCCCTGTATGATACCTGTAACATACCAAGACGTGTGTTTTGTACCGTATGGACATGACACAGTTTCAGAGTCCACTGGAGATCACATGGAGACACTGGGAGGAAACACAGAGAGGACAGCTTCTCACGTGGAAGTTGTACTCAAGCACGATGTCTTCTGAATTAACATCAACTGTGGTCAGGAAAATGGCTGAGTGTGATGTGTATTTACAGAGAAACAGCTCTGGAAAGGTGGAAGAGATGGGATGTGATGGGTGCTTTTTTTTTTTTTTTTTTTTTTTTTTTTTTTTTTTAAATATCCTTTGTGTGCAGTTACTGATCCCCAGCAGGTGAATTAGGCCTGAGCTCTGATGCAGTACTGGGGAATTAATCTAAAATCTCTTCTTTCTGTAAATTAATTGGATATAGCAAAGAGTGGAGGTTAGCATACCACATATAATCATTATCTAACGTAAGGGTAAATCCACCTCAAATCACCAGATTTAAAAAAAAAATCTTCCCGACCAACCATCTCAGATTTGCTTCATATTTTCTGGAAATAATGTCACTATTCCGAATAAAATAGTGCAGAATTTCAAGCTTGTATCTGCATTAGTTTCTGAGATATAGAGGCTTTAAAAGGGGGCATGGCCCTGGAAAAACCAGTGCTCCAGAAAAAGTTGCACAAGTCCATAAATTTTGACTTATTCATGCTAGATACATGCAGTTTTTTAGGGATTGTTGTCTAGTATACGCTGTCTTTAACTTGTAATTGAAGGTACACAGTTGCATATTTGCCAATTTATGGCCTGCTAAAAATATAAAAATAAATAAGTAAATAAAAATAAACAGAAATGTCCTTTGGCCCTCTATATCTCCACACTAAAGCACATCAGATCTTTGAAATTTTCATATCTATTACTCATGTTATAGTACTTTCTTAGCAATTAGGTGTATGTCTGAAAGAACTCAAACTTTCTGATTTATGTGGTGTTAAAAATGGGAAAAAAAATGTTTGCACCTTTATTTCAAATGTATATTGCCCATGTATGACAAGGTCTACCATAAAAAGAATTATATCACTTGTAGGAGCATATTTTAATTAGCAAAAGCACAAAATATTGAAGGAATCTATAACAATAAAGGTATAAAATATGCCATGCTTTACTACAAACAACAGGCTATAAATTGACATGTATGCAACTGTGAACCTTCTATTTTTTAAGTTAAAGACATCTTATACTAGACAACAGTCTCTGTAAATTTCATGCATTTAGAATAGTTCAAGAGTAATTTTGCTGTAGTTTTCACAGGGCCACACCCCCTTTTTTAAAGCCTCTATATCTCAGAAACTAATGCAGATGGTCAGTTGGGAAGCTTCCAGTGATTTCACGTGGATTGACCCATAAATTTTTTGTCTTTCGTACATGTCATTTTAGTGTCTTCCTGTTTGGAAAAAGGTGTTGTTTCCTCTTGTTATGGGCAAAGGGTTGGTGAAATGTTATTATTCAGCCTAGAACTGAGCGATATGTGAAATTAATTTACAGACTTGCTTTATTATCCACATTTTTAGTTCATTTCCAAGAACAAGAATAGAACTGACTTTGCAGTAAGGCCCGCCTCCTTTACTTTCATTGCCTTCCATGCTTAACCAATCACAGCCGTTTCTGCACTCATGCTTGCTCTGATTGGATGCTAAAAGCCAGATTAAGAAAGAGAGTTATACATGAGCCGTGTAGCTACAGTGAAACTGTTGACAAACGTGTGGCGTCTGGAAAAAACCTTTCACCTAGTCAGATTTTGACATCACGGACATTTTAAGACCCAGAATGAATGAATTACGTGTGTGTATGTTTAGCGATGACATGTCCCTATCCAGCAACTTGATCAAATTGTGACGTTGACTGCGTGAGGAAATCACACTTAGCTAGCTAGGTTGCGGACATCTTTAAACAGACTGACTGTTTTTACCACTGCGTTTGTTAAACATAACACAACATGATCTTTGCAGGAAGGTAACCACAGCAAGGTTAGAAAGTAAATAAAAAAAACTTCCGTTTTTTATCGTTTCTTGAAGTATAAGCATCGAAGTAGATTATAAGCAGAAAAAAACACAATTTTGGCCCAAACCAAATTTTTCACTTTGTCCATTTTCCAGAATTCAGCTACATCAGTGACATCCAAAGGGTTTTCCCAGGCCACAACACACATCTATATTTCAGGAAATAACTTTGTTAAAAGTGCTAAATCACATAGTGTAAGGGTGGCGTTATATTTCACAGGTAACTACATGCACACACACACATCTACTGCTGCTGCTTGTGTATAATTCCTCACATAATAACTGGTCTGCGTACATTATACGCATCTGGAGGATTTAAAACTCTATCAACCAGATCCCTGCTGCAAAAAAATATCTTAGTGTAAAATTAGTGTAAATTAGTAGTATGTAGCTAATATTTCTCATGATATAAGTATTAAGCCTATTTATAAACATTTCTACTAATCATAAGCTTAAAAATGGCAGAAATTTCACTATTTTACTTAATTAGATATCTTTTTTTGCAGTATGGACAGCAGGTTTCCATGACAACTAGTAAAATGTTAGCGATTTCACCAGAACTTATGCGCATGTTTGTCACTGTAGAGAGGAGTGGAAATATATGTATAAAAATATGTGGAGAAAAAAAAACCCAAATGCCTAAAATGTCTGTTAGCTTGTTTTGAGGACTTTCCAAAATTGTTTTGTAGCTGTAACGTGTGTCTCAAATCACATACTTTGACCTAAACTATAAATGTTCAGATGTAGAAAATATTGAGGTTTGGGTATAAGAGGGTTTGTTAAAAATGCATGTGATGTAAATGATCTGCTGAACGTTAGTGTGTGATTTGAGACGCAGCTCAGGTTGGTTTAGTCTGCTGCCGCTGTCGTGTTTTGATATACTCTCGGCATCATTGCGTCATGCAGACACACAAAGCGGAGGAGTTTCTGAGGAACTAATGAGCCAAATGATCGCAGAATATAAATAGCAGCCATTTTGTGTACACACAACACCCAATAGCCTAACTGGGAAGTCACATCACTGTGTGTGTGTGTGTGTGTGTGTGTGTATCTTTGTGAGTCTGTCTGTCTGTCTGTCTTTCAGCTTCTGAAATATTTCTGCAGTATCTGAGAATGTGGTATAATAAATTCTGGACCATTTCTGTATAAAAGAGATATTAATGTAAAACGCACTGAGGATGTGTGTTATACATGAAAATGTAGGAGAAATGATGTAGGGACAGATCCATTTAGCTAGCTAAGTCCTTCTATGAATAATGTAAACGGAGAATGATGGTGGAAATGTGACAAAATAATAGAGAATATCAACATTTACCTCAGATGTATTGGAAAATTACTTAAAAAAAGACTTTGTATGTTATGATTCTGAGAGTTGCCAGAACACTGCTACATATACTTACACTGCGTTCAGACAGGGATTGTGTATTCATTGTGTTTAGAAATATAAATGTGAATAATTTCCTAATGTGATATTCATGACTTTCTCACAGAGTTCACTGTTGGTGCTTCTCAGGTTGGAACTCGTCAGCAGTTCAGTTAGCGATCAACACTAAATATAAATGGAATTTTAGCCATATAAATTCATTTTTTAAATAATTTACTAACATATCTGAGGTAAATGTTGATATTTTCTACAATCTTATCTCCTTTCCTCTATCGTTCTGCATTTACATTGTTCTTTAAGAAAAAGTTTGTTATGTATTAGCTAGCTAAATCAATCTCTCCAACTATTAGCTAGCTTATACTCCGGGGCTGTGTTTCTCAGTTGCCAAGCAACAGTGTTCGTCCAACTTTAACCTCTTGAGAACCAATTTATAGCACAAAATTGATTTCCATTTGAACGCATCATTAGAGGAATATTGTTATAGGAACGTAAGGTAACAAGTGGAATCTGATAAGAAGCAGCCTGGTTTACAATTTTGCTTTTTTTTTTTGTTTTTTTAAATTGTAAGAAATGCCCAATAGGAAATAAGAGATATCACTTACTGGGATGCAGAGGGAAAAAAACTGAGATGTTAAAGTACCGGTAAGGTGACCTGAGAATGTGCAATATGTGTGTGTGACTTGAGGTGAACAGGGTGCTGTTCTTCATCCATCACGTAACAAATAAGTAAGTCATGCTGTTAGAGGAATATAATCAACGACTGTCACTGTGGCACTGTTGATTATTTTCCTCTAACAGCATGTCCTGAAGTGTTTTATTCCTCTTAGACCACAGCAATTTGCTACCAATTTGTATTTATTAATGAATGTAATACCATTTAATACATTTAATCTGGAACATCTTTTTTTTCCCCAAAAAAAACTTCATTGCTGTTACCACTTACATTATAGTAGCTCTAAACAGTCGTAACATCACCACCCTCTCTTTTCTCTCTCAAAGGTAATAACAAGAAAAAATGTCACATATCTGAGAAACCACAACATGCAAAATGCTCTATGCTGTGACTCTGAGAGCTGTGATGATGTCTTCTGTGTGTATAGCAGTAAAATATCAGCAAACCTAAATGATTACTCGGGTGACTGCTTCATTATTCGCTAAATAGAAAATCTCTGTACCAGTATTTTACCTGCTCTCTCCTCTGAGACATTTTACAGAGTGTGAACATGACACTCACATACACACACACACATCCAGTGTGCTTCTTTTCTAAATCGGACTCTGAAACCTTTTTTTTTTTTTTTTTTTTTTTTTTTTTTTTAAAGGAGGAATTTTGCAGACAATCAGCTTGTGGACCTTATGGAGCGGATTTTCTGTTACTGATGTATTACGGAGTGTGTGGTGAGACAGGATTCTCGTAACTGGATCACACTGTCACTGCATGCCACAGGAAACACCTACAGAAAGCATCAAGCCTGCATTTTAAATCCACCTGTACTTCATATGGTTTATTGGTGATTGTTAACTTCCTGCTTGTCATATGATCCCTATTTCTGCAAGCTAGGCATGTGCCGATAATCAGTTATCTGATTATCAGTTATACGTATTATTAAACTCGGTTGATATTACAGATACTGTAGATTATCCCTACTATCTACTGTAGGTTGGGAGCATTTCAAGTCAGCATTTGTACATCTGTATGTAAAATATGTCCCATGCAAACAGCAGTGTAAAGACACGTTTCCTCATTTTTGCAAATTTGCATGAAGGAAATCTCATAACTGTATTCCCAATGATATTCCAGAATAAACACGTTGGAAAGACTGTGATATAAACCTAATATCGGCACATGTCTACTGCAACCTGAAAGGTTTGGTATAAATGTCATATCGGTATTTACTGCATAATAATATTGGAATAAACTTATTTGCTCATTTCAGCTTGGTTTGTCTCTGCTAATGAGAAATACCATTAAAGGAATACTCCAGACTTTTAAACTAATCTCTATACATTGCATATGTAGTGTGTGGTGTGGTGTGTGTAATTACCACATAAAAATTTCAACAAATTTTCCTCATGAAAAAAAAAAAAGAAAAAGAAAACCTGTTTACGCTAAACTCATTTATAATAGCAGTCTAAGGGCACTTGTTGAAGTCTGTCTAAAAAAAGTTTATGTGAAACATTTTTCATAAATTCTTCAGTCAAAGGTTGTTGTAAATGATGCTCTAAATCTGATTGTGTTACTTTTTCAGAAGGAGGAGATTTGCCATAATGTTTTACCACAAGCATAGTTGGATGAAGAAACTCAACAACTGCCCCAAGACATGAATGTAATCCCCTTTTAAAGGTAAAGCTTTAAGTGTACACTACATGCACCATTCCAGGTAAAAGATACACAATAAAGATACAAAAGCTGCCCTTTTTCTGAGAGTGTACAGGAAAACATTATTCTTTAGCAGTAATTACAAAATGGCAGTTGTTGAAATCCGTCAATAAGGGTTTAAAATATTCTACTCTGTAGCGCAAATTAAAGCTTACAGCCATTACACTCTTAAGGCCAAATGAAATGTCACATGATGACTTTTTGTGGCTGTGCGGAAGCAGCAGAAACGCAAGTGACATTGTTTACATACTCAGTGCAGTTTATGTACAGTACATCTGGAAGATTAAAATCAACATCTACTAGATGGCATGTTCGAGCCAAAACATCCCTTTCCAGCTGTTTTCCGAGTCGAACTGTAAAATGTTTCGAGATTTCTTGCACAGCTATTTTGAAAACACACTGATGAGCCCGGTTAAAACTTTCCGTTGTCGTTGTGAGTGTTGTCATGAGCTGCGTATCAAATCTAAAAATCTGACCTTACACTCAAAAATATTTATTAATCTAGAAAATCCAGAAGACCTACACAAAACAGACCTTTCGTAGGTCTGAAGACTATGTAAGAAGATTTTTAAACATTAAATGTAATAGGAAAAAAGATTAGCATTAGTACTCAATAACAGTCCAGAGCAGTACATAAGTGTGCGAATTGAGTTTGTCCCTAGTTTGTCACTAGTGTCACATGGTGCTATTCTACTCCCACTATTTATGTTGGTATTGCACCACATCGACGCGTAGAGTTAATTTCTGAGGACATGCACAAGCAACGCTCCAAACGACTGCAGGATACACGGCATACACATAGTATATGTAATCCACGTATAATCAGCAAGTATAATCCAACCTTAGCAATGAAAGGTGTTAGGAAGAGAGAGTTTAGAGAAAGTCTTATCAAATTTATGTACTTTATCTTTTCTATTTATTTATTTTTTTTAACTTTCCAGCACTGGAGGCTTCCCTGAAGGTTTTGTGGTATTCATGCGCCACCAGAACCAAAAAACTACACGAGTAACCACAAGTTTTTCCTTCTAAAAGTAGTTCCATGACCAAAAGGAGGAATTATAGAGATTTAGTTAATTTGCAAACAACTTTGACTGAAGAATTGATGAAGGCGTTCAACAACTGCCCTTAGACTTGTACGATAAGTGAGTTTGGAGGGTTTTTCTCAGTGCAGGGAAGTGTGTTGAAATTCTTAGCTGTGGTGCTCACACACGTACTACAGATGTGATAACTAGAAATTAGGGTGGAAAACTCTGGAGTATTCCTTTAACGAGAGAAATGACATGCATTTACAGTTTCATTTAAATGTGTGTAAGGATGGTGTTCCAACACCAGGGGGCGATGTGATATCAGAAGATATCACATGATCACATGATCACATGACGCTTCAGAAGATCCTTTATCCCTGTGGCCATCATGTACTACTCCTCTCTATAAGCGCTGGGACTTTCATGTGTAATGCATATGCAATACATGTTCAATTCATGTGCAATAAGGGACTTTCATGTGCAATACAAATTTAGGTATATATATTTATAAAATAGGTATATATTTTTTTAAATTTCTTCTTTCTTTCTTTCTTTCCTTCTTTCTGAGAGCAATTGTAACAAGCAATGTCCCCCTGGGATTAATAAAGTTCTTTGAATCTTGAATATTGAAATGCTCTTTTGAGTGCTTGTGTCTGCATGTATGCAACTGGTACTAGTACTAGCGTTACAGCATTCTATACTAACATGTTCTTAAAAAAATATTTTATAAATTTCATAATTATAAATTCTGAGTGATATGGAAATCATTCTGGAAATATTCCATCTCTGTTATGTCTCTATACCTGATTACTCATTACGTCTACAATAGTTTAACTCAGTCAGAGATTTGTTATGTGATATATTCCGTGACCACACACACAGACACACACACACACACACACACAGCAGACCTGGAGAGTAGAAGTCCCCCTCCTCTGCAGTTAACATTCTGCATGAAGAGACATGCATGGAATTTTTGGCGAAGCAGGAAAGCCCAGAGCTCTGGAGATGAGAGAAGCTTCTTGCATGCTTTCATGTTGCTTTGATGCACATGCCATGTTCACATGCTGGTGTGAGCCGAGAGACGAGAACAGAACGAGGAGGAACGCTGTGTGGAGAACGTAGCCCACACCTTGGTGTGAACAGCCCAGACCTCCCACTCACCCACACACATACACCTCAAAGTCTTCCCTAGGAATCAAATCACTCATCATCTAGGCCTTTTGTCTTAAAGATAACCTATTATAGTACGATGTGGTACAATTAAGTTCACTTTGTAGGTGGATGCTATTTCTACTTCATCTATCACTGAAAAAGAACCAGCACTGTGAATATACTAGGCATTTATAAATACATCATTATCACTGCTGGGGTGAGGAGAAACAGTCCACCAGCCAAAAACTCCAACCAACAATGGCCAGAAACTGACCCTGATAAAGACTAGATGACGGTCAACACACACTGTGCACGGAAAAAGATTAGCTTTCGTCTCCAGCTGTAGTAAGAAAGGAATAAAACACTGTTGTAGTGTTGTGCTGTTGTAGGAAAATAATCAGTGACTTAGTGGTGGTGTGATGATGTGGATTTACTGTTACCAACCAGAAGTTGATTATTTTCCTGTAACAGTGCTTTATTTCCTAACACTGACACTGTTTTATTTATTAAGGAGCAACACGCCATGCTATTTATCCATTTATGGTTACGTTTAGTATTGAGGAATGTCTGTGAAACAAGTTAGTTCCTGTTATCACTTACATTATAGCAGCTATAGACAGTCATTTCCTCACTTTCGCTGGAAGTTAATCAGGCAGAAAAAAAATACAGCTTGTTATCAAGAAACAGAAAAACACAACGTCCTCTCTCCTGAAGACTTTCCTGTGGCGGAAAACTTAAAGTTACCTCTGACTGTTACAAAGAGCTTACACTGGAGACTCCTTCCAAAAATGCTGAATAAACATCTCCTCACAGAAAACGTCCACCATACATGTCTCTAAGTCGTTCCTATAGAAATGATAACATATTAGAATGAGTGCTTTAATACAGACCTGTCAGAGCTACTCTTAAAGAAAATTAATCAACACACTCTGACCAATCAGAATTGAGGATTCAGTAGTGCTGTGCTATACCACCACCTGAATAATAGCTGTTCAGTGATGGTCCTGTTTCTTCGCTGCACAGAGAACAGTAGATGGGTTACAGTCAGTAATTCTACACTTATGAAGTGACCTATATGGTAGTTATGCCTGATAAATGTACCTGTACATGTACCTATATATAAAATATTCTAAACTGCGTTAACTAAGGAACCATCTCAATACTGAAGAAACATATTTAAATCATTAACAGTTATGTATATAATTACAGAAAGATGAATAGTAAGCATTTGGTTATTTTAACATCTTCCTGCAACATGTACAATATAAGCAGTTGTGTGCAAAAGTATGGACATCCTCACTGCAACAAGAAATTTAATGCAAGTTGGCTTTATGAGCCATTACATTAAGTTTCAACATTAAGTATTAAAAATACTTCTTATGAGATAAAAATATGAACTTATATTCCTATAAGGTCTCCTGGTATTCATATTTTTGGTTTTCTTAGTTATTTTATTTCTACTGTTTGGTCTCCCTAAACTATCTCTTTATTTCTTTTCTGACCCTCTGTGCTGTGAAACGTTAATATTTCACTTTAACCGTTCTCCAGTAAACTTTTGCACTTCACTGTATGTATCAGCTAAATGGAGTTTAATAGTGGGCTTGAACAGCGGCGTCAGCTGCTGTTCACGACTGATGCAACAGTCACATTCCAACACACACACACCAGTCGAATACACCAGTGCGTGTTGTTTGTCAGGCTTCCACCAGAAGTGCAGGATGAAAGTGTGTGTGTGTGTGCTCTGTTTTTATCCCTACTCATAATGCACATCCTGTGTGTTTAGGAAGTGTGAGCAGGCTGTAGATCAGTGTTTCTGTTTTACAGCCGTGTGTATGGAATGCAGGCGGTTTCCAGCATGTCGCTCTCACGGGCTACGGCTGCTGCTGAGACACACACACACACACACACAGACATTCTCACAATGCTGAGACAGCCTGAGAGCCAGGTCAACTGCTGAGCCTGCATTCACGACTCTACTCACAGCTGAAGAGCAGTGGTGGGAGTCTCAGAGCTGAAACCTTCACACAGGAACCACGCAGGAACATCTCAGCAATGTCAGACATCTTATTCACTCACTCAGTCTGGCATGCCGGTAAAGACCACATGACATGTCCACGTCTCTTTAATGTCTCTTTAATGCAGCAGCATTAATGCACGCCAGCAGCTTTGTGGGTGCTTTAAATAAGCGACGCAACGTCTTTCCGTCCTCTTTCCATGATATACATTTCAAATCTGTACAGGGAATATGTACACTCAATAAAATGTTACACACTGACACAACAGTACCACTGCACATGGCTCAGAGGAACAGAGGAAGTGTCTCCTTGAAACAGGAAGCCAGTCAGTCAAAGGAAGAGAAGAAACCCGTCTTGCTCGGAGCAGTTCGACAATTCAAACAAAAACAAAAACAAAAAAAGTTACGTCACCCTCCAAACACCAGAGCTGCACCAGAACTGCCTATGATGCTACTCCTAAGTAGCTCAGAAAATGGAGACGGTGGATCACATTATATTACAAGAGGTCATCTTCAAAATGCCTCATATGCCTTATTTGTATATGTTACACACATTTTCACATCGCTGAGAGAGAGAGAGGTGAAAGCTTCAGCAAACCCTGTTCCTTAAAAAAAATAAAACCAATAAATCTCTTAAGACAAAATATAACCAATTTGCACAGCAGTTTAAAAACAAAACAAAAAAAGCACACACACACACACAGCATCGACGATTCCTCATGCTCACTGAGAAGGCCATCTTTCTCAGCACATATATCCAAAAACAAAACCGTATCTCTCTCTAGTATAAAAATAAGTTATGAGAAGATCCCGGAGGTGTTTTTTTTTGTGAGGTCACATGAAACAAGTCTGTATGTTCACGCGTGTTCAGGTTCCACTCAGGCTGCAGCCCTCAGGGTCGGGTCGCTGTGGGACGGAGGCATTGAGCCGAACGCAGTCCCGAGGTGCCGAGTAACCCTTTGCCTGAGGTCTCTGATACTCCGAAAAGCCTCCGTTCTGCAGAACTGCAGGATTCCTGCCCTTAGGGCTGTCGTAAACATCCTCAGAATGGCTGGATCTGCCAGGTTTGGCCCCCTCTGAATGGTTTGGTCCGTCCCATTTGGTCTGGGGCGTCTGGTAACCCCCAGACACATTTCCTCCCACCACCTTTCTGTAGTTGCTGTTGTCTGTGGCTTTAAATGAGGAACTTTTGCTGAGGACAACCCCAGGGACACTGTAGCTGGGATCCGCAAAGAAGACGTCCTTCCGAAAGGCATGGCGCTCGATGATGGGCGTGGCGTACTCCGGCTCCTGATTGGTCAGTGGGAGAGCGTACTGATTGGCCGTGTGCAGGTAGTCGTAATGAGACATGGCCTCATTGGTATTGTCCTTGGAGTCCGTGTCCATGGGCCTGAAGGTGGAGCCTTTCCTGGACACCGTTCCCACACCAAGCATCAGCGGCTGCTGGTAGTCTGAAAAGAGTGTGAGAGATCAGACAGAGATTAAAGAAAGATCCAAGTGAGATGAGAGAGATAGATTGAGATCAGATAGAGATCAGAAAGAGAGATCAGAGTGAGATGAGAGAGATCAGAGGAAGATCAGTGAGATCAGATAGAAATCAGAGTAAGATCAGATGGAGATCAAAAAGAGATATCAGAGTGAGATCAGAGTGAGATCAGATGTAGATCAAAAAGAGAGATCAGAGTGAGATCAGATAGAAATCAGAGTAAGATCAGATGGAGATCAAAAAGATCAGAGTGAGATGAGAGATCAGAGTAAGGTCAGAGTAAGATCAGATAGAAATCAGAGTGAGATAAGATAAGAGATCAGAGATTAGATAAGGATCAGAGTAAGATCAGAGAGTGAGATCGGAAAGAGATCAAATAGAGATCAGCGTGAGATCAGACAAGAGATCAGATAAGAGATCAGCGTGAGATCAGAGTGAGAGATCAGAGAGTGAGATCGGAAAGAGATCAAACAGAGATCAGCGTGAGATCAGACAAGAGATCAGTGTGAGATCAGACAAGAGATCAGATAAGAGATCAGCGTGAGATCAGAGTGAGAGATCAGAGTGAGAGATCAGAGAGTGAGATTGGAAAGAGATCAGAGTGAGGTTAGAGTGAGGTCAGACAGAAGGATCAGCCAAGTTCAACAGATTAAAAAAAGCAGGAGAAAGTTAATTACTATTAAGGACTGTTCATATATCCAAACACTAATGCCTGCAGACCAAACCTACAGTAATGATGTTAAGGATGCAAATATCTAGGAAAATCACAACTCCATTCATTTTTAATTCACTGTGCTATGATGCAATTATATTTATTATTTTTTTTTTTTAGTTCTAACTTTTATAATGAGACCACTTCAGTTTATGTAGTATGTTTTAAAGCTGCATCAATAACTAAAAATAATGTCATAATAGTCTTAATGTTAGTTGAGTATGTATAATAATTATACAACTCCATTTTCAAAGGCTTAAAGAAACTCAAATC
This sequence comes from Pangasianodon hypophthalmus, assembly GCF_027358585.1. Lineage (NCBI taxonomy): Eukaryota > Metazoa > Chordata > Actinopteri > Siluriformes > Pangasiidae > Pangasianodon > Pangasianodon hypophthalmus. The sequence continues at coordinate 16,797,785 of NC_069728.1, forward strand.
CTTGGTGTTCTACTTTTAGTCGCCTGACAAATTTTCTTTGGCTAAATGGACTCTAAATAATTAATTTACTAATTAACATATAACATTTTGAGTAATTAACTCATTCATGAAAAATAACTTGAGTTAATTATGCATATCTAACTCATATGTAATATTTATGACTCCTGAATAAAGTAATTAAAATTAAAAACAGTGTTTGTATTAATTTGACAGCCTTAGCCTATATTTTTTATTATTATTTTTTTTCTATACCTGGGGGATTTGGTTATTTATGATCAGTTAATATTTATCAATTGAGAAAAGCCTTTTATAAGCATAAGCAAACGGGTCATTAGGATTTTTTTGTGCAACAGTGCAAAATCCTTTAGCAGTGGAGATGATTTTACATGATTTTATTTCATTGTATTTTTTAAAGCAGTCTTAATTTCTCAGAAACAATATCTATAACATGAAAATAAGCCTGTCAACATGACGGCCACGCATCTTATAACTTTCAAGAATGACGAAGAGCAGAACAGCTCCAAAAAAGGTTTTTGTAAATAAATATGTGAGAAACACTGCTTGTACATTCTTAAAGGGAAAAAGCATGTTGCCTTTTAAAATAATGACATTCACTCAGTTTTGGCTTCTTTTGTTTCTTATTTGATTATTTAAGAGAGGTATGACATCGTCTTCATCATTGTTGCTCACTATAGACGCATTTTTTAATGATATTGAAAGTCTCCACTGAATTCGGTATAAAGGGCTATGCTTTTGTACTTTACATGTGATCTGGCTTTTAGGAAAAAAAAAATACTCCCTTTTTATCCCTCAATTTATCTGCAGCACTGCAGGGCTATTAGTCTTTTAACCACAAACAAAGCTCTGAGAAAATGTCAGTGTTAAAATGTACTGCATTCACAGCTCTGATGCATCAACAGAGCATTTCCTCTTCAAAGAAAAGAAAAAAAAAAAAAAAATCAATGACACGTTCTATAGGTAAGCTTGTTAACTTAACTGCTCAGGGTCTGAGAAGTGAACACTCAGGTTAGAGCCGCAGATTATAATTTGAACTGCATAGACCACTTGTCTACACGTTAATGGTTACTTTACAATGCACTTGGATGTACTTAGATATGAATTTGAATTTAGTATTCAAATGCTTCTGGCTATTCATGAGCTTGTAATTTTATTATAAAATATGGAATATGAAATCTCTCGGATTTTGTTATTTTTCTCTGACAGTCACATATATTTACCTTCTTTTCATGATCTATATAAAATCCACCATCTTTAACTCATTTTCACAAAGGAATAGTTTTAATTTAACCTTCCGATACATATTTAGAGCAAATCCTAAATCCTATTCTCTATATGTGCTCACTACATAGCATATAGGCTTGTAGAACCTATGCAATGCACAATAGGCTTAATAAAACAGGATCTGAGATTAGAAATATATGTATAAGATCCTATTGGAAATTAACTACTACATGTACAATTACCGTAAATATTCAAAGGTAAATATTTTTGCCTTCAAATACTATAAATATATTGAAAATTCAGGCAGTATTCGAACAGTAACAAATCTAGCACGTAGGTAGAGGAGTGTGAATATTATAACACAGTGTGTTATCGTAAACTTAATCGATTTCTGTATAAAACAGTGCCATACTGATGAGCGAGGCTGGTGTCTGACCTGCCATGTCGCTGGTGACCAGGTCTATTTTGGGCAGGTGCTCTTTCTCCGAGCTGTAGCTGAAGGTGAACTCAGTGGACTGCTGCCTGGCAGACGGATGTTTCACCTGCTTCCAGCAACCTGGATATGCAAAAAAACAAGAAGCAGTCAGAGACGTAATGAAAGGACAGGCTTCGGCCTAACAGAACCACTAAGCCTTAAATCATACATTTCTGTCCCACAGAGAAAAGAAAAGACGAGGAGAAAGACTGCACTGGTAATGACAAAGCAGGAAAAGAAGAACACACAGAGGAAGAATTTAGAGAAAATGTGACCAGAATGTGAACTGTTCGTTAGAATTTCACAGAATCATCATGTTTATCGTCTCCAGATGTTTGAACAAGCCTAATTTTTTTTTTTTCCCCAGCTTTTTCTTAAAACAAGCCTTAGGGTATTTTTTTAAAGTATAGTCAAAAAGCAGGAACCTGTTCAAACAGGAATCAGTAAAACATGAGGTTGTAGTTTATTTCCCACCAACCTGAGAGACGGCACGATTGTTCAGATGAATATGGAGGAAGTGCTTGGATTAAGGTTCTTCCTTTGTGTAAACGGCTGTTTGGTTAAGCAGCTCATAGCAACAACCAAACAACCAAATTATTTTAAACCTGATATACAAATATGATGAAAATAAAATTGTGCAACAATCTGATTGGCTAAACCCGAGTTGCTAAGTAACAGCAACATCCACAATCTTGTTACTCCTGAAAGCGCAGTGCTTCTTGTATTATACAGTATAGCTTAATTATATTATAAAAGGACGGTAACAAAAGTCGCACTCCATGATTAGAAAACAAATAAAAGTATTTGTGTATTTGTGGGTATCGAGAGGCACAAAGAGCACAAATTCAGTCTGCTCTTTATTTTAATTCTGTGTGTGTGTGTGTGTGTGTGTGTGTGTGTGTGTGTGTGTGGTGTTGCACGTTGTGAGACGTGGCCTGTTGAAAATTGGAAGTAAACACAGTTCCAGTTGCCAAAAATGTAACTTCTTCGTGAAGTGATTCATGTAGTGGAATAATTTAAACTAGCGGTTAGTGTTTAGCAGTTAACAGTAGCGCCTGTGTCGGTCTTTCTCCTAATAAAACACAGCAATGTGGTGTGTGTATTTTCCACACTCAGTGTTTATAGACAGTCAGGACACTGCTGCTTCGCCGGGTTCCCTTCTGGGGCTTTAAATGTCAAGGGCTTTCAAGTGTGTTTACAGCTGTGTGTGAAGTAGTGTGAAGTACAGTGATGTGCGGAAATGAACATTCTTGGCTCCTACTCGCTCCAGAGTTCACTTGTACCACTGCATGGACTGTATTTGTTTTTTTTGTTGCGAAATGTTTTAGGAGGTTTAATGTTTGGCTGCTGCTGTATGATGTTCATGGGTGATCATGCAGGACTGGGAAATGCGATGTAGTGTGTACGTGTGAAAATGAAGCAGTTCATACCAGACACTCATGCTTTGATTTTTAAACAGAGTTTAAAGATCACTGTTTCAGTTGATGTGGATTTGATACAGAGAAAGAGATTCATGTTCGATTCACACTGTTTATAAGCTGAAAATTTAGGGGTCAATCTAAACAACGGAAACAAACAAACATCAAATGTTTTTACTCTTTGCCCAAAAACTGAAATTTAGTGACCAAAATTTCAGTGCTGTGTTTATGCACTGACCTGCTTGTGGAAGATCTGCAGAGTCATACATGTTCTCTTTGCTCTTCTTCCTGGAGAGAGAGAGAGAGAGAGAGAGAGAGAGAGAGAGAGAGAGAGAGAGAGAGAGAGAGATTTAGTCAGAGAGAGATAGAAAGAAAGAAAGGAAGAGAGAGAGATGGAGATAGAATCACAGAGAGACACACATTAGGAAGAGAGAGACAAAAAGAAGGCGAGGGGGGGGAGACAGACAGACAGAAAGAATTAGAGTTGGAGAGATGAAAGAAGGTGAGACACAGAGAGAGACACACACAATGAATTAGATTTAGTGAGAAAGACAAGGAGACAAAAGGTGAAAAAAGAGACAGAAAGAAGGGAAAAAGAGACAGAAAGAAGGGAAAAAGGGAGACGGAGAGATAGACATAGACAGAAAGAATTAGAGTCAGAGAGAAAGACAGAAAGAAGGTGAGAGAGAGAGAGAGAAATGCATACAATGAATTAGAGTCATAGAAACAAAGAGACAGAAATAAGGGAAAAGAGAAAGAAAGAAAGAAAGAAAGAAAGAAAGAAGAGAAGAGAGACAGATTAACGTGAGCAGAGTCTTTCCCTCGGGATCTCCAGCTCTCAGGTTATTGTTCCTGCTGCACTCCTCCACAGCTTTATCATCCTTCCCCCAAATCCCTCCATCCCCAGCCTGACACAGAGCAGGTTAATCTCTTGACTCTGACCTTTGGCCCTCCCTCCCTCCTTTTCTTCTCCTCCTCCCTCTTCCCTTTCTTTTCTCTTCCACAGGCAGCTATACAATAAGTGTGATCAGAAGGATGATAATACCACTGTCAGTTGCTCGGTCATGTACATCAGCGGCCCATATGCTTATCAGCGCAGACAGCAACAACCAGCACGCGCGCGCACGCACACGCACGCACACACACACACACACACACACACACGTCTGCGTATCTCCACCAGTTCAATAAAACCTGTTCTATAAGCAATAGAAAGCGAGTGAAGATAAACCCAGGACATTAATCATCTCAGAGCTCCTGCGGCTCACAAGTCTTAGATAAAGAAAAGGTAGACACGTCAATCGACCAATTTACAGCACTGCCATTTTAAAATGAGCAATTTCCAGGCTTTTATTGATTTGAACTGAACCACTGACACCTCAAAACAAGAAGACAAAAAAAATCAGTTCTCTCAGGTGAAGCTGTGTGTAAACTCAGTTGTAGTTACAGTTTAACTTCTCTTTAGCATGCATTTACAGTTCTACAGTTCACCAAGCTGTGTGAGGACGCTTGCACAGGAGTCCACCTTCATACTTGAACACAATGTAGACTAACTTACAGTGTCACGTGAACCTAACCAGAATTAAAAAAATAAAAAACAAAAAACAGCCACCGCTGAGCCAAAAAAAAAAAAAAAAAAAGCCACAAAGCAGAGTTTAGTGTTTCAGTGCAGGAATAATAAATAAAATGCAACATGGGCGCAACTTTGTTTTTTACCGTCATCTTTGTTTTGATTCATTTCTGTTCAACCTGTACATTTTCCAGTAACTATACTCGATCAGTCTATTGCCAGTGCAGGTACTGTATATTTGCATTTACATCACAGAAACGTTTGACGTCTGGAACAAAATCTGCTGAAGTGTGCTGCATTTCTCTTTAGACTTGTGTTCAGTCTATCGTAACAACAGCTTAAACGTCATCGGGTGCACTTACTTCTGCAGCACTTTAAAAATGCAGATCCCGACCACCAGCAGCACGGCCACACACCCCACCGCCGACACCACGATGATGATCAGCTTCACTGTGGACGGAGGAAAAGGAAGAACATTACAGGCAAGTGTATAATGTCTACTGTGTAAAGCAGGAGATGTAGATGAAGCTGTACCCAGATCAGACTGAGGCAGGTGCTCTGGGATTTCATCTTCAACCAGTTTGGGCTGGCTGGACAAAACCTCCTGCGTGACCTGAGACGTCGCAGTGACTACTGCGAATGCTAGTAGAGATATAACAGGATTACAAGTTAGGTCCAGTTTGCTGGTATAATAAATTATAATAATATAAATAAAATAATAATTTTTTTTCTTTATGTCTTTTTTCATATTCATTCAACATTAGCTCATCCTCTTTTTACAGAAATGTGTCAAAGGTGCTAAAGTTGATCGACAAACAAAGGATGCCATTTTGTGTCATTCGTTCCTAATTTTCAACCGATATGCACATCCTTGGATCGTCATTCTATGGCTGACCTTCTCTGATCACTGTATCCAGAAGCTAAGATGTTTGTGTGACCCTAACATGCATACACCACATGAAGAACCCCTTCATCCTTTTCTCACACACTCACCTGTTGAATCTCGGACGTACGGGCAGCCCAGGAGCTCCGCGCTCAGACTGATCCTCTGGTGCCACTGCAGAGGGACGACACGGACGTAACGTGCGGCAAAAGAGGGACGGAAAGTGTTGCGTGTGTGGTAGAGATTGTCCACATTCCCTTCAAATATCTGCCAGACAAATATCACAGTTAATCAGAGAGCAAACAGCAACCAGAGTCACATAATTAACTGATTCACTGTCTCACCATATCTTCAGAGCTTTTATACTGTGTGTACGTGCGCCAGCGGCTCTTCTCCTTGTACATGATCTTGTAGCTTCTCACAAAGTAACCGGAATCTGAACCCTTGGTTAAAATCCCTAAAAATATAAACAACATTTGTTAGAGGTAGATAAGCACAAAATACTGGAAAAAAAACCATTAATTTATATTGAACATCTACAAAAATAAATGAGGACAAATAAACATTCAGCACAGGGGTCCACAAACTTTTTTGTCTCTCTCTATAGTGTATGATGATAAAAGCACAGTATGTTAAAGGAAAACAAATAAACCCATTTTTTCTGAACTTTTGATAAATCTGCATCAGTGATGACATCACTATGGTATTAAGCAGGAAGTGATTGAAACTGCTGTTAAAAACAAACACATTATCTGCATCATGGAGTCAATTCTGAACATTTAGGTCTTTACAAACGTGGTTTAAATCACTGTTACAGCATCACGCATGGAGATTACTGCTATCATCAGAAAGCATTAGGTATAAAACTCGCTTCATGACTGACGTAACCTGGATTTTTGTGTCTGACTTCCTGCTGCCGTACAGCCAAGACGTCTCCTAGCGGTGCCTGAGTGGCGAACCAGAGACCTGTCATTACCTCATTTTTCACCCGTCAGAAGTCAAGATCTGGTGTGTTCAGCCATCATGCATGAAACCTACTAATTTGGTGATTAGGCAGTTCAGAAAAGAAAAAAAAAAACAGGAGAACAATTCTGCCTGTTGATGTGGTTTAAAAAAAAAAAAAAAAGCAAACCAACAAGGTGTTTGGAATTTGCATTTAAATAAATATTTTCCATTATAAAATATATTTCATTTTAATGCCACAATACTACAATATCCTCATCCACTCCGTCAAAACATTTTACTGGGCCTAAAGTGCTCTATGTACACTCTACAGTGTTTTTATGTTACACTCCAGGTAGTGAGTCAACATTCTGGAACAGAAATAGTCAACTAAAATTAGTAAAGTTCCAGCTACAAGCTTGTCTTGCTTACAAAGTTTCAGATAAGCAACTATCATGACTGAATGACAGAAACAGTTAACATGACTAATAATTAGCAATTAGTTTATGGCTAAAAATAAGAATTTTAAGTGGTTGTTTTGTATAGTAGTAGTACTTCAAGTTACCACTTTTGACTACTGCCTGAAAAATCTGTGAACGTCTAAGAAACTTTCTGAGCAAATGTCTCTAGTCCGGCAGCTAGCCTCTGGTCCAATTAGCTTCCATCACATGAATAATTGATATTAATGGACATGATTAGCCGCAACAGATCTACTACAGGAGCCATACATGTTGATGTTTAACAAACTGTAGTGAACTACGCCCATTTTTTATACACTCTACTACAGTATTTTTATGTGTACTCGGTTTGGTCCGCTGAAATACTTTCCTGGGTTCATGTCTATACCACGGTCCACCCGTTAATGACCCCTGATGAAGGAAGACCTTTGGGATTGGACCTTAGATCACAAGTATGAAAGGTAAAATCAAGCTAAATATCAGTGATAAGAAAACATTACAGTGGGTAATTAAATTGCCAAACAAGATTAGAAAAGGATAGAAACTTTGTCAGACAGTCACTACACTACAGAAGATCACTGTTCCATCCAGCAGAGGAATGATCAGGATGATCATGTGACCTGTGAATTGGACCTTTCAGTAGTCTGCACTCTTATTAGCTCCACCCACAGGTCCCCGTTTTGATCTCTTGGACCAAGAACAAGAAGTGTAACCTAACTCAGCCCAGATATTTAGTTGCAGAAAAGCCTCTTTCGGAAATAACAAATCTGTTATCATATTGCATTGTGCTTTCAATCTAACAAAAAAAAAAATCTAAAAGATAAAGTCAAGTATATTTGCACCCTGAATCATCTCCTCTCTTGTTTACACTGCTGAGGATAAAGCTTCCTGCTGAGGCCAGGAGAACACCAGAGGCCGATGACTTTCTCTAAATAAAGAGCAGTATTCTTCAGTGACACTCAGTCTCATCATATTATACCAGAGCTGCTAAGATAACAGAGCTTCCTCTCTCTGAGGAGCCGAGTTCAGTCACAAACATCACATTTAAAAAAAACATGGCTTCCGTGCAGAACACAAAGCGAGCCTTCTCTCGTCCTGGGTTTGGCCTGGCCGCCAAGTTCAGAATAAACTCCTGCCTGCTCCCATACTGAAATGTGCCTTTGTAAATAAACAAGTAAATAAAATAAAAGCCGGGGACAAAAAACAGAAGGGCTTTCAATGCTTTTACGCAACACCAGAAATAAAGCTGCAGTGATCAGCTGGGTGTAAGGCGGAGGAGCATGGGAACTCTCATGTGCTCTAGGGCACTAACATTGGATACTTCATCGATGGTCACGAGAAAGAGCCTTTGTAAGCATAATTACCCCTTGTAACAGTCTCTGGACTGAAGCCTGGACTCTGATCCCTTTCCTTCTCTCTCTCTGACAGATGTGTGCATAGAGAGCTCTAATCCTGTTAATCTGCATTATTCCAGATCGGGAGGAAAAAAAAAAGGTTGAAAACTGATCAAGAAAAACAGCTGAAATCTAAGAAGCAGAGTTTCACTGAGCTTTTAGATTGTGACTGTTGAGCCGGAGATGATTTGTACCTACGCTCTGGCCTGGTGAACTTGGGTTACAACTAACTAATATAGAGACACAGATTAGGAAACAGATGCAGGAACGCTGTTTTAGCCACACGTTATGCTGGTGTGAATGTGACGGAATCTCCAAACCACATCCAGCAGCTAAAACCCCTTCCAATAAAAAAAAAAAAAAAAAGCCATGAAAATCAAGATTTTTGATGTGGCAACCTTATTCATAAATCAAGTCATAAATCAGGTAACAACTCTGGTATTTGGTGTTTGAATGTAATGCATATTAACACAAAATACAGCTGTCAGATTTCAGTCAGCCTTAGCAAAGACACATTTAACTACAAGTGTAAAATATTATCAGGATACAATCCAGATACTGTCTTAGTAACAGAGCTGAACCTCTGCAAGCATCATGCTAAAGCTCACAGGCATTATGGCCAAGCTGTTACATGGCAGTCATCATACGACCATGCCATAAAATACAGGGTGTCTGAAATTTTTTTTACTCATAAAAAGTCAGCCAAAATTCAAAAAATTACTTTGTGATATTATCAGCAGTGACACTGAAACACTGATTGATAGAGCCCTAATTTTTATAGCTAAAAAAAAATTATGAAAAATTCAGAGTAGTTTAACACATAACACAATCATTTTCTTCAGTGATTTTTCTAAGGGCATTTAAGTAAAAGAACAAAGATGAAAATCAATAATTTGCAGTAAACTTTGGATTCTTATTCAGCATAAATTTACCAATTTTTTTCAATGAGAAAAGATGTGTTGAGCATCACTTTCTTATATGAACTAATACTGCAAGCTAATGTAGTGAGTTAGGGAACATCAGATAGCTAAACTAGCTAAGGCTCCACTAAATAAAACATGCACATGCTTCATTAACCTTTAAAGCAGAGAAATATAGCTTTGATATGAATATTTACGTGTGAAATGTTTTATAAAATATATTTTTTCAATGTATGTGCAAGTTTTTCCATTTTACTGATGGACAACTGTTAATTTCCTGGAGAATGATATCATCCATTACTCAGGTCTCTAATGTGTATATCTACTGTCACAGATAAGCATGAAAAGTAAATACAATGCTTTAGTAACTCTAACCTGTGATCCTCTTCTTCTCTCCCAGGTCGAGCTGGAGCCAGAGTTTACTGTCAGACTTGTTGTCCCAATTTCCTGTTGGGGAGAGGGAGTGGCCGAGGCCTGGGGACCAATCGCTATGAGTCCCATCGAATACGTTTCTCTCCCATGAGGAGTTAACAGATACGGGCTGAAGTACTACCTGTCTGGAACAGTCTGTAGCAGGAGAAAAGGAAAGAAAAGAGAGAGCACTTTTATCATTAGACATAGTCATAAACCAGATTTAGCTATAGATCCCTAATGAACGAATCAGAGGAGACAGTGGTGACGAGCACAGGACAGTCTTTATGATCACAGCTGCAGTTCTTACGTACAAATCTACAGCATCCAGGTGAGAACACTGAAACAAGAGTGAGACTTGGACATAAACCGTTATATGGAAGTGAAAATCTTTAGGGCGTCCATGTGGGACCATCCCCGACCAACACAAGGTGAGTCACAAGTGCAGAAAGAAGTGCAAGATGAATCAGGCAGATCCGGAGAGCGAGAGGAACCACAGCAGTAGAAGTGAGTCAGGATCTGGCACCAGCTTCACATCAGGCATCTGGAGTTCATGTCATGTCCCAAATAACTTAACATTGTACTAACGAGTAGGAAAATAGCGCAACACCAGCTGTTACTTCATATAGCTACTGGGCAGTCGTGGCCTAATGGTTAGAGAGTCGGACTTGTAACCCGAAGGTTGTGGGTTCAATCTGGCAGGGATTGTAGGTGGGGTGAATGACCAGCGCTCTCTTCCACCCTCAATACCACGACTGAGGTGAGACCCTTGAGCAAGGCACTGAACCCCCAACTGTTCCCCAGGCGCCGCAGCAAAAAAGGCTGCCTTCGGGTGTGTGTTCACGGTGTGTGTAGTGAACACACAGATTCCAGAGTGTGGGTCACCATACCTGCCCACACATCACTTCACTTCTTCACTTCACTATGTAGAACAACAGTGTGAGGGTTGGGATGCTGCTGTATGCTGATTGGCCAGGACTAGTCATTTATAGTCCAACACTCCCACCCCAATAATTCTATTCTATATCAAACATATAATATTTACATGTACAGACAGACAGACAGAAATGGATAAAGGCAGGCAGACAAACAGATAGACAGACAGGCAGTCAGACAGACAAACTGATATGGACAGTTAGACAGATACAGACAGATACATAGACAGAGGCAGACAAAGAGACAGACAGCTTCGGTCAGTGAGCTTACGGCCTCGGTCAGTGAGCTTACAGTAATGAGGCCTTTACACATGCAGTTACATTGACAACAGTTTTCATTTTGCCCGACAGGAAAGCAATGAAAAAGGATATAAAAAACATCAAAAAGAAATAGCGCTGCTTTTCTGGCTGCGTGTGCAGTGTATTCAACATAAAACGCATGTGGGCTATGACTTATTTATGGTGCTCACTGACTCAACAGGAAAGAAAAAATCCTTTTAAAAAGCTCAGCATGTGTTTACTTAAACAGGGTCACGTGTACGGAACATATCTGTATCAAGAAAAGAAATGAGAAAGGCCTTTTACTCCCCGTCTCAAAGCCACTTCCTTGGAGTGTCAGAGTTTGATGATATGAGTGTGAGGTGAAGCTTGGAAGGGGGACGGGACACTGATCCTGATTGAAGTGGCTGGAGATGGATTGACAGTAATGAGGTTTCAGTTGGTTTTAAAGAATGGGGGTTGTCTGTCACGGTCTTAAGTGCACTGTGGTGTGGTAAATTAATTTCAGAGAAAAGCTCATTGATTTGTAGCCACTTATCTACTTCAGTCAGGGTGTGTGTATGTGTGTGTGTGTGGTGGCCATCCTGCGACATCATCCTAGGGAAACACAACTAGTAGTGTTTTTCTGCTGGGGCACAGACATGAGCAGGTGTGTGAAGCGGCCGTTGGAGCTCGGTGTTGACAGCAGGCTGCCGTTTGGTCTGTTAGCGTGGTTCTTGGCAAAGAGAGCCACCTGAGACGTGCCAGCACAAGTCAAGCTACTCTGTGGAAATAAAACCCTCCCGCTGCCAGTCTGTCAGGTAGAAATAAATCTAATCAGGAGATAAGAGGTTCCCACGCTTCCTAAAGCAGCCTGAGAAACCACCAGCAGGAGTTTCACTCGCTCCAACACACACACACACACAAAAGATTTTCCCTCAGGATCATCCCAACTACATTTCTATTTGATGCCAACATGTAAATAAAAACGTAGCACAGAGAAGCTACAGGAGAAGACGAGTAATTAACAGACAGCATCACATTGTTCAAATTGGAATATAATAAAAAATATAATAAATCTAACAATATATAAAGCTCCTCTTATGAACAAATAAATAAACAGTTTACTAAAAAAAATAATTATCCAGCAAAAACAGAATAGGAAGGGTGAAGGAAAGGGAGACAGGGAGGAAGGAAGGAAAGAAAGAGGCAATGAAAGAAGGAGGGAAGGGAAGGAAGGAAAAGGAGAAAGGGAGAAGGGAAGGAAGAATGAAGGAAAGAGAGATAAAACTAAAAGACTGAAAAAGTGATGAAAGAAAATGAGAAAGTGTGAAAAGCAGAAGAAGGAAAGCTGAGAAAGAGAGAAAAAGAAAATAAAGAGGAGAGAGAGTACAGAAGACGATGATTATTGTTGTTGATGCTATTATGAATCACTAAGTGAGGATGTTGGAGGCGTGTCCTGTGGGCGGAGCTTTGAGGGTTGTGGAGTTTACATGCTAAAAGCAGCTTCAAAGCACTTCCACACCTTCTGTATAAAGTTCTTGGGACAGAAAGTGATTCATCTTCAACAAATGGGAATATATAATAGAAATATACATGCTTATGGGAAAAAAAAAAAAAAATCTCTTACCGTTGGTGACAAATGTGAAGAGAGATTCAGACAAAGAGCCGCTGAAAGAGAAGAAGAGAAAAAAGAGAAAGAAAGATCAGTCAGTGATTATAATTACAGTGATAAATGGAGGGAAACACCCACTGGGGGTAAAGAGCAGATCCTCTATTGTCCCACTCCCAAATCACTGCTAAACCAAGTGAGGCTTTTGTTCCTAAAGACCCCCTGCTGCCCCTGCAACTCCCCGCACCCCCCACCACACACACACACACACACACACACACACACGTCTGCGGTGAAGCCGAGCCGCCTGACAGAGCTGTGCTGGAGCTAATTAGAGGGCGCATGGCGGGAAATTGCACCTCTCACAGCTATTACTTAAGAACGTGCCATTTTCACAGGCGTCCTGGCTGCCATTTCCTTTTCATCATTCCTAGCATTAACTTTGGAGTTGAGCCTCGCACGTGGAAAAAGAGTTTTACTCGCCGTAAAAAGGCAGCATGAATAAATAAGATGACTCAGGTTTAATCACTGGCCACCAACACACAGCCACACTGAGCAACAACAAATGTGCACAAGCGCAGTACTCGCTTCAGGCGTGCCAAGCAGGGAAAGTGATTATTGAATCGTATTGATCCCAACGTTCCTCCGAGCGTAAAGCTGTCTCTGGAGAGCCTCCATCATCAATCCATCCTCTCGGAGTAGATTTGCTTCTAACAGAAATCTGTCTCAGTGATGAGAGGAAACTCATCTGAACACCAGCCACACATTTCACAGCTCTTTCGGCTAGAAATCATTTCAACCTATTTTTATTCATGTTAAAATGTATTGATTTTACAAATCTCAAATTATATACACTAAACAGATCAGTCAGATATAAATTTTATTTTTAAAAAATCCTGTGATTAGTTGAATTCTTGACATTGCAAGAGTTAAACCATTGCAGGAAACAACAAAGTAAAATCAATTCAGTACGAGCTCAGGTTTAGATTTCTAATTTTGCTTGTAGTTTATTCGAATTTTCAAATAGATTTTGGAAGACCTTGGAATAGAAGTCCCAAAATGGAAACCCCTATAATTTATAAGCAACGTTACAAAGCAGTCTGAGGGGTACTGTACGGGATCCTGAAGCGCACGGGATGCACTCCTCATGTTACTGAGAATCCTGAAAGTGCAACCTCCCATGGCAAAAAAACCTCTGACACTGGAGACTCCTTCCACAAATGATAAATCAATAACACAATTTTAAATCTGTTTATCATTAGTCTTGATTTATTTGGATTTATTTGGAACTACTCTCAGAACTGCTGTTATAGAGCATTAATCAACACCTTCTGACCACTCAGAATCGAAAAGTGTGGAATAAAAGAAAGTAAAGTACTAAATGAAAAGCCCACTGCTCAGCTGTCTTGCTGTAAAGCACAATACTGTCCTAATCCTATTAAAATACGGTGGATAAAAAAATGCATTCAAGTTCCATGACATGCTGTTTTCCCACTTCTCCATTCTCTAAAAGTAATATCTTTTGGTGAAAAACCACAGCAGACACCGATGTGGACATTTCTGAAAGAAACAAACCTCAAGGGCAAATCAATAGAAGGTCATTTTGCGCTGACTGCGACGCATTTTAAATGCACCACATGATTACAGACAGACTTGAGAAGCCAACAGTACAGCCGTCTCATTTCAACATGTAGAAAGCAGTTTCCCAGCAGGCACTTCTGTCCTGTCACCGCTCCAGATAACAAGCTGCCAGCTCAAGATATACAAAATAAAAGGATAAACTGTCGAACACATCTGTGGCACAGCCCTACTCCAAACAAAACACTCCTCAAATGAGGCAACGCTTGGCCCATCAAACCCCGTCTCACCAGCAGCAGTAAGAGATGCACAGGTAAATAAAGATGCGTCTCTAACGAACATGTCCACACTCGCATACCAAACGCTCTGCGCTAGAGATGGAATAAACTCTCCTTTTAATCACATCAACAATGTGAACTGTTACTGTCACTACACTAAGCATGGTGTTTAACTGATACTGAGCAGTGTAACTAAACACACACCACACACACTTACTGTAAAGAGCCTTTACAAGCAGCTTTTTAACCTCATTTCTCTCCACAGCATCTGTAACGCACGTGTGTGATTACAAGACTCAAGAGCTTTAAATCATTCTCTGTACTGAGAAATGAACAGACAAATGATTAAAAGAAAGAAATAAAAACAAATAAAAACAGGAAAAAGGAAAGAAAGGTGTGTGTGTGTGTGTGAGAGAGAGAGATAGTAAAAGAAACAAAAAAACAGGAAACAAAAAAGTAACTTAAATGAGGAAGAATGGAGAAAAGAAGGGTAAAACAGGAATAAATAAAGAAAAGCAAAGAAAGAAAGTGACAGAGAAAGAAGAATAGAATGAGGGAAAAGAGAAAAAGAAAGACAGGAAACACAAAATGTAACAAAATGTATAAAAGGAAGAATGGGGGAAAGAAGAGTAACAAAGAATTTAAATGAAGAAGAGTGGGGGAGAGAAGGTTAAAAATGGGGAAAAAAACGGTGAGAGTGAGAGAGAGAGAGAAAAGGGACAAGAAAGAGGGAAAGAATGAGATAGGAAACAGAAAAACACAGAAAATGGGAAACAAAAAGAGTAACAAATAATTTTAAAAAAGAGGAAGAATGGGGAAGAGAAGGGAGAAACAGGAGAAAGGAAAGAAAAGTATGTGTGAGAGAAAGGAAGGAAGAAAGGAAGAAAAAAAAAAGAAAGAAACGGTCCAACGATGCCATCCGTAGCCGGGAGTGGGGGGAAAAAAGAAAAAAAAACAAAACAAAAAAAAAAACCAAAAGGGAAAGGTGTAGCAGTTTGTGTCTGTGGTGATCACACACACACTCACACACACACACACACACACAGTATGGATAAATCTCTGAAGTATTTCTGCACCACAGCCCACAAGGTCCCCTGTTACACTGCATGAGACACACTGCAGTGACTCCTGACTCCTGACTGAAGATGAGTGAAGTAAACTCACGATTTGGATTGGATGCCGTTGGCTTGCACTGACTCGTAGTAGCGAAGTCCTCTCTGATTCTCCACTGTGATCTCGCCCCCAAACTGGTCTGGAAAGATTCCTGCGTGGACTGCAGCTTTACACAGAACTGATGTCTGAAATGAAGAACCAGGAGGAAGAGAACACACACGTAAGCACACACATACAAAATCACACATACACTCCCACCCACCAACACACACACACCTATACATGTAGGCACTTATGCACATACACATGTACACAGAGGTACACACACAGGCATATATACACATGCATTTAAACAAAACACACACACCCACACGTACATACGCACATGTATACACAGGAAAGAACATACACACACACGCACACCCAAGTATGCATGCATATATGTATACACCCACACACACGTATGCATGTACGAACACACACAAACATATGTACGTATGTACATACATACATATATACATATCATACACACACATTATATGCATTATATGGAACTGAGATTGAGCTTTAACTTATATATATATATATATATATATATATATATATATATATATATATATATATATATATATATATATAATTTAAAGCTCAATCTCAGTTCCAGAAACTTCTTTGTCAGCCTCAACAGGAAGTGTTTTCCATTTCCAGATACACTTTTGTGAGATTACTGCTGAACACACACTTTTCAGAGCTGAGATGTGGATAAAGAGAGCACAGTGTTACAGAAGTAATGAGCCACAATTACAGTCACTGCAGCATGCTGTAGGAACACACAGTCACACACAATCACACACACACACACTCCCTGAAAACCTGTGAACAAAGTAATTACTTTACTCAGACTTTCCTCCAATCAGGAGACATTATGCTGACTTTCATCATGAGCTAGGACAATTTTGAGCTTTTTATCTGGCTCCAGTGGCCTGATCCATAATCTGCAGCTCCACCTGTCTAGCTCCATGTGTTTTCTCTGTGAGTTACACTGTCTCTCTGTTGCTCTACATCAGACTCTTCATTAGTGGGATGTGGTAATAGAGTACACATTGTGTCTAATCAGCAGAAACAGATGCTGGTATTCAGGACGTTCTGCCTCATGAACCTGATCATTAATCCACCAACCAGGGCCATAACTACACCGCAGCTGGATTACAGATTTCAGCGCTAATGCTTTTGACTAAATCTTTCTTATTTTAACCCCTTAGATGAGAACGACGCCGCTGAAAGGCTTTCATTCTCAATGGCGTGTGCTGAAACTTTCACGATGTCACGATTCTCAAAGACATTTCTACAATTCAAGATACAGTAAGTAACACAGAGATCTGCTAAGAAACTTCCAGCAAAACTTGTGTTGCTTTAAAAAAAAAAATCTGAAAATATATTTAATATATGAAAAGGAGAACTATAGGAAAAATAAATTCTGTAGAAATAATTCTATCAATTTAGGACAAACTCTAACATCAAATCAGCTGTTAATTATTAAGAAGAAAAAGAAAAAAGTAGAACGTCTCAACAGGGAGGCCTCCTCTGCCAGCAGGTCTAGTCCTTGTTACTAATTTGTAAGCCTGAAATATCCTTAAAATATCCTACTTCAAACAGGAAGGAAGCTATTGAAGAAAAATTATTTCAGACATTTGACCTTGCTCTGACCTTGACGCTGTTCGGATCAATTCCAAAATCTAATCAATTCATCTGCTGGTTACAATGATCACTCTACATAAATAATTCAAACATTCAACCATAAAACACAAAAAACTATAATGCAAGTTATTTTTAAAAATTTGTACACAATATCATGATATTTTTGATATCTCAGAAAATTTCTGCTAAAAATCTAGTCTAGAATATCTTTCTATTAATCAACAGTTTAAAAACACACAAGCCAGTGGTGAAAATTACAGCAAAAAAGTATCATGAAATCTTTGTACAAGTGTCTCTACACATCCTTGTGTGTGTGTGTGTGTGTGCGCATGTGCGTGTAAAACAAATAATGAAAGCAAAAATAGAACATTAGTAGTAGTGTGATTTAGAGCGCCTCCAGAGAAAAGGGGCTGTGAAATTTTTGCTGAGTAGCAGTCGGACAAGAGGGATGAACCACTGGAGTAATGACCCTCATCGGTTAAAAAAAAAAAAAAAAAAAAAAAAAACATTAACGTGGAGATGGCAGTAGATGGAAATGTAATGGTCATACACCGTGATTAACTGTGAAACCATGACACCATAACAACCCTGTTTTTAATTAGAAATAGCGATATCCAGTGACAGAAGGTGAAGCAATCATAAGCAATGTGAAGTGGGTGAGAAGAGTGACGTAAAACGCTGGAAAGGCGGAGTTTAACTTTATTAGAAGCAAATTAGTAGTGATTATGGCGCTTACAGATAAGAGCGAGCGATAATGGTACATTTTTTTCCCTCCTTACTGTAAAACATTCAAATTCCTGATTTTTGCACCTGCTTGCAGTTCCTGAACCACGCTGCTCCGGGTTTAATGTGCCGCAAACAAACAGAGCAAATGTTTTTGTTCATTCTGATACTATAGAGAGTGATGCACTGAGTGCAAGCGATTTTTACACCTGATTTTTTATTTTTAGCAGTAAAAGTTTTGATTTGTGGTCAAAAAGGAAACTCATCACACTTTAGTAGGAAGACATCTGATTTGTGGTCAAATGGGTGGGTTTGTACATGGTCTATAGATAACTGTGATACCAGTGAAACCACAGCAACCGGCAGTCAACTAAGGGTAGGAACGCCCATTAACGAGTGATTTGAACAAACAAACAAACAGAAAACAAATAAATAAATGTGGTGTTAGCACAGGGTAAGAGTTAGCCTCCTTGAGAGTTGAAAAAGTTTGGTCTTGGATATTAAATCGATAAACAGAACTGTCAAATTTCACATGCGAGTATAATTTATCAATTAATGTGACCGCACTAATACAGAGCTATTGACCATAATGTGTTTAAAGTTTATGAGTAATTATCACTAACAAGACGATAAACAATAATTCCCGCTGTCTGCAAAAGCAAATCCCACACTGTCACACAAGTTTGTTCACACCACCCTTCTGTTGGTATCAGTCCTTCCCCTAGAGCAGCTCATTAACACTAGTGACTAACAGGACTTTGATCAGTTGTGTTTACACAAAGACAAGCTCTTACAGTGTACAGCAGTTTCGTTTAGACAATGAATGAAGGCATTTAGAAGCACTGAGGCGGGATTAGATCAACCATGTGGAGCTTAAATGCTGACGGTTTCTGTTTTGTGTGTTTGTTATCTATGCTGTAGCCACATCCGAGACTTGTGTCTGTAACCTAACAGCTCTGAGCTCCACCTGTTTTTTTTTTTTTCATTTTTTTTTTTACAAAAGCCATTGTGAGATAATCAGCCACACTGCCTGTGAGTGTGAAGAGTCGACACCCGTACCTGGGAAGCCAGATTTCTAGCATTCGCTAAAGAGTCTGGTCACTAACCAGCCAAGAACTGCCTACTTTTTTTTACTCCATTTTCTCCCAATATGCTCATTTTACCAACTTCCAAATCTCCATCTTGTTCTAAAAAGTTTCGTGTTCAAAAATACGCTGAAAACTTGAAGCATGAACAGCCAATCAGATTGCACCCTTCAAGATCCTGAATCTTCCAGCCAGAAAAGTGTACAAGACTCTCTGTAGCTTGTGGGTGGGGTGTCTGATACTGTCAGCGGTGCTGCGTTTGATTACAGAGCATACCTCAGATTTTCCAGCCTCTGATTTTTCTGACTGGTTAAAAACGCCGCTTTAACGTGGAATTTCTATTCGGAAAGCACGTGCCATCTCATCAACAGTAAATAAAGCTCCAACACTGACCATATGGTCTGCTGTTTTGACAAGGTAAATACTTCGCAATGTTAAATTTATTGCTCGTCGCTAATATTAGCTGGCTAGCTTGCTATTAACAAAAGTCAAGCTTAATCCTGACATAAAAAAGATATACGTTCCAACTTCCCACTTCCGAGTCAGGTTGAATCCAACATCAAGACCTCGGTTAAGACCCCACAGGCTGTATCATCATGTCTTGATTGCTCCCTGGAGAGTATCTTACACCTCCTGGACTGTAAAGAGGACGTGAAGGCAAACAGAACCCCAAACTTTGTGGGTAAAAATTTGTGGTCTGGTAATAAATCGCTCACTTCCAGAACAAAAACGACATAGTTCCAGGATGAGTTCCTGTTTTGCGTTTCCACTGGACTGTAGGGACCATGAGCATTGTGTGAAATAATAAAAGTGTTGCAAGCTGTGTGATGAAACCTACAATTCAAACGTACAGAAACACAGCAAACATGGAGGAAGCTGAGACTGAGGATGTTTTGTGGTGCAAACTGTAAGGAAAATGGGTTTTTAATTCAAACACATCGGACTCCTCTCCCACATCGTTACAACAAATGGTCCAATCATATTCAACAAGAAAGGCTCATTCTGTCTGGCATCATGTTCACATTTACACCAAGAAGTCATAGTAACCAGACAATGGGAACGGGAGTAAAATAGAAAGCGCCTTCTCAGTCAAAAAGGAACTAAACATCTGCATGTGGATGTTAATTCTTACTTGATGTTCATGGTTCAGCCTGACTCCACTGACTTTCTGAGGTAACTATGAGAACAATGAGGGCTGGACAATTAATTTACCGCATGTGGACACACACACACACACACACACACACCTCCCTGTTCTCTCAGATACTTCGCACTGAGCTGTCACACACAATGAAACACAATGAGACCAGCACTGAGCTTTCCTTCCCCCAGCCTCTATTCTTTAACCAAAAGCATCCCAGGCCTCCTGCTCAGAGGAGCCTCCATCCTGCCGCTCATCTCCAACACCAACCTGTTCTGCCTGCTCATAAATATTCCCCCGTGCTCAGCGGGGGGAAAACTGTCCCCAGGGATATCCCGTCACACTTCTCATCCCCTCTCTGATGAAATGCAGAACAATAAAAGCTGCACTCACATGTCTGTAGCCCTGAGAAACGTCTCCGGCCACGTCACCCGCTGCTGCTCCACATCCGGCCGGACAGAACTTCCTACACCATGAGACAACAATAAAGTAGCTGCTTACACTTCAGCTAATTGTAGCGCACACATGTGTGCGCACACGCGCGCGTACACACATACACACACACACACACACACACACACAGAGATAATGTGACAGAGAATCAACAAGAGCTAGGGAGATAATTTATGTGTGCGGAGAATGAAAACAAAAGTGACGAAAAGATTCAGACCAACAAACAGTGACAATCTGCACTGAAATAAAAGACAGAGATAGAGGGAGAGGGAGAGACAGACAGACAGACAGAGAAAGACAGAGAAATACAGACAGGAGAGAGAGCTGGAGAGAGAGCAACAAAAAGAGATAGAGAGAGACAGAGAGAAAGCATCAGAGATAGAGAGACAGAGAGCACCAATAAGAGAGATACATACGGAAAGAAAGAGGAAGGGACAAAGAGAGAGAAAGAGACAGAGAGAAAGACTGAGTTAGAGAAAGACAGACAGAAAAAAAGAGAGAGAGGGACAGAGAGAGGGGGGAGAGAGACAGAGAGATGGAGAGAAATGCAGAGACAGAATATCATAGACCAGAGAA
The DNA here is from genome assembly GCF_027358585.1 of Pangasianodon hypophthalmus. Taxonomy (NCBI): domain Eukaryota; kingdom Metazoa; phylum Chordata; class Actinopteri; order Siluriformes; family Pangasiidae; genus Pangasianodon; species Pangasianodon hypophthalmus. The sequence goes on from NC_069728.1 coordinate 16,818,948, forward strand.
GGTGAAAATTGTGCAAATTTAATGGTTTAGGTTCATTTTTATTTATTTCCCCACTGCAGCCCATTTTACATATAGGACATAATACAGTACACTAGCCAGAAGAACAACATTTGAGATTCAGCCACAGAAAAAAGAGTGACACTGAAACATACCTGTTGAAAAGGTATGTTTGTTGAACTAATGCAATATAACTTTTAGGTCACATAATGTCTTTGCTCTTATATTTAATTAAATAATTAACATAATTAAATGTATGTGAGATAATACAGTGTGCCATAAATGACATGTTTATTCAGAGCCTTTATTTTCTCCTACATTAATATTTATAGTAAAACGTGGGAGCTTGCGATGTGAAATGTGAGATGTGAAAACAGTAAAAACAGTTACCTGTAGTGTGAAAGGGAGAAATGGCTGCCTTTGTCTGTGCACGTCAGCAGCTCTGAGGAGGAAAAGCACAGGAGGGACACAAACACAATGAGGGACAATAAGAGAAGCTCAGAAATGTCTCCTCAGCGGAAAACCAGGGATATCTCAACAAACAGCAGGAGGCACAACAGGACACGGACACACACACACATACACACACAGGCATCACAACAGGATGAACAGCCTGCTTCCTTTACCACATCTGGCTTGAAACACCTCCACACTCTCTCTCTCTCTCTCTCTCTCACACACACACACACACACACACACACACACACACACACACACACACACACAGACACTGATAAAGCATGGGAGTGGATATGTAACGTCAGGGTGAGAGCAGTGCGTTATGTCGGGACATGCTGAGTGAAGATACAGTGAGGACATGCCGAGGCTTAGACCGACTTAACGAGTGTAACCTGCTTTAAAATCCAATCAAAATTCTAAAAAAAAAAAAAAAAAAAAAAAAAAAAAATGGCGGACACTATGTGTTGGATTTCAGTGAATTTGATCATTTTTGTTTGGCTCCTATTTGGTTTAGTTCTCTTTCTTTTTATTTAATTATGAAAAACACTTTGGCTGAAAACATACTTTAAAAATTCACACATTGGTCAGAAATACGGCGACGGAAAAATGTAATAATTCTTTAAATAATTAGTTTAAAAATAGTTTGTGCATTGCAGGGTATTTGGAGTCCTTTGGCTCAGTTTAGCAGCTTGGATCTCCAGAAAAAAAAAAAAAAAAGAAAAAAAAAAAAGCTGCAACCCAAAACACAAGGAATGTTTAATTCACTTCCTCACTCGATTCAGAGTTGAATCACTTTCTCACTGCAAATGACCCATGCTGGAGTTGGAAGCATGCCTCACTCACACACTCCCCACTCTCAGACCAGTTGTTTTGGTCCAGAGTGTGTTTGCTGTGTCATCACCTGCCTAAAGAACCACAGCGAGGAGGAGGACAGCAGACTAAACATTGCATATGTGAAGTGTGTGAGAGGATGAAAGATGTCTGACCTACCTGTGCGGTTCACGGTGGTGTAGGAAAGCCGGAAGCCTCTGCCTGAGGAGTGACGGCTGGAGCGGAAGCTCACTGTGAGCTCGCTGGCGTCTGTGTAAAGTGGCTGGCTGGTCACTGTGGGGTGAGATTTCGGCTCGCCGCAATACTGCCAGTACGCTAACACACAACAGACACAGAGGCAGAAATATTATCCATGTCCATCCCACTTCATGGTGTCGCAAGAGATTACCATGTTACGGTGCATGAATTTTATTCATCAGTAGGCTTGTGAGACGGAGTGTAACATGCCATCGTCCAATCACGCCCCCTAACCATCACTGACTGATGACAGTGTCGGCCATGGCTGTGAGGAGAGGCAGAGAAAGGGGCGTGGCCAGACATGAATATCATGTACACGTTACATCATTAGAGTGGAAAACACACCAGAAGCTGGTTAAGAGCTTCCTAGTCGCTAGCATTAGTATTTAGTTGTGTGTGTGTTTTTTTTTTTTTTAAAATTAATTAGCCATTAACAAGGTCAGGAATGTTTGTAAAACTGAAGTCAGGACACAAACCTAACAAGTTATTAGCTGTAACTAAGCTCATTATGAAATTGAAATAACATTATATAAATGACATGTGCTTTGTGTTGAACAACGGTGGAGATACTCATTGCATTCTTGTATAGTGAAGTTGCCCTGATAAAGCACATGCTGTTTCATTTTGTTAATTTCGACCCCGAGTGAAGATTCACAGCTTTATCTGTTGGACAGCAAGGACAAGGGACGATAAGATGCATCAGAGAAAGATGTTTTGTTTCTCTGCTCCCAAGTTAGACAGCAAGTTATTAAAGTTTGCACAGGATACGAAATAGACTATAGGGAAACACACATTACGAGATACAACACAATTAATTAATACAACACAAAAAGTTTTGTCGGTCTTGAAGTTGCAGACACCACTCATAGCAAATATTACAAATACTGGAAATCTGTCCAATCTGATCCAGTACTGAGTCACTTTTTCAGTAGCAGATTGGTGTGTGAGAAGAGCTGGTGTTTCACAGACCCCCCCTATGTGGCCACATGGCTCTTTATTTCAGTCGGTTCTCCATTTTCAGCTGCATAAAGCCCTGGCACGCTGCACGGCGTCACCTGAACCGTCTCTTCCTCCTAACCTTTCAGACCGGCCATGAAATAATGAGTCGTCTTTTGTCAGAAGCAGGAGCCTGACTGAAGGACCGGCGGGGAGAGACAATAGGGCTGTAAAGGGCCGGACGTGCTGTGATGTGATGTGGATCTGATATACAGTGACACGACAGTGAGCTGATGGTCTTAGAGCCAGCGCTGTGAAGTGTTGCGCATCATTATTCCTCAGATCAGAGCTTTTAGTGTGACATCAGGAGTTCACAGGCTGAATCTAGTGTGTGTATTTCTGAATCCATTATATTTAACAAGCACTGCTCTCTTTGTAGCCAACTTGAATAGATTAATATAAATCTGCATGATAATGTACCAAAAGAAATTGTACAAAACATATTTTATATTTTTGTAATTTATACTGTAATAAATTTAAAACTTCAAAATACTTTATATAAATAATAATTTTTAAGAGAATGAATGTATTTATTATTTATTATTCATAATAACCCATATATAATAACCCAATTATGTATTTTGCAAAATAATGTATCAAATTATTTCATAAACATTATATGAAATATTATTACATTTAACCATAAAAATAAACAGTTAAATTCATTGAATAATTTTGTAATTATTCTGATGTAAATTATATGTAATTTTATATTATAATTATAAATCATACATTATAACTTACATAACATTTTATATGATAAAAGTATTTTATATATTTTATAATTTAGACAATATTTTTTTACAAGGATTATAAAAATTGCTCACAGAAATTCTCTTAAACTCTTTATTCATCATTCTTTTAAAACTCTGTAGCACTATAATTTCTACCTACTTTATACATTTATCCTAATTATTTCAGTTTATGTCAGTTAAAGTTTGATTTCTCGTACTTCTTGCCATATTTGTAAATTGTCCAGTCTGTTTAGTATGTTACGAATCCCCTGTACGTGTGTCACATACCCCGCTAATAAAATTCTCTTACTCTGGTTTCGAACAAATCAACACCCTCGTGCAGAAACTATTGGTGAACTGTTGGCTAAGTCACTTCCTCACTTCCTCATGCGCTCACGTTGTGAAACCTGGTGTGAGCAACACACAGCATCCTTTAGGAAAGAGTAATCACATGATCTAGGGATGACTGAGGAGTGGTTCATCAGGAGTTTTCCAATATCCTCTGACGCACTGGACTGAAATTTCACTTCTCTCATCAATCTGTGTCTTTGATTAACAGCAGCTTATATGTGACAGAGATAGAGATCGAGATGAAGAGAATAGTAGCACTTTTCCATCAGACAGCGAGGCACGGTACAGTACCTCAACCGTGATTCTACATTCTGTCGTTATTTCTATCGCCATGTGACCCTTATTTCATGTCAGGGTACCAGAAAAACAAATACTGACATGTGGGCAAAGCTAGAAATCAGATCACTGCTTGGTTAAACAAAATCTGTACTGAATCCTCCCAGTCAATGTCTCTTGCCAGAATGTGGTTCATGATTGTGCTGGCAGGTGAAGTTTTTTTGTCGTCAGCTGTCTAACAGAGGCCTGCAGGTTTTTTTTGCCAAAATAGATTGGTATTTGGAGCTGATGATTCCGTCTATCTTGAATAGAGCCCCAGTGCCAGCTGAAGAGAAGCAGCCCCATAGCATGATGCTGCCACCTCAATGCTTCACCATGGATATGGTGTTCTCTGGGTCATAAGCTGTTTTTTGTGAGATGTGTGTAGACTTTTTATATCCACTGTATATGGTTGTATATGCTCCAAATTACGATCTGTCACCATGTATCAGCCATTCATAGGCAGTCAGGGGGTGGAGCATCCATGTTTAAATGAGCTTCCTTTCTTTCATTAAGAACACGTTTCCCAAACCTTCCTTAAGAACCCTAGAACATGTGACCTATGGAGCCTGACTCATGCCAGAGCACTACATGAGAACAGGATTTCGCACACTTTCACACCAACATGGTGTGATTCTCTGCACTACTGCTGAACACAGTTTTTCCATCTGATTTCACAACATGATTTCCACCACACCTGGTGAAATCCCCATTTAATCTTTAAAATAGAAGCACAATGTCTTAACATGCACTGATCTCATTAACACACCACCAGCACAATGAAGCTGTTTACCTCACGTTACAGTGCTCAAAACGAAAGACAACAGCAGCATGTTCTGAGAGGTAGGTTGTAAATAGAACAGGTGTCCATATTTCTAAATTACAAAAAAACAAAAAAAAAACAAAAAAAAAAAAAAACCACAATTTGTTCCTAACGAGGAAGTGCCGGTGTAGGACAGAGTGTGAATCACAGTATATAGTGACATTTACAGGATTGGCTTCTTCTCCTTTTGGCTGGATAACTAGCAAAACAAGTTAAACAGCTAAAATCAGCAGACAGGCAGCGTCATGCAACTTTTTCCACAAGCAATCTACATCTAATAAAAGTCAACTGGTGTGGCAAATAAACCCGACACAGTTAGGATGCATTTATCCATACAGGGAATTTGGAAATACCGTTCACTTCAACCCACTAAGTCAGAATTCCAAGTCGGAATCTGGAAACAGCCCTGATTTCTCTCTGACCAAACCAGGAAGTGTTTAGGAAACTGACTACATAAACATCTCAGGCATCTAATGAAAGAATGTCTTAAAGTTACACGATGCACAAGTCTAGATCGTCATGCAAAATCTTACTGCAATCTACTTACGGAGGAAAATTTCGTAACAAGAGTTAATCTGACTAGGAACAGATTTAAACCCAGGACTATCTTATCCAGGCCGAGTGTATATGTGCAACATTCCTATCACATAACATCCAGTGAAAGTAGGAGGAGCTTCTCTGGAGGTTATCACCTGGGTATATTTCAGATTTGTTGGAAATACAGCACTAGATCTGCAACACTTCTTATCCACTTCATGACTACATCAATGCATTCAGCTACAAATAAAAGTTATACAGAATTAAAACACTGTTAGCTTACCAAAAGTCGTCCCATGGTTCTCCTTTAAGACCTTCAGATAGTCAGTCTCACAGTCCACTCCCTCGATGGAGACGTGTTCAAACTTTAGCACGATCCTGAGGCTACTGTGCACGCGGATCTTCCTCTCGCACAATGAGTTGTTGGGGTACTCGTCCGGATAGTTCCTCGAGGACATGAGACCACTCTGTGGACCCAGATCTGACTGGCCACAACCATCCTCTGAGGGGAACACAGAACAAAATACTTTAATATATTTCCTCAAATAGATATACCTACCACCCAGTTATGTGCTGATATTTTTAAATGTTATACTGTTACATTCTCTAACCTGATTGGTTAGAATTTAATGATGAAGTTTCTATAACAGCAGCTCAGATAGTAGTAGCAGATGGAGGGCAAATCACACTGTGACATAATTTATTAAAATATCGATTACATCACCCAGCCCTACTCTAATGCACTTTAACAGGTAGTATTTGAACCAATAAAGAACGTTTTACATCCCTCATCAGTATGCATCGTCAGTATTCCCAATACGTGCTTGAAATTAAGCGTCATTATTCCTTACAGTGCATTTCTTTGCACGATTGGGACAATTAAGAAAATGCTAATTAGATATTAACATTTCTTTGCTATGTAATACAATAATCCTACATTCTGTTTAAGGTAGGGGTGCAGTATTACACTTTGGCTCCCCATATACTTCGGTATTCCAGACACCTTAGTATTTGATACACTTAGGTTGCCCATACACCTCTGCATCCCGTACACTGCAGTATTCCATATACTTCGGTATCACATACACTTCAATATCCCTTACACATACACTTCAATATATTTCAGCATTCCATATATTTCAGTATCCCCTACACATGTCGGTTTTCCGGACACTTTAGTATTTAATACACTTGGGTTGCCCGTACACCTCAGTATCCAGTACATATCGGTATCCCCGATACACCTCTGCATCCTGTACACTGCAGTATTCCAAATACTTCAGTACCACATACACTTCAGTATCTTGTACACTCCGGTATTCTTAGAATTCTGGACAGTGTTTTGTATACTTCAGGATCTGGTACACTTGGGTAGCCCATACACCTCTACGTCCCGTGCACCGCAGTATTCCATACACGTCAGTACTGCGCGCACTAAAGTATCCCGTATTATTGTTATTTATTCCCCATTTCCCTGAAAACTGCCCATACCCAAATATGCTGTTGCAGCTAATTACAGCCTCCATCCTGAGTCGGAAGTGGAGATTGGGCACGAGGTTGCTTATGATATGCTAATGCTGCACACATGACTACCATGAGGTGTCTGGTGTGAATTCCAGGTAGATTGTGTAATTTCATTTTCTATGATTCCCACCACACAGGGCGTATATGCAACCCAAACACTGACCCTAGAAAATGAATAGAAATTTCTGAAAAAGGATACACACGGGATATGGATGACTGAACAGATTTAACCTGAGATCCTGAATAATTAAATTGATATGCTGCATGTCAAAGCAATCCACAGCAGGACTTCAATAAGTGCATGCCTTGTCTGAGCGAGACAAGTCGCAACAAAGCGCAGACGCTCCTGACGTGCACTTGAGTTTGAGCTCGGCAATGAGGAGAGCACAGCGGCGCGGAGAGGAATGCGACTCCTCCGGAGTATTCACAGGCTGCTCGGGATGGTCAGCTGCTGGGAGCAGCAGGTCTTCAGATGAGCGCAGGACGTGGGACAGCGTGTGTGTGTGTGTGTGTGTGTGTGTGTGTGTGTCACATGCACGTTCAGCACTGTTTCCCACGGCTGAAGCATCTGTAGTGGGGTTTCCATCCAACTGGAGTGCTGTAAATCTCTGCCCTCATAGTGCCTCCAGAAACATGACTGAATTCTTCATTCATTTGTTTATATATGGAATTATTTTTAATACGGATGCATTAGTGTAAATCTTTCAGTACTCGGCAATACCGATAGCGATGCTCATACCAAAATGAGTGACGTATGTAGTACTAAGCATCAAGAAACATTTTATTTAGCTCTGTTTATGTTGGTTGCCTTTGTGTGCTGCTAGCAATGAACTCCTCATGCTGAGTTTTTCATTTAAAATGTCATACCAGTTAAACGGTGTCTTTAACAGAGAGTGCTGAGCACTATCAGCGAGGATGGTCAATAAAAATGAGCATGCATTTTGAGATTCATGAGCAAAGTGTACATGCTGATGAAAGGTAGCGTGTCTCAGTGCTCGCTGTAGTGAAGTGCTCTCCCGCCTGATGGTCTCTCTGCACGCTCTCCTCACTGCTCCACATCCGGTTGCTTGTGTTGTAGAAGTACGCTCGTGTAGATATTTTCACAGAGCACAGTCTGCTTTGCTTTGATCAGTGATTATGAAATACGTCCAGATCGCTGTCATTTCGTGTCATTGGTTCATTGGTGTGGCGATGTACACAAGCCGTATGTTGGTATCGGAGAGTGAGTAAATGAGCACGGTACCAGGACAATACCCGATACCTGTATCTGTACTGATGCATCTCTAATTTTTTATGCACTGAATGCATTAATGTGTCTGAAAGATCTATGTTTTAGTAGTGAAATGTTAGTGTCATATTATTACATTACTGCACCAATATAAAGGATAACAAAACCATTTTAAGCACTACTTTCCCTCTCAAGGAGCAAATTACTAATGGATCACAACCCTAAAGCCTGGCATGGCATTGAGAGACATTCTTACAGTTCTCACGCGACAGTGAAAAATATTTCTGACCTAACGCGCCTCTAAGCCCAGAACACAGTGCAGCTTTGAGGTTTATGTTAAGCAGGGCGTAAAACTAACAGCACATTACCTACGCTGCATTACGTCAGCCGTAGTGGACACACAGTGGCCTTTGTGGTCTCGACTAAACCGAAGCCAGACGTGCTCATGGGCTCGTTTCAGAGAGAGGCCAATGGAAATGCGCAAACAGGAAAGACCCACCTGGTGGCAGGTGAGCGAGCGTTGACGTCATGAGCTAAAAAAGACCACGCAGTGTGGACCACAACATATAATTAATACCAGGAAGTGTGACAGACTGAGCAGCTGAGATGCAGGCATGTGGGTAGAAATGTGGAAAGGAATAAAACACTCAGGGACGTGCTGTTCTAGAAAAATAATCAGTGACTGTCAGTGACTGACTTAAAGACCTTCATGCTGCTGATTTGAGGATAAAAGTGGAACGCTATTTCGAGCTCAACACCTGAATCCCCTCTGGAGTCCCTCAGAGGAAAACGTGAAATATGAACAAGAGGTGCACATGTTCAGGCAATGCAACTGCTGCTTCAAATCTGCTAAACATTCACTGAACAAGATACAGTGAGAAAACCCAAAGTGAGGCCAGCTGGCCGTCTGAAAAATCAGGAAAAAAATTAAATGTACTTTTTCCACAAAGTAGAAAGCTAAGCGCATACACTAGAAGGCAGGAAGTGCATGATTTCTCACCAAGCGATCGCAGATATGGCTCTCAATTAATTAACTCCAATCAGCTCTGAGAGATGAGAGCTCAATAATCAATAATGACGAAACCCAAACATCAGCCAAGTAGCTAATGTTGGGAATCAAGTTTTATTGACTCGGGCAGTAAAGCACAAGCTCCTCACTACGACGCTCTCACAGTTCCCGATTTCTCCGTTAGACAAAACTAAAGATCACTCCACAGGCTAAGCTTAACCTACTATAGCTAGGACTGCATAATTGGTAGCACAAGCATTTATTAATTTACGTATAAAGTAATAACGTAAAGATTCTCAAAGGCATTTCTACAATACATATCATCATATATACATATCTAACAAAGTGCAAACTGCAGTACAGAGTTATGTACTTCTGCGCAAAGAAATGCAGGATAAACACTGCAGCTGTCTTGTGTATCTACAAACTCAACAACGGAAGTTGCCATATTTTGATTTAAAGAATAAAAAATTGAAGATCTGTAGGCATATAGTATGAAACTTCTGTGTAAAAGCAAATTCACAAATTCCTCCAACGCATGATAAATAATCATGAATATCCATTTAGCTCTCATTTAACTCTCTGATCTGCTGATGTTTGAGGACACAAATCATCTCGAGGCATTTTCACAGAACTTGAAATGTAGGATTATTTGGTTTGGTTAAATGCTTTGCTAACAAAATGATGCAATCAGTGCAAAAATAGGTTTGTAATCACATTGCAGAAAGCAACAGTGAAGGTTTAAAAGCACCGACACTTGAGATCTACAATGCTCAGGAAATACATCACAATGTTCCTGGGTCTGTATGCGATAATATTTTATGCTATGAAGAATGAAGATGTGTGATGATGCCATCATGCCTTTCAGGTTTCACATAACTTGGCTAGATAAGCTCAGTTCCTGACCAGTTATCAGACATCGGATCGGACCAGTATCGGTTACTCTGAACACTGATATTGCGCTCACATCAAAAATGAAATTGAAACGGGTGCTTGACAGCATGCCGACCAGAAAACAAGGAATGGCTGGACGATTCGTTCGGAGTCTTGCATGCTGTTGCAACAAAACAAACCAGACAAACCTGCAGTAAAGCAACCGTCATACTTTCACAGTGACGCCATCACATCGTGATAACACCAACACGGCTGGCACATCTGAAACTCCCCGCGTCAGCTTAGTGTTTCACAAAAACTAAAACATCCGATCTAGTCCACCATGGCATCGAATGCAAGATAAAACCTTTCAGATTATTAAAAAATGATAACTCTAAGTGTAAACAGAATGTGGCACTAAAGCAGTGGACGATATGGTGGAAAATATCACATCATCATACCAAAAGACGACTTGTATCACAGCATTTAGGACGATTTAACAAAAAATATCACATCGTCGTACCTGAAGACGATTTGTATCACAACATTTAGGACGATTTAACAAAAAATATCACATCGTCGTACCTGAAGAGTATTTGTATCACAACATTTAGGACGATTTAACAAAAAATATCACATCGTCGTACCTGAAGAGTATTTGTATCACAACATTTAGGACGATTTAACGAAAAATATCACCTCACTGCACCCGAAGATGATTTTTATCACGATATTTAGGACAATTTAGAGGAAAATATCGCATCGCTGGACCCAGAGACGATTTGTATCACAATATTCAGGACGATTTAACGGAAAATATCGTGTCATCATACCTTAAGATGATTTGTATCACGATATTTAGGACAATTGAGAGGAAAATGTCACATCGCTGGACCCGAACACGATTTGTATCACAACTTTTAGGACAATTTAGCAGAAAATATCACATCATCGTACCTGAAGATGATTTGCATCACGATATTTAGGACGATTTAACGAAAAATATCGCATCATCGTACTGAAGACGATTTGTATCACAATATTTCATGTTGCTGAAATTTTGCCAACCAAACAGTGCAGCCATATTGTTAAAAAAATATAAAGTGAGGCAAGTTTTTACTCAATGTTTACAAAACAAAGTATCATACGAGGAAAGAGAAGGGAAAACAACGTGACAGGCACAAAAATGTATTTCAAGTCTGAGTGCCGACTAACAACAGCGTTACAAAAGTACCGACACCTCAGCATACCCCTGAACTCGTGTGTTCATATCACAATACTGCTCTCGTATCGATATATCTCTCAGTCCTAAAACAAAATGAACCTGTTTCCAGGAAGCAAATCTTCACGGAGATTGTACAGGTATCGATTGGATATATTTAATATACCGATTTTTTTTAAAATGGCCTCCTTTAAGACAAATTTCAGCTCAGAATATGACATACGACTAAGTGGATGAACGAATGAGCAAACAAACAAATAAATAAAGAGGTTGAAGAGGAAGAAAGTAAGCAACATTAAAAAAAGTAAGTAGCATTATTCTGTCACTTTATTGCAAAGCTCAAAAGTGTGCAAAATTATGAAACGTTTCCTTTTCTCCCACAGTTCGTACTTCCTAGGAAATGGTTATTTAACCCACTCGGAATGAAAGAACTGAGCATTTTTCATTTATCTATTTAATATTCGCAATATTTCTAACTCAAACACACAACTTCAGAGTGGAAACATTAACAAAGCTGAACATTTTCAAGGTTTCTCCCAAATGTTATGTTTATTCCACTAGTAATGGAAAAATCAAGCATTTCACTAGTTTTCTTTTCAAAATGAAGTCCATTTGAAAACTTAAAAACATCCTTTTAGACATGAATCATCTGTAAGAACCCTGAATAATCACTAACTTTGCTTTTTTAGGTAGAATTTTAACATTTAAATGTCAAAAGTGCTCAATGACGAAGGCTGAATCCTAAATACAGCCCTAGTGCACTAAGTAGGGTGCTTTACAGCTATTATTTCACATTATAATCAGTGTACATGGAGAAAGAGAGAGAGCAGGGAGTTATTTGGGATTTGGCCACAGTCCTGTTTGTAGTTCTACACTATAACTTTGACCTAAAAAATGTTTATTTTCTATTATATAACATTATATTTCGCAAAACCAGACCCTGACAATGAGACAAACGCGTTTTACGTTGTAAACTCCTCAAACTCAGGTTTGTGTTTGATTTTTACACACTAATTAGTAGGTTAGTATGCACTTTGGGCTTTAGCTAGCACAGGTTAATGGGTTAACGTTAGTCTCGGTTACATTTTCATGAACACTTAGGAACACTGTGCTAATACTGTTAGCTTATTTAACGCAACATTGTATAGTTTGTTTCCGGTTATTTTGTTTTTGTTTTTTTTTTTCTCACAAGCCTTTTCTGCTCACTTACCGGGTTTGTCGGTGAGGGTAAGCGGGGAAATGGTCACACACACGAAAAGCAGTCCATAAAATGACTTTTCGGGGAACATTTCAGCTTCAGGCCACCGGGAGACGCGGAAACAGCGCCAACGCGCATCTGGAGCAACTTCACTGGAACTTCTTCCCGGAGAGAAAAGAGAAACAGCGCGAGCCCGTCCGTGTAGGAGCCGGGAACTGAGTCTACTGCACGAGATTTTAGTGCGCGCTCTCTCTCTCTCTCTCTCTCTGTCTCACACACTCTCTCTCTCACTCTCTCACACACACACACACACACACACACACACACTCTCTCTCTCTCTCTCTCTCTCTCTCTCTCTCACACACACACACACACACACACACACACTCTCTATCTCTCTCTGCCTCGCTCCCTCTCTCTCACACACTCTCTCTCTCTCTCTCTCTCTCTCACACACACACACACACACACTCTCTCTCTCTCTCTCTCTCTCTCTCTGAATGAACTCTTCCGTGTTTTGCCTCCAGTTGCGCCACCAAACGGCACGCGGCAACATTGCGCATGCGCTCACGCTCACACTCAAATAATAAACACATACAAAACCCATAAGGACCCTCCATACACACACTGTAAAGTCTAATTTACACCCTACCTAGTGCACCTGGAATGATAATCAGAGCCATTTGAGATTTGGCCCTTTCTTTTTTTCTCTCTCTCACGCGCAGAGTTTAATATAACAATAATATTATTATAATAATAACCATTAATATAATAACACTTTAACCCTCTCGTGTATAAATTTATTTATATTTATACAGATACAGATTCTTTATTATTTTCTCTTCTTTTTTTTAAACCTTAGAATTGCATGATTTATTAATTTTGATTCTGTCTAAATAATACTTATTAAAAAGTAAATGGATTGGAAAAAAGGCTTAAACAGCATGCCTGAAATAAATAAATAAATAACATCATTATCAACAACAACAACAACAACAACAACAACAACAATAATAATAATAATAATAATAATAATAATAATAATAACAATAATCTTCGAATATCCAAACATTCAGGTCTAAAATATGTAATGATGAAAACAAACAAAAAAAGTCTAAAAATATTATATACAATGACGGCTTTAGGAATATAGATAACAAACACAACACTATCAGCATAAAAAAAAGATCATAAAATTAAAAAAACATATTGGACAACCTTTGTAGGATTTTAATTTAATATTTTTTTTAGATAGAATTTAACACGATGATAATATAATGGCAATCAAATACATCACATGAATAACAAGTAATTTTATAAACAATTTAAGAAACAGAAAACAATAAAAATGGTATATGGTATAAAATTCGAATCTGATCCTAATCCTAAGAGATTAGGAATATAAAGTCAGGAAATTAAAAAAAAAGAATAAAATCATAATAAAGTGCACCTGTATAAGATGTGGGGTGCCATTTTTTTTCCTCCACCAACTAACGGTCACTTTACCAGTCAGACCTGTCTAACTGACACTTCTGTGGTTTCAGTCTATATGCCATATGGTGCTTCTTTTTTTTTTTTTTTAATCAAGACAGTATAAATTAACTCATAAAAGCTTTCAATGTAGGTCAATTATATTTGGCATAAATAAAACTATTATTATTATTATTATTATTATTATTATTATTATTAATTTAAAATAAAACAAAAAATGAAATAATACAAGCAAATAGAATATGAATGGAGAATTTTAGGCCTATTTATTTAATTTTAGGCCTATTTATTAATTTTAGTGCATTTACACAAGATAAACACTGATGACAAGCATTATAATAATATGAATTCATTATTATGAATTAATATTTAAAATAAGCTGTTGTCAAAATTTTTAAGAATTTTGGAAAACAGATTCAAGAGTACTGTAATAAATGTATTACACACTGCAGAACAAAACCAGATAATGTTGAGAGCTCAATCCTTTACTATTGTTGAAATATGATTTAAGTTGAATGTTTTTTTTTTTTTCTTCAGGAAAACATCCTACATGGTTGATAATGATGTCGTAATTCTGTCCTGCTCCACACAGATCATATCCACCTCACACTGATATGACGTTAGACCAATAAACCACAGGCTGTAGACACGTACAAATGATTAAGGAGAATAAATACGAGATAAGACAGTGTGAACTTCTTCAGAGAAAGTCAAAGGTCAGGCTGCTTGAAGTGGCCTAAGAAAACAATCTCATCTTTAAGATGATCATCTAATGGCTAGTTTTCCTTCAGGGACGGAAATTAAGTGTGTGATGCAGAAAACACCTTAAATGTGTTGTTTAGGAGGTAGCTCCATTAATATAAGGTTTCTCTGTTGTGCTAGAGATGTTTGGCTTTAGGGATAAAAATAAAATGAATTAAAGTATACATTAGTAATTAACTAAATAATAAGTATATTTCCACTAGGGTTAAAACTAGAGATGGAGCAGATCTGATACGGTCAATACCAATACCAGTGGATCAGATATCGGAGAAACACATCAGATATCCAATCCTGTAAATAACGACAAAGATTAGGATTGGATTTGGGAAAGAAATTTATTTTTGGACTTTACATATAAAAAGACTTGACTGTTTTTTCTTTTGTTAGGAATGAGTTTAATACATTTGTACTTTAGTATATTATATATATGGTTTTTGTGTGTAAGAGTTTGAGTGTGAAGTGCTTCAGTTTAAATTGAAAATGATTAAAATACAATATTAGATTGGAATTAATATCAGGTGATGCTCGAGGTGTTGGTATCGGTATCGGATTTGGTACCGAAGCATTCGGGCCCTCACAGCCAGACTGTACAACAGTTTCTTCCCCCAAGCCATCAGACTCCTCAACACTCAGGGTCTGGACTGAAAACACACACACACACACACTCAACTGAGCATCACTCCATCCTCTTTGCAATTACATATTTATTATATACTGTATATTTATACTCTCCATCTGGCTGCTACTCCTTATGTTTGATAGTTTTTGTACTGTCTTGTACATGTTTGCACTGTGCACTTTATGTAAATATATGTAATGGCCTCTGTAGTTCTGTGTTTTGTTGGATGTAGCACCTTAGTCCTGGAGGAACGTTGTTACGTTTCACTGTGCACTAACTAGCTGTATAAGGTCAAAATGACGATAAAGCCACTTGACTTGACTTGACTTGATCAGAAAAGAAAAAGGTGGTATCGTGCCATCTCTTATCAAAACTAAAGTTTGCTCGCTGTGAATTGGGCATGCCTACAGACAGTTCATCTAACTCAGAGACATTACACAGTGAAAATGTCCATGAAGAAGCCACGTTAACACAGATTTCCTGAAATATCTGATGTTAAGATCTGATGTTGTGACTTCTGTGTTTGACACACAGACACACCTCGAAGGGTGACTGGACTCTCAAGTCAACTGGAGTTTCAGGGAAATGGGTTTTTAAAGCCATGGCTCCCTCTAGAGGTCTACAATCAAATCTACTCAATGTAACAGACACTACATGCAATTTTATTGTGTTTTATTGGTCTAATATACATAACTGGTGATTTTTTTTAATACCTGATAACCTTCTTTACAACTAGAAATCAAACCAACAACAACAACAAACAAAACTGTGGCTGACAAACTGTGGTTAATATGGAAGTCTGATATATATATATATATATATATATATATATATATATATATATATATATATATACACACACACACACACACACACACACACACACACACACATATATATATATATATATATATATATATATATATATATATATATATATATTCAATTATAGAATAAATTCATCTATTGATTTATCTTCAGTAGGCACTTTTTCCTGGTCATGGTCATGGTGGATCCGGAGTCTATCCCAGGAACACTGGGATCACTGGGTGTGAGGTGGGAATTTAGATTAGATTAGATTAGATTAGATTCAACTTTATTGTCATTGTACAGAGTACGAGTACAGAGCCAATGAAATGCAGTTTAGCATCTAACCAGAAGTGCAAATAACAATATGTCTATAATATATATATATATATATATATATATATATATATATATATATATATATATATATATATATATATATGTTGTGTGTGTGTGTGTGTATATATATATATATATATACATGTGCAAGGTGTGAGGTAGAGAAAGTAGAGACCAGCTCAGTGCAAATGACAAGCTGTACAAATATACAAGGTGCATTGTACAGAGATAACACACACTGGATGGGACACCAGGTCATCACATGACATCACACTCATTCACACTTAGGGGCAATTTAACATTTAAAAGCCAATCCACCTACTGGCATGTTTTTGGGAGGTGAGAGGAACCTGGAGAGCCTGTAGAAAAAACCCATGCGGGGAGAACATGTGAAGCTCTGCACAGACAGTAACCCAAGCTCAGGGATACTCACTGGGACCCTTGAGCGGTGAGGCTGGAACACTACGCTCCATTGTTGATTATTTTCCTATAACAGCATGCCACCGAATGGTCTATTCTTTACATAGTATACAATAGTATACATAGTATAGAGAATGTTAGTATTCATGCAGAGTCACAGTTGAGTGAATGAAAAGTCCAAGTCATATAGCACATCATGATCTTTTAAGTTAGTCCCAAATCAGTCAATTATGGCTTTACAAGACTGGAATTACAAGACTGTCTTCTTACTGTCTTCTATATTATCATTCAGTACAACACAGATATGAAGTTGACCTAGAGACTTAGTGAAACATCTGAGATGCTACAAGCAAGCCTTATTATTAGACCAGTGCAAAAGAGTTTCTGTCCCCAGATGGCGCTGTAACTCAGGCCTAATACGATTTGTGCATTTTTACAAAATGATGGACATTGAGATAAAATTTGAGACATCAACTGCAAAGAATGTTTTAACATGATCATTTTTTCTCTCCAAGTGAATTAAAACACACACACACATTTGAAAGGACTCCTAAAGGCTTCTTCACTGCTGTTTTTTTTTTTTTTTTTTCCTGAAAAGTGGTATGTCACTGTAGTGTTCATTCAGGGATTTACTTTTGTACTTTTTCCAAATGTGTCCTAGAAAAACTCTCATAGTGATGGCTAGACATATACTGACACAAAAAGACGTAAATCATAACTTTGAAAACCATCTCAAAGTAGAAAAACTTTAACGTACACACTTGTCTCTGTGAGCTCAATGCTGAAAACATCATTGATACTGCTTTATAAGGCCTCTGTAGCTCTTACTGTATTCAAGGTTGAGGGATAACAGTCACTCTGATCCACTAACACTGATGGTACTGATGGTTTAAGCAGGTGTGCTACAGATCACTGCATGTAAGTATGAAAAGATGGTAAACGTTAAGTTGATATTAAATACCTGAAATGACAATGATAAGATTTACATAATTCATTTACGTAATAAGATTGTTGAAGTCATCTAAAAATTTTCTGAAGCCTGTATTTTCCCATATTGAATAACAAATTGCTGGTAATTCCACAAAACAGTATTAGTAAACCGAAAAAAATCACATAACCACCTTCTTTTACAGAAATCCTTTAAAAGTTTATGAATACTTAAACTTAAAATGCCCACAGCCCCACACATGCCATTCACCATTTCACTTCATTAGCATATTCCCCATTCACTTCATTTGGATATTCACCATTTCACTTCATTTGCATACTTGCCAGTTCACTTCATTTGCATACTTGCCAGTTCACTTCATTTGCATACTTGCCAGTTCACTTCATTAGCATATTTCCCATTTCACTTCATTAGCATATTCCCCATTTCACTTCATTAGCATATTCACCATCTCACTTCATTAGCATATTCCCCATTTCACTTCATTAGCATATTCCCCATTTCACTTCATTAGCATATTCCCCATTTCACTTCATTAGCATATTCACCATCTCACTTCATTAGCATATTCCCCATTTCACTTCATTAGCATATTCACCATCTCACTTCATTAGCATATTCCCCATTTCACTTCATTAGCATATTCCCCATTTCACTTCATTAGCATATTCACCATCTCACTTCATTAGCATATTCCCCATTTCACTTCATTAGCATATTCACAATTTCACTTCATTAGCATATTCACCATTTCACTTCATTAGCATATTCACCATTTCACTTCATTAGCATATTCACCATTTCACTTCATTAGCATATTCCCCATTTCACTTCATTAGCATATTCACCATTTCAATTCATTAGCATATTCACCATTTCACTTCATTTGCAAGTACTACCTTGGATTTTCCATTTTGATGTTTTTTAGCTCCCTGATTTATATTTTACTACAGCATCTTTGAATTCTCAAATCTGATTGGTCAGAAGGTGTTGATAAATTTTCCATAACAGCAGCTCTGACAGCTGTTCTGGCTATAAGATCTCAAACATAAGGAATAACAGTCAGGTTTCACTGTTAGCTCCTAAAAAAACACACACACTAAATGTACTTTAGTATTTTCATCATATTAATGAGAAATCCAGCGTGGAAGTAGTGGAGACGTTGGTGCAAACATTCAACTCAAAATCCCAGAATGCAACACTGCTATATGACACAGTTGTACTGAGTAACAGCAGAGACTCGGCTCAGCTAGCTAGCTATCTATGAGACAGTGGGCACGATGACATTGATGGCATGAAAGTCGAAGCTTCAGAAGCTGATCTGTTTGAGTAGAGTGTATAAATGAGGGTGTGAGGGGACTAAAGCGCTGCTGCATTGCTCTCTATGTATAGATGGAGCAAAGGCACCACTATTAGCAGACAGTCATGTGGCATTGTGGGTAATGTAGGGCACTTTGAAAATAGAGCAACATGTTGTTGAAAGAATTTTAAACCATAGGCATCAACTCAGAATTTCATAAATAAATCATAATGAAATGTAAGATCGTGTTAATTATAAATATTGATATGCAAGTCAGTCAGGTTCCCTTTATCACCTCTTTACATACTTCAGAGCATTCAATAACATCTACCTTGTGTCTTTGAGGCATACTGTACTTCCTGGTCATCGTTTAGGGCCATAAACACTGATGTGCCCTTAAAGCACCACATATCAGAAATGTTGTGTTGTGAACAGGAACAGAAGACCTCACTGAAGAAATGAGTACTTCCAATTTGCTGAAACGCAAAAAAAAAAAAAAAAAAAAAGTTCTCACATACCACTTGCATCTTTTTATGAATTGAGAATAAACTCTACTGCCACTCAAAAGTGAGGCCTCAGACTTCAGTATTTGATGAAACCTCCTCAGATCTTTGGTCGCTTTGAGTATCTCTGAACATCACAAACTCCAAAATCCAGCATTTTTAAATAAAATGGCATAGTTTCCCTTTTGCAGTTTTCGAAGATGTTTCTAATAAGCCAGTTGCCACTCTCATATTGTTAAAAAAGCACTTTCCGGAAAAAAAAAAAAAAAAAGTGCCGAACCTTTGTGATCATTAATGCTGCCCTCTGGTCATTGTTGCCTCGGGTCATTGTCTACATTCCCAACTCATCCTACTGTAATGAATAGTATGTGAAAATAGTCTGTTTCAGTGCTTAAAGTACATCACGTCAGCTATTATTTCGGGTTTTAAGTATGAAATTACAGGTATGCAAAGAAAAAAAAATGAATCATAGATGTAATTCTTGCGTATTTGTTAGTATTTTTTAAAATGTCTATTGTGAGAATGAGGCTTCTAGGGTTTTTCAGATGCTTAACTACAGCAGCCTTGAAGGCCAGCTAAGCCTATACAAGCCAACTTTTAAATAAAAAGAGCCAACTTTAAAAAAGGAGCCACCTTTAAAATAAAAGGCCCAGTTAAAATAAAGGGAAGCAATGTTAAATAAGACAGGATTAATTTTTAAATAAAAGCACTCAATCTTGCCTGGTTGCCCTTCAGGGCCGCTGTAGTTAATGGAGGGACTGTGTGCAGCCTTTAGTTTGATTCAATGTGGAATTTTTAATTCAACACACAGTCTTTGGTATTTCATCACTTTTGTGATCAATTTTTTTTTATATTATATTTGGACTTTGCTGTTGGATTAAAAATTTAACAAAAGGTTAACATATTTTCGCTGATTAACAACAGTCACCCTACTTGATCTGACAGATTAATTTTTTGGAATGTGAGAAACTGCTTCTATGACACTGAAGTAAATAAATTGTCCAAATATTTTGGCGAATAAGCTCGTCCTTTCTCCTTTCAACCCCACGCCCTGACAAAAAAAATCATTAGTGGACTTTTTTTTTTTAATTCGTTCAAACATTTCCACTTAGGTTGACACAGAAGGTCATTGTCCTTCACACACACATGCAATTATTAAATCAATGTGGATATAACGCAGGGTTGATTGAACGCGTGGAAATAAATACAGCATGTATTAATCCTTACAGTGTTAAATTAAGTTTCTTGGTGTGAAATTGTGCTTGCTGTCTGGAATACCACTATACCAATATTACTTCAACACTTGGTTTTGAATGAACACAAGCAATATCCAGTTGAAATCTATGGTGTTAAATTAACATAGTGCTTTTATTATTTACAATTTCAATTAATTATTCACGACACAAGACAAATATATTTTAATATCGTCTGGTCTTTTTCCAGCCTTCAGCTGTTACTGTAGCATCATATTCCTGGTCTTGGCTGATAGGAGTGGAACCCAGTGTGGCCTTCTGCTGCTGTATCCCATCCGTCTCAAGGTTCAACATGTTGTGCTTTCTGAGATACTTTTCTGCTCACCACAGTTGTAAAGAGTGATTATTTGAGTTACTATAACCTACCTGTCACCTCCAATCAGTCCAGCCATTCTCCTCTGACCTAGCTCATCAACAAGGCATTTCCATCCGCAGAATTGCAACTTACTGGATGTTTTTTGTTTTTTCACCATTCTGAGTAAACTTTAGAGCCTGATATGTGTGAAATTCCCAGGAGATCAGCAGTTTCTGAAATATTTAAACCAGACTGTCTGGCACCAACAACTGGTCAAAGTCACCGAGATCTCATTTTTCCCCATTCTGATGTTTGATAGATAGATAGATAGATAGATAGATAGATAGAGAGATCGATAGATAGATAGATAGATAGATAGATATATATTAAATTATAGGTATTAAATTACTCTTACTGTGATGAATAAGTCTTTTGCAAGCTTAAATTAATATACGCCATGTTACATTAAATATTAATGTGTTAATATAAACTTTTAGGAAGTGAATTAACACTTACAATGTTGCAATACCAGCTAGAGTGCAGAATAAAATATCTTTTTGTTTTATTAACAGCATTTTATGAGATTAACAGCATTTTTCTTTTATTATAGAATGAACTCTAACAGTGTGAAAATAATACCTTAACACTGTTAAGGTTGAATTAAGTCTAGTAGTATTTACTAAATTCTCAGATTTATTCCACATTGGGAAAGTGTGTGTGTGTGTGTGTGTGTGTGTTGCTGTAAGAGGACAGTGCATCTCCTCAGAGCAGCTGTCTGTGCAGTAAGAGGACACCAGCAGCTCCACAATGACCCGCTGCATCAATCTCCTGCAGCCTGACAGCCGCTATGTCCACCTGTCCCTCTTACACGGCCAAGTCTCAGCCAGCGACGCCGCTACGTGTGTGACAACCAGTGACGTGTGCGCCACTGTTTTTCTAACCATGAACGTGTGTGTGCGTGTGGGTTGTTTCAGTCTCATCACAGGCGTCTTTCGTACCAGTTTCATTCTCAGTCTCGCTGGATGTCCTTTACATTCTGTGACATATAAATAAATGCATTGCCACTCGTCTACTCTGTCTTTATCTCTGCAAGTTCCACATTTTTTTCCAGTGTAGGTATTTTTTATTAAAAACAGGTGGCTATTAAGTACTTCAACTACAACCCGTTTCCTTCAGAATGTGCGTTGACTAAATTTATTACCAATACTACATTTAAACATGCGAGTGAATTGGAAGGCTTCTTCATCATACTTTCACTTCCATGGCAATCCAACATGGTCTCATTCATCATTCATCCTGAGTAAGCCCTTTATCCTGGTCAGAATGGAGGTGTATCTGGAGCCTAACCCGGGAATGCTGGGTGTGAGTTGAGAATACACCCGGGATGTAGTGTAGACCCAGTCTATCACAGGGGCACCATACACACACACACACACACACACACACACAGGCATTTCAGGGGCATTTTAGCATAACCACCTACTAGCATGATTTTGGGAGGAACCCAGAGAATCCAGAGTAAACCCAAGCTAATATGGGGAGAACATGCAAAACGCCACACAGACAGAAAACCTGAGCTCAGGATCAACCCGGGGAACTTGCTGTGCCATCATGCTGACATGTCAGATCTGCTGTTATAGAAAATCAACACCTTCTGACCAATCAGATTTGAGAATTCAACAGTGCTCTGCTATAAGGCCATAAATAATATATACAAGAATTAACTAATGTTAAATATTCATCCATGACTAAACATAAATCCACAGTATCCATTATAAAGCTGTGATGAAGCTGTTCTCAACTTAGATACCCAGATACCTGAGTTTGGTAAATTGTAAACATTTAGTGACCAGTATAAACTAATTCCTTAAGTATTAACTAAACTGTTTGTTTATATTCTTCTTTGTGAACTTATTTTAAGTTATAGGTTTTTATTATTTAGTTAACACAGGTTAATTTCTGTTTATTAATTCATAAGAGTTGATACTTTGGAATCATAATTGGTTTGGTACTATTAACTTAAACAGTAAATAATGATGACATTTTTATTGTAAAGACTACAGAACATTTCTTCTTCTATCTTCTTTAGCAGGCTATCCAGGTATCCATGTGCAAAACATCTTTTGTTAAAAATCAGAATCCATTTCAGGCTTTCACAGACATTTGCTTTTGCGTTTTAACTTTGTTGTGCGGCATGAAAATCCCGTGGCCTCCCTGCACTCATCTTCACACCTCAGCAATCACCTCTCATCCTACATCTCTTTTCCTCTGCAGCTGCACCTTTCAGGTTAATGCAGCTGAGCTCCATTAGGATCTCTGGGTCTCCCCTCCTTCATTTCAGCCCGTAAAGCTCCCGCACCCTGGGGCCCAGGCCTAATGGCTACAGCTCAGCTTTTAGAAGGAAGTAGGAGGGTTTTAGGTTACCTAGCCAGGTAACACTGTTTGTTTGCCATTACCACAGCAAGTCCCGAGGTCATAGGACATGAAAAAGTGCTCAGGCGTTTGAAGACAGAGAACTGTTGACACACCGAATGGATGATACTTAATCCTGGTATTGTGTGGGATTCAGTGCTGGAGCTTCCCAACACACATTCCTACTTTACGCCAAATGCATTTGTTGCATCAGTAGAAGAGAGGAACGGGTCTTGACCAGTGTAATCACTGATACACATCTGTTAATCTTGTGTACTTTTGCACAACTGAAATGCTAATTACAGCATCTTTAAGGGTTGAACTTTGTGTGGAACCAGTCAGAAACATGAATCTACGCTAGCGTGTATAGAGATCTGGGATTGTGAATTGCACTTGACTTGTGACTCAATGCAGAATTCTTGGACTCCAATCACACAGATTGCATGCAGAAAAAAAACATGTCTGGTCAAGTCTGGTTAAGATGGAATTATGCAACCACCACAGCGAGAGATTTACTTTGTTCCATCAGAATAGCAGTGTCTGTTGTTATCTTTTGGCTACAGTGAATTAAATGACAAAAAGAGAATGTCTGTATGAAAACATATAGTATCGGAATAACCAACACCACATCTAAAGTTGGCTTTGCACAGTACGATTTTCAGCAGTTTTGGTGTTGCAGACAAAAACTGCACATAAAAGAAAAAGAAATCTTTGGTCGTGAGTTGAGATGGGTGGTCTTAGAACATATAATGTGACGTGCTCACCAGCATCCAACAAAAACAGCAAGCAACAAATTTCTGACTAAAAGCCACTGATAGGAGAATAACATAGTATTACATGAAGACAAATCATGAGACAAATACAAATCATGTTGATTAGTATAACAACACCAGCCAACATGCCTGGTCCTCGTGCACTGAGCTGGAAAGCTGCCAGAAAAATATCCTTATTACATCAAACTCACATAGAAGAATGGATATTTCATGTGGGCCGCTTTACCCAGCCATGGATGGCTCCAAACTCATCTTCCTCACCTTTTAAAATGTGTTTTCTCAAGGCATATCATTGCCACTATTAAACCTCTGGATTGTTCCTGTTTATGTTCCCCATTTTGTGCACAAGCAGAACACAGTAATTTTCTTTAATTGCAGCTCTATTGTTAAAGGATCTTCATCGTACAAACTGACATGGAGAACGCACGTTATCATGCAGTCTGTTCCAGAATTGGGGCAAGATTTTATTGAGATCATTTCATACATTGTGATAAGTAATAATCTTGCAAGACCGTTGTGATCACACAGGCTAAAACTGGCTTTAGACACGCCTTTCTCAGGGTGTTAAAAGTTAGTGTACTGAAATAGGCTATGTAATATAGCAAGTTAATATTTTTAGATAGTGACTACATAGCTGAAGCAATAAAATCCTAGGTTTTTGTGTTTTTTTCCTTTAGTGATTACTCTTACATATTTTAGCTAACTCACCTAGGACTCAAAAATGCATGGAGACTCTAGAGCTAGGGATTCAGACACTATGACTTCAGAATATGGACTTTAGCAAGACACTATGGCTTCAGACTCTGGACTGGCTTGGGACTCTAGACTTGACTCAGATTCTAACGCTAAGGACTCTGGATTGGACTTGGACTCCAGAGCTGGGGATTCTCAACCTGACTCTGTAGTTGACTTGGACTCTGGAGCTAGGAACTTTGGACTCAACTTGGACTATACTGCTTAGTATCCTGGACTCAAGTCAGACTCCAAGGCTTGGGATTCTACACTTGACTCAGATTATAGAAATAGGGACTCTGGACTGGACTTAGACCCTAGAGTGGGAACTCTTGAAACTTTAGACACAACTTGAGCCTTACAGCCTAGGAATATGGACTCGACACTATGGCTTTAGACTCTAGACTTACCTCAGATTGACTCTGACTTTATAGCTGGGGGACTGTGGACTTGACACTGACTCTTAAGCTGGAGACTCTGCACTTGATTCAGACTCTAGAGCTGGGGATTTGGGATGCTGACTAAGACTCTAGAGATAGGGACTCAACTTGATTTGGACTCTAGATTTAGGGTCTCTGCATTTGGCTCTGACTCTAAAGCTGGGGATGCTGGACTCGACTTGGTTTGATATGTGTGTTTTGTTAACATTGCTTATGGTGTTTTAATTCTGAAATTGATGGTTTGTTAATGTTGATTATATCCATAAATAAAGTTAGTGGAGGAAATATCAGATGTTACTGATTTCGCTATTTCTCGTTATTATTTAGAATTTTAGCTGAGAACTCACAACAAACTTTCACATGCAGTTTATATCTATACTTGGCCTGCAAGTTGGCAAAGGTCAGAGTCAGGACATGAGTGTGATAAAACTTATGCTGTTTTAGAATCAGTATTCCATGGTTGTAAAACTCAACAATGAATGCAAACACACACCATGCTGGAATAAAAATATTTATATGTGCAGGACATTGCTGTTAGTCAGCGTTAAAGTCCCAGGAGCCATCTGTGGGTCCAGATTTATGTTCCTTACTCTCATAACTATATACACTTCCTAAGAGTTGGAAGGTAATTTTTACTATACTGAAGTGTCACTTTAAGTGATTTATATTTTACTGGAGAATAAGTGAAAATGACCTTTCCACAAAAAAAAAAAAAACTCCTTACAATGTATTTCAGACTTCTTACAAATATCAAATTTCATAAGTCATTTTTTTCTTCTGTCTGGCTAAAAATTCACTCAAATCACATTCCAGTGTATTTTACCTTTATTTATTAATCCATACCAGGTGTGCAAGGACAGTTTGTCCATTAGTCCCACTTCCTCTAATGGGAAAAAAGAACATGAGAAATTCAGACAAATTCAAAACACGTGAAGGTGATGTGGCTGAATTTCTTTCAATTTCATGCAAAGTTATAAGAAAAGGTATGAAGCCTAACCTTAAGCTTTCTAACTTCTAATAAGAATTGAATAGTAATAAATTTTTGAGATGATGCTGACCATTTTACATTTACATACTAGTACATTTATATATAGATGCTTTTTAACTTTGAGTCACCATTTCAATTTTTCAATTGTGTAACACTTTGACAGCACAGCAGAAAAAAAGACAAAATTATGATTCCATAATTATGTTGCTATGCTGCCCTTGTAACTCTTAAAAAAGACATTGAATTCAAAAAAATATGCTTTGAACTATTCAAAAATTAATTTTTTACAAGGTTTCTTTGCTGGCAATAGCCGCTTTTTGCTCTTAAATAAGTAGCAAGGTTGAAAGCATTGAGCTTTTTATCATAGAATTAGCAAATGCATAAAATGTGGTTAACTAGCATCCATGATAATGACATGGGGACATTAAGGAAATTCTAATGATTTGCATTTAGTCTCTTTTACATTTACCTTTAGTAGCTTTCACAGCTTTTTTTTTTCGAGGTTTTATTTACAAAATTGAAAAAAAGAGCTACGATGTTTCATTTCGATTTAGGTTTAGCCTAGCATTAAATAGCTGCATTAATAATTATGTCAGTGGAAGGTCCTCACATGGATAATAGTACAAATGTGTGCATGAAATGTGTCATTTTCATGGTAGGTTCTCGAACGTAGGGTCTTTACACACTGAGGAGGTCCTGAATGTGGAGGAATATAGTAAGCATGAGCTCATATGAGTATAATTTAGCTTTTCCATTTCTTAATTTTGGGGAATGTGGAGTTCCTTTGAGTCGTGTGCTCAGTGTGCGGCAAGCCACTTCAAGTGCTGTCTCCGTTTAGCTTCGTATTGTGCCTTAAACCACATTCCCTGGCTGGAGCTGCATTAATGAAACCTTGATACTTCTGAATGATGTGTGTGAAAAACGGTACTTGTCAGTTTCGCAGCTTGTTTTAATCAGAACATCAGTACGTCTCTTCACAAGTAAACGATTTCAGCCTGTTAAGCTTAATATCTTAACATGCGAGATAGATTTCCCTGAAGGACCATACATTTTAAAAATCAGTCTAAGAGATCCACAGAGAGCCCAGCAGCTGTTTCTCCAACTAGGCACGTGTTTCACTCAGTAACTGTAGCAGTGACAATACGGGTACGTTGTTAATTTGGGTGTCAGTCGATATGTTGATGCTTGTATTTCAACAGTCCAAGGAAACGTCTCGTATTTACGAGTGTACTCACATTCATTTAGAGTGGAGAGCGCTGCACGCAGACGTGACGGCTTTGTGTAGCTCGCACATGACTGCAGCAGAAAAGGAAATCACGGCGAGCGTAAACACAGCCGCAAGGGTCTGGAAGAAACACAACACTTTCTGCAGGTGAAATGTCAGTTCGACTTAAAGCTAACTTCCTTTCAAGCTTTCAAACTCAGTACTGTATATGGATCCCATCACTTTTACAGATTTTTTACAGAATCCATGTGTCACCGCATTTCCCTTGAAGATGCATGTCAACGTTTTGGCAGTTAAAAATGTTTAAATTCTTACACACAGGCAGTCAGGCATACAGGTCATGTTTCCACACTAAACCGCACAATTTTCTGCCAAACCCACATACCTTAGCCAAGTGTACTTAAACAGCTAAAATAGCACTTCATGGTACAAAAAAAATTAAGAATTCCAGTGAGAAGAAAATGAATGTCTGCATTTGTTCGCATTTGTTTTAAATGTTACAAAAAAATCGTATTTTTCAACTAGGGTCTTTCATTCTTTTCTTTTCTTCTTCTTTTTTTTTTTTTGTTCTTTGTAATAAAGTATATCGGCTATGTTAGGAATTCCCAGGACAAGACCTTTGGACTCTTCTCTTTTCTTTAAAACGTGTTCAGCTCCACTTGACATGTAGGGAACGTATAGAATAGTGAAATGTGACACCACCATTTAAGAGTTAACACCTCCAAAGTAGCACTATGACAGGATGTTTTAAAGTTTCACGTTCTTTATATACCCCACATGGAGGTATTTATCTGTCAAATGCTATAAATCAGTTGGCTTTTGTGAATTCTAGATTTTCATTTAAATTTCATATTAAATTTATATGTTTATAAATTTGTTTAAGGTTATTGTTAAGTTTAGTGATTGATTAATTTAGGAAAGAATTAATGAAGCATAGCACTGGGGTTAGATTATGTCCAGGAAATAGACTGATGTAAAATATAACTACCCAGCAAGTACAATGTTCCATAAGAAAGCAGGAACCCATGGAGTGTGCCATTATAGGAAAGCAATCACTGAAAGGGTGCCGTGATGGGATTCTTCACAAAGAGGAGTTAAAGCGACCACTCACCACTTAATAAAGGAATATTTTGAAGTATTTTACTCCTTGTATACAACAACAATTTGCCAACTATTATAATTTTTCCTTAATTAAAAAATGACATTATATCTTTAATCCATTTATAGTTATGCTGCATGAAAGTCTGTGAAACAAACCATTTACATCACTTCCTGTCATCTGATAGAGCCATATAGCTGCAATTGCTTGCTGGATACAATACAATACAATACAATACAATACAATAAACTAATAAAACTAAACTAAAATAAACTAAACTAAAATAAAATAAAACAAAATCCGTGAAATTGGTCAGTGTCAGTCGAGGTGGAAAAAAGGTATTAAAGTTTCTGCCAATGTGTACCTGGAAATAAACTAACTAACTAACTAACTAACTAAATACATAAATACATAAATCAATAAATAAACTAGGTAAAATAAAATAAACATTTTAAAGAACATTTTGCATCTTTAACATCTTATTAAATTAAATTAAATTATTAAATTAAGATGCAAACAAAATAATTTTTTCTACAATTATTCATTATTTAAAAATTATTAACTGTTAGTAACTATGCTCATATAAACTAATATTAGAATATAAAATATTAAATTTCAAGAAAAATCTTTAAAGAAAGGTTATAATTGGATAAGGTGTAATTGCAGGACATGAATTTACAGGAAGTCAAGTAAACAATTTTCACAGTCTTTTGTACAACTGCATTCTTTTACTAGTTATAAATAAGAAAAAGCTTCTTTTAGACTGTGGCAGCTTTAACTGGCTTAAATAGGTTAATAATATCCAAAACCCAGGGCCATTACACCAGATATGATGATAAATAAGAATGATTTGATGTATCAGATTAAGCAGCTTTATGGTTAAGGTGACTCCTAACCATCTGTGTGCAATAAAACAATAATGCGAGTGTGCACTGGCTTGAAAACAGCTGTTAATTCAGGGCATGCTGTCTCTCTGTGATGGGAATGAACAGCTCCAGGCTTCATAGTGAGCAGGCCTGTGTGCTAAAGGTTTAACAAAAGCTGATGGTGGAGGATCAGCACCATTCCTCAGGATTTCAAGGGCCTCAGTGGCACGCTGACCTTAAAAAGGATCTGCGTAATCTCCGGTAGCAGGGCATAGTCAGGATTCTTTCATATTTTTTTTAAAATGAAGTTTTATTAAGGATGAGGTTAATGATAAAACAAAATGGTGACTAGCGCTCCATGGCGTATGCAGATTGCTAAATTGGTCCATCATTCCTGTCACAAATCCACATTGCTACCACTGATGGTGACTAATGTGAAAAATTCCAGCGGTGATGGTGTGAGACTAGCCAGCCATGTGACACTTGTGGATGGACCGAATGTCGCTCAGAGCCGTTTCCCACCACAGGCATTTAGTGATGTTCACATACCAACAATCAGCAGTGGGAGATTAACACAAAAAAGCTACACTATAGATTCTCAAACAGCAGCGAGATGCAAACCTGGCATCCACTTGTGCACTGAAGTGCTTGAAGGTGACAACAAGTGAGTGCTAGCATGCTGAATTGGAAGTCATAGGGGCATATCTGTAAACACGCTGAATGATCCGTGCACATGGTGGTCTGTTTAAGTGGAACCGTACAGCCTGAATGGCAGACACCCCGTGATTTCAATGTACCAGTCTCTCAGACTGCATCTTCCAAGCAGCAGCACTGCCAGGGAGGGTCATCGACCTTGATTAGCACCGATCGGAATGTGGCTTCGTGCCCGGAGTAGTGTGTGGCAATGCATTCAAAACACTCCGTCTGTTTGTAACGGCGCAGGCGTAATGAATTCGTTCAGTGAAAACACAGTTCCTTCTGCTGTTCACCGTACACATGCTTACAATTACATCTTGACATTGAGAAGTGTAATTAAAGAAGACACTTAAAGCATATACAGCAGAGTGGCTTCTACAGAGTGATGGAAAGCTGGCAGCTCTGACATGTCGTTACAAAATGGAGTCATATGTTCTAACGCTACAGCAAGGTAAATCCTGAGGAAATCTGCACACTGTAACGCACTAAATCAAACGTGTACATCCAGACATTCTCTTTCTAACTTTTCAGTAAATTTACAGTTATTAATATGTTATTTACAAGCTTTTGAATATGCATTACGTGAGAAGTTTTATCCCAAAATATTGTTTAAAATAAAAAAAAATATTTTTTGCCCTAAAACATTGCCCTGACTTTATTGAGAGTCAATTCCTTTTATTTTATTTTATTTTATTTTTAATTTTTTTTGGAATTTTCCCCAAAATTCCTCCCTATCATACGACATGAAGCCAGCTAACCACAGGGCACAGGGCAGCGTAACACACTCAAGGGCAAAGCTCTATCTGCCCTCTTCCACATCCATGAGCTCCCAGATGCTCATTATTGGCAAGTGACACTGTGATTGACAGGGGAGAGAGCATAAAATCCCTCCCACCCAGAGAGCACGGCCAGTTTTGCTCTCTTGGACTTCCGGCCACAGATAGCTGTGGCATCACTGGGATTGAAACTCGTGATCTTTGAACGAAAGCGTGAAAATTTTTCTGTTGCACCAAAACCCTTTATTTGTTGCCTGATATGATTTATAATTACAAGGTCTTGATATACAGTAATTCCTCTCAGCACCAGTCATATTGCTTTATCCCGGGTGTGAGGAGAGGACAGGACGGTGAAACACTGTACGTTGCAACAATTTCGCAAATAAAACTTTTGCATATAAAACGATTTTCGCCTTAATTTGCTTTGGCAGCACGAACCTCAGCTCTGTTGTTCTTTTTCATGCTGACAAAGAAGATTATGGTGAGTGTAATTTTATTTGCAAATTTTTGGAATTTTAAGTGCTTTCCCAAGCCAGTATTTTTATTTTATTCGGCAGAATGAAAAAGAAATGCAATAGTGAAACAAATAGTGAAAGTGTCTTTTACAGAAGTGGTTGATTTGTCTAAATAGAGCTGATGGAAATCATAATAATCTGTGTTATTAATATGACTGAATGTGAAATTATTATTATTAAGCCATTATTAAACTTTACATACTTCTCACATTTTATTTTGTGTTGAGCATTATAAGGGCTATGATTTTATTTTTAAAAATGAAAAAAAAAATATGATTAATAGTAATGAATTTATAATTAATTAATTTAGAATAATGACTTTATTTAAAAAAGAGCCAGTTTAAAATAATAAAAATAAATAAAATAGCACCATATTAAAAGCAGTGGGATTTTTAATCCATCACATAACTAATAGCATTTCATTATTAATTTTTTATTAAATTAATTTTAATTTATTCATGTATTCATCTGTTATTCATTTGTAATACATTTATTTTTAATTGTGTATTTTTTATTGTATATTTTTTTCATTATTTTTCAATATTATACTAATGTATAGGATGGATGTATTTCTAATGTACATGTTAAATGTGGTATTTTTGATATATTTAGTTCCATAACACAGAGTTTAGGACGTGGCTGTGTGTGAACTTCATCATGTCCTGATGATTTATGAGCTTTTGTACGTATCCTCTGAGCATTTCGTGTCTGCACGGCCCTGTATTTAGCGACCTGCAAGTCTATTGCTTGACTTCTTTTTTCTTTTCTCTGAACACTGAGAAAAATGATCTCAGTTTTAGCCACTCCATTAAGAAAGAAAAGCTCTGTTCATGAGCCGTTGCTCATCCTTCATCACTCCAGTCAAAAAGTGATATTAATCTACAGCTGTCCGGTCGCTTCGGCTATCGGTGCAAACTCAGGGACCCTTTAAAAGCTTTAATGATGATGAATAGCCGCGCTCGTTTTCTGTCTAATCAACATGATATGAGGTGAGGAGGAGATGGACAGCTTTCTTTAACTCGTAATAACCTGATGCTCTGCTATTAAACATGCTTTCATGCACTTATACTGCCTAAGTATTACATTTCCTATGTACTGGGACTGTACAATATAGCGTTTGTTAACTGAGATTTCAATATCAGCCATTGCTATATGCAAATATTGTGTTTTTTTAAGTATTTAGACTAATCACAGAGGTTCAAGATAAGTCTTGGGGAAAAATTGGCATTTTTGTGATCCATAATAAAGACAAAATAAATGCAAATTTTAGTTACATCAATACAATGACATTACTGATTTGTGATTTAATCATCTCCAGTAAGTTTTTTTTTTTTCCTGGTCAGGATTGCGTAAATCCGGAGACTATCCCAGGAACACTGGGTGCAAGATAGGGAGAGTCCATAACAGGGCAACACACACACACACACACACACACACACACAGCAGAATATACCCTGGATGGAAGACATTTTGGTCTTTGTATTTTACAAAAATATGTTTGTTGTTATATTTTAGCCTCTGTAATATGCAAATTTTAGATTTTGTTATGTATTTATTGTGTTTCCTGACCAATTATAATTTTTCCCATTCAGATTTTCTTGAATCTTTTTTGTCACAAATTAGATTCTTTGATATTTAAATATACACATTCTCACAGTGATCACAGGTTCATCAGTTTTGTTTTTCGTTTTTTTTTTTGCCAAATATATATGCAAGACATATTTTGTTTACAATTTGCAGGACCATGTCATTTTATTTAAAGGCTGTTTTCACATTCCTCATGTTGCCTGTGTATTAAATATATTCTGAATAATATCTAGTTTATTAGTGTTATTGGAGTTCTGGACATTGTAATATGCAGGTCTTGTATTTTGTTGTGTTGTTATTATATTTACTGAGCGTCCTGACCTCAGAGAATCTCGTTTTTAATAGATGATGTCAGTCTTATCGAGCTGAAAGCCCTAAGTGTTCATGACTTGCATCATTTTGCTTTGAAATATCATTTAGATGTCCGTCACACCCCCATGTAACTTCCTTGTATTTTAAATCATAAAAATACATAATGTTTTGTTTATCCGTAAACAGTATTGCTCAGTGTGTGTTGTGATGTAAATGCAAAGACACACAGTTATCATATTTCGTCTGAGATTGCTAAGTGCAGCAATATAATATAATTTTTAATAATAATATTTTCCTATGACAGTTCCTGTGATGTTCTCCATGTACTACATATTCTATGTATTAGTATTGAACAATATATAATTTATTACCCTTCACTACAATTTTTTAACATGCATACTTTAATGTTCTTGCGTTTGCATTGTGTTTAGTAAATATTGTGGATATTTTGATAAATTCCATTGTTACATTGTTATTATTTATTATTGTGTAAAAATTCTTTGGCATTGTTAAATTTTGTCTTGGTTATTGTTTAAAAAATGGGACATCTACGTTTATGGCTATTATTTGCTTATATTATTTGCTTTACAAGTCCAATAAATTAATAAAACAAAAACTGTGGCATTATTAGTAAACAAACAAACAAACAAACAAACATATAAATTCATTTTTCCAATTCATAAATTCAAATACCTGCAAACACACACCCACACACACATTACAGGGTCATCAGTTTTTTTTTTTTCCAATCAGCATTCCCAGATGTTTTATTCCATATTTATGTTTTGTTGTTATGTTTTAGCCTCTGGAATATGCAAATTTTGTATTTTGATTTGTTTTTATTTTTAATTTATTTTTATTAGAATTTTTAAAAAGGGGGACATTTATGTTTATATCTAATATTTGCCTACAGTTGTCTTACAAAGCTGATAAAACTATAAAATATAACCTGTGGCAGTGTTCAGAAAGAAAGAGAGTGAGAGAGAGAGAGAGAGAGAGAGAGAGAGAGAGAGAGAGGAAAGAAAGAAAGAATGAGAGGAAGAGAGATGAAAGAAAGAAAGAACAAACAAAAGAAAGAAAGAAAGAAAGAAAGAAAGGAACAACAAACAAAAGAAAGAAAGAGAGAGAGAGAGAGAGAGAGAGAGAGAGAGAAAAGAAAGAAAGAAAGGAACAACAAACAAAAGAAAGAAAGAGAGAGAGAGAGAGAGAAGAAAGAAAGAAAGAAAGAAAGAAAGAAAGATTTTTTTTAATTCATTTTTGGTCAGTATAATAATCTATCAGTAATAATCTAGGCCAGAAATTTTTTTTATTTAATGTGACATATGATAGGTTGTTCTTTTTTTTTCTAATATCACCATCACAACAGCCAGTTACAGAAATAAACTTTCTT
Source organism: Pangasianodon hypophthalmus (assembly GCF_027358585.1). Classification (NCBI taxonomy): domain Eukaryota; kingdom Metazoa; phylum Chordata; class Actinopteri; order Siluriformes; family Pangasiidae; genus Pangasianodon; species Pangasianodon hypophthalmus. Next base: position 16,853,831 of record NC_069728.1, read on the forward strand.
TAAAATTTGTGTTCATACAGCATTTTTACAATGCCTGTGTATTACATATTTTATGTTTTAAATATACAAATGTGTTTTTTCCCTTTTTTTTTATTTTATTTGTTATGTAAAAAGGACACACTTGCTATTTTACTTTAACTGGGACACATCACAAGTTCGTCTGCTTTCTTCCTCAATATACTGAAAGGCTAATTACAATCAAAATGCACAGGGAATATAATTACGTTATTTTTGTCCATACTGTTCAGCTTCCCTGTGCACTGCATATAAATCTCATGTGTATATAATAAATGTGCTGGTTATTATGGCATATAAAGCAAGAATCTGTAGAAAACAGTGAATATCCGGGGTAATGGGAAACATTGTACTACATCATGATTTAAGTGACAAAACTAAATGTAAAAGCCATGTAGAGCGTGATAATAAACTGGTCATGATTTAATCAGAGTCGTTTTGTGTTTTCGGACAGCTGGAGTCACTTTATTAATACAGCAGGCCCTTGACGTTGAGCCTTTATGTACACGGGTAAAAACATACACAGGGAAGGTCACTATGAAAAGGGAAGGTTCCCAATGTTGTATGGAATCTTTCTTCTATAAAAGTCCTGCTCAGGTGCTAAAGACTGCCTCGTGGAAATGCCCAGCCAGGATTGGTGAAAAAGATAAACCTTGTCTTACGTGCATCCAACTTGCAGCTCGTATGTGCTGCTTGGCATAAAAATCCAAAATAAGTTAAAAATAGAAAACGGGTTCAGTCTCTACACTGGTTTAAATGCATCGATTTTTAAAATATTTCAGCATTTTCAAATAAATATTTCGAGAGCATTTAGAGCAGTGTGCATGCACTTCTGTTTTTTTTAAACTACTTTTCCGTTAATACTGAAAGAAGACAGCAACAGTTGTGTGTATGACACAGTTCCACTCCGTTAGCATGAAGACAGACGGTATAGATAAAGCAGATAAACACTGAACTCTCCTCAACAAGGAAAAATACTTTACAAGGTAATATATTAATATGTTCAAATACACTACTGGGACTCGTCACACTGGTCACATGGGCTGCGTTTACACGCAGAGACTCACGCCAATCCGAATTCAGCCTGATCGCAGACGCCTATTTATTATATTTACCTTAAATTTGCTATAAATCTGTTGAAAATCTCAAATGTAAATGCACGCGATATGTAATCCGAATCACCTATGAGGACAGATGAGGACTTTTTAGCGTCAATACATAGCGTAAAAATAAATAAGAAAAAACAAGAAGCTTCTTTTTAACAGATAATATCACTCACAGGTAAGAAAGCCAGTTTTGCATCATCCTTGCTTTGAAATATTATTTACACACCCCTCGTGGCTTCCTATATTTTTTTAATCTAATACATAAGCAATTGTTTATATACAAATCAAATTCAAAAACGTTTTTCTTTTTAAATGAATTCAATTCCCTGGATATGTAGGTGTGTCCAGATGTATATTCCTCACTCTCATAACTCTGAATGCACCCTAGTTACTCAATAATATGCTTTAAAGATTCATTATTAATAATTTAATAGTTTAAGAGTCTAATACTATTGACTTAGTTCAGCTGGATAGAAATTTCATTCGTTTTCATTTCATTTTTCAAGTCTGGCAGTAAAAATCTGGAAATAAAAATGCTTCTATTGCGCATTGCTTTCTGATTTATTACAATATTTTTCATTGCAAATGATATTATCAGCAATAACTGCTTTTAAGTCTTACAGAAATATTTACACGAACTGCAGAATTTCTTAGCATGTTTTGGTACGTCCTCCTTTTTGCTTTATTGACCCTCGAGCTGACATGGACTCCATAAATTTGTGTGTCGTCTGAACCCGTGCTCCAACAGAAAGGATACGACTTTAGGAAAATCTGATCTTTTGTGATCAATATCACAAATTTTGCTCAGATTTACATTTAAATAATAACCTAGAAACAAGTCACTATTCAAGATATTGAACATTTCCTTTCTTTCTATTAAAATTCTAAAAATTTCCGGTTTTAAATGCAAAATTTCCCAGATTTTTAATGTTCTCTGACTTTTAAACCCCTTCTAACGTGCGCTCAGACTTAATCTTTTACATAAAGTTGTAATATTTCAAAAGCCAAACTGGCATAAATGATAATCTTTACAGCACCAATTGGCATAAAAGTAGAGAGTTGAGAGCTTTACTGTCATTCTAGTAATATGAAAGTATACAGCCGAATGAAATAGCGCTCTCTGAGGTCTTGGTGGATACAAAATCTACACGGTTTGATGTAAATTCGTTTTATATTTGGAAATTCTTGGACTGCGTGTAAACATAGCTACTGAGCCAGTGATGACAGAAATCCGAACAGCAGATTTTTGGCAGTGTGTTCACAGCAATGAGCCGACTTCACATTCAGACACATGTAGTATATACAGCAACATTGAAACAGTGTGTGTGTGTGTGTGTGTGTGTGTGTGTGTGTGTATGTGTGTGTCCATCTGCTGGCACTTCCTCATGTGTCAACTCTTCCCCTTGTTTATCCTTAACTCACAAACCACTTGTTTCCACGTGGGTGTGTTCAACAAAACGCTCCTTTTATTCAAAAAAAAAAAAAAATCCCAAGCCGGGAAGCGGTGCAGAGCGACGCTGCGATTGTGTGTGTCCACTGAGCTCCAAGCCAGTTGTCGATGACAGCTGTCGAGAGCAATATAGATAGAGTCAAGTGGCTTCAAATAGCCTCCGGTCTCTTCTGTAATACACGACAGGGAATGCTGCTCTCTCATCGGAGTCTCTCGTTTCTTAAAAAAAAAAAAGTTGCAATAAGACCCTGTCCTGTCTTTGACACTGGCCGTGGTCCCTGTTGTGAAGGACGTTCTGAGCACTTCTGACGTTTCGGTTCTCACGCATCCCAGAATGAAGCGCTTGTTCTTCTTTTTTATTTCTCTTGGATGTGTGTTGGAGAGAACAGCTGCCGGTCACACCACCAGCGTGTATTTCTGGAAGGCCGTTCCTCCAGCAAGTCTCGTCTCTCTCTCTCTCTCTCTCTCTCTCTCTCTCTCTCTCTCTCTCTCCGCTCTGGTAGGGGCTGACAGAGCCTTTGGGTTTATCCACTGTGGTGCGATTTCAGCTCAGGATGCCCCCGCTGCAGAGCGCGTAGCGCCGAGCTGCAAGTGAGATCACAATCTGTTACAGGGAAGAAAAAAAAAAAAGACAAGCCTGCTGTGGCCTAAGCGCAAGGCACAGAAAGACAGAGATCAGCCGAGGCTGGAGCGGGCAGGCAGGCCACTAAAACCAATACAAGTCCTTGCTTTTATCCTGGTTTTGCAGACCTGAGAGAAAAAGTAAGACAAGAAGAGAAAAGGAGGGTAAGAAAAGTGGAGAAGGAAGAGGGAAACCAACAAGCTCTGAAGCAAGAAAGTGTGAAAATAAAGGCGTAAAGGTTGAAAAAGCCATTCATATCCTTTTTTTTCCCGAAACTAGGATTGTAAAATTATACAACAGAACCAACCTTCTGACTTTTAAAGGAACATAAAAATGTAGTATTCATAACAACTACTTCAACGTCTGTGAGGAAAAAAGTAGAAGCAGAAAACATATAAATCTTTATCCATATTTCTGCTTTGTGCAGTGTCCATTGTTGAAAGAGTAATATAACTAAAATTGAATTGAATAATAGATACTGTTTTATTTTAAACCTTTAGATATTTTCTAGCTACTACAAAAATTATCATGAGAATAAGAAACATGTATAAATATATATATATATATATATATATATATATATATATATATATATATATATATATATATATATATATATATATATATATTCACTGCAGTGTACTTTGGCTAGACCTTCTCTATTTGTATTTGAATTCTTTTGTATAGTTTTGTATCTGAAACATCTGTGAAGCACGTGACATACACTGCAAAGAACACAGGGATGAAGAGGCGAAGAAGTTAAAGGAATAATGTCTATTCATCATGTCAGTAATGCATATGCATTAACCATTAACAAAACTGAACAAAAATTCCCGTGTTTACAGCCAAATCTCACTTATAATGAAAGTCTAAGAGCTTTTGTTGAATTCTACATGTTTATAAACTGGATATATTTTCTCAATATGCATATTACACATTCAAATTCACTTATTAGTGATGTCACTACTACATGGTGTAATATCTCCTACATGGTATAATGGTATAATATTTCCAGAACAAAACCTCCACAAATCAGGACGAAAATGTACATGGTTTCATGTACACATGCGTTTTTTTTTTTTTTGTAGAGCTCTTTCATGGGTTTATAAATGAAGCGTTAATCCTGTATCATCCTTATAGAGATGGGACTACTTCTTCAGAGGGAAGGATTTGTGTTACTGGTGTAGTTGTGTGGCTCTGATGGTGCAGGAACACCACAAAACCTTCAGAAAGTATAAGAACCTAGTTTTATTGTATCGCTCTAGTGTTGGAAAGTGTCTTAAACCTTTACTGTCTTGGGTGTGACAGTAGATTTTTTTGGTATTTGTATTATATTGTCGTGTATTTTAAACAACTGCCCTTATACTTCCATTATGCATGTGTTTGGAGGAAACAGGTTTCCAGTTTTTTTTTTTTTTTTCGTGCAGGGAAAATGTGGTGAAATTCTTCTTCTTCTTCTTCTTCTTCAGCAGATCGAGATTAGTTCGAAAAACGCTGAAGAGTTCCTTTAAAACATTGCGATAAGAAAGGACAGCTTGCGATTTAAGCTTTCTGTTATGTTCATTACTTTCTGACTTTTTTTTTGCTTCATATCTACAAAGAACAGTCTTTCATTAAGTTCTTGACACTCTCAAGTTAAAATGCTGTGAAGGTGATATCTACAACATAATATAAACTATTTTACAAATTTGCTATGAAATAATCTTGCATGTTCATTAGAGAAATTCATCCAAGCAGGTAAATTTTGGAAATAATTTTACACTGTTGTTGTGGCTGAGAGTCAGTGTTTCTTACCTGCGTCCACGTTCAGACTGAGGCTCTGTCCCATATCGGATCCCGTCCCAGTGAAAGCTCCGGTCCATGCCGAGCTGGCTGGATCGCTCTTGCTGATGTCACACGGTGAGGGTCCGGGAGCGGGCACCGTGGCCGGGGGCAGTCTGTGCGGCCGCACCGAGGGCACTAGGAGAGAACTGTACCGCGGGTCGAAGTGCGTCCCGTACACGTCGTGCACCGAGGGCCGAGGATAAGCCGAGCTCTGAGCGCTGATGGAGCCGCCGAGCGGGTACGGATGATGGTGGTGGTGGTGTGTCGGGTGCCAGGATTCCGGCGTCGCCTGGTGGAGGTGGCTGTGTAACGAGGCGCTGGAGTAGGGGTCAGCAGGGAAGGGCAGGTCGGTGTGGGACGCGCCCAGAGCACTGCTTAATGACGCCGTGACTGACGGCTGGTACGCGCTGTTCCAGAAGGACGGAGGGAAACTGCGCTGGCTCATTGGGAATGATCCGTCTGGAGGAAGAGAGATGGACAGCATTCATATAAATATGTATTTTAAACATTAACATCAGATGTTGAATATTTTTAATTACGAATTATGAGAATAAAGACAAAATGATGATGATGATGATGATGACGCATAGATAAAAAGTTTAATAAAAATTCTTTTGGCTCAAAAATTCAATGTGTTACAAGCACTAAGTGTGCGGTTGTTCTTTTTTTGGTTTGTTTTTTGTTTGAAAATAGACTGAAGCACTATTTTTGTTCTCCGTAATTATAAATCAAATCAGCTGCCATATTTGAGAGATTGACTCCAGACAGAGAAGTCTGCTTTCTGTTGATCTAAAACATTAACACGATCAACTGCAATAAAGCTACATTAGCTGGATAATTTCAAATCATAGTAACTTCTATCATGCAAAATAATCAGGATTATCTCAGATTTTAGTGATTATCCTGCAGCGTTCACATACAGTGACTTTCTTTTTTTTTTTGAAAATCAATCATCCTCAATCAGTGAGAATATTCCTGAGTGTTGCACAGTTACTTGACTACATGAACAGCATTGCACACCTTTCCAGGACGCGCCCCCTCGTGTGCTTTTGTTGCTGCTGGCTGACGCGGGGCCGTAGCTGCTGGTTTGGCTCAGGGCACGGCTGAAATGTTCGTCCACCACCGAGCTGATGTCTCCCTGGAAGTAGGTGAAGAGGACGCATCGTGAGCTGATGTACTCAGCCTCAGGCGGCTGCTCCTTCTCCGGCGCGCAGTCCTCCTCCTTTATAGTGGGCGCGGGATGGCTGGAGAACGAGTTCCCTCCACTTACGGGCTCTTCTTGCATTTTTGAATAGAAAGCCAATTTCTGAAACAACACAAACATTACCACTTACAGGACGTTGTTAATATTATTATTAATATTAATATATTTCTATAATAATCTCTGCTTGAATATGAGCTTTTGAGTTAGGTATATTCTTTAACCCTTTTCCTTTCTCAGTGTATATCATATACGTTAAAAAAGATAACTTTAAAACCAATTTATAAATTATTGCGTTACAGTCAAAAAAACATGTATATTATATTTCCACACAGACTTGCTCAGGTAAAAGCAAAATCCAGCACTTGGCTACATGTGTGTTGCGTGAGCTGTGTGAAATTTGACACTTTTCGCACTATTTCGAATATGAACACCAGCCCTGCGTTCAAACACGTATGTGCATGTGTGTGTTTGCTGTGAGAGGTTTTAAGAAAGTGCAAAAGCTTTAAACACCCCTTTAGTTACCAAGAGCAAGGAATGATTTCACATCATATATATATATATATATATATATATATATATATATATATATATATATATATATCATCTTTAATAGACCTCTCCTTAATCTTATTTCTGAATCCGAAACAGTGCACACACACCCACACACACTTAAATTATGTAACATGAAATTAAACATGGAATTAATAATAAATAAATGGTTCACATGAGAAGATTAAATACTAAAGCAACAGAATGTACAGAGGGAAAAGTAAACCAGGTTGCTTTTTTAAGACTAGTAAATGATTTTAGGATAAATTATGATATATTATTTTTAATATATACATTCGTGAACTCACTCGAAGTTTAACAGCTTGAATTTCATTTTGACTTAGATTGCACAATACCTCAGAGTATTGTGGTATGACCAAGAGTACCTTTACTGTGTGTATATAAATAAATAATTGACATATAAATAGTTTATATTCATTTATAAATAAGATATTTGGAAAATCTCCTGGTTTCAGTTCCTACAGCTTCAGAAACACTTTGCTTGCACAGCTGATGAAGGACTTTTTGTCTGAAACTTCCTGCTTCTCTGGAAAACTTTGTGTACTAGATGTAACTTTTACTGCATCTACTATCTGTACAGAAGCACACTGCAGTTACCTGCTGGATTCTTCTTTATTTACAGAATTATATCTTTTTTTCTGTTTTTTTTTTTAGTTTAGTTAGTTTACTTTAGTACACTGCACTTACTTCCTGGATTCCTGGATAGTTTTTTCCCCCAATTTATGCCTCATTGGACTTTTTTTAAATCTGCACAGTACCTTGTTTCATTTTTTAAACATTGCCATTCTTTTATTTGTTATTATTTATCCTTTTCTGGCTACTGCATCAACTCCACAGCAAGCTCGTGCATACTCCAGTAAAGTTCTTGAATCTTGACTCGAGTAGTGCACCAGCTGAACTGGTGGCTGTGAGACGTACCTGGTGGTGAGGATGAGGATGAGGATGATGATGGTACGGGCTGTAAGTTGGGGTGAAGTAAGGCTGAGGCGGCGCGTACACTTGGTACATGACATCCAAGCAGCTCATGGCGGAAAAAAACGAGCCAATGTTGTCAAGTAGAAGAGTTTAACAGCAGACAATCACGCTTCATTGGAGATCAACGAGGTTCTGGAGCGAAGAAAGAAGAAAGAAGTACGAGAAATACAAGAGTCCACGGTCCGAGGCGCGCGCGTGGCTCTCCGGGTGTGTGCGCGCGGCGTGTGGAAGTCTCTCTCTCTCTCTCTTTCTCTCTAACCACCCCGGTGTGTGTGTGTCTGTATGTGTGTGTGTGTGTGTGTGTGTGTGAGAAACCGCTACTCGCCCCGTTTTGACGTCTGACTGCGCGAGCGCTCAAGCGACCAATCTAGGAGCGCGCGCTGTCCTTAAAGCCCTTCTAGCTTTATATACAGCATGAGTGTTAACCACTGTGTGCATAAATTTTTTTTTTCTGTTTTTTCCCTCATATTCCACTTTTTTTAAACTCGAAATTGTTGCATGCGTTTTCTAAATATTCAAACTGAATATAAAAGGAGTAAAAAAAAAACAACACAAAACATTATTGATACATTTTATGAAAATTATTTTTAGTGTTTTTCATAAGTTTAAATGAAACATAAAGCACACTATATGGCCAAAAGTATATGGACACCTGATCATCACACACATATGTGGTTCTGCAAACTGGTACTACAAATTTCGAAGCACACAATTATATAAGGTGTCTGTGTATGTTGTAGAATTACAATTTTCCTTTAGTGGAACTGAGAGGCTCAAACCTGTTCCAGCATGACAATGCCCCTGTGCACGATTCGAGCTCCATGAAGACATGGTGTGTGAAGGTTGGAGTGGAAGAACTGGAGTGTCCTGCACAGAGCCCTGACCTCAACCCCACTGAACACCTTTGGGATGAACTGGAACACTGACTGCACCCCAGACCTCCTCACCTTCTGTAACATCAGTACCTGATCTCACTAATGCTCTTGTGGCTGAATGATCACAAATCCCCACAGCCACGCTCCAACATCTAGTGGAAAACCTTCCCAGAAAAGTGGAGCTTATTATAACAGTAAAAAGGGGGAATAAATCTGGAATGGGATGATCAACAAGCACATATGAGTGTGATGGTCAGGGGTACACATACTTTTGGCCATATAGTGAAAGATTTAATAGAAAGATTAAATATTTTTGACTCAATATTGCTGTAGATGGTCTACAGAGCTGTAATAATGAACTACATCTAACTAACTAACTAACTAACTAACTAACTAAATAAATAAATAAATGCGTGTTGTACTTCTGTACTTATTGAGTAAACCAGTGTCGATACAAACGATCAGCTCATTATCAGGAGAGATCTAATCCTGAAAGTCCCCTCAAACATGCTGAAGAAACACTGGTTTAGGAAATAAAAAGCTACAAGGAGTTATTACTTATCAAAATATTGCAATATTGCAATGGCTTTCCAGCCGAATGATTTAGTTTTTCTAGTTTTAGACATAGCATACATGTTATACAGTAGTTACAAACAAGTAAAATGAGACACGAAACATCTGTGAAAATTGCTTGCAGAATGTTACTAAACACATTTTTGCACTCAGAGCTATAGAAAATGGATGATGGTAATGTATTATAGGCTCTACAAAGTTGCAGCGGTGAATTAACACTTAAAAATCCAGCAGAAAACAAATGAACAGGTGTTAATGCTTCAGAGATTGTCTATGTGGACATCACGCAACAATCAGAGAAGACGTAACATCAGAAATAAAACATTATCGATGGAAATTGTTTGCAACGTGAGTCTAATCATGCTTTAATTAACACAATTTAATACCCTGGGCTATTTTTCATGACAACTGACGATCGTCGTATCCAGTACATGAATAATAGCGTTCTGGTTACCACTTTGAACATTGTTTACATACTAAAATGCATGAGTGCCCGAATGTGAACCATCTATTAATAGTATATTCTGGATTAAGGTGAACAGTAAATATTGTTCACACATAGTTAGCTAGCTAGTCTGTTTAAATCAATCGACTGGGGCAGATGCTAATAAACACAGCACCTATAATCTAGCTAGCTAGTATTAGCAACAATCAGGAAAAGTGTGTGTGCAGGGGATGATGAGAATTGTCATTTTATGCTTGGAGGAAAAAAAGCTGCGTAGTCGTGCTCTGTAGCAGGAGCAGGTCCTATATACACTGCTAGCTTTTCAGAGTTTGTGAGTTTTACAGATGTTGACTATCAAACTGAAAAAGTGTATAGACCCATGTTTTAAGAGTCTACGCCCAAAGGTTTTCGAGTAGTCAGATTTTTTTCTGAACTGTGAGCCACAAAAGTACACGCTAACCTCTTAGAATGCTCACCCTCATCCCAATGATTAGCACAAAGCCATTTCTTTCTTACAAGCACATCAGTGGGAAAAGAGTGAAAGCTTGAGTATGGATTTAGGGACGCTGCAGTGATTGTGAGCTGTATTTCCTGCCACTGATCACCAGATGGTTTGAAAAAGACCCATAGTATGCAAATAATATTTAACACACAGGTTCCAGACTTGGTCATTTTAGTGTTTTTCTGCTCTAACACACCTGATTCAACTACTCAGATAATTAACAGTAAAGTGGACAGTGAAGGACAGTAAAGGACAGTGAAGGACAGGGGGTTCTCCAGTCAACTCAAATTCGAAAAAAGATGACGTTATTATTATGCTTGTGTCATACAATGTTCTGTAGATAGCCGACAGTGTCATAACAATGCACTACAGGAAAAAAGTTGTACTTCTGTTTATTCACAGTGATCAGGATGAAGTAGCTACTGAGTGATTGATGATCGATGAATAAATTACTTTTTATTTCCTAAACCAGTGTCGATTCAAATGATCAGCTCATTATCCATCTCTCAGTGTGTCATGCTGATAAAACAAAGGTTTAGGGAAAAAAAACACACGAAAACTAACTTTCATGATCAAACCGATGGAAAGTATCCATTTTGAACACATATAGACATATGAAAAAAGTATATTAGGACTGTTATTGTAGCATGATGTCTACTCATGATGTTTCAGGGGATCAAAAATAAATAAAAAGCAAAAATAAATTTAAAATGTTTTTTTTAAAAAAAGCATTTTTACAAGCTAATCAGAATCTATCTGGCCTAAATCTGTTTGTATTAGTTTAATTTTTTTGTATAGAAAGTTTGGCAAGTGTACCATCTGCTGTCCCTCTATCTTTCAATTATTAATATTTTAACACTTGGTGCCATGCTGTTATAGGAAAATAATCAACAATGGGGTGGTGTGATAAAGCAGAGTCACTGCTACTGATTATTTTCCAATAACAGCACATCCCTAAAGTGTTTTATTCCTCTCATACAACAGCAATTTGCCAACAATTACAATTTTTAAATGTATTAATGACCAAAACATCGCACTCATTATCTGTTTATAGTTACGATTAATGTTGTAACAAGTCAGTTCCTGTTTTCACTTACGTTATAGCAGCTATAAATAGTCATTCCCTCACCAGCCTTTGTTTTTTTCTGTTTCTTCAAGTTAATAAGACAAAAAAATGCAGCTTGTCTTGTCACAGAGAAACCACAGAGTGTAAACTCATCTGTCTCAAAGACTTTTCTCATCTCTGGAACTGGAGACTCCTTCCAATAATGCTAAATAAATGTCTTCTGCTGTTATAGAAAATGAATGATGGTGATGATGGTGATGGTACAGCCTGTAAAATGTTGTATTGATGAATTAACACCTGAAAGTGATTTATTAATACATTAATATTAATATTATCAGTAATCTGTGTGTTTAGGCTACGACTCAATCAGCCCTTGAGGCTATTTTAACATTTCTAACAGATCATAATAATGATCCAAAATTCACAGTAGCTTAATGATAAATAATGAGAAGAAATATTCAATAAATATACTGCAAAACTATGAAAAACTATAAATCATATGAAGACAAATTCAGTACATTTTATTGTAGAATTGTTATTAATAACATAACAGAGAAAAAGCTCAGTATAGCATAATGGTTCTGTTTATCGGCTAAACTACGGGGCGTGCCTACAAACCTCCACTCTTTCACCGGTTAAAAAATGAGAAGCAAATTAACTATGACACTCGAATCTGTTGTACACAGAAAGCAACTGACGAGTGCTGCTCTGGTGCCTCGGCTCAAAATGCCACAGCTTCGCCATCTCACAGCAAGGGTCAGAGGTCAAATAGTCTCATTGCAACTGGTACCTGGGTCAAAGGGCATTATATATCATTAGGGCTTTTAAAAATCAACATTACCCTACAACTGACAAAACAAAGAGCCTGTGCTCGCTTTAAGCAACGACAGTGCTTTTGTCATAACCGTGCTGAGAAGCTGGAACAGGCAGCGTTCCCGCTCATCAACATTTCATCAGGAATATGACAGGAATGTTCACTCACACTTATTATAACAAGCTAGCAGTGCTGGACGTGAAATACTTTCTTTTATACCAAAGCACTGTATGGAATCCTCCATTCTGATTGGTTGGAAGGTGTTGATTTCTTTTCTATAACACCAGCTTGGACAGTAGCATCGGCTGTCAATCATATCACGGGTTTACTTGTATTGCAGACGCTTCACAAAATCTAAGATTAATAATAGATGGATTAAAACATTGTTATTTAACAATGATAAATGTATATTTGTAGAAATGTTGACGTTTTCCGTAAGGAGCTGTTTATTTAACATTTCTGGAATGAGTCTCCAGTGTCAGAGCTTTGTATCAGCCACAGGAAAGTCTTCAGGACCAAGGAGTTTTTGCATGTTTCTCTGTAACATGACAAGCTGCGGGGCCTTTTTTTTTGTCTTGTTAAGAAGAAGAAAAAAAAAGGGAGGTGAGGGAACGATGGAACTAATTTGTTTCACAACATTAAATGTAACTCTAAACATCCTGTATAACGTGACATGTGGCATTAAAAATACACGCACTCCATGTGAAAAACTGAAATATGAATTGGTTAAAAATGGAAAATTCACACATTTCAAGTTTAATAAGGGAAGCTGTTAGCATGCTAGCTAACCTCAGGGATAATTTCAGGTTGTAAACTGGATTACTGTTTGCATGTTCATGTTAGCTAACAACTCCTCTACATTAGCAATTAAAATTGATAACAAAAGTTTTATTTAAAATGCTTTTTTAGGGGGCTATTCTTTCAGCGTTCATGTATATTTTGTGCTTAAGCAATGAATTTGAAGCTTTCTTTTAACTCGTACCTCATTTTTTTTCAGATTTTTTTTTAAGTGCAACTATGCATTAATATTATATTTATATATATATATATATATATATATATATATATATATATATATATATATATATATATATATATATATATATAATACGTACATATCTATAAACAGTGTATAAGCCTGCACAGCGGCTTGAAGTGGTGGTGAAAATGAATAGGTGTAACACCTCTGAGGAGACGCTAATGGCTTGTTTATTTAAAGATTACACATTAAAAGGACGAGCAACTGTTTGTTCGTGATCCCACTTCATACATATTGTTCTGCTTTCCAATTTGGCCGTGCCACACCTGTTAGCAGATAAAGTTACGGCTTGTCATAACTCTTCATTTCTGATGTGACAGCTCCAAAACAATGGGGGTTTTAGGCCGTGTAACCCGACAGGGTTTCTATTTCCACCCAAACAGCTTAAGGAGAAGGAATCGTTGAGAGCTAATAGGACCTAATGCCTCTGAGACAGCGGTGCATTCAACACGTCTGACAGAAGAAGAGAGAAGAGTATCTCACGTGTAGCTTTTAGTTCCCTTCTGTTTTCACTCTTTCTCCAGACTAAACTGACGGGTCCATGGCTTTGTGTCCCTTGGCCTTATCCGTCCATTTGCTATTAATCTGCCTGCGTCTCGTCAAGGCAGGGGCGGGGTGGTGGGACGCAGGAGATGAAAGCACCAGCATACAAAAGCATTGTCAAGGCAAGTCGGAAAGCAGCGAGGAATGCAAACATGCACTTGAGCAAAGGGTGTGAAATATTTCAACAAAAACAGGCCGCACGGTGTCCTCTGCTCTACTCTCGGTAAACACTATCTAAACACACATTCAGATTCAGTCACATATCTGCTACACATTACATGTCCAGTCATGCAATTGTCCTACTTTTAGTACTAATAACGCACTATTATATCTGAATGATGTAATAAAACCACCAAAAAATAACTTTGGTCATGTCCCTACTACTTTCCGAAAGTGTTGTTTGTTAAAACAGTAACACTTTACAATAACAGTACATGAATAATCATGCACTAATACCTGAATTAATATGTACTTAAATATGAACTAATGATGAGTTAAGGCATGTACTAATCATGAACTAATGAAGAGCTAACCTCAACTACGACGAGTTTTATGAATTCATGCATAAATAACGATCACCTTAACTACATGTTAGTACATATTTGTTAGTTAGTGTATTAATTAGCACGTAGAGGTAAACTAACTCAAACAGGCTCTGTAAGAAAGAATATGAATTAAACGTGCATAATTTCTGATTTCTTATATAATTTGCCATATGCAGCTGCGTATTCAGCATCATTGGATGATTACTTTCATTTACGTTGATCTTCCTTATTGAACGTAGAAAGACGCACTAATAATAAACACCAATAATTTCATCTCAACCTGTTTTTATGTCATTCTCCATCCATTTCTCTTCAAATCCCGCTGCAGTACTAGTACATGCTCCGTGTGTCTAGGGCCTGGGTCACTGCTCCTTTGCCCACAAGGATGAGATTAACACATTAACATTTAGCAGTTGCTATTATCTATTAATATTTAAAACCAGTGTCCTATAAGATTATTTTCTAGTGTTTTAGTCCGGTGTTTAAATATTAATAGATAATAGCATAAGACCTATAAGACTTATGTCGTAGTTAAGGTTAGCTCTTCATTAGTTCATGATTTGTACATGCCTTAACTCATCATTAGTTCATATTTAAGTAGTTATTAATTCAGGTATTAGTGCATGATTATTCATGTACTGTTATTGTAAAGTGTTACCCCTAAAACATTTAATGTAACACTTAGCAGCAGAAACTGATCCAATTTCTTTCTAAAAAAAAAAAAAAAAAAAGTTCAGCACATTTCTGCAATTTATTCATCTGGAATAAAACAGCTCCTCTGTGATAAAACCTGCGAATCCAGATGTGAGTACTTTTCCCACTTCAAGGGTGAAGTGTTATACCAGCTGTAGCTTCGACTGAAATAGAGTTTTACTCTTTCACTTCCTTTTTTCCCCCAACTGCCATCCCAGTGCAACACGATGTAGATTTACAAAGCTGCTGGTTGAAATGGTTAAAATTCAATGCTCACAAATGCTTTGCGTGAATAGATCATGCACTTTTCAAAGCAAAGTTACGGCCATAAGTGTAGGGGAAAAGAGACAAACAATCCATTATGTAGGCTATTATATTTGCAGGCTAACTACCTAGCTAGCTAATCGGTTCATGTTGGTGTTTTGATTGTAGTGAGATTTTTGATGCCAGAATGAGATTTGTTTAAGCTTTCTTGTAAGTGTAAAATGCCTTTCCAGAGAAGTGTAATGACGTTTAGGAAAAGCCTTGGAAAAGCTAGGATAATTATGGAAATTATGGAAATTTAGCTATACACTCAATGCCCTGGTTCTTTGAGCATTTTTTTTTATAATTCAATAATTCAATTGGACATCAAATAGACACTGTTTTTATTTTACAAATATATATATATATTTATATATATATACTGTATGTAGTTGTGAAGATTTCACTGAAAATATCAAGTGAAAATATTTGGAATTTAATAAAATCTAATATTTTTCATTATGAAATAAAACATGTACTATCACTAAGCTTATTTATAGACACTTTTCCTAATTTTATGCTTTAATTATTCTTATTCTCTTGGCAGATCATTATGCAAATTCGCTAAGTATCTTTGTTGTATAAAGAAGCAAAATCATCTGCCATACTTTTTTTTTTTCTTTACACTTTTTCTAAATCACTGGTGCATTGAGAGAGACACAATTTAATAGACAAAATTTTTGTTTGTTCCTGCGAAGGCTGTTTTTATTGCGTTTTTAGTGACGCAAGCCATTTTTATTTAATACAATCTATTAATGTTTGATTTCACGCGTAACAAAGAAAAATGTAGGTATCGGAAAGATAAGTTCAGTTGTCTACTGTACATAGCTTTAAGCTACATAGCTAGTGGGCTAGCTAATGGCTTGGAAACTAGCTTGTATTAGTTGCAAATCAACATGAGTGGGTTTTCAGTATCTAACTTCTCAAAGGTCATTAAAATATTCTTAGTGATTTTTTTTATTACAGTAGCCAAACTTGACAAAGTCTATCACAGCTATTACAGTTTTGTTAACTTTCAAGATTAGCTAAGTTAGAAAGCTAGCTTAGCATGCAGGTTTTGTAGCTAAAAGTTTACAGGTGCGATGCATTCCTGTAAAAAAAGTGCGTGCTCCTATAAAGACTGTCTTTTCTGTTCATTATTATCATTATTATTATTATTATTATTATTATTATTATTATTATTATTATTATTTTACTTTATTTTTTTTTACAGGTTATTACTATACAAAGTTACATGACTGAGACCTAGCCATAGAGCTAGCCTAGCAAAATGTGACACTGGAAGAATTATTTTTCATTCATAACATCATCTAGATGAATTGTGAGTCAGTTGATACCCACGTGTCGCTGATGATTGTAATGATATGACGTGAGTGTGAATCTCTACACTTGTGTGTGTGTGTGTGTGTGTCCAGAGCAACTGCAGGGTTTCGGTGTGAAACGTGAAACAGAGAGTGTCTGTTTTAGGAAGGACATGTGTAACACCTGTCCTGGACACACACAGCACAGCATATGGGCAAAATATTCCTGAATACTGACAACCTACTGATCCTGAATGAGAGAAGAAGACTAGGGAGGAAAGGAAGTTGTTATCACTATATCTGCTAATCCAGTAACCCTACATTCACACTCATTCAACAAGTGGCGTTTCACTTGTCGTTCGTCTCCGTAGGTGTGTAGCGACTGCTAATGTTGTTGTTTCTAGGTGTTTTAAACGAACAGTAATAGCCAAAATGGACACTAGAACCCACTAGATGATTTATAAACACCACTTTATTTAGATTGTCTTTAAGTTTGATTTACAAAACTAGCTATGTGTCATGCTAGTGTCATCGGCAGATTAGCAAATCAAGCTAAATGTACGAGCAACATATTTGCACCAGAGGCACCAACGATCTGTGCTACTTCCTTCCTACTTTTCTTAAATAAATGTGTCTTTACACACATTTAATGAGTGGTTGTATATGCCAGAATGAGATGAAATAAATTTTTGTCCAATTTTTAGTCATTTCACGTGGGAACTAATGTTGTGAACGGGGAACTGAAGAAACGTCGCACCACACGCAGCATAGCATTGCTCAGAGGAATCATTTGAGCCAATTATTTGGATTTGTGGCTTTATGGCATCTTATCTAATTTGCACAGAAGTGAGAAAACACAAATCTCAGCTGTGTTGCGCATGTATAAAGAAAAAGAGCGGGGGTCTGTCGCTTGTGTGAACATAGTGTTAATTAGTGATCTTAGCGGTGGTATTCATAGTGAGCTAAGTAGAGTAAATCTATGAGCAATGTGCTTTCTTGCTCCAATAAGGAAGAAAAGTGGTAAAGAAAAAAATGCATGTAAAATGTATGTAAAATGAAACACTGGATTTGTTGAAGTACAGCTATATGTGTAGTATTTTAAGCCAGATTTCTAGCTTTTGGTAAAGTGTATTTATGGTACTTTCCATTCCTCAATATAGCCAAGAACCAGATAGTTCACAGGAAGAGGTGTTTGACCATATCACAAAGATTTTTTCCACAAACAAAACTCTCTAAATACTTTAAAACCATGGTGTCATGAACTTTTTCTTCAGGGATTGCTGACGTATCACAACATTCACGCAAAGGTATAGACTGGAGTTGCTTGCTCCTACTGCTCTGTATTTCATTATAGATCATTTTAGCACATAGCTTGTTGACTAGCTATCTAGTTCACTAGCACGGTCTTGTCACAGGTTGACAAGAGTGTGATTTCTGTATCAGAGCCTCAGTGATTTGTTTTAACAGCAGCCAAACAACCATGATTTAGGTTCCTCACTAATGTTTAGTTAGCTAGCTAAGTTATCCTTTAATCATTTGGATTTCAGATATGATTGGTCAAAAAATGGACAAAATACCAACCTATATGACATGCAGAACAATCCCTGAAACTGATGAAGGTAAATTTGAAAAGAAAAAAAAAGTGAATTTAACACTGTTTGACCCAAAATTTAACCCAAATGTCAATCTACAGTATATAAATGTAATCTATGATCCAATACGAATTAGTGATTTAAAATCATATTTTTTGACTGTTTTTAAGATTTTCTAGCCAGCGTTAAAGCGGCTCTGCTCAGCGGGTCATTTGAGAGTGTGACCCACCTGTCGCTGCTGTTGGACAGTGATGAACTGCTGACCCTGTTTGAGGAAGAAATGTGGGAATCCATACACATCGGATCAACTCTTCACTCATTGCGGGCGTGGTGTCAGCTGTATGTTTGGCTGTGACTGAGGCAGATACAGTGCACTTACAGACACACTCTATCACACACACACTGCCTCCATTCATCCTCTCCACAACATGCTTTAGACACGCTCAGCACACGGGCCAGATTGAGTAACACTCGATATTTCATCAGCCACAGCTAAATAATGGCAAATGTTTTGACACAAATGCCTTCGTCAGCACAAGATCCACTTTAAGCATTTGTTAAAATTCCTCAACGCTGTTAAATCCTCCATTCTGACTGGTGAGAAGGTGCCAGTTAATTAACAGAAACTCGTTTTGACATGTTACTGTTTCCATAGTAAACTCTCATTCACTTAGCTTCTATGGCAGAAGCTCCAGGTGAACGGATTAAAAACGTATGAAGTTGTTGACGTGGTGAAGTTTTCTGTGAGGATTTTTCAGTGTCAGCAGTTTGTAGCATTCAGGGATAAAGCAATAACTTTATATTTTAATCCACAGGAAAGTTTTCAGGTTTCTTTGTAACCAGCTGCATTTTTTTTTGTCTTATTAACTTAAAGAGAAATGCTCCAATGACAAAGGCATAACAGGAAATATGGGCATTCCACAACATTCAAGGTAGCTATGAACTGATAAAATGCAATTTTTTTTAATAAATAAAAATTCCAATAATTGACAAATTGCTGTGGTATAAGAGGAATAAAACACTTCGGGATGTCCTGCTGTAGGAAAGTAATCAATTTTGGAATTGTAACAGTAACTTTGCTTCTATTCTGGACGCATCAGCACCACACTATCGCTGATTATTTTCCTGTAACTGCACACCCCTGTACTATTTCACTGATTATATATTGGATATGAACACTTTTAATAACATTGATTATCTCATTACAGTGGCGGGATATATTACACACCAAGTGAACAGTCAGTTCTCAAAGCTGATGTGTGGAAGCACAAAAAATGGGCAAGCGTAACGACCTGAGCGACTTTGACAAGGGCCAAGTTGTGATGGCTAGACGGCTGGGTCAGGGCATCTCCAAAACAGCGCCTGTGCATGTGAGCATCAGAACTTTATCACAGAGCAATGGAAGAAGGTGGCCTGCTCTGATGAATCATGTTTTCATTTACATCATGTGGATGGCCGGGTGCTTGTGCATCACTTACCTGAGGATGAGATGGCACCAGGATGCGCTATGGGAAGAAGGCAAGCTGGTGGAGGCACTGTGATAGTCTGGGCAATGTTCTGCTGGGAAACTTTGGGTTCTGACATTCACGTGGATGTTACTTTGACACATACCACCTACCTAAACATTGTTGCAGATCAAGTACACCACTTCATGGCAAGTGTATTCTCTAGAGGCAGTGGTCTCTTTCAGCAGGATCATGCGCCCTGCCACACTGCAAAAATCAGTGCAATTTCAGGAATGGTTTGAGGAACATGACAAAGAGTTGAAGGTGTTGACTTCAAATTCCACAGAGCTCAATCCTATTGAGCATCTGTGGGGTGTGCTGGACGAACAAGTCTGATCCATGGAGGCCCCACCTCCCAACTTACAGGACTTAAAGGATACACACACACACACACACACACACATATATATATATATATATATATATATATATATATATATATATATATATATATATATTAGACACTATTTTGTGCTTTTTTTTATTACTTATATTCAGTTCATAAGGTTGAAGCTGTCTATTAATTTCAGTAACAAATCTTTGCTTTTTGGCTAATAAATAATTCTTTTTCTGCCTTTTACCTTGTTCGTGCATGTTTCAAAGTCAGCTTTGAATGGATTCTGTTTACCAGATTCATGAGCAAGGCCAGACATTTGACTCATCACTGTGATGTGTTTGCTTTCAGCTCTCAGTGTAGAGACAGACACTGGAGTGGCTTAGATTACAAAGCAATTCTTTATGAGCTTCTCTCATATTAGTCTGTATTGTAGTATAGTCTAGGTTATTAAAGTAATGTTCATTTTGAAACCTGGGCAACTCATTTCATTATTAGATTTTAAGTTATTTCTAAGAGGACTGTTTTAATGTGATTGCTCTCGGTGTTAAACTTTTAATTTATTTTGTTCTCTGGTTTAATTTCTTGTGTGATAGCTTAGGTTCTGCCTTTTTTGATCAGACTTCGCTCCTTTCCCTCAATAGAACCAAACTGGTTAAATAAAGATTAAACACACAAATATACTGAGATTTTGTTGAGTTTGTTGAGTGTCATTCATCCAGCAATGGTTTTAAGGTGTTAAGATATGCCTGAAAGTGCTCATATCTTAGGAAATTAATTAAGCTTCAGTTAAAAAAGAGTAATGAACCTGCCAGCAAGTTTATTTTTCCCGATACACAGTGGAGAGGATGGTCAGAGAGGCAAAATTTCATCCAAGAATCATGATTGAAGATTTGCAGATGTTAAGATTTTTGGGGGTTAACATGTGTCCAAACCTACAATTAGACACAACCTATTTATTTATTTATTTATTTATTTGGTAGGCATGCCAGAATAAAGTGCATGGAGTTCGCTAGACAGTACTGAAACATGACTTTATAATTAGATGAGACAAAAAAATAGAGCTTATGGACAACAAACACCCAAGGTGTTTTTGGTATTAAAAGAAGAATGGCTGTGCAGGAAAGAAAAATCCCCTCTGTATGTAAGTATGGTGGAGGTTCTGTGATATTGTGGAGCTGTTTTTTCCTCCAAACACTCTGGGAACTTATTATTATAAATGGCATCATGGACTCCAAGAAAGACTTGAAGATTTAACATGAAAATCTGGCTTCCTCTATCGAGAAGTTACAACTGTGTCAAGGTTGGATCTTCTAGCAGGACAATGATCCAAAACACGCATCCAGGTCCACACAAAAATGGTTCACTGCCAACAGAATCAAGCTTTTGTCATGACCATCTCAGTCATCTGAGCTACTCACCAGTGTGGTGAGCTGAAGAGGAGGGTCCACCAGTGAGGTCATGGGGCCCTGGAGGATGGGGAGAGCTTCTCTAATGAGTGCTCTCAGATTGATTACTCATCATGTATCATGAGAGAGGAATCAGTGATGATATGTTGCACAACATACTAAGTGCAGGGGTGCCAATAATTGTGACACATAGATTTGTTTTATTTTTTAGAATATATTTACTTCAATTAAAGGTTAAATTTCTCCCACATTGAAGTTATATTAAGGTAAATAACCACAAGGACATTTTTATCCAGTAATTTTGACTAATAATGTAAAAGAATATGAACACATTATTTGGAAATTGGAGACTTGAGACTAGAGGTGTGTACTGGGACTGAGATCCTGTGGGATGCAGCCAAAAAGCCGCAAGTCACGAGTTGCATGTTTTTACTTTCATGTGGATGTGAAGAAGTGGTCAGATACGAAGCCTGAGGGACCGGCTGCACAATGCTTTTACAGCATTCATCCTTAGTAACTGCCTGGTCAGAGTCATAGTGGTTTAGATGAGGTTACTAGATTATATTTTGAGAAATAATTAAACCAGATAAATATCACAAGCAGGTAAAAACAAAAATAATAATAAAAATAATAGATAGGGATGTGTCTAGTTGAGACCAGAATTCATACTCCATGCTGATAGAGTTTTAAAAAACAAAGAAACAAAAATCCTCTGCGATTTATGCCACACCTACATCGAGTTTAAATCCGAAGACTGATACAGATACAGATATTTGGAGAATTAAACAGATACAGATATTGGAATTGCATTACTCCAATAATTTTAACACATGCGTTTAAAAAATAAAAATTATATAAGTTTTTTTCTTAGAATAAATAAGAATAAAATTAAAGACTAGATCTATGTATGAAGCACAGGCTACCAGAGGTTGGGGTGGGTGGAGTATAAGAGTAATCGTGCTTTCCAGTGATAGCCAGAATTAATTTTTTTTTACACAATCAAACCCCTTGCTTGCCAAGGAAGAGAAAAAAGAGGACGAACTGAAAGTATTTTCCTTCCCCACATACATACAGGTGAACCTCAGTTCCCTCCTGCCACACACATGAAGAAGCAGTTTAAAGATAAGATTTTTGGTATCAAGGTCAGCGAGTGCAGAGACGACCTCTTTTCTCATCTTCCGTCAGGTGTTGCAGTATTATAAAGTTAGATATTGTGTTGTCTATTACACCGTTGTGCCTGTCTCTATTGTGTATGTTGCACCATTTCTAGCCTTATAAAAGGTCAAACTAATCTTACAAACCCACCTGCTAAAAACACATCTTCAGATTTCAGTGATGGCCGTGAGTCATGACAACCCTGAGATTAATCCTTCATAAAGAGCAGTTTACTTTATGAAGAGGCGAAAGTGTCATTTGATGTAGAGGCTCAACTTACACAACGGTGTGTGTGGGGATTCATTATAACCAGTGAATCATGTGTGTTGGCCCACCTGCTGTTAAAAGAGTAAAAATGTCCTTCACTTGCATGGTGCAGTTTAACATTTCTGCCAAAATAAGTGATTTGATCCAAGTGTGTTTATTGGACGTGATTTAATTTTTCTTCTAGAATGTTACATCCACACCAGATACATAGATATTTTATTAAAATTGCCGGAATGAGAGAAAAAAAAAACAAATTTAAAACCACTGACCTTAACATGCGCACATACCACAGCAAGTTAAATTATTTATTCAAGAATGACACACACATACTTTTTATCCATTTTAGTTACATTTCTGTATCAAGGAATCAAGTTCCTGTTCTCACTTATGTTATAAATAGCAGCTATAAACAGTTGTTCCATCACCAACCTCTCTCTTTTCCTTGGTTATCCTGAAGACTTTGCCTTGTGGGAAAATTTACAGCTTTATCTCTGACTGTTACAAAGTGCTGACACTGGAGACTCCTTCCATAAATGTTAAATAAACACCTTACAGAAAACTTCACCAAATTAATATAGAGCATTAATTAAATAAACTCCCTGTATGAGCTGTTACTATAGAAACAAGAACTTATTAGAACAAGTGTATTAATATATAACTGTGATTTGCAGGTGTGCTAGTGTCAGAGCTGCTGTTATAGAAAATTAATCAACCTTGTGACCAATCAGAATTGAGGAATCAGTTAAATGGAGAAACGCACTTTGGTATTAGCCTAATTAGTTACGTTTGATAGTGTATTTAAAATCTTCCACAAAAAAGCGGTCAAAAAATGTATTTCGGTTGATTTTAGCAAATTTAAGAGGAATAAAAAATATCTCTAATTTTTGTTTCTTACATAAAGAAACTTTGCATGTTTCGTGGCCACCAAATTGAAAACTGATTGGCTCTCAGGTTTACAGTTTTTTGCAATTGTCTACCTACTTTTGCTGAATCTTTGGCCCATTGTCCCAAAACTCTAAACACAAAACCACAAATGCAAAATGCAAAACTTTGCAAATCTGTAGCAAAAGCAAACACTGCATTCAAAAGTATTTTATCTCTTTCCAAAATGTTTTTTTGCACCAAAATGGCACACACACACACACACATAATATGAATAGATCTGTCTACCAACCAACAACACAAAACACTACTATGAATATCTCATCATTAGGTTGATGCCTTTTGCATTGTCAGTGTTACACTGTAGCTGGTTGTTACAGTAATGTATACCTACTCAACTATACATAAATAAACACACAAATACAATACAGTAACAAAAACATTGTCATTTACAGTAGTTCCAAAATGCAGTATTTTTGAACACTTGTATATAACACTTTCCATACCGAACAGGAGAAAACCAGGGAAAACATTCAGTAAGGTTAAGGGTTTTCTGTACAAAAATAAAAAAATGAAAGTGGCTCATTCTTTCAAAATTCTAAACACAAAAACACAAAAACACATGAAAAATGTAAGAAAAATGAAATTAGGCTGCATCGTGCCTCCCATTTTGGTCTGGCCACAGCACCTCTTCTACATCACAAGCGATGTTCTCCCTGGCTAAAGGAGCAGGGAAAGATTCTTCTGGAGTGTCGGATCCAGCCACCGAAAGCCCCCCACATCAACTTCACCACATGCATCCGCCATTGCCTGGAGAAGAGGCATGCGTGCAAGGGAATGGCAGCCATACACCTTCCAACGCCATGCCGAAAAAACTCTTCAATTGGATTTAGGAATGGGGAATATGGTAGGAGGTATAGAACAATAAATTGTGGGCAGTCAGTGAACCAGTTGTAGACCAGAGCAGCCCAGTGGAACCCGTCTGCTCGGCTGGAATGAGGAGGCCATGTAGTGTGTCCAGGAATGTGATGAGAAGGGCGGTGTTGTAGGTGTTGCTCAAATGACACCCTGTAGACCTGGATTCGGTTGTGCTGTAATACATGGTTCAATGTAGACAAGCCCACCTGGTGAATATTATTGAATATTGTGTTGTCTGCAATTACGTGGTTCTGGATTTCTCATAGTCTAATGGTATTGTTCGCCATCACCATGTTCACAATAGCGGTCTTTTGTTCTGGTGTGAACAGCCGGTGTCTTCCAATGTGGCCTGGTCATCTCTCAGTTCTGTAGAAGATCCACAAATATGATATGATTGGCTACAGTAAGCTAAAATAATCTATTTTCTTTCAATATGAAATGACATTACTGTAACATTGGCCAACAATCACTGAGTATATATGATATGTCGGACTACAGTATACTACAGCATACATACATAAAGAGAATAGTGTAGATGGTAGGTAACTTTCTGGTTTTCGTTTCTGAATGTACAGATGATAGATGCAACCATTGTAGCAGCTCAGGTTGGGCTGAACCCTCTGCCCAGCCTCCCTCATACTCAGTCCATGGTTGAGCACATGTTCAAGCAATGTGGCCCTCATTTGAGACAACTTCCTCATCCTCATCCATCTCTTCCTCATCTTACTCTCACTCCTTCACCTCTAGCTCTTGCTTCACCATTGACTTCCATTTTCCTCCAAAACAGGAGAGGTCATCTGTGGCCTTTTATAGTGCTAAAACTAACTACTTTTCACACCTGTGAGGAGTGAATTGCCAATTGGTGTATAGAGCTTGGCACTGTGATTGGCCTTGCTTTCCAAAGGGACTAAAGAGATTTTAATTTTGAATGTTGTGCCTAAGGTAGAGAACTGTGTGTATGTTCTGCAAAAAGTATGATATAGAATTGAAAACTGAGTGTAATGCAGGAAGTGTGCTTGCAATTTTGCAGACTTGGTTTATGGATTTGATACATGAGTTTCAGGTTTCGGTGATTGCGTTTCAGGTTCCAATTTTAGTGTGTAAACATTTGGGAAAAACCGTAATATAAATATATGCCAAATGTGAGACATAAAGGTTTTAATCTTTAATCACTATTCTGTTGGCATCTAGTGTTTAATTATAGAATTTGATTTTCTCTTGATATCCAGTACATGCTGTTATTATTATTATTATTTTTATTATTTCCACCAGGCTATTTAATATGAAATCTGAAAATAAAAGTGCCATTGTCTGTGTTTAAATGCGATTTCCATTTTTTAAAAATTTATTCTTACTGCTGAGAATAGCAAGGCCAGCCATTTAAACTGTTTTTTGAATAAGCATATGTACTTCACTCTTGGAAGACCTTGAAGCTCTAGAGACTGATATGCTGCCGGATGTCGCAGTAATAGAGGTGTTAATACAGACGTTAACATGTTTGGGTAAGAATGATACTCTTAGTCTTGCACAATGTTCAATCAAGGTGATTTGACATGACTGACAACACAGAACCATTTAATGAATCATGTCTATAAGAACATTAGAAGAAATAACAAAAAGCAGCTTATGTTCTTTCAATAAATAGATAATTCGTCAACCGGAAGTGTATTTATTTGCATCCTGCTATAGCTTACAGTGGATAAACGATACATCACCGTGCTGTTAAATTCTCTATTCTGATTGGTCAGACGGTGTTAATTTGGTCTGATGTTATTTTCCGTAAAAGCAGATCTGACGGTAGTAGCTATAAATGACAGGTTTCTATAACTTTTTTTTCTTTTTTTTTTTTTTTTTTTTTTTTTTTACAATTAGTTACATGTATTTATTAATACTGTGTTTACATTTTCATAATTCTATGTGGACTGAACTGTGCGCCACTTTTCATTGCTTTAACACAAAAAGCATTGAATAACCTCTGCTTTCCACATTCATGAATTCTTTTCTCACTCACACTCAACCTTCAACAAAACTCTGTGTATCTACAGCTCATTTTTCATCTTTACATACTGTTTTCAAAACTAATTAATATACCGTAAGCTCGAAAACTGACAAAGTGCTACTTCTTTGTAACAAATTAAAAAAAAATCCAAATTCTAAAAAAGTCAAACAAACATTTGATTTAGCACATTTAGCCTTACTCAGGTAATTTGTTTTTTACTTAGTTACTATCTATCTTTTTATCTGTCTTCTCACCTTTACCTGACACTATTATCCAAAGCAACAGGATACAGAGCACTTGAAGGATAACAATCTGCTTTGTGATGCTGGGATTTGAACTCACAACCTTCTGCTCAATAACCTGATGCCTTAACAACTGAGCTATCACAACATATAAAACGAGCACGTGTGAATGTGTGAATGATGCACTCATCTGAATCAATTCAGTGCATGATTTTTATTGTGCTGTACATTAAATGGATATCTTTAGTGCTTGGTGATGTGTGATATCTCACATGTGTATGTGTGTCTATGTGTGCACAGCAAATCTACAAATTTTTGTTATTTTCTTGGAATTTCCATGGTTTCAATTTTTTTGTTCTTTAGATTGACTCCCTGCAAAAATGACATCATAAATGACACTGAAATACTGTATATTGTGGCATTTTCTTACAATTGTTGTGCTACTATAAAGTAGTACATTCTATAAAAAGGTACTATGTTCTTGTTTTGTAATAGAATGTTGGTTTATGTATAAAAATCCAAAACAAAATGAGAAATATTACCTGAGGTTAGTGTTTTTCAGGTCATTATGTAGTGAAATACCTCTCTGTGGATGCAATTGTTTTGTGCAGTATGTAAATTCATTCTTTTACTATATTACCCGTACACATATCCTTAATGCTTCTGCAATTGCCTTCACCTTGCACATAGCTGTATTATATCATATCTGTACATATATCTATTCCGTTTAAGCCTATTGTTAAGCCTATTGTGTCTACTATATGGTGTGTGTGTGTGTGTGTGTGTATATATATATATATATATATATATATATATATATATATATATATATACACATATATATATATATATATATATATATATATATATATATATATATATATATATATACACATATATATATAACTAATAATAATATGTTATAAAATATGTTATAAAATATATATTTCTCATATTATTATTATTTGTCATTTTTATTATTATATGTCTCACTGTCTTATTGGTGTGTTCTGGGAGCTTCACACCAAGTCATATTCCTTGTGTGTGTGAGCACACTTGGCAATAAAAGCTTTCTGATTCTGATTCTGAATGATAAAGTGCTCTTGTGGAGAGAGAAGCCTTTGCTAGTGTTCTGGTAGATTGAGATGTTTTTGAGGTGTGTATGAAATGTTTCGGTAGTTTTAGTGCATTTTGGGTGTGAGGTAAACTGCTATGTTGAGCTGCATGCTGGTAAAGCCAACTGTGTGAAGAGTTTTGAAAACGTATTGAGAAATGTGTGCATGCAACTGTAAAAAAAAAAAAAAACTGTAATGTGGTCGTTCTAGTAGGTTATAGTTTCTCGTAACAAATTACACAGGGACTTGTGTAGAGGATGCTCAGCATAAGTGTATTGTTAAAAAATGCTTGTAATCATTGATACAGTGAAAATGTCTGTGAGGAGATGTGTATTTGGCATTTTTGGAAGGAGTCTCCAGTGTTAATACTTTGTAACAAAGCTACAACAGTAAATTTTGTGGTTTGCTGCTGCATTTTTGGTTTTGCTGTCTTTTTAAAATTTGCTGTTGTGTTTTTGGTTTTACTGTTGTGTTGTGCATTTTTGGTTTTGCTGTCTTTTTAAAATTTGTTTAAAATTTTGTAAAATATTGTTGTGTTTTTTGGTTTTGTTGGCATGTTGCCTGATCTGCTGCGATGTTTTCTGATTTGCCGTCATGTTTTTGGTTTTACTTTTTTTTTTTTTTTAATGTTTGTTGCCATGTTTTCTGGTTTGCTGTTGCATTTTTGTTTTTACTGTAATTTTTTATTATTTTAATGTTTGTTGCCATGTTTTCTGGTTTGCTGTTGTGTTTTTTGGTTTTGCTGCCTTTTTAAAATTTGCTGTTGTGTTTTTGGTGTTACTGTTGTGTTATTTTATTTTATGGTTGTGTTTTTTTGGTTTTACTATTGTGTTTTTTGATTATACTCTTGTGTTTCTGGTTTTGTTGGCATGTTTTCTGGTTTGCTGTTGCGTTTTCTGATTTGCTGTCATGTTTTTAGTTTTGCTTTTTTAGTTTGTGGTTGTGTTGCCATGTTTTCTGATTTGTTGTCATGTTTTTGGCTTTGCTGGTATGTTTTCTGATTTGCTATTGTGTTTTTGTTTTTTCTGTCATGTCTTGTAATTTATTTTGCAAACACAGGCCACAGTAGAGAAACACTGTGTTAATAATAATATTTGGGAGTGTAAAGAGTGCATGTAAAGCACTCTTTAATAAACATCCTTCTGAATGTAAACCTCATCAACATGTCTATTTACCATCTGTAATGCCATAGCCATAGGGGTTTAGTGACAAACAAGGCGGGCAGCCGATCGCTCTCAGTGTCAACAACCACACGTCACCTGCTATCTGATACACTGAGGTCATTCCTTCCTGTGCTGCTGCTATGGCCAAGGTTCATTTATAACCCCAGCTGAGGATGGCACTAGAGTTTGCGAGTTACAAGGCAGAGACTGAAGGGTAGAAACCACAGAGGAATGCCACATTTTAGCCAAAAAACCCACCATTTCCTTTCAGATATGTCTTCGAAGGATACCCTGACTCCTTGTCAAACACATGACTGGCCTATTTCTGGCAAGGACCTGGATCCAGGCAGGGCCGAAGCCCATTAGCGGTTAAAATTAGGGCAGGCCACTTGTAACAACACATGCTTACTTCCAACAAAGGCGAGCAGGCTGGTGTCATGGTCATGTGCCATCCATCAGCAGCCTGCGCTGTGATCTGGGGGACAGCTGAAGGGGGGGATTGACAGCTTTGTGGGAGCTGATGAAGTAAAGGAGGAGTGGAGGGGGCTGGAGAAGGCCGAAGATACTCAATGAAGACTTGCAAAGTCGTTAAATAAAGGTGGATATTTGCTAACTGTCAGTTCAACCCCAGTTATGAAATCCTGTTACATTCTTCAATGACCACACCATTCTGGACATTACTGTTAAAACAAGCTAGGTAGTGGACTAAAGGACGGCTATGTAAGGAATGGAACACTGAGGGGCATTCTGTTATAGATACTGTCACCACCCTGAAGCACATCCTTAAGTTTTTTTATTCCTCTTATATCACAACAATTTGACAAACATTACATTACAATTGACACATCATATGTTTTAATCCACTTATTATCACATTTAATGACATGGAACATCCACAAAACAAGTGAGCTCCTGTTATCACTTGCATTATAGCAGCTATAAACAGTCGTTCCCTCAGCAGCCTCTCTTTCTCCTCTCTCTTGAAGTTAATTAGAAGGGAAAGTGCAAAGCTGTTTCTCCTTAAGACAACCTTGTCTCTGAAAACATTACGCTGACATTGGAGACTCCTTCCATAAATATTCCTGCAAATATACCAAAAACTTCACCAAATCCACAGTTATGCACGTTTTTAAAATCCATTTCTATCGACTGTCCCCGATACAATTCTCTGTTACTATAAAAATGATAACATATTTGAATGAGCGCATTAATATAAGCCTGTTTTTGTAGAAAAATAATCAACACCTTCTGACCAATCAGAATCGAGAATTCAATAAATACAGTAATATTAATGGTTATGTAGACAGAAGTGTTTTTTTTTTGTTGCTGTTGTTAAAATAAAACAATAATGGAAGAATCCTGATCACAGCAATGTTTAATGGAAACCATTACGTACAATTAGAAATTAAAAATTAGAAAAGTAATGTAAGCAAATGTTAGAAAACTATATTTAGGGTATGTTTTTTTTCTCAGTAGGCATTTTCCTGTCACATTAACGAACACAGCCAGTCAACAGAACAGTTGGAAAGTAAAAAGAATTTTTAAAAAAAGAAACAAAATGTACATGTAGTGGGCAGTAATATAATAGACGAGTTCAAATAATTCATTAAAACTGTCTACAATGCAATGAAAAGGTGTAGAATGGTGTAGAATAGATGCTTGGATAACTGCTTGGAGTCGAATTGGATGAGGGGAAGCTCAGTCTTTTGAGTGGTTTATTGTTAAGTCAGTATGGTTCATCAAAAAGTCTGTAAATGTCATCTGGTTTACTCTTTCAGAAAGATTCAAAAGATCTGTCCTCATACACTGAAAAATACTGCAAGAGCAATATAGCGGAGAATCTGTGTTTATCACGGCAATGTCATATTAAATAATCAAAAGCGTTCAGTCTTAAATGTCAACACTGAGGTCTTTGTGCCAATAAGGCAGGTCTGTCATGTACAGTAGACAATATGACAGAATATAAATGTGCTTTGAGTGTCCTCACAAGACGGTACACATTAAATGGGCACGTCCTTGCTTTCTGAACCTTCCATTGAGATACTCATTTCAACACCTCTATTATGCAGGACCATTAAAGCTGTGAAACAGCACATCTCCCTTCAGAAAGCGATTTGCTCTAGCCATAAAGACCCACCACACGTGTGCCGTTGAGTGCTGATACGAAAGAACACATATGCAGTGAAGTGTAATTCCAAGCACGCTGAATGACATTGACAAAATGTTTGA
The DNA here is from genome assembly GCF_027358585.1 of Pangasianodon hypophthalmus. Lineage (NCBI taxonomy): Eukaryota > Metazoa > Chordata > Actinopteri > Siluriformes > Pangasiidae > Pangasianodon > Pangasianodon hypophthalmus. The sequence continues at coordinate 16,885,106 of NC_069728.1, forward strand.
CAAACAGCCACAGACCGGCTTTAACAGAGATCGTGAGAAAGTGTCTATGCATTCGGTTACAGAAGAAACAAAAAACAGATAATGGCTCGAAAAAAGGTATATGAGTGCTGAAAAGAAGAAAATCCTTAACGGCTTGGAATTTCAGCCCGGTCTCATTTCTTCAGGTCACACTTGTGGTGTATTTATAGGGCTCAGTGTGGACAGATGTGGTAAATCGTCCACTGAACAGGCCGGTCTCTTTTCGCATGTCTCTTCACCGCCGCCACGGATTGCTGAATGTGAAAGGCCATTTGGGTGGAGTAAAGGCATCTCTGTTGGACAGACATCTCACTTTACACGCTGCTCCAAAAGGCTCCCAAAAATACAGAACGGGACTCGTGAATAGGAACAGGAGCTAAAGCGTGTGTGTCGGTGCCATGTGGTGTGGTGGTGGCACCATGAACACCAATAAATAAAATAAAATGAAATTATTAGAAAGAGTCGCTGACAGCAAAATCAAATGAGCAGAAAGACATGTTTAGGGTGGCTGAGTTGAGGTTGGTGGAGGAGGTGGAGTGGCCCCTCTCCCGGGTGGTGACAGAGGCAGCTGTCCTGACTTTTTTGCCCTTCTCTGTCAGCCATTAATTTTGCACAAAGGCCCCCAGTGACAGCTTGCTCATAGTGACCATACTTGGAAACAAGGTGCATGACAGACGCGGTGAGAATGGCATACACAAGCTGGACGCAAGGCGATATGCGCTTTGACAGCGAGACCGGGCTTTAGGGAGTCTCTGACAATAAACAACAAAAATAATGGCCATGTTTCTATACTCATTTAGAAATGTTAATATAAAGTGCTTTTGTAAGATTCTGTGGTTGTGGTTGGCTGTTGTATAAGAGGAATAAAATGCTTCAGGGCATGCTGTTTTAGGAAAATAATCAACTTCAAGGTGGTAACAGAAACACCGCTTCATCCCATTGCTGATCATTTTCCTATAACTGCATGTCTCCATCTGTTTCAATCCTTACATAATGTAATTTATTGAAGGTTTCATAGGAAGAAGAGCTTAGAATTGAGTATGTATTTAATAGTTGGGAGGATAATCAGTAAAATATTGCAATACATTCAGCTTTTTATCTAGGATCTGGTCCTACAGATGACAGTAGATCTCTCGTTGGCTCTGAAGACGGATCTCCAGCCACGTTGCATTAATTGGTGCGGGCCCCTGAAATTGCCCCTCAGCTATGTAAATGAGCTAAGTTAATGAATGGTTTCTTTCATCACATAGAGTGCGAAGCAACTATTCTATCTATGCCTACCTAGGCTTCTGTTTATGATGAGAGTGTGCCAGGCATTCAGACTAAATGAAAATATACACTCGAGGAACCATCCCAGGCATCTTCCATAACAAGCTCCAGAAACTCTCTAAAGCATCGCTGCTATGTTGCGGAGAATCTTGAGAATCTTGCGCTTAAACCTCTGTGCCTTCAGCCGGACCTCGGGGTGTGTATGCATGGTGTGTGAGTGTCTTTGTGTGTGTGTGTGTGTGTGTGTGTGTGTGTGAGGATATAGAGTGACCGAGAGGGATCATACCAGTGAGCTCTCATGATTAAAATTTTCCAGGATGTGGCGTGCAGTTAATTCGCAAAGGTGATTTGATGTCCTGAGCACTGCCTTGTGTGGTCTCTTCGTTCCCTCTCCTCGTTTCAGTTAACTGTTCCCACATGGAGGCCTGGTGGCTCGGCTCAGGGCACAAAGCCAAAAGCTATAATCATGGTGGAAATATCATGCACCAAATTACTTAACAAACCTGAGGAATTTACCCACTTACGGTGTAGCACCTCAGACGCTGAGCACCGAGAGTGTAATAGTTTGGTTCCGCTCACAGCAAAAAAACAAAACGAAACAAACAAACAAAAAAAAACCACAATGCACTTATGCGTGCTTAAGCCAGATCGGATTCTGCATGACAAGAATTCCTGAATGTAGCATCTCAATAAAATAAGACACATGCAGTGAAAGCTGGAATTTTAATGGAATTTAGCTTTATAGAGCAAGAAACTACTGGAAGTTACTGAAGTTACATCATCATTAAGGATGTGAAATCTAATCTGTCAGCCTCCTAACAATCAAACTATTAGGTTGGTCTCATTGACGGCATAATAAGAATGATTTAGAGCAAACTATTACACACAACTCTTTCATTCAAACCAAAAATCACTTTCAAACCAAAAGTAATTTGTGTAATTTGTATTTGATTTGATTGCACAGTGTGTGTTTAGTCTATCTACTTTTTGTTTCTCCTCCAAATTCATGTAACAAAAAAAAAGAAAGCAATTTAGAGTCAATTATAGACCTCTTTCACGTTCATTACACCTGTGACTGTATTTCCGCTAATGATGTTTCATAGATGTGTGTGTAAAATATCAGTGCTAATTGAAATCATATCTAGGGGGCGTGTTCATCTGTGTAATCACCTGACACGCCTGTTACTGACAGGCTGCATGATCTACAGCCTGGGTTAGACAGAAATCAGCCCCAGCCACGCTTCTTGCTTCTTCACACCATGTTGTGCGTTTTTCTTAGTAGTGCTGTTGTGGTTGGTGCAGAAACAAAAATTCTAAATAATCCACTTTATGATATTTGTTATGAAATAATAATCTGATGGAGATGCCAAAAATGAAATGTATTATCTTTTTATCATTGAAAGATGCTCATTTACTGTATATTTGTCCTCATTTTCATCAGGTTCATTTGTATCTTTATTCCAGCTAGCTAAATAAACACACAGTGTGAATGAGCTGCTGAAAACAAAGCCGTACAGATGACCGCCTTCTCTGTCATTCACGATGCCCTTCGTAAGACTCCAGCATGGCTGCGACTTCTGCTTGGACTTGATCAGGTTTCATTTCTGTACCTAGAAAAGCCCTTTTATGTCACTACCTTGGGTCCTGTGACCGGCGGGCCATCATCTTGCAGTATTTCAGGATGAGGTCAGAATCTTTTTCTTTGCTCAGGCGCCCGGCCAGTTTCTCGACACCTGCCCTGGAAATGACAGCTCTATGGGCGTCCCCATGAATCAACGGTCATGTGGCCGCGCCTCCACGCTGCAGGGACAGGCACCAAGTTAGAAACGGCTCTGAAACTCTAGTAGGACAGCTGAAAAAGAAAACGAAGAAATGAAACCGCTCAAAAGCACCAGGGGGCAAACAGCTCAGTGTGTGTGTATGTGAAGGATATAAAGAGAGGGAATGCGTATGTGTGCTTGTTGTTCCAGTAGAACAAATAAAATTGACTGAAGGTTCTTGTGCTAAATAGCTCTTCTATCTGTGTTGACCTTCACAGTATAAAGAAATTTACAAATCTAAATTATATTTATAATAAGTATAATTAAATCATGTACACTAGATCAAGTACAAATTTGTACTTGTACAAATTTGTGAAAATGATAAAATATCCATTTCACGTGTGATCATGTGAGTAATAACATCTGAAAAAACATGCTAAGGTGCATTTCATCATGACGTTTCACATGTGAATTCAAGTGACATCACGGGAGCAATAATTGGATTGCACACGTGTGCTACACGTAAAAATTCATGAAACATGAAGTGTCTTTAAAACACATGTATAACCATGTGATTTTTCACATTTGAAGTCCATGTGACTTTTCTGTAGAGGAAAACGCATCTCAAATCAAGTGGATAAATCTGAAAACTCTGTTTTGTGGAGATCACATGACATGACTGACATGTGATCGCCACAATTCCAAGATGGCGGATGTCATCCTGATGCTGTTTTCTGTATTTTCTGTATTTTGGTAATAAGTGGGCAGAGATGATGGTGAACTGATGATGGCACAAGTTTTTGATTCTGTAATATAAAATGAAACATGACATGAAACTAACATGCCATACTTAATGGATGTGGCTAACTTCCATGATTATGCTAGGCCTCCGGAGGTCTGAAATGCCATAAATCTGAAAATGCTGTTTGTGGAGATCACATGACATGAATCCACAATTCCAAGATGGCGGCCCTCATGCAGTTCTCTGTATTTTCTGTATTTTAGTATAATGTTGGACTGCTTTGTATAGTATGCAAGCAACAATGGGGTGTGCAAGAAAACATGTTTTATGTTCACGTTGTTAAACGCAAAAGAAAATGGTGGAAATGAAGAAAACAGGGCTGGTTCTGAATCTTTTGGGGCCTTAAGTGAAATCTTAATTGGGCCCTCACTTAAATCATACCAAGCCGCAGACCTGAAGTTTAGTCTGACCCATTGTAACCATTCATTATTAGCAAAAGATATTATTATAATTATAATATAACAACGCTAATGAAGCGCTCATCATTGTGTAGATCGCTAACTAGCCAAGCTGCCGTAAATTATTGCAACTCTGTCATATAGCTACATTGCATTCTGGGACTTTGAGTCCAGTGTTTGCACTAACATCACCACTCCTTCTGCACTGGATTTCTCCAGTGGTCTTGCTCTTTTGCTTTTTGGAGCTAACCATAAAACCTTGACATTATACTTTATGTTTGAGATTAGTGAAATTTTTTTCTCTTAATAAATACCATTGTATCTGTGCTAACAACAACATCCTCCTGTGACATCAGCATGACACACAAGCTCTAACTCCTCACAGGAATAATGAATATTTCAATAGAAATATACTAAAAGTTTTTCCTTTAAGTAGCCTAATTTCCACCATTGCAATAAGAAAGTAGCTCATGACTACATGACTGTCAAAATCATTAGTGCTGTGACGCAGGCAACCTGATTAGACGGATCTAAAGATTTACTAATGATCTCATTATGACTGGAATTTATATTAATTAACTTATCAGCCTCATTAAGGCACAAATCATTCATGAGTACTTTGATACCGTGACGGGAATGAAAGAGGGAATTCCGGCTCTCCAGGCCGAGCTTAGCCCCGCGTGCCCAGGTATTCAGCGTGTCAGAGTCACCCGTCCTGGCCGCTCTAAAAGCCGTAATTATGCAGCCTTAAATACACCATTTGAAAAACATTTCTCACATTTTAGCTTTGCTCCTTTCGGGATAACCTGAGTGTTTGTTAAGCGCTGCCTTGATGCTGTTATCCTTAGCATCTCCTTCATTAAACATCTAAACATATCTCCTAATTAAGAATCATTTCCAGGCCTGGAAGAATAAACCTTTCTTCCTGGCTTTCTTCTCGGTCCTCCGCCTAGCATTTTTTTCTGTCCCCAAAGACTTTAATTGAATGCCCGTATAATGCTATCTCCTTTAGGTGAGCTGGGAGGTGAGCACAAAAGGCAGGGCAGACCGCAGGATGAAAAAGACGGCACCGGCCGGAGGAGCCATTCAACAAACGGAGCTCATTAATGAGAGAAAGATCATGTTCTTCTCCTCTCGCTAACACCACAACAGGTGCAAATCAAAACATAATTGTTGACTCCACATGCTGTTTGTCACTCTGGATGCAGGCTTTTTTTCCTTTATTAGAGGTGCATATATGAGTGGGGAAGGGTCTGATCTATAAAAGCATGGTTAAAATCTACATCTGTGGTGTCCCTGTGTTCATTTAATACATGCAAAAAAATGTAAAAGCTCCAAAAAAAGAAGAAGAAGAAGAAGAAGAAGAGATGTGAAGTGGAAAATAAATTAAAAGTCTGCGAGCTGAGGTGGTGACACACCAGTGGGATGGGTTCTTACAATGAAAACGAGGAGCCGTTCTGCTATTATGGCGCCCTTGCATGGCAGGATAGAGGCTGACAAAAACAGCATGAAAGAGACGAGATACAAAGGCTTGGATGAAGCATCTCAATCTTTTCTCCCGGGTTTCTAAGCAACTTATAATAGAAGGTCAAGCTAGACAAGGTGGAGTAGTAAGTCAATACAGAGAGTAAAACAAGAGCATGGAAAGATGCAAGTGGACGCAAAGAAAATGGGGGAAAAATGAAATGCCCCTGACATTGAGGATTTCAGTGTAATCACTTTCTCATAAGCCACCAAGTTCACACAGATAAATTATATATTATTAAAAAAAAAAAAACAGACATGCAAGAGAAATTCAATTCCCTGACTGAAAAGATTTTTTTATTAAATCAATTAAATCCATTTGAAAGCAATATATATATTATGGCTGATTGGTGAATATATATATATATATATATATATATATATATATATATATATATATATATATATATATATATATATATATATATATATTTTCACCAATCAGCCATAACGTTAAAACAACATGCCCCTTGTGCCGTCAAAACAGCTCTGACCTGTCGAGGCATGGGCTCCTCAAAACCTCTGAAGGTGTGCTGTGGTATCTGGCAATCTGGCACCAAGCTGTGTTTGTCCAGCACATCCCACAGAAGCTCAATCGGATTGAGATCTGGGGAATTTGGAGGCCAAGTCAACACCTTAAACTTTTTGTCATTTTCCTCAAACCATTCCTGAACATTTTTTGCAGTGTGGCAGGGCGCATTATCCTGCTGAAAGAAGCCACTGGCATTAGGGAATACCGTTGCCATGAAGGATCATGAATGCCAGGACCCGAGGTTTCCCAGCAGAACATTGCCCAGAGCATCACACTGCCTCCTCCAGCATAGTGCATCCTGGTGCCATCTCTTCACCAGGTAAGCGACACACGCACCCAGCCATCCACATGATATAAAAGAAAATTTGATTCATCACCTTCTTTCATTGCTCAATGGTCCAGGTCTGATGCTCACGTGCCTATTGTAGGGGCTTTCAGCAGTGGACAGGGGTCAGAATGGGCACTCGGACTGGTCTGTAGCTACACAGCCCCATGTGCAGCAAGCTGCGATGCAGTGTGTGTTCAGACACCTTTCTATCACAGCCAGCATTAACTTATTCAGCAATTTGTGCTACAGTAGCTTTTCTGTGGGTTCGGACCAGATGGATCACTTTTGGTAAGCACTAACCAGTGCATACTGGAAACACTCCTGCCTTTTTGGAGACGCTCTGACCCAGTCGTCTAGCCATCACAATTTGGCCCTTGTCAAAGTCACTCAGATCCTTACGCTTGCCCATTTTTCCTGCTTCCAATGCATCAGCTTCGAGAATTGACTGTTCACTTGCTTGTTCACTTGTTCCCACCCCTGCCATTGTAAAGAGATAATCAGTGTTATTCACTTTTAATGTTATGACTGTGTGTATACACACACACACACACACACACACACATATATATATATATATATATATATATATATATATATATATATATATATATGTGTATATATATATATATATATATATATATATATATATATATATATATATGTATGTGTATATATATATACACACACACAGATCAGTCATAACATTAAAATCACAGACAGGTGAAGTGAATAACATTGATTATCTCGTTACAGGGTGGGAACAAGTGAACATATATATATATATATATATATATATATATATATATATATATATATATATATATATATATATATATATATATATATATACACATATATAATATAAGCATATACATATATAATATAAGGAGTTAGGCTGTATTGCAGGAAAGATATGCCTAAACAAGTTTAATAAATGTTTTTATTTAAAAAACAGACCTGGTTATCTAAATGAAGGCCTTTTTCCAAGGAACTGTACACATAATGAATAAAACACTTCTCCACTCTTTGACCTGAGGTGGCATGTTAAATTCACTGAGTTGGGAAAACACTGACTGAGTTCATCTATGGCTCTAAAGAACAAAATCAGACAAGTTGAGATGTTTGTATATCACAACCTTGAAATGATAAAGTTCTATAAGACTGAATGAGTTCACATACCGAAGCCTAGTTACTGTTACTAGCCCAAAGTTGATTATTTTCCAATAACAGCATGTCCTGAAGTATTTTATTCCTCTTATATCACAGCAATTTACTCATGATTGCAATTGATTTATTATAGATTATAAAGATATAGTTCAAAGTTATATTTAATATTGTGGAACATCCGTGAAAAGTTCCTGTTATCGCTTATGTTATAGCAGCTATAAACTTTCGTTCCTTCACTTGCCTCTCTTCTCTCTCTCTCTTAAAGTTAACGATGCTTGTTATTGAGAAGCCACAATGTGCAAAGTTCTCCTTCCTGAACACTTTTCCACGTCTGGAAACTTAAAGTTACAGCTTTACCTCTGACTGTTACAAAGTGCTGACACTGGAGACTCCTTCCAAAAGTGCTAATTAAACATCTCACAGAAATCGTCACCAATCATCACCGACTCATGATTTTTCTTTGTTAAATTATATGTTTTTTAATGTGTTTTTTATTATTAGTCTTAGTTCATGTGGAGAGAGCGCCATAAAAGTCCCCACGAATGAGCTGCTACTATAGAAACGATAACTTGAAAGAGAAAATTCAACACCTTCTGACCAATCACATTCCAGAATTCAACAGTGTGGTAATATAAAAAAAAAAAAACGGATGCGTTTAATATTTTATAATAGGTGTGTTAATGTGTATGGTGTGCAAAATCTCACACGCATACACCAAATCAATGAACACAACACCAGGTCCATTAAACAAAGCTCCAACACGCCTGGGCGTCTCTTTAGACATCACATGTCCCAGCGATGGAACAAAGGAGTCTCACTAATGTGGATCAGTCAGGTGTGGAGCGCACAACAAAAAAAAAAAAGAGAGAAGAAAAACGGGTTTAATTTGATTTTATTTGACACACGTACATAAATGTACGTACACAGTCCACTCTCAGAAAAAAAAGGGTACTTTTCCTTGTTGGTAGGGTGGTACTTTTGTCTTTTGTACCTTTAATATGTATCTTTCAAATGTGCAAATGTGCATGCAGTGTGCTTTTATAAATAATTATATATATATATATATATATATATATATATATATATATATATATATATATATATATATATTGGATGCAATTACCTTTTAGATTAAAACTTTAAAGGTATGCTTTTGCACTGTTCTAAGTAAAAGATACACATTAAAGGTACAAAAGGTGTACAAAGAATGATGCAGTTTAGAATCGCACATTTTTCTGAACGTGTAGGTTGAAATACAGATTTATTTATTCATGGCATGTTAGAGCCAATGATAAGATCCTATATGATGAGAAAAAGTAAAGAAAATAGTAAAGATGATCTCCAACAGTAAATCTCACAGGTTCTAAAAGAATATGATACACATTATTTTTGTTCATCCTTTAAACGAGATTGCATTTTATTTGCTGTAAACATGTGAAGAAACTGGTGTAACGATGAGAAAAATAGCCTTGAGATCCGAGGCGCTTTCATTGCACTAACATTAAGTGTTCTTCAGTGCACAATTCACCTCCCACTTTGATTAAAAATAAAGTGTGTGAATAGGCTCCTTTCACTTCTCACTGCTAATGGAGCGGTGTGTAAAGATGCATTCTGCACTAAAGACTGTCAGGCAAAAGAAAAAAAATAGAGATCATACAAGTACAGAGGGTAGAAAAGGACCAGCTGGAGGAGTGTTCAGTGTTTACGTAAAACACATCACACAATTAGGATTCATTCATTCAGGAGCCTTATTAAGAAGTCTGCAAGAGGCCAAGTGACTAAATTAATTTTTTTTTTAGTTTAAATGCAAAAAAAAAAAAAAAAAACACGGAACCAACAAAAGAGACAACTGTTGAAGTAATTCACAAATCGGTTTCTAAAGTTACAGAAAAGGGTGATTCCATGAATTCGGTGACATTTGTGGAATATGCACTGATATTACATTTACAAATAAGTATGTAAAGTGAAGATAAAAGACATAAAGTGTCCTTCACAGTAACGTATGTGCATGTTTCAGATAAATAACTTCAGATACGATATTAATTAAACCTCTACAGCACTTATAATTGACTACAACTTGAAATATAATCATTGTGCAGTAATCTTGAGCTTGAAACATCCTTTTCCATGAGTCGTCCATGATCGCTTCTGGAAAAGGTACATTTCAGATCAATCCTGTTACCTGAAAACATCCACCCCCATGGAATATTTGGAATATTCCACAAGCTGCATGTTCAACGGGAAGTTTTATCATCCAAATTTCCTGATGATCATGTGAAGAAGAAAATTAAGATTTCTCATTTTTTTAATTCTTTACTTTACTTTTGGGATATTGACTGATGAGGTCACTTTGAAAGTGCAAACCTGTCACTCAAATTATATAGTGAAAGTAAATAGGAATAAAAAAATATATATATTAAGAAGGTTCTTAATGTCCTAACCACATTTTGTGTGTTTGCTAATTCTATGAAAAAAACTCAACTCTGTTTGTCATCTAAGCCAAGATACCTTTTCTTAATAAGACAGTTTCCTGAGATGTGTTAACATATTTTTGAATGGTAAAGTGTTTCTTTTTTTTTTATTTTTTTTTCAAGATTCACTGTTTAAAATGACTAAAACAATTGAAAAAAAAAGTGACTTTTTTGGGGTTAAGTGGTACTACAATCCTGGAATCACGCAACAATTAATACACCTTAGCAGCAGTTAAACTATCATGTTTTTCACATGTAATTATGAGAGTAACATGTGATCACATGAATAACACATGAATGTGCATTTCAAAGTGTTATGACATCATGTGATCATGTGAAAAAATATAAAATAAATGAATAAATTGTGAGAAAATCACATGTGAAAATAAAACCACATGCCCTATATGTGAAAAATGTATAAAATATAATATAAAGTGTCTAAAAAAGCACGTGTGAAGTTATTGGGTTTATTTTTCATGTGTGTAGTTTGTGTGACTTTTCTGTAAAAGATGATTCAGTTATAATGACTACGTGATTTCCTCAAGTCAGAAATTGAGAGTGTGTTTGGGGGGCATCTCAGTGAAGTCTCACTGGCCAGATGAGACTAAAGCATAACTAAAGAGAATAAAAATCTTTGACCAACTAAAAGCAGAGAAGAACAAAATCAAGGTCAATCGTGCAGTGTTCAAAAGCAGTGAACTCTGAAAGATTTCTTTTTTAATCTGCAAATAGGAAACGAGGCATTGTGGTCCCACACGTCTGATACAGCGCTTCAAAAAAGCAGTTTAAAATCACTTCCCTTGACCTGCACATCCTCCATTTAACAGATTTTTTTTTTTTTCCAATTTTGCTTCAGCGCACGTCGGATATAAAGTTTAAAGTTGCAACGAGGGATGAAAAGATTTTCAGGATCGAACAATACTCAACCATTGAATGACTGAGGTGGAATAATTGGGATGGTCATCGTACAATAATTGTGGTCTTTTGATAATTTCCTGCTTGTGCAAAATGCATTGCAAGTCTAAGTATTTAAAAAAAAAAGAAACAACATTGATGCACAGGTCCATTGATACACACAGTAATACAAATAAAGAGCCTTGAACCTTGAACCAGGCCACACAGGTGGCGTTGAAATGATTAAAGATGATCACGGTCATGACCGGTCCAAACAACTGAGACGTAAGCACTGATATTTTTATTTTTTAAAGCAAGGTGTATTCAGTGCTAAAAACACTGTTAAAACTCACACGTACATATGATTTGTTGTTTTCAGAGTTGAGTTATGATTGTGTCATGAGGAGTTAATACAGAAATCATGCACATCTGTATTCAGACCTCATACATACTGTAACTATGGATTTAATACTACTCAGACAGGGGTTTTTTGCACAAAGGCGTGGACTTCAGCTCATTTTTCTTGTGGAAGCCATATTGTCAAATGAAACTAAACGTGCAGGGATTAATGTGATAATATCAAGTAGGACTATTCAAGCTGCTAAATACTGGCAATATACTAGATTCCTGTTAGATGTTTATTTCAATTCATGCCATCTTCTCACTCATATGTCATCATATTACTCCTTTTTACTCTTACATTTTTAAAATGTCTCTTGCATTTAAGTTACATCATAGTACATTTAACAGCAACAACAACAAAAAACATGATTTGCTTCTTCAGTCTGCATTTTCTATCCCTTGATATAGAATCCTTTGTGTTTAAAGATGGTGGTGTAGATGCTATTATAGAGCCTTGCCTTTAAAGAGAAAAATCTGGCAACCTCAGAGGTGTGAACTACATGCAGGTCATTTTAATGATCTGAACAGGAAGCTACGTAACCCGACACTGAATACGAGAAACTTTCCTTGAGTGCTGATGTAACTTTTCAAGTTAATGACGCTTATCATGTAAACGAAAAAGCACAAAGCGCAAACTCCTCTTTCCTGAAGACTTTTTGTTGCAAAACTTAATGTTACAGTTTGACCTTTGACTCTTACAAAGTGCTGACACTGGAGACTCCTTCCATAAATCTTAAATAAACATCTCCTTACAGGCAACTCCACCATATCTACTACTACTACTATTATTATTATTGTTATTATTATTATTATTATTATTATTATTATTATCCGTTTATGTAGAATGTCCATCATACAAGTCCCTGTGTACAGTGTTGCATATTAGAATGAGTGTCTTGTAGTCTGCACTACCGTCAGAGCTACTGTTATAGAAAATTAATCCATTTTATTCCACGGCGCTGCGGTCTAAAGAGAAATATTAGATAAATTTGATCAATTTATAGATAAATTTTACTGTTATTCAGAATTCTAGGAAGTTGTCATATCTTGTAAGACAACTTCCTAGAATTCTGAATAACAGTCAAAAAACAAATCAATATTTATTTAATTTCTTCATTCATTTTGAATGAAATGTAATCTAATATTCTGTCATTCTGGCAGAATGAATCTAGTTTTCTACGCAGTCATTTCCTGGATACTTGTGCACTTGTTGTGGGCGTCAGTGAGGCCTCGCTCTCGCTTTGGTGCAGCGCTGCAGTCATTCAGAGCAGCTCTGGCAGGGAAACGCTGAGAGATTCCTCCAGATATTTACCACCAATGAGAGAAATGCCTACAATGTCTGCTGCTGCTCTCCAAATACAGTTACACCGGCCTGCTGCTTGCTTCGGGTTAAGACACACGCAGTTGTGGAATTCTTGGGCTTCATGTTAGTCAAAACGTATAAACTGATAGACAACCTCTGGCTTCTGGACTGTACACTGTGCTGAAAAGGTTGGAAGGATAAATACTGTATACCCTATACCTATATAGATCTGTATCATGTTCATTTTTATTTATTAGGTTGCAGTTGTTCTTATTTTCCATATCTCACATCTTCTGTACATGTTTTTATAGCCAGGTTACACACATTTAAAGGATTATTTGTTCGGAGAGTTTTTCCTTTAGTCTAATACATAAAATCCTGACGAAGAGAAGAAAGTCGAAGAAGTGAAAACCCAAGTTTGACCTCTCTATGAACTGACTCGAGCAGATTTAAAGCATTTCGTATCATTTCTTGTAAACCAGCATTCAAACCTTTTTACTTTTTATTATTTAGGGGACAACAATGTTGCATATATGACTCTAACATATCCAGTACATATACTACAATATTAAATGAAATACAGAAAAGAAAATGCAAATCAGATTGTGATTTAACTATAATGTACATTAGTGTATTTATTTACCATAAACGTTTAAACAGTAATTCAGTCAATGTACAGGATTTCAGATTGATGCTGTATGTTGATCAGGTTGTGACATGATAATAATAATAATAATAATAATAATAATAATAATAATGAGTGAAATAAAGCATAAAGCTGTGGTCACTGGTTTCTGGCACTGCACTGCCCTCATGTGGAATTACAGTGATGCAATGCAGCATCACAGAGATTTCGATTAAATGACAGTGCTCATGAGATTCACCTTTTTTAAATATTTGCTTTAGCTTTAATGCTAAAGCTGGGTCTAGAAATATAACAGTTTTTAGGAAAACCATCATTTGTGTAAATGTCTAAACTGATATGTGATGTGTAAAAAACTACGACCGTGCAATATGACTGTTACTAAGCACTGACACTGGAGACTCCTTCCATACATAAACGTCTCCTTACAGGAAACTTCACCATATCAACATTTTTTTTACTGTGCTTTGGGATGATAGATCTTTTCCTTTCAGTTTAGATTTTCTTGTTATAATTACAAACTGATTGGATGCAACTGATTTGATGTAGTATTGAATCTTTCAAATTTTGACAGAATCATTTGGAATTCTTCCTCCTTTTCAGTGTTCAATAATGAATTATTTTAGACAATTAACAAAAGCTTCATTAAAACACCCTTTTTTATGCAGCAGGACTGTTTTGCTGGAAGTTTCTTAACAAACCTACACATAAATACCATAAATACACACACAAAACACACACTGAATACTATCCTACCATGAGGACCTAGTGAAATGTATAACTACTCATAGGCAACACTCTGTCACACTGGAGACGTGTGTGTGTGTGTGTGTGTGTGTGTGTGTAAGGTGACATGATGAGTATGCTGAAGGGGAAAACATACTCAAAAATGACATTGTTAGCTATTAGACTGAAAATGATGAATATTTGATCTGTGTGAATTTGGCCTTGTGTCAGATCTAATTGTTCACCTCGGATATAACGCATCAACTAATATTTAAGATTAAGGTTAAGTGGTTAATCACCTCCCTGTCATCCCTTTAGTCTGTGATGTATATAGCACAGTGTGTGTGTATGTGTGTGTGTATACATGTGCAAGGTAGAGAGAGAGAAAGTAGAGACCAGCTCAGTGCAAATATAGAAGGTTCCTGCAGTAATTTGTCAGTAATGTGCAATGAGGCAAGTTCTGAATGAGGTGTATGGGCAAGTTACCACGGTAGTGCAAAATCGTGATCATTTATTAAGTCACTAAAATGATCAATACGATCTCACGATTGCAAATTTGTACGAATTCACAATTACTATGAAAATTTACGATAGTTGTTAGTTGTAAGTTAAGAGTAAATATCAAGCCGAATATTACAAAGGGCCGTAAACAATAAAAAAAAAAAAAAACATTTGGTGTGATACTTTTTTACCTTTAAAACTCAATCATTTACTTGGGTTTAACGTGTGGTCCAGTTTTTTAAGACATTTTTGGAAATATAATGAGAATTATCATGTTTATATGTACAGATAACTGTATAATAATAAAGAAATAAGCCATAAGTACACACTTAGAAAAAAAAAAAAGAAGTTAAATCTTGCATCCTAAAAGAGTTTGGTTTGTCCCTCTAGAGGAAACTGTTTAAACCCTACAGCAGAGTGCTTCCTTATATGAAAAAGTAGAATATCTTTAGAAAGCTAGAACCGTTAACCATCCAGTTAGGCTTCCTTCATTCCAACAAATCATCATACACTCTTAGAAAAGAGAGCCATTCTAGAGTTTTTCAAGGATTTTTATGTATAGTTTAGCTAAAATGCTTTCTTTTTACTTAACACAGTCGTTCTGAGTTCTATATGAAACCTTTAAGAGAGGAACTCAACATTTTTTAAGGGTGCTAGATTTAACCTTTAATGACCTTTCAAATATGAAGCAGAAAATCCTCAAATCAGGATATTTAAGATCCAAGGCACTCTTGTAGAATATAAAAAAGTCTATATTTAAAGCTAATATGTTAAACACACACACACACACACACACACACACAGCCCACAGCCTATGCATTGAAGACAAAATGTAAGATATAAAAATACATTTGCACAGTACAGCATCATGAGCAAAAAATAACCTCGTTATTAACATTTTGTTTCAAATTCTAATGATGTAGGTTAATGAGTCAGTGTGTCAATATTTATCCACAAAATAAATAATACGGCGAGAAAAAAAACAGCTCATCAACAGCGACTCTGACTGAAAGACTTCAGTAATCAGCCATTAGGCCCGGTGTTACTGATAACCTGCTGTGTGTGAGTTCTCACATGTAAGTGTTGCTACAGATGCCACGCTGGTTTTCCTCTCGACCGTGCCATCTCGAGTGCACAGGAAACATTATTCCTGTTGATCCCCTGATACATTTGTTAATATTTCCTTTCAGAAAGTAATCTGTGTGGTTGTGTAGAGCTTTTTATTGCGGTGTCGGACAGAGCAATGATCTATACAGTATATATACTGTAACTAGACTGCTTAAGTGTAACACTCTCAAAAACTCATCACGCAGTTAGAACAAAAACACTCAGTTTGAGCCAAACAATATAAACAGTATTTTCATGGCTTGATTACAATAGGCATTCTGTCATCACAATTTCCAAAATTCTGTCAATCACTTCTCACTTAATGTCTATCTTTCGCAAATCTGTACTTCTGCAGCTCAAATTACAAAATGGTTACATTTAGCTCCTAAACCTAACGTGAAAATCGACCTGATATCCGTTTGCTAAGTCTCAAATGCTATATTAGTTAATAATCAAAACCGGAAAAATTGTAATGGTTATAGAGGCAAACTGATTAAATGTATATTAATCAGCCAATCACAGCTGATTCCCATTCAATTCAATTTTATTTTTTCTGTATAACGCTTTTAACAGTGGACATTGTCACAAAGCAGCTTTACAGAAATAAATTGTCTATGTGTGAATTTATCCC
Source organism: Pangasianodon hypophthalmus (assembly GCF_027358585.1). Taxonomy (NCBI): domain Eukaryota; kingdom Metazoa; phylum Chordata; class Actinopteri; order Siluriformes; family Pangasiidae; genus Pangasianodon; species Pangasianodon hypophthalmus. The sequence continues at coordinate 16,901,582 of NC_069728.1, forward strand.
TAAATTTCCCATCAGATGTCCTACCTACAGGTGCTGACTATCTATAATAAAGTAAAAAGACACCACTTCTGGAGATATTTTTTTCACTTCATTTGTTCCTACTCAGAAAGATACAGTTATCTAATGTTTTTTTTGTAATGAGTTGCTTTAATACAATGTATATATCCACCAAAGAATAATAAATGAATTACAATATTAAACAAACTACAGAGCAAATAACAGTTTACTACTTTATAGATTAGCTAAATTAGCTAACCAAAAAAATGCCACTGTAACGAAAGGATAAGAGAAATGAAGTGACTTCAGTGACATCTGCTGGTAGGAATAAGGCGTGATTAGTCCAAATCGCTCGAGAGGGATGAATGCTAAATAAACTGAACAGATCAGTGGGTGGAATTCTTATAAAAGTACTTATATTCTATATAAAAATTGCTTTCCTTAAAAGTAGCCTACTTGTAAAGACTGTATATCATCTTATATTGAATAATAGATAGCTTGATGTGGTAATTCCACAAAAACGTTGTTAGAAAAAGTTAGAAAAACTTCCTCTTCCCACTGCAAACTGATGTCACAATCCTCATTTGCATATTCACATTGATTGGCTGTTACATTTTGTGATGAAATAACTCTTACCTGTCATGTGTTTAGTACAAACTTTAGATTTTTCATTTAGATTTTCAGCTCCCTGAGTTATAGCAACATTATACTACAGTGTTATTATATTCTGGATTCTGATTGGTCAGAAGATGAATGATTTTCTATAAGAGCAGTAGTGCAGTTGCAAATCACAGGTTTATATTAGTAAGCACATTTTAATACATTATTGTTTCTATAGTAATACATTCACAGGGACTTCTATGGCAGATGCTCCACATTTAGAAGATGGTTGTATTTTGTGAGGTGCATTTATGGAAGGAGTCTCCAGTATCAGTGCTTTGTAGCAGTCAGACGTAAAGCTGTAGCATTAAGTTTTCCGACACAGGGAAGTCTTCAGGACACTTTGCAGTTTCTTCTTAGCGTGACAAGCTTGTCTTAATAATTTTAAGAGAGTGAAAACGAGAGGCTGGTGAGAGAACGACTGTTTATATTGTAGCTGCTATAATGTAAGTGATAACTTGATGTTCCACAACATCCAAATAAATGGATAAAAACATATTCTTTATGAAATAACAATTCTAAACATTGACAAAATGCTGGTATGTGCTGTTATTAGAAAAGAATGAAATTAAAGTTTGTAACACATGTTTTATTCCCTACTTATTTGAGGTTCATTTATTCCCTTATCTGTATACCCTTAAATCTGTTTCATATGTTAAATGTAAACACACCAGCAGTTCCTCATACATCTAACTGTTAATGATGAGTGTTATAACACACTGTTTGTTCTGAAAGTAACAAAATGAGTTGTAATTTAACTAGACACACAGGTGTGTAAAAAAAAAAACCCCAACACATTACATATGTTTAAATGTAATAATGTATGTAAATGACAAAAGACAAACATTGATTAAAAACTCATTTTAATTTGTAAACTAGTAGACTTCAGATCTAATTAAGATGTGTTTCCTTTTCTCCAGGCTCACACTCCTGCCAGTGATGTGTAAATGTGTGTATGTGTGTGTGCGTGTGTGTGTGTGTGTGTGTGTGTGTGTGACTTTCTCTCCGTCAGGCTGATGATGCCGCGTAATTACACCGGATCTGTTGATCTTTGGTCCGGCTGTGGTACATATGGAGGCTCCCTGCCTAATGCAAAGTTCTGGTTAAACATTCTCCCAAAGTTTGCGTTCCGCCTTCTGTTGTTTTTATACTACAGGCCTGGCAATTGTTGGGGGCATTATTGACTTTGTAATTAAACTATTTTAAACGTCGGGATTTTGTAATCATTACATTTCGGGCCATCTGTTCCCAGCTCGAGGGCTGAGAAATGGGTCCTCCCCCCTGCCTTGAGTAGACAAAAGGCAGCACAATATGTGGTCAGTTTTGTTTTTTTTAATCATTAATTCTCTGTTCTTTATAAACAATATGGACAAATGGTGAAATCCTCATCCGAGTATGTATCAGCTCAGTATATATACAAATACAGCATGCAGCTCTGAGGCCGTATCATTTCTGTACACAAATGCAGCTCCCAATCTAATGTTACTGATTATGGTTTTATTAGCTTCCATCTGCTGAAAGGCTAACAAAGCTCAAATTGGAGAACACAGAGAGGGATAAAACACTCCTTTTTTTCCCCTTTCCACAGGGTCACGATGTATAAACAGCTTGTGACCTCAAACATCTCTATTGGCTTTGGTTTTGGTCAACATCTTTATCACACCTTTATCTTCAGCCTTTGTACAAAGGAGAAATCAGCTAATCTGCCACCGTGCAGATAACTGACTTTGATCCATAGCTTCTTCAGTGGTGTTTCCTGCCTGTAATCTCGAGCTGGACCACAGAGGGTTTGTCCGGTTTATCTGTTAAACATCTCTTTTCACGGGTGTTAGGTGAAAAGATAAAGATCACATCAAACACAGAGCAGTACACGACAGTTTGTAAGCCTGTGCTATTGCTGATTTCTCTGATATTGCGCAATAATTTGACTCTCTTAGTGTACAATCTTGGAGCATTATTAGTGCACACAACTCATTCAAAAATCATTTTCAGTGTACAAGTTCATATCATCAGTGATGACAATTGTCAGATGTATATGTTGTTAAAACCCCAGACTGTGGAACATAGTCAACATTCTTGAATTTTCACAGTACAGCGTACCTGTGGGGTTAAACCACCATAAATATCAGAAATCCTGCACTAAAAGGCAATTTAAGGCACAATGTGATCTTTAATTAACCTCTCTAATTAAAATTGTCCAAAGACAAATCTCACAATATATAATACGTATATAATATTTAATACTTTGGGATTTTTTTGTTTTTTTATTAAAGAAAGCTTGTCGGTAAAGTTCATAAGGAATCTGATTTAGACTTGAGGTGTGTTTCTGGCCTGGAATCCCACCGGACACAACAAAAAAGTTGAGCGAGCAGGAGGTTTTTGATTTCATGCTGTCAGATACGAAGCTCAGGACAAAAAAGACCACATTCATTAAAATGAAAGTCTGCAGTGCTGCCTGATCCATTTACAGTGTTTATTCATTCATCCTTAGTAACTGCCTGGTCAGGGTCATGGTGGTTTAAATTAGGCTACTGTTTTGTTTATATTTTGGAAAATAGAACCAACTAAAATTGTTACAAACATGCTGACAGTGTTGAGGTTTTTTTTCTCTCCAGTTTTCCAGTGCTTGCTAATAGCTGGTCGGCTAATCAACTGCTAGAATGCTCGCTTGCATTTGTCACACAGTTTTATTCTCCATTATCTACGCAAACATCACACACTATGCTGGCAATGCTGCCGTTTCTACCTTTGAGGTCTTTTTTTTTCCAGTTTTCCAGTGGCTATAAACATACACCCTACTGGTTTAGGCCACGCCCACTTCAGATTTAAATCCAAAGACAGCATACAGATACAGGGGCAGATACTGATGTTTGTAACACTAAATGGATACAGATAGCAGACACACATAGCATCGTTGCATTACATTTACATTTGTGTTACATTTACATTTAAATAATTTTATATATACAATATTTTTTCTCTAAAATACCAATTTTTTAAATACAGACCTGCTGACTGTCCTCTAGTCCATCTAGTATCACAGAAGAGTCTGTGACATGGGGAGTTTATTTCAGTACTATTTCCTTAGAAAAGTCAGTTAATAAGGTTTATTAACAGTCACGGTGGTCCTCCGGTTGACCCCATGAACACGGTGTTGATAGGAGGCAGGGAGGAGACCATGTCCCTCATCTCAGCGCCACTATGGTGAGGTAGCAAGCCATCTTGGGAATGGTGATACTGAGCAGCAGCGCCATACATGCACGGAGAAACAGAGCAAGGGATCGGAGGGGCTATTGAAGAACCTGCAACAGATACATTGTGAAGAAAATTACTGAAAATGGGCTAAATAGGCCTATATCTCTACACTTTTACTCTTATAAAATTATCAGGATCTATGAAAACTGAAAAACACCCCCTTGCCCTCCTGCCATCTCAAATAGCTAGTCAGCTAATTAACTGAGAGATTACTAGTTCGCATCTTTGCATCGTTATATTCTCTGAAATGTATTTAACTTCAGCCAAAGCTCAAAAAATATCATAACAACCATACTCTTCTATTGTTCTTCTACTCTTCTTTATTCTCTAAACTAGTTACATGTCCAGCTAGGTTTCTTGCTAGCTCAGAATGTATGTTCTGTGGCTCAAAGATTCCATACATCACACCAACACCCACTTAAAATGTGCATATTGGATGTGATTGGTCTAAAAGCTTTTGAGCCTATTTTGTGATGTCACAAACTGATCATTAAAAATTGATATCATGTACATGTTTAAAAATCACATTATTATTATTATTATTATTATTATTATTATTATTATTATTTGTTTGATTTCAGAAACTCGAGAACAAATTATTATTATGACATTTAAAAATCTAGCTTTTCAATTATCACACTTTCTTCAGTGTATGATAAACTATCAGCAATTCATCTGGATGGTAAATGACATAAATAACATTTAACAGTTTTCAAAATGCACCAGGCCAACCCTCATAGAAATAAACATTCACATACAACTTATACATGATGAATACGGACGTTCTGTCACAAATACATGATGTATAACAATGTAGCTAATCAAACTAATTATGGTATAGAAGGTGCGCAAACATGTTGCACATCATTTGTTTTCTGTGAGACTGAGTTGGATAGCCTATTATTTGGTTTATATTCTCTATTAAGTCACCCAGCAAAAATAGAAAGTATATGTTAAATAAAATCAGTCACAATATGCTCCAAACTCCTCGTGTGAATTCACTCCCATCGTTTCTTGTTATAAAATTCTTATGAAATAGGAAAGTTTTGTCTTCTCACCTGCGGAGCGTGTAATTAGAGGAGGTTGTGCAGGGTAGTAAGGTGTTGTTGGCTTTCTGCTCGTGTCGTTCAGGATGTTGAGAGGGTCATGGACCTCAGCGTATGCAGGGACAGAGCGAGTGGAGGTCACACTGCTGATCACTGATACATGCTGATCGATTAGAGAGCCCATCCTCTGCGTGTCCACGTAGCCACTGTTCCCATAGTAGCCTGGAAGTGAGGAAGGAAAGCACTTAAATTACAGACAAAAGTAGATTTTTAGTCTAATGATCATATTTGCAAGTTAAGTTAAGCATGCTCAGTCAGGAAAATTGCTCACATCTGTATTCAGACCGCAGATGTACATAACTACAGTCTTAAGTGCTACTCAGACGTTACGCAGGACTTACACACACGGAGTGGAGTTTCAAAACAGAGGTGAGGAGCAGTAATAAGCCCAGTGCCAGTTTGATATAACCACACTATATCACACTGAAATGTATATTTTGGGCTGTAAATACACTCAAAAACGATGAAATTCCAATATCAAATACATAAATATGACTCTATTAATTAATAAATAATATCGTCCATGTAAAGACCACAAAAAGTTTTTTTTTTTTCATATGGAGGACACCCGAGGAGACATTGCTTATCTCAAGGACCAAATTGTTTATGGGCAAAATTATAAACAACACTTAAAGTGAACTGCAAGTGTAACAGATGACTGCTTGGTAAGCTTATCTTTCAAACCGTGGGCAATCTTATCAGTAGAGCACATTGAAATAATAAAAACTTCAGCATTGTTTTATTAATTTGACAAATCAAAAACAATAATTAAAAGTGTGATAAAATAACCAATATCACACGCAGACATTACAATTTCATGACCTTGATGAAGCTCTCATGGATTCATTCTGATGAGTAAATGTCAGAGCACAATGTAAAAACATAACACGTGAATTAATAGGATCAAGTGCTTTTTTAATAGCTGCTGAATAATACTGATGGAAGCCATATTGTTAAATGAAACCAAATTTGTAGTGATTAATGTAATAGTTACAACTAGGACTATTTAAACGCTTGCTGTCTTCTCATGTATCATATTAGTTTGATTTTTAAATCATTTTTTCTTTTATGTAACATTGTATTATATTTAACAGCAAAGAAAAAAATCTACCTTCTTCTTTAGTCCGTATTTTCTATCCCTGGTTTTTTTAAAGCGAGTGCTTGTGTTAACGACACTTTTGAATAACTCATTCTTGGATGTTTCTACTCAAGATAAAACTTGGATAAGACTTCAGAGGCATGAACTACACAAGTAATTTGCATAATCTGAATGGGGAGTCTGGAAAATCAACATAAGCTCGTGCTTAGCCCATCCTGGAATATGTGCAAATATCCATGAACAGTAACCTTTGGACTTAAGTTGCTGACTCTGACAATGGCCCTATATTTATATGTGTAATGTGTTTAATTATTGTATCTTTTAGTTATTAAATAATCCGAGATTTCAATTTATAGTTTATTAGTTGGACCAGTTTTATTGACCATTGGCAATATTTAGAAGAGCCAAACCTGACAATCTCGATCCCACATTATTTACTTGGTGCTAATTACCCAACAAAAGTGCAACAGCTTTGCCATCCTCACCACTGTGTGCAGCGCTGGTGTACGCTGGACCTGAACATCCTCCTCCACTCCCTGCAAATCCGTAGTCCATTAGCTGTACTCCCTGAACCTCGATGGTGGGCTCAGAGGTGGACGGGTAGCTTACTGACGAGGCTCTGGAGCTGTACGCTACACCACTGCAGCTGCTATTAAAGCAGTCCTTAACCAGCTGCTGACCACTGAAGGAGGAATAGCGTGAACACTCGCTGCGAGCCTGGTAAGCCGAGGGGGGCGTGTGGGTCTGTGTCAGGCTTGTAGGCTGGTAGGTGGAGGAGCTGGTGTAGTAGGTGGAGGAAGGCAGGCTTTGGTACATGGCATCAGGGAAAGCCTGGCAGGGTGCATGAGGCTGGACAGGGCAGCTGCTCGGTGATCTCACTGCCATCGGGCCCTGGTTGATCACACTGCCTCGGTTCGCCATGGCCGGAGAGATGGGAGGGGTGATCAACGGACCACTGCTCTGGGAGTAGTCCAACTGGCCTTGAAAAAAAAATATTACACAAAATTTTTAGCTTGGTTTTTTGATACATTGCATAATTTGTCTTTAAGAGATCTGTGAAATATATAGTCAATATCTGACTTCACTCCTGAGAACTCCTGTTTCAACACTTGTCAAATCCAACGTGCATTTAGACTCATTACTAAATACATAGTTTGAGAAATCCATCCCTGCAACAAACCTTTGCATATTTTTAAGGGAAATTTAAAATCTCATAAATCTTTTATAATAATAATAAAAAAAAGCTTACTTTTAACTTTGTGGTTTTGCAACAGTATGTCCTTTAATACTTTATGATTATTAATTAGCATTGCTGTGACTTCTTATAATATATAATAATATATATATAATAATATAATATAATATAATATAATATAATATAATATAATATATATAATATATATAATATTCAATCCAATTAATTTTACTCTAACTGTTTTAGTATTTTATGTGCAAATATATATTTTTCTCCTGCAAAAAATCGTTATCATTTTCATTGCTCTGACGTCTCCATGATTATTCAGACCTGCTTTATACTACAGTGGGACTAAAGTGCTGTTTTATATGCTGGCAGCCATTTTACATGAAGATGATTGCTAAATTGAGAAAAAAAATTGGACATATATGGCAAATTAACACGATTTTCATTTTCACTATGGTTATTCATGGCAATCACAGTATACACACTATAATTCTCAGTTGTATATACTTTTATTTATTTACATATCCAAATTACCTTTTTAGTCTGGTCATTTTCTATCAGCCAATTTTTGTTTAGATTTTATTTATTTACTTTTTAAAAAAATTATTTATTTAAATCTGTAATTGGCTCATTTCCTTTCACCTGATTTTTTTTTTTCTGGCTTAAAGGCAAGTGCTTGATTTAATGTGATTGGCCTAGATACAACTGAAAATCTCTCACCTCCAGAGCTCTACTTGAGAAAAACCTGGCAACCTCGGAGACGGTAATTGCACACAAGTCATTTCAAATAATCTGAATGGGATGCCCATAAAATCAAGTTAAGCACCTGTTTAACAGAAGTCTGAGATCAATAACTTTCCCTGTGTATCTAGTGATGTGTCTTTCGAAATGAAATCGCCAACACTGTGTGAATATATTTAACGCCGCAGTGTCACAGTGTTAATAAGGTAATAAAGTTCAGTAGTTAGGTTTAGGTTCTTTAATCATAGAGCTAATGTTCTTCCTCAATCCCAGATTACCATAAACCATCACTATTCTAGCAAATAAATAAATAAAAGTTAGATATTGTCTCAAAACGCCTGACCTAGATTGTGAAAAAGATGTGATGTTGTTTGAGAAGTATATTAGTGTTCATAAATTGTGACATAATTTCATACTCAGACACTCCTGTAGAGTTTTATTCTGATTTAAAGTGTTTACCAGATAGTGTAAAGCTGTCTGTGTCTGGCCCCTGGTACACCACCATGGTGGCCCCAAGTCCGTGCTGAGCTCCTGGGACAGACAGGTGTGCATACTCCGGCTGGGTCTCGTTCTTTACAGATGAATCGTTGTTCACAAGCCCTGCTTTATTACGATTTGCCAGGAAGCATGAACTCGGTGAAGCCGTGAACGTCGCCTTACTGGCATCTGAAAACATTTAGAAACAGTATGGTTACATCAGCTTACTGAACAAACCTGCAGCAGTCAGAATAATAATCCTAAAAAAACTAAACAATGAGTTTACCTGCATTTCTCATATATTTATCCAGGAGATTCTGTAGATCTTGCTCTTTATCGTTATTGAACTGTGTTTCTATTGCCAGCAGGATATATTCATCCAACAGCATGCGAATGAGGTGGAAGGAGCCTGACAAGAGATTTTCTCAATGAGTTATAGCTTGAGACACATTTATTACAGCTGAAAGTTTGAATTATTACAGAGGAGTAGTGACAAATGAGATCAGTGGACTTTTTTATAGGAAAGAATTCTTCCTCTCTTATATCTATGAAGCAAAAGGTTTTGTGTTTAATTCTGGCTATTTTTTGTTTAACCAAATACAATTTTTACTATTTCTTTATATACTAAAATAGTTTTAACACTGTACTTAATGGCATTTTAACTATTTACAGAACTATGCAAAAGTATTTTTTTAATATATATAAATGTTACCTTATTGCCTGTTTTATGCCTAATGCATTTTTGTCAATAAAAAAGAAAAAGAAAAAAAAAGAAATACATTTCCAATCGTTAAAAATATAAATAATAAATATATATATATATATATATATATATACATATATATATAGGACCATAATGGACCACGTTTCTAATAAAAAAAAAAACATCATCAAGGCTGTCTGGGATTTTAAATGCAGAGAAAGAAGAAGTATAGCAAGTTGTCTAAGAAACCTGAAGTGACTAAAAAAAAAAGTTTTAAACATAAAAAGGCAAATTTATTTTTATTTTTAAAACCGATTGTATAACTGCTCAATATAGTAATTATTTTATTACTTTTTTAACTTTTTTTTACATTTTTATTTTATTACTTTTTATTACTTATTATTTTATTACTTATTTTATTACTTAAGGCATCTTAACAGTACAACATTTCTATTTATTTATTTATTTATTTGGAGGGGGTATCCTTTCTTTAATTACTAAATGGAAACTTTAAAAGTTTATTTTATACAAACATTGTTGCCCATTCCCTTAAAGGGGGCCAATAATTCTGGAGTTGACTGTATTTCTACTTATAAAGAGTACTCGTCTTGGATCTTTTAACTTCTATGTTCCCCATATTTCTGGATTTTTCCAGAAACTATGTTTATGAAATTTACTAAAAACTTCATCACAAATTCTTTGTATCTTTATTAATTTAATAATTTAACATGCCCTATGCAAATAACAAACTCCATGAGGATAATTTGCAATTATTAGAATTAAAATATCCAGATGGTATGAAAAGAAATCTCTAAAAATCTTTAATATGTCCAGAAATGTTCATAATTTCCCCTAAATCTCCAAATTCAACACATTTTTATCTGAATTCTGCTTTTATGTCTCAGTTGCATCTGTGTTCTCCGCATCCTGGGACTCAAAAGAGGCCCAAACGTGTTGTTTTGGGGAGCTAAAATAAAAATGCTTGCTATTTCTGCCATTTAAAATGCTATGAAATCAGAGCTGAAGCATGAGAAGATGGTGAAATGTTCAGACTTTACAAAAAGGTTCTTTTTATTTAAGCTGTCTGATTCTCTGCCTGTTGTGTGTCCAGTGAGGTCATGTAATGGCCTCTCTAAGTGCGACTGTTTGGCTAGGTGTGTGTGTGTGTGTGTGTGTGTGTGTCCGCAGAGCCATCAAAAGCTAACATAACTGGAGCTGGGCTCTTCCTAATCAGTGCACACGCGTCCAAGAGATAAAGATTTGTTTACTCAGGACGGGTCACTACATTTTACAGCACATTGTGGCTTTGTAACCAAACTGAGTGGAGGGTTTGTGTTGTGGGAGAAAAAAAACCTCTTTACATTTACCAGAATCAAGAAGAGGCTGAAGTGTATGAAATGTATCTCTGAAATGAAAGTGTGTATGAAATGTATCTCTAAGACACATGAAATCCTAAAACGACTTACCAAAACTGGTGGCGTTGTTTAAGGTGAGGCTGTGCATCACACGAGCTCCAAAAAAACTCCATTTCAGTAAAAAGTCCTGGGCTCGTTTTTTCACCGAGCGGCCGTTCTGTTTACTGGGCTGATGAAAGAGCGGAAATAAAGATTATATTCGCTCAGTTGCAGTTACTGTGGATCTGATGAGTGTGTATTTTAGTTTTAACTAACCTTAATGACTTTCTGTTCCACCACAGAGTCCAGCCAATCAATAAAAGACTCGACTGTGGCGTTTTTTCTTAGGAGCTCCTTTAACTCTTGGAACACTGTGACAGAATCGTCTATGACATGAAAACAGGAAAAAGAGCAATTTTAAGCACAATAAAGTACACCGTATTTGCAATGAGGTATAAAAGTGTAGCCAGAAATATACATTTAGATTAGACAACAGACTGAGGCCCAAATCTCACGAGTGGTATTTTCTAAATCCGGCAAATTTGACTGGTCAGAATATGTTGATTAATTTTCTATAAGATGAGCTCTGAGAGTAGTTCTGGCTGTAAGGCAAATCACAAGTTTATATTTATGCACATGTCCTAATACGTTATCGTTTCTATAGTAACAGCTCGTTCACAGGGACTTGTATGGTGGATGTAATTTTTTGGAAGGAGTCTCCAGTGTCAGAGCTTTGTAACAGTCAGAGGTAAAGCTGTATCTTTATTTTTTCCAACAAAGTCTTCCAGAAAGAGGAGTTTACGCTCTGCATAAACTCTTATTAACTTGATTATATAAGCCAATGAAGAAAGGAAGAAAGCCAATGACTGTTTATAGCAGATATAAGTGCTAAAGCTAAATAGCGTGTTTGGCGGACATTCCACAACATTAATCGTAACTACAGACATATAAAAATGACGACATGCTGCTCTGTAATAAAGAAAAAATGTAATCGTTGGCAAATTGCTGTGGTATAAGAGGATTAAAACACTTGGGCATGCATTGTTATAGGAAAATACTCATAACAGGGTGATAACAGTAACTCCGCTTCATTGCACCATCCTGTCGTTGATTATTTTCCTATAACAGCACTCTCCATTGTTTTATTCTTTATTTATTCCATAAATTTATTTGCCAAAATCTTCCAACTGACAGTAAAAGAGGGTAGGTAGCTACATTCATCCACCCAGTCAAAATAATTACTTTCCTTATCAATATCTACAAATCGATCAAATGTTTAGGGCTTAAGACTGCACAGTAAGCTGGGAAATCTTGACGGGTTGCCAATACTGCTAATATTAACGCTAATACTATGCTTATGCTGTTTTTATGAAGATAAAAACAAGTCATATTTGGCTCACATTCGGAGTAGAAATCCAGGTCCTGGTCGCTAGTGTTTGAGAGGAGCGCCTGGGAGCCGATGCTGTTTAGATCTACTTTGTCAATGTCGTTCACCATGGCCGTCACGATGTTTTGGTCAAAAAGAGCCGGTCTTGCGATCTACAGAAAAAAAAACATTGCTGTTAAAACAAATCAAGAATACTGTATCTATCATCCATGCAAAAGTGTTGTTAGGAAATGCTGACCTGAGCAAGGTGTAAGAAAGAGGTCTGGCGCTTTAAGGAGGAGACAAAGCGCCGAGCTATTGGCAGCTTCTTTTCTGACAGGATTTTTGGCAGATTTTCCAAAGATGAAACCATCCAGGGCTCCCAGAGTTTTGCAAAATTTCGGATATCTGCCAAAAGACTAGACATGTTGTCCCAAAATTACTGAATGTTACTTCACATAGTTCAAGCACATTGTGGACATTGTGGATATGCTGGAAAAAAATCCTTAAGCAAACTTTCCATATTGAAAAAACTGTCAAACTAATGAGTAATAAATTGTTAAGCATTGACGGCTATTGGCTGATACGCAGCTTTCTTACAAACTACACACAACTACGGAAGGAAACGAACCTTTCCGGCATATCCTGCATTGTAGCAGGAATGAGAACATCAGTCAGGACCTGAGAAACACAAGCAGTTTGACATGAGATCATGACCTCGTGCCAACACGCAGACCAACATGATTACAAGTTTGTAAGAATTTGCAGTTGCGAGGCAACTTGTGTGAAAGTGACTGAGCCATTGCAGTGAGGCCAGACTTATTGCAGGCAGTCATAGCTTTGCAATCATATACAACTTCATTTATATTAAATCTAACAAAAATAAACTTAATTCTACATGATATTGGGTTGCACATGTCACACACACCTACACACACACACATACATACACACCTTGTATAGTATGGAGTCACACACACAAAAAATATCCACGATTACTGGATTCTCCAGCAGAGGTAAGAGATGGTCCGGCATGCCTTGCCAGAAATGCAGCAAGAAGTTCTGGATCTGAAATACATGGAAGGAGTAAATTACTTGCTGTTATAGGAAAATAATCAACGACACGGTGGTGTGATGAAACAGTGTTACTGTTAACACCTTAACGTGGATTCATTTTCTATAACAGCACATCCTGAAGAGTTTTATTAGTCTTAAAACACCACAGCAAGTTTCTAATAATTAAACTTCTTTTAATTAATGAAATATCAACAAGTCATACTTTTCTCCATTTATAGTTACATTTAATATTGTGGAATGTCCACTAAACAAGTTCAATCGCTTACGTTAGAGCAGCTATAAACAGTCGTTCCTTCACTAACAGCTCTTTTTTCCATTGGAGTTAATGATAATAATAATAATAAAAAAACACAGCTTGTCATGTTACAGAAAAACCAGAAGTCCTGAGGACTTTCCCATGGCAGAAAGCTAACTGACTGTTACTGGCACTGGAGACTCCTTCCAGAACATCTAAACATCTCCTTACAGTAAACTTCACCATATCATTATTATTCATTCTTCTTTCCTAAATAACAGCACATTTTTAATCTGTTTATTATTAGGCTTAGCATCCACCCTGTGTTTGTTGTTACTATAGAAACAGTAATATAGCAGAACATTAGTGTAAACCTATGATAAGCGCATTATTGTAAACCTATGATTTGCTTTACTGTTGTCACTACTGTCGGAGCTGCTGTTATGGAAAATGAATCAACACCTTCGGATCAATCAGATTCGAGAATTCAACAGTGTTGTGGTATTATTATGATTCGAGTTTATTGAGAATGTGGTTTTAAATTATGTACAATTCAACTATTCTTTTCAGATTGGTCTTAAAGTCGTACCTCTTCAAAGTTGACACTGATGGCGTTGTCGAGAATACACTGGCAGTGAGTTTTGTACATCATGATCAGTGTGTCAACCTAAATTAGAAATGCGTCAGGGAAGAAAGTTCATGTATACAGTTGTAAAAAAAAATATATATATATATATACAGACTGAATAGTCAGAAAAATAGGTACTAAACTACAGCCTTTTGTACGCTTACTATCTTTTTACCTGAAAAATGTGAATATACAGTAATGTTATTTATTAAAAACACTATATTTCAGTCATTTTTGTTTGGCCCAATTTGAGATTTAAAAAATGAGGTTAAAAAAGGAAGTGCATGAGATTTAACATTTTTAATTTAGCAATGAATAAATAGTTAACAAATGAGTAAAGGCTGAAGTAAGATGCAACATACTGTAAGTTAATAAGGATGGCTTTTACTTGAGATTAAACTTGGAGACTTTTACAGAGGAATATGTCAGTGTTTTCAGTTTTAATGGCCTACAGGGTATGTACTTAATGTACACAATATATAATACCTGTTTTATGCATTAGCATGAAGTAAGTCCTATATTTTTTCCCCAATGTTTTTGCCCCAGAGTCTACACAATTGGACCTTAACGCCCACTGTAGACTTTTAATTAAAGTCTAGAGTAAATTTCAAGCACCTCCCAGGTAAAAGATACAGTACATACTAAAAATGAAAAATATACAGTATATTCTTGATGCGACAAGGAAAGCTACAGTTTATTACCCATTTGTTTTGAGTGTGCTCAGTGTTAACAGGACCCGCAATAAACAAACCTTTTCTTTCGAAATGGAGTCGTGAAGCAATAAATGCTGTGCACTTGGGAATTCGGGTAGCAATGTTCCTGTTTTAGAACTGAGAGAATATTTGCGTGTGAAACCTCCCTGTGAATTACAAATAAGAGACATATATAGATATAGATATAGATATAGATATAGATTATAGAGCTTTTCATTTTTTTAAACTGAACATCTTTCATTTCATGATCATTTCATTATCAAACAATTTTACTATTTTACTCATCATAATTTTGGTTTACTCACAAAAACTCAAAGTGGCATAATTATTGTTCTGTGTATTGTACTACATATGAAAATAAGTGTTAAAGTTTAAATATTAACATAAAAAAAAATCACAACCTCATTTTTGAGCTTGCTCCCAGAGAATCTGTGACAAACATGAAACACATGAGAATAATACACTCTCAGAGAAATGTTACAATCAATATAATGCAAAGAAAAAATAGAGAAAAAATCTATTAAACATACTTCGCAAATTTTGTTGTCAAGTGCAAAAGTTTGCCTCCCCTTTAAAACGAAATGAAGAAGACAAAGAAATATTTGTCACATTTATCAACAATTAAAATGTTCTTTCAATATTACAAGGGAAAAAATTTCATTTTGTGTATTTTAACATACACCAGTTCTCAGCTACTGAATCCCTTCATTTATTTACAATATTTACTAGAATTTATTTATTTATTTATTTACTTACTTACTTATTTATTTCCAATATTCAGTTTTAATCCTGCTTCAAAACAGGCCTGAAGTTTGAGAGGGTGATTGCAAAACGTTTTTTCCAACTTTCCGACCAATCTTTCTGTTGATTTTGTCTTATCGTAGGATAATTCTACTTTTTAAACTTTGTACAGTACTACGAATTGTAGACGAATTGTAAAATAGAGCTATATTTTATTTTTTTCCATGCAAAAACATCGGGGGTGCAAACTTTTGCACTCAGCTGTATTACACCACCATTTTCCCTAATACATGAAACATTCAATGATTCCCCTTTCATTTTTCCTTTTACTTTTCTACTAACTGAGAAGAAGAAGCTGGGAGCTTTAGGTTTACCTGGTCAGACCTTTTCCTGAGTACACTGAATGATAATAAGCACTGCTCTCCTTAATCCCGATTCCATAGTAATGATACCTAAAAAAAAAAAAAAAACAGAAAACCACACTGAAAACACATTGTAAAGTATAATCTCTGATGCTTAAATATATTTGACTAATAAATAAAATATTAATTGGTGCTCCTTACTTTGAGTGGCCTCTGGTGCCGAGTCTTCGAGTCGTCAGGAGAGGGAATTTTTGCCGTATAGTCTATAGTTACACCAACAATATACATTCAGTGCTTCTTGTGCTCACTGATTGAAATTACACAACTGTTAAACACTCAATAACGTTTCAATTTTTAAAATAATTCTACATAACAATGCTTACCTTGCCGAAAGTGGCAGCGCAAGCAGGATCTAATTTCTCCTTGCGACAGAAGTCTAGGTAATGTGCATAGAGGATGCACCGAGGCAAGCAGACTCCTTCACAAACTATATAATTTTCCTCAAGCCTAATTGAAAAAAAAATGTTAGCTGAAATATTGCTAAAACAATCTTAAGGATCACCACAGATGAGGATAAAGATGGCAATACCATTGAAGTGTTAACTGAGTTTGTTTCTTCTTGTCCTTGATGATTTCACTGATGCTCTTCTTTGTCACCGTTTGCTTCAGAGAGAAATTCTTCGAATATTCAAGGTGGTCTAAGTCATCTTCAGAGGAGATGGTTCCATTGCTTTCGTCAGCCTCTGTTAAATAAAATATACTCTGTATAAATGAATTGTTATCTAAGTAGAGCTGTGTATCACTGACCAAAGGCTTAGTGTGGCAGAAAATTTGATTATATTTCATAGAAAGGCAGAGACAATTTCCTGTGCTTTTGTAAAAGGTTTATAAGACTGTGTACAACTAAATTCTGAAATGTTAAACAGAAGAAGACAAAGAAGAATAACAATAAGAAATGAAGAAGGACAACAATAATAAATAGAGGGTGAGGAAGATGGTGATAGAAAATGAGGCAATCATTGGATGTAAAAAAAAAGGCAATTTTGATCAATAAATAAATAATATACAAAAATTGTAATATACAAAAAATGAACTAGTCACGGATGAAAAATGGCATTTTGAAATATAAATTAAAAAAAATTATATACAAAAAAAAACAAGTGATAGAAAAGGAGCCAATCATAATCATGTTTTTTAAAAATAAATAATTTAAATTACATAAGTGAGATGTGGATTACATTCAGTTAAGCATCTAATAGCCTATACACTGAGTATATATTGAGGATGATTGCCATGAAAATCAGGTTAATTAGCCATCTTTGTAAATTTCTCTCAATTTCCTTTCACGTTATTTGGCTGTCAGACTTTAAAACAGCATTTTAATTCCACATCAGGTTAAAGCAGGTCTGAATAATAATGAGGATGCAGGCCAAATGAAGAAAAACATTATCTGTGCAGAAGAAAACATTGAAATTTGCACAATTCAGGTATAAACCTAACCTCACTTTAGGCCGTAGATTTAATAATGATAATAATAATAATAATAATAATAATAAGATAAGATAAGAAGAAGAAGAAAAAGAAATTATTGGCCTAAGTAATTTTTTTTTACAATTATTCTATGTTGATGAATAAGATGCACAAAAAAAAATAATATGAAGTTGAATAATAACTTTTATATCCCATTTCCTCTAATTAGCACTGGTTTTACTCCTAATGTCTCCTAATAATCAATATCAAACTCTAACCAACGTGACCCACCTGATTTAATCCCCGAGTCTTCCTCCTCTTCATCAAACTTGTCTTTGAAGAACATGTTGTTTCGGAGATCTTGGAGGTCGCCGGTGTTGATGTGATGGAGATCATCAGCACTGTAAGTCCTCTTCGGCTGCGGTGGCTGTAGCTGATGAAACGTATTATTAGTCTTCACTGGACTTCCACTGTTTCTTTTCATTGGTGTGTAATGGAGATGATTAAAAGGAAACAGCTGGAACTGAATTTCGAATGCGACGTCACTCAGTTGTAAGCATTAACACCTTAAAAACAATAGACTCATCCAAAGTAAATCCAAAGACACACATCTCAGATCCGGTAGAAGTCTGACTGGACGACTCTCCCAGCACATAGGGTTTTGGGAAAAAAACACTTTTTTCCACGTCAATCTGTTAATCCACTGAAACAGGTAACACCTTCCGGTCCTAATTAAAGCTGTGCTGTGTCTGAAATGGTACGTCACTGAGGCGAGTGCCTTGAGGGCATTTATCTTATTTACAGAAGACTGGCAGTAGACTGGGAGTATTAATGATTAACCTGAGGGGCCATCATCTCCTTAAAACCTGCTGGTGTTGCCTTTCAGCTAGACTACACCTCCATCCAGAGCCGTCACACCGCACTCTTCACTTTCAGGCCTGGTTTAATTAATCTACATCCACATGGCAATAACACACAGACAAACATGCTGTGTTTTATATGAGATACATTGATATTTGTTAAAGGTGCACTCCAAAATCTTTCAATCTAATCTGTGTGTGTGTGTGTGTGTGTGTGTGTGTGTGAGTAACATGGAGAAGAATTTTGAGACATTTCACTGTCCTGAGAAAAGAACAAAAACCTGTTTTCTTCAGACTCACTTATAGTCCAGCATATTAGCTAGATATAACAATAATAATAATGATAATAATAATAATAATAATAATAATAATAATAATAATATGATGGTGAGTCAAATGATACCCTTAATTTTTTTTTACATTTTGCATTTAACCATTGCCACAAAAGTGTATCATTTTCCTACATAATCTCCTTTTCATTCAGTGTAAGTGTTCCAGTGCGTAATGAATGTCAGTATTCCTCTAGAAATTTTTTTATTCTAATTTATCTCGTACTTTTAAGGTTTTCATTTGACTCACTCTCATAATAAGCTTTAATTTTGAACCACCTTTTATGCATGTGGTAGCTCAAAGTGATGTACAGTCAAACAGTGAAAATTAAATGCTAAAAAGTACTGTAATAATACACTACAAAAAATTATACGCTATATATCCAAACGTTTGTGGACACCTGATCATCACACCCGTATGTGGTTCTTCCTCACACTGTTGCCACAAAGTTGGAAGCACACAATTGTGTAGGATGTCTTTGTGTGCTGTAGCATTACAATTTCCCTTCATTGGAGCTAAGAGGACCAAACCTGTTCCAGCATGACAATGCCCCTGTGCACAAAGCGAGCTCCATGAAGACATGGTGTGTGAAGGTTGGAGTGGAAGAACTCGAGTGTCCTGCACAGAGCCCTGACCTCAACCCCACTGAACACCTTTGGGATGAACTGGAACACTGACTGCACCCCAGACCTCCTCACCTTCTGTAACATCAGTACCTGATCTCACTAATGCTCTTGTAGCTGAATGAACACAAATCCCCACAGCCACACTCCAAAATCTAGTGGAAAGCTTCCCAGAAGAGTGGAGCTCATTATAACAGCAAAGGAGGAATAAATCTGGAGTGGGTTGTTCAACAAGCACATATGAGTGTGATGGTCAGGGGTACACATACTTTTGGCCATATAGTGTATCTTAGCAGGTAAAGATATCTTGAATAAAGGAAAGATTATCTAATATTTCTCATTATGAGATCATTAAATAACAAATATAAAACCATTAAGCCCATTTCTAGACATATTTAGTGATTTCATGCTTAAAATGATTCTATTGTCTGATAATTCTGATTCTTTCCCGAAATAAATGCTTGAAATAAGCAACATTATCTGCCAATAGAATAAGATAGATATAATTTCAAGTTGAATTAAGTAAGAATATCTAGAAATATGTTTAGTAATTTTAATTACTTGCTAACATATTTTTAAGTAATGCAATAATAAAAAAATAATGTGATTAGAAATGCACAAATAATTTTATGCACAAAATAAGATAATATAATACAAAGAATTTCAGAATAGTGAATTAAAAAATCAAACAAAACTATAAATAATTTTTTAAAAAATTGCGGCACACGGACAAACACTTCACCTTTATCAGTTTATTTGTACAGATCATTCTTTGATTTTAATTTTAAACATATTTCCGAATATCACCCTGAAATTAATTCCTGGTTACACCACCGTATAAGATTAAGATAGATAAGATAGTTAAGATAGTCTTACCAAAGATCTTATGGAGTTTTATCCAACTTTTCCAACACTGGAGTGATACAGTAAGAGCAATGCTGGATGCTTGCACTTTCCTGAAGGTGAGGAAGGGGTTTCAACAAAAGCGTTGTTAAAACTTGCTCTTTTCTTGGTAAACTCACGCTTAGAGCACAAACACGGGTTAGGTGGTTAGCCAGAGAGAACTAGCTAGAGAAAGTGGCGGGGGTAAACACAACCAATGGAGTTTAGAGGATAAACACAAACAAACATAAAGCAACATGCTGGTATAACATCCTGCCGGCACGGACAATGCATAAACACGGGTATGCAAATGAGTCTTCTGTGCGAAGGCAGTATGTACACAGAGGTATTATGCATTGTCAAAAAATGTTTATCTTTGAAACACACACTACAGATAAAAATTAGGTTGAAAATGATGGAGTATTCCTTTATACTTGGGGCCTTAAGAACTGAATGTACTCACATTTACTATGCAAGGTGTGGTCACAGATTTCCCAGCTCACACACACACATACACACACATACACACACATATGTCTGATTCAACTCATCAGTAAAGAGGTGACCAGGTTTAGCAGAAAAATTGACAAACTGTGCAGGACTATTTTGTTCACCTCTGGCCTGTGCACTCCATATAACCTCGACCAATTGCATTTACATGTACACAGTTATTACATAACTCGAACTACACTTTATTAGGTACACCTGTCCACTTTATTAGGAACACCTGTACACCTGCACATTCATGCAGTTATCCAAAATGCCAATCATGTGGCAGCAGCAAAATGCATACAATCACGCAGGTCAAGAGCTTCCGTTAATGTTCACGTCAAACATCAGAATGAAGGTGAAGATCTCCGTGATTTTAATCGAGGCATGGATGTTGGTGCCTGATGGGCTGGTTTGAGTATTTCAGAAACTGTTGATCTCCTGGGATTTGCACACACAACAGTTTCTAAAGTTTACACAAAATGGTGTGAAAACCAAAAAAAAAACAAAAAACATCCTGTTTGCAGAAGGTCTGCAGGCAGAAACACCTTGTTGATGAGAGAGATCAGAGGAATATGTCTAGACTGGTTTGACAGGAAGTCTATAGTAACTCAAATAAGCACTCTTTACAACCGTGGTGAGCAGAAAAGCATCTCAGAACGCATCTCACAACACATCAAACCTTGAGGTGGATGAGCTACAACAGCAGAAGACCACATCAGGTTCCACTCCTGTCAGCCAAGAACAAGAATCTGAGGCACAGACTCACAGACTGGAAAAAGACTATTTGATTTTTTTTTTTATCTTCAACTGTCCAGTTTGGGTGAGTCTGTGCCTATGATAGCCTCAGATTCCTGTTCTTGGCTGACAGGAGTGGAACCTGATGTTGTCTTCTGCTGTTGTAGCTCATCCACCACATGGTTCGATGTTTTGTGTATGCTGAGATGCTTTTCTGCTCACCACGATTGTAAAAAGTGATTATATGAGTTACTATATCCTTCCTGGCAGCTCAAACCAATCTGGCCGTTTTCCTCTGACCTTTCTCTTCAATAAGGCGTTTCCACCCACAGATCTATCGCTCACTCAATGTTTTTTTGTTTTTCGCACCATTCAGTGTAAACTCTAGAGACTGTTATGTGTGAATTTCCAGGAGATCAACAGTTTCTGAAATACTCAAACCAGCCCATCTGATACCAACATCCATCCCACGGTTAAAGACAGAGATCACACTTTTTCTTCATTCTGATGTTTGATGTGAACATTAACTGAAGCTCTTGACTTGTAACTGCATGATTTTTTTTGCATTGTGCTGCTGCCACATGATTGGCTGATTAGATACCTGCATGAATGTGCAGGTGTAGAGGTGTTCCTAATAAAGTGGATGGTGAGTGTATGAGACTATGATACCTACCAGGAATTGATGGAACAACATCAAAATCAGATCGTTTCAGACATATATACATATATCGTCATATAAGCTTTCAAGGTGAATGCAGACAAAAATTGAAAGGAAAGATATTTTACTTTACTGTAGAATGTGGCGTGTGAAATGATCCTTTAAAGAGTATAGAAATGTGATATTTAACAACTGAAATAGGGATTAATTATGAAATAATAGAATCTGAGTAGTACAGCAGTGCAGTTGAAAGCTTTACTATCTCACAGCTATAGGATCCCCGAGTCGATCCTGATCTCGGGCTACTGTCTGTGTTGAGTGTCACATCTCCTCTCAGTGTTTGTGTGGGTTTCCTCTCACCTCCAAAAACATACCAGTAGGTGGATTGACTATGCTAAATTGTCCCTTGGTGCAAGGGAATGAGTGTGTGTGTGTGTGTGTGTGTTGTACCCTGAAATGTACTGGCATCCCATCCAGGGTACGTATTCCCACCTCACACCCAGAGTTCCTGGGATAGACTCCGGATAGATCATCACCCTGACCAGGATAAAGCGCTTACTGAAGATGAATGGATGAAAGAAAACATCGAACCCAATCCCATCAAACTCAACTCCGACATTAGCTTTATTGATGATTTACACAAATTGATCAATTACAGATTGATAAATTGGAGAACAAATGTATAAATCTGTACTGGATGAAACAGGTTTCTCTGGGTGGTTGTGATCCTCGTATCTGATACAGATTTTTGAATTTTAAAAATGAAAAAATTGAAATCATTTACTCTTGTGCTCACTTTGTTTTTTGTTTGTTTGTTTGTTTGTTTTGTTTTTGTTTTTTTGGTTGACGGTATACACATGAGCTCTATGAGATAAATAAAGCGAATATTTTGAATATTCGACCCTCACTGTTGCAAATTAAATATAATATTTCAAAATAAAAAAGATAACCTAAAAAAAATGTAAAAGGTATTCATTGTTATTTGAAAACAATGCGGTAAAGGGGCGTGATTTTTTTTGTTTCTTCTTGCAATATCAGAATTTTCATGTAAACAAACCTACATGAACATCTCTTCAAGCTTGCTCTTTAGATCTTTTCCTACTTAATATTGATTTTTAACATTAAAGATTAGTGATTTTTTTATTTTGTACAAATATTTAACAGTTTTTAGGTCGGGAACTTGAACGCAGCAAACAGCGCATCGATTTCTGGGTAAAACCACTCAATTGAGGCGGAGGTGAAACTGAGCACGTGCCTCACGTCATGTCCCATTTTGAGGTAAAATAAACAAATTACAGTATAATACGAATACTTTAGATGAAAACGGGATGTTTGTCGGAATGTATTTTAAACGATATGTTGGTGTTAAATTCAGACAAAGTCGCTAAAGAGCTGCATTCCTACATAAACTGGCTAGCAAGCTAATCACAACAGTCTCTGCTTGAGCGCGAGACGTCAGTGTTGCCTTGGTGACTAACGGTTCACTTTTTTTTTTCACACTAGCATCTCTTGCTAACTTCTTTCTTTAAAACAATGTAGTGAAATTAAACCATTTGTGGCTCTTCCATGGGGGATTTCTGACTTCTGTCGACGTCATTTTATATTTCTTAAAATAAGTCTTCATAAATAGGTGCTAAAATGTTCACAGGAAACGGTGTCTTGAAAAATTGCCATATTTAATGACACTAGCCCATGGCTAATAATATCAAAATGGCAGCCTAACTATGGGACAACTAACTATGCAGAGCACAGGAGAAAAAAAAATCCTAAATGTCTCGCTTATATTTACTTTTATCTGGTCTCCATAATCCATCCAATATAAGTTGCACTTCCAATATAAGATTAGCAGTTTTTAATTTAACATCCTTAATAAAACTTATGGTGGAGTTTGGTTAGTGGTCATTATTTCATTCTTAGTATAGAGTTAATTCCCATTTCTGTTGTTTAGTACAATAATTAATCATCCATCCATGTTTCAGAAATAAAATCTGTATGTTTTCATGTTCTTTTGAATCTGTTTCTGTTATTTTCTTCAGATTTCTTTGAAAATGTGTCTCTTTCCCCCAAACAACTGTGCATGTACATGTGATATGACATTCATAACACAGATAAACTGTTATGTAAGAATATGCATAAATATGTAAATACAGAGAAAATTAGCATTTTCATTCTTTCCACTCAAACTTTAACACTTAGCTGGATGGTAGACTTTTAGGTGATTCTGCAGTAATAAGCAATAAACAATAAACAGACAAATATAACAGTACATATCTGAAGTACAGTACTGTGCAAAAGTCTTAGGCACATGCAAAGAAATGCTGTAGAGCAAAGATGCCTTCAAAAATAATAAAACTAAATGCTTCTGCATTAAAAAAAAATACTATAAAGAGCAGTAAACAGTAATAAATGAAACAAAGTCAATATTTGGCGTGACGATCCTTCGCTTAAAAAAAAAAAAAACAGTATCTCCGGTGCAGTGTGTGCAGTTTTATAAGGAAATGAGCTGTAAGTGTTACTGAGCGTCTTGCAGAAGCAGCCGCAGTTCTTCTGGAGACTTTGACTGTCGACTCGCTTCTTATTTTTACAGCGAAACCCAGCAGCCTTCATTATGTTTTTTTGTCTGAAAAATGTCTCTTATGTAATCTGCTGCTTTCTTTACTGACATACAAACATTTTTCTGTAACATTTTAATTTTGTGCTGGAAAACTAATGTTCGGAAATCTAAAAAGTTTTTGTACTGAATCAATAATCAGAAGTCATAAAATAAAAATCTATAACAAAGTTTGTACTAAAAAAATAGGGTGCCTAAGACTTTTGCACAGTACTGTAATCCTTTTACAGATCTGTTGTCTAATGTCCACATGGCTGATTAGAGTGTTTGAACACGTCTGAGCGCTGACTGGCTCAGAACAAAGAAAAGCCCAGCATATTTAATCACTTTCTAACTATCATCATATTAACATTATTTGTAAGTATTAGATCTGACATTTCATTTGAGACCTCTTTAATCCTTTTAGGTCAAAATATTCAGCCTTTTTTTCTCTTTTGCATGAAAAACAAAAGTACCGTTTTTTTTGAATGAATGAATGAATGAATTTTTTCAGTAGCATCCATAATAAATACAGTCAGCTGATGTTAACTATATACTTCTCTAATGCTAGCCAAGCCAAAACATGCATTAAAAGATTTTATTCCATGTTAATGAAGTCAAAATATTCTCCAGTTACCCTGATTCAGTTCAGCTTAGCTACAACATGACAATTTTTATTATCACTACCATTATTTCATTATTAATACGTCATCATGCTTTCTTAGCTGAACTTCGTTGACCAAAATCCTAATTTAGTTAGCTAATATAGATAAGTAATATTTTCAGATAAAATCTGGTAGGCAGTTTCAGGTAACTTGAGCCAGTACATAGTCAAGCTAGTTCTTGTGGGTTTTTTTCCTGTTGAATAATATCTGTGCACAGATACTTAGGCACGTTTTACCATAAAGCTTAAGAGCTTACCCAGGAAAATGTATAACACCGGAGAACTTTTGGTATATCTGTACTTTTTTTGGAACACGGTAACGTTTCGACTATAGACATTTTGAATTTCCTTAACGGGGAATCAATAAACGTACATCTTATCTTATAGACAACTGTTTATTTTACAGTGCGGAGGGTGAGCAACGGTGTCGCAGCTAAGTGGATTCACGTCGCTGGATATAGAATGATGTCATCAGGTATCCATGTGTTGAAGTATATTTGTGCTTTTACTTGACAGGATATGCAAACCGTGGCATTGATGCTAAGCTTGTCCAGGCGGTGAGACACTTTGCAGTTCAGTATGAGTTTATTTCTCACATTCATAACACTGGAATAGCTTTTTTTAATATTACTGAATAATGAAAGCATGGGTCTCTGGAGAGCTAGTGGTTAGGCCACAGTGCTCTCACCTCTGCAGCCCGGGTTCGATTCCCGGCCAGGGAACTGACCCCAGCCACTGGGGTTGCATTCAACAGTGCGCTCTCAGTGCTTGCCCCAAGCCCGGATAAAATCGGGGAGGGTTGCTTCATGAAGGGCAGTTGACGTAAAAACTGTGCTAAATCAAATACGCAGACCAATGATCCACTGTGGCGACCCCTGTTGGGAGCAGCCAAAGGAACAACAACAACAACAACAACAACTGAATAACGAAAGCAAATGCTGTATTTTGCTGTTCTGTGTGAAAAACTAATTGTTCAGTGAAGTGAATTAAATGATGGCTTAAAATATATGTTTCGATTGTGTATCCTCGGGGTGTATTCTATTAGAGGCTTGAATTTATAGAGGAATAGAGGCTCATTCATGGCAGTGTTTTGTCTGTATTTTTGCAGACGTGTGGTCTTGTGCATGAAGCTTTATCTGATCAGATGGACTGGAAACAGACAGACAGGTGAGAGACGTTTTCTCTTTAAACTCATTTTCAGTATGTTTCGTCTTTAAGGTTTTGGGAATTATGAATGATGTTGAGAGGTTTCGTTCAATAGAATAATAATGACTTTAGAAAAGCAAAAACTTAAGAAATAGATTTAATAATTTCAATCTGTTATTCATTAAATAAGCTCATGCTAAGAAGAACAGTGTGTTTCTGCATGTTAAAGGGATGCATATTTGAATATCCAATTATTTATTGATTATTGAATATACGATTATTGGAAATTTCATGACTCAGATTGGAAAGTTTACAAAAAAGGTAAATATTTTGCAATGAGGAAAAATCCTAGCCAAAAATCAGCGCAAGAACTTGAGTCAAAAACAAACATCAATATTAATTTCATTTTCTGCACTAAATTACATTAGGGTTTTTTTTCTTTACAGTGTTTATGGGTCCTTCAGATTAGATTTATATTTCATTTTGCAAATGTAATAAGTATTAAATTATCTTAAATTTGAATATATTACATCATTTTGAGTTGTATGCTATAAACATACCTACATGTGCAGACATTTTTTAAAACCAAATCTTTCTGATCACGTGTAATCAGTTACTATGGACATCAATTTTGACGTAATTCCCGATATTTATGTGAGAAATCACATTTTACATCAGATGCTGTCAGGGCCTCACAGTGTTTTTGATACAGTTCTCTACTGAGGATCTTGAGAAGTGTTTGTTTTTTTGATTGAAGCAGACAATTACCTGACACATAAATGTTGTTTATATGTCAAACACTTTGTTGTATATGACTTAAGCATCATGATTCTTTAGGATTATTACAGAGTTATGTATATGAAAGGATTTGCCTCGTTTTTGTTAATTAGGGCTCGTCGATATAACGATATGATATGGATATTATAGATATTGTGATATATTTTTGTTATATTTTTAAATAAAAAAAAAAAAAAGATAATAACTACAGAGTGCCTAGAAGTAGCTGAATTTTTAAAAATGTAGAATGTATTTTTTTTCCCAGATTATTAGATTTTCTCCTATTTTTCAGTGTAAATATTTATTTATTTAAAATATTATAAATTTGTTTATTAGTAATCATAAATTCCTTAGTAGTTATAACTTTTCTGTTTAATACAAAACTTCTGTATTGCTGGCAGTTTGTGAGTAAGCCTATATATCACAATGCGTGTTTTGCATCACAGAAATGCCTTTGAGTATATTGATAGGATATAATTTTTGTCATATCGCCCCAGCCCTACAGTTAATGTCCTTGTAACAGCCAGACTTTTATTTTAGGATTTTAAGGTTATTTTGAATTAAAATTTTTCTTTCTTTCTTTCTTTCTTTTCATTTTTTAAATATCTGGAAATGTGTTTTTTTTCTTATATATGGAGTATCATCATTGCAAATCTGGCCTTTAAGGAAATCTCCGCCCTGAATATTTCGAAATATTTGTGATGCGCTTAGCGATTCTGGTGCTAAATTGTTGATTGTTGCTGCATTCTCATTATTCCTGTGAGAAGTCACAGAGTGACATTGCTAGCACAGTTACAGTGGCACTTAATTGGGAAAATTTTCAAAGATCTCAAACATAAGGGATAATGGTCAGTTTTTGCTGTTATCTCCTAAAAACAAAAGAGTAAGAGGTTCCTTCTTCACTCACCTTTTCCAGAGATGTTCAACATCATAGAAATGAGAGCCAATATAGTGGAGACAGTAAAAAGTTGGACTCAGTGTCCCAGAATGCGATGCAGTCGTATAATGCCGTTGTGCTGGGTTATGGCAGAGACTCGGCTTGACTAGTAGGTGATATATGAAATATACGAAAATGCGCAATGGCTTTTCATGCATTAGCATGAAAGTTGAAGCCGATCTGTTTGAGCAGAGTGTACAGATAAGGAAATGAGAGAGCTGGACAAACTAAAAGACTAAAGTGCCGCTGCATCGCTCCCTTTAGTAAAGGTAAAGTGAGGGCTAAATCCCACTGCACCACTATCAGCAGGTACTTGAACAGCATTGTGAGTAATGCAGTGTAAAGTAATGTTTATTATTAAATAAATCTTGAGCATTGTTGAAGCCTGAGTATATTTGTGAGTATATTTTGGTATATAATGTTACGTCCTGGGAATAGCATATTGTAAACCTTGTCCCAAAATTCAGGCTTGGCTCTTGTTCCATTCCTCTTAACAAAAATAGTGATTGCCCTTTCTAAATTTTTTTTTGTTGTTGTTCTAAAAACCACATCGGATTTTTGCGTTGATCATTATGAAAATGTCTATTTCTTGCTATTTATTTAAGCACTTAATTAATTGTTCTTTTAGATCAAGGGAGGACTCAAAGCATCCTGCTCCGTGTGCCCTCTGGCCAGTGGACCTGAAATTAACACACACTGACTGCAATCCTGGGAATACTTTGGTCCACTTTCAAGGTCAATATGCTACCATATGTGAGCTGGACTACAACATTCTCCAAGTGGAAATTCAGAATGTCCCCAAAACAACAGTATCTATGGAAGTTGGAGACTTGTGCTTGGTGGAAGATTTGCTATCTAGTCGCTGGTACAGGGGAAGAGTTCAGAACAAATCAGGAGATTTGTTTGATGTGTTCCTGCTGGATCATGGAAATATTCTTACCGTTGGTCCCAACCATTTGTCTACAATTTCTGATTCCTTACTCATGCTCCCACCAAAGATCGTTTGTGGGTTCATTGCTAATGTGCTGCCAGTTCAGGAATGCTGGGACCAACCATCGGAGGCATATTTCTCCTCTTTGATAGGCAGACAAATCAAAGGTTATATCCATGGTCTTCTGCCGTACAAGGTACTTATTCTGGAAGTGCCAGAAATAACCAAAGATTTAATAAGATTGAGCTTAGGCAGACATGTGGATACAGACACGTTTCTGCTACTGGTGGAACTGGTGATAGAAGTACCAATTCAACAAAGCTGTGAGTCTGTCCCAGATTTGCTCATTGAAAAGCAAATTGCACATGAGATTTCCTTTAAATCCTCTAATTTATGTGGCTATGAAAATATTCTTTCGCTCAGTGGCCCTAAGTTGGTTGTTGGACAGAAGGAAAGAGTTAGAATAGCTGCTGCCGTAAACCCTGGGTTATTTTACTGCCAGTTGTCCTCTGCTGCAAAGGACCTGAAAGAGATGTCAGAAAAATTGGCACTTGTGTGTGAGTCGAGGAATGGTGACTTCAGAGACAGCCCTGGCGAAAATATGGGCTTACTATGTGCGATCAAAGGCAAAGATGAGAAATGGCACAGAGGTTTTGTGCAGTGCCTCCCCGTTAACTCCCAAGTTCGAGTTGTGTTTGTTGACTATGGATATTGTGAATCTGTAAAAGTGGAAAACATCATTCAGTTACCATCAGATTTTCTCCTGAGACCAGTCATGACATTTCCATGTTCTCTTTCTTGTTTGGGTGGCAAAGACAAAGCCACAGTGAACCAGCAACTGGTGCTTCTCAGAAAAGGATTACTGGGTAAGGAGCTTGTGATTACAGTCGATGACTTAAGCAAGGAAAAGAATGTCTGTTCAGTCATGCTCAGCAAAGTGGTTGAATGTGCACTTATCAGAACAGTACAATCTAAAGAAGTCGATAAAATGACAAGCACTGGTATTCTCCCTAATGTGCACCGATTGTGTTACATCCCAAATGAGACAAAAAAGGTGGGAATCTCAAAAAATTTGGTCGCTTTTGAACATATACAGGATGGTTCTGTGTTTCAGGGTTACGTCGAGCATGTTCAGAGTCCTCATGATTTCTGGATGAGAACATCAAAGTCCAATGATCGATTTGAGGCCATGATGAATAGACTGACCAATTGGTTTAGTAGATTACAACTGAATGAGGAAACCCTTCAGGATCCAGTGCCTGGGCAACTCTGTTGCGCCATGTACGAAAAAGACATGCATTACTACAGAGCTCTTGTGGTGGATATTCTTGAGTATGGTGCTGAGGTGTTTTTTATTGACTTTGGAAACACAGAAAAGGTGCCAAGCATGTTGATAAAGAAAATACCCACTGAATTTACTGTGGAGCCAGAATTTGCTTTTAATTGTTCCTTGGCTCATGTTGTTCCACTGGAAGATGTCTGGACAGCTGCAGCAACAGACTTCTTCAGGAACGCCACCTCAAATAAAGCACTCCTGGTTGACGTCATTTACAGAAAGAGTGATGTGTTTGTTGTGGAGTTGTACGAGAAAGGGTTTGAGAAAAGTGAAAGTATTACAACGCTTTTAACAAGTGCAAATATGGCAGAATACTGGACATACAGTGTGATAAAAACTCCTGGCACACCTGTAGAAAAAAATAACAAAACAGGCAAGACTGGCAAGACATTTGTGAGAGGGCGGTTTCCTGAGAATTCTTGTAAAAGTGTGTCACAGAAACTCCCTAGCAAGGTGATAAGGCAAGAAATTGCCACGGACAAACAAATCCACCCTGAGACACAAAAATGCAGTGCTGAAGAAATTTTTAAAGGTCAGAAACTTAAGCCAGGCGCTGTGATTAGTGTCCAGTGTTCACATGTCGGTTCCCCATCAGATTTTTGGTGCCAGAACAAGAAAAACAAGAAGGACTTGGACAGATTAATGGAAGGACTACAAATGTTTTACACGACAAACAACTCTGTGTTGCAGCCCCACAGTGTATGTTGTGCTGTCCGGTTTCACCTGGATAATAAGTGGTACAGGGGGTGCATTCTTGGAGGAACAGATCTAAATGTTAAGGTGATTCTAGTTGACTATGGCATGGTTGTGCAAGAAAATCTGCAGAACCTTCAAGCGCTAAATCCTGAGTTCCTTGAGCTTGAAGGGCAAGCATTCAGATGTAGTTTGTACAACTTAATTGACCCAGTTGGAGGACATGTGTGGACTGACGAAGCAAGCACATTGTTCAAGGATTTTACTTCTGGAAGTTCATGTAATCTGAGATGCAAAATCTACTCCCAGGTCTATGTTGCAAAAAAAGGCCTCTGCAATGTGGTTGACTTGTACACACCTCTTCAACGAGCCTCCACACATCTCATAGAAAGGGGTGTTGCCAAGGAAATACAGTGTCCAAACCAACTACCTCCATCTGTCTATCCATGTACTTTTGTTTATTCTTCTTTTGGCATTACCCTTGGAAGTGAAGAGTTGGTGTTCCCCACTCATGTTGTCAGTCCGTGGGAAATTTATCTCCAGCTGGACAGAAATACTGAAATTATTGAGCAGCTTATGGACAGAGCTATGAAGTTAAGTGAAGAATTAATGAGTCAGATGCATACCGGTAAAACTGGCAGTGTTTGCTTGGCCAAATATTCTGAAGACGGTAAGTGGTACAGGTCATTTGTTTGGCCTGCTCAGTCCAGTCTACACTTTAATGTATTCTTTGTAGATTATGGAACCAAGCAGGTTGCTGAAAAAAAGAATGTGTTATCTATCCCCATAAAGGCAGTTGATTTGCTTTTGACACCCATGCAAGCTTTAAGGTGTAGTCTTTTAAGTATTCCTGAGGAGGAACATTTGCCTAAAGTTAATACATGGCTTGAGAAGGCCACTCTCAACAAGGGGCTTCGAGCAAAGTTTGTAGCAACAAACAGCAGTGGGCATTTCATTTGTGACCTGTTTGATGGTGAAATTCATATCAATGAGAAAGTAAGAGAGATTATTGCAATTCATGGACAAAAAAGTAAATCTGTCAGAAAACCTATGAGTGATTGCTGCAAAGAAGTTGTGAATATATCTTCTGGGGGCAACAAATTTAAGAGCAAGGGGAAACATGCGGAATCTGTGGTCAAATCACAGAGGACGCCAGGCCGTACCAAAGTCATACAGGGAAATGGACAGTCGTGTCAAAAGAAATCATCAAAATTAAAATCTCCACAAAAGTCTCACAGTCTAAATGGTAGTCCGGCAAAAAATGGCCAGGGAAAAGAAAAACATAGCCTGAAGCCCACAAAGCAACTGCAGAAAGAAAAGCACTGCACTATTCCAAGCACTTCTAACTTACAGCCCTCTAAGGTGTTGCCAAAAGTTAGTGATCTACCAGCCATCAAAATCACACCAGGTTTCAGAAGCATGGGGTTCATTTCTCACTATGACTCTATTGATAGCTTCTTTATCCAAATGGAAAAGGATGAAAAAAAAATCCTTAAAATGAGGGAGGAACTAAATAGCAGCCCTTTCATAGAAAGTTTGCAAAGTGTTACCTCAAGTGTAAAAGTAGGAGATCTGGTTGCTGCTAGGTATGATGAGGACTTGGCCTTATATCGAGCTGCTGTCAACAGTTTAGCATCCAGTGGTTACCTAACAGTTGAATTTGTTGACTATGGAAATACAGCAACTGTTGACAAGAAGAAAATTCACCCATTAGCAAGCAAGTTTATGTCTGAGGCAAGATTAAGCGCTCACTGCAAACTTTCAAAACCATACAATTTGGAGGATGTTGAGTCTTTTCTCAGTGACACACATGACAAACCTTTGATGGTGGAGTTTGTGCAGAATCTTGGCTATGCATGGGAAGTGAGCATTCAGGGACTTGCCCCTTCGAATGAGTCAAGAGAATCTGATCCTGCTGGAGGAACAGAAGACAAGGTACCAGATTCAGGTCAAGCCAAGCAAAGGCAAGAGCTGTATGCAGCAGTACATGAAGATGACACTGCCCTTACAAGTATCTGTGAAAAGACTGAAGCAGATACGGCCAGCATTATAGAACAGGCCAAAAAGTCTGAAAGTGGAACCAAAGACAGTAAAATGGTTCAAGAGAAAACCTTGGAAAAAGTACAGGCCACAAGAGCCACAGGTGGCATGCAGAAATTAAGAACAAAAAGAAAAGCTTGTGCCTACAAATGTAAATGTGACGAGAAACAAGATGTTTGTCAGAGCGATTTGCCACAAAAGCCTGAAATAAATATCAGTGTTGCAGAGAATGAACTTTTGAATATATCAAACAATTCATGTGGTTGGTCTGGTTCAAATACGCTTAAAACCTCTGTTGAACTGCCAGAGAGTGTAGGAGTAGATGGACAGGATATCAGTGTAAAAAAATGTCCGTCTGTTGTACATCAGCCAACTCCAGAAGGCGATTGCCCTGCACCTTTCGCCATTCCCCCAGAGAAGCCAATAGACAAAGAAGATGAGATACAACATCTGTTTCTTGCACCTGTTAAAAAGGATCATGAATACTCAGGATTTGCAGCAGCTGTCACCACACCTGGTGAATTTTACATTGTACTTGAGGACCTACTTCTCATCATGAATGCTGTATCAAATATCCTTGAAGACCTACCAGAAGACTTGGCTCCGTTGCCAGAGGCTCATCTGATTCCTGGCACCGGCTGCCTGGTAAAGTCTGAAGAGAAAAAGAAATGGTGCAGAGCAGAGATAATACAATGTAACGACATATCAGTGATCATTAATCTTGTTGATTATGGGTATTGTGTACATTTAGCATGCCAAGATGTCTGCAACCTTAAAGCACTTCCTGTTGAGCTTGCTGGACTTCCGAAGATCACTTACCCTTGCTTGTTAAGAGGAATTAAGCCAGCTGATGAGCTACAGTGGTCTGACAATGCTGCTATGTTTTTCCAACAGTGTATGTATCAAAAAAATCTTAAGATACACTTCAGGCAGTATGTTTCAGATGCACAGTGGGAGGTTGATGTTGTCACATCTAACAGAAATGTTGCTAAAGAGTTGGTTGATGCTGGTCATGCACACTACATAGACACTGTGCTTGGAATACGGTTTCAGCAAGGGCTAGGCCATAAATGGGAAATCAAGTCCAACTCTGTAGAGAATGTCTCCGAAGCTGTATCTGGCAAGCATGAGCAAACACCATCAAACATGGAGAAAGTGCCACATAGATATTTGGAAGACGTGTCTTCAAATGATGATGAAGAAATTTCTGAAGGCTGTAGTACGGAAGGAGAGACTGAAGACCCCTTCAGTGGACGCTCTGACAAACATGGATCAGCACAGAAAAAAAAGTCTCGTTTAAGCCAATGTAAGTACCTTATTATATTATATTATATTATGTCTGTTACATGTGTGGATTTTACACTGGGCATATACTAAGCATTGAGTGGTTAACATCACTGTAGAAGATTAGCCTTTTGTGTGGAACATAAGAAATGTATTTGTTTTACCACCTGAAAGAATGTACTTTTCCCTGGGAATCCAAGATGCTTTGCCTTTAGCCTAATTTACACACAAAAATATTTTTGAAATGTGGATTTTTGAGATTTGTATTTATGATTTTTTTTTTTTTTTACTCTCAAAACGGTACTCTGTAATTTTGACATGTACAGCATCTTCAAAATTTAACTGCTCTTGAAGCTTCCGTAGCTTTCAAGTCCAGAGTGATCTCAAGAGACAATGGTTGGTAAATACAGACTGCAACCATTGTACCAAATTATTATTATTATTATTATTATTATTATTATGGTTGTGTTATTAGTATTATTACATGGCTAACATATGTTAGCAGCAATTACCTTTATAGTGTATTGATTATTGTGGTAAGAAAAAAAAAGACAAACTGATGTGATAAATTGTCAAAGAAAATCACACAATTTAATGTATGTGTCTAGAAACCAATATCATGGGTGATATTCAGTTTTAACTGAAGACCCCTCTATTCACAACAGCACAGGGAACTTTGCTGTTGAACTCTGTGAACGATTTTCAGTGAGCAGTTTTCTTTCTAGAGTGTACATTTTTAGTTATTTTTGACAAGCTGCTCTTTATTGCTGAATGTATGGTAAATATCAATGGCTGAGGCAACGTTACTATATTTGCTTCGGTGTTTGTTTCTGTAAATAGTTATTTTCTTACCTTTGTAGTTATGTAGAGTATATGATGAAGCATACAGTTTGAAGCCTTTCTCCAGCTTGCTAGAAGGGGCTTTGCAAGAATTCTTACATATCTGGTGAGCATCACTGACGCTCAACTTTGTGTGCTCATGCAGACACAAACCGTAAAATACTGCCATCGCAAGTTTAGTGAAGAACTGGAAACACAGGAGTTGTGCTAAGAATAACATGGAAGTGTTTGTGCAGTGAGCCCATTTACATCATTTAATAGATGTCCTTATCCAGAGCAACTTACAGATGTGCTTTGTAGTTTCTATCAAAAAACATATCCTCATGATAGTTCACTAGGTCAGGATCTGAGAATACCACCAACCTAAAATGTTGGGGGAGGTTAGTATAACGTGAAAGAAAATTTAAAAGACAAAAGTTCAAAGGGTTTGTGATGCAGAGTGGGGTGTGGAAAGAACCTTAAGGTAGGTGGGCACTGCTCTGTTTTTGCTTTAAAGGCAAGCATCAGTGTTGTATATCTGATGCGAGCAGGTACAGGAAGGCAGAAAAGGGAATGCAACAAAAGGCGGTGATGTGGGAGAACTTGGGAAGGTTGAAAACATTGTCTTGCAGCTGCATTGCAAGGGTTCTTGAACATGTTGTATGCATTTTATTTGTCACTTTAACTTACCCAGAACAACTTTCAAATTCCTAAGCAAACTGGCTTCGAAGCGGAATACTATACAGAAACTGCCCTTGTGGCTGTAACTGAAAAGCTTCATGCCACTAGATCAGCCAAACTGTCATCAGTCTTCATCGTCTGCCTTTCAGCAGCCTTTGAAACGGTCAGTCACGGTCAAGACTGTCATGAGCCTTCTACGCTTACTTAACTCATGTTTCTGTACAGATCTCAGTATATGTCACAGACATAGTATCATGGATGGCAGTTCATTAACTGTAACTAAATCCCAGCAAGACTGAACTTCTGTACATCCCTGGGGATGCATCTTCACATCAAGATCTTGTGATCTCCCTGGACAGCATTGAGATCACACCATCTGATGGTGCAAGCAACCTTGAGACAGTTCTGGGCAACCATTTACCCTTCTTGCCTCATATTGCTAAAATGACACAATCACATGGGCTTCTCCTTTAGAACATCAGGAGGATCCGACCTTCTCTGTCCACTGAGGACCCTCAAGTGCTTGTTCAGTCCCTTTGTCTTACCAGTATTGGACACTGCAACTCGCTCCTGGTATGTTTGCCTCTACGTGCCATCTGACCAATATAACTGATACAGAATGCAGCTGCAAGACTTGTTTTCTCCAACATGAAGCCGTTGCTGCATTCTGTGTTCTGCCTTCCTGAAGCTGTTGTCATCAGATTTAAAGAAAACCAAAAATGGACTAGCGTCCACCTATGTTTAGGCACTTACCACACCTTGCTCTGCACAACGCTTCCCTCAGACTTCTAGCATGTCTCACCTGGACCCTCCATTCCTCAAGAAACAGTGAAGACATGCATCAAAACTTTTCTTTGTCCTGGTACCCAAATGGTAGAATGCAGTCTTGTGGTCTTCAATGAGGACTAAAGACCACTTCTATTTAAAAAAAAAAAAAAATCCCTCTTGCTTGTTTTATTTAAAAAATTCCTATTGTCTTATGTCATACTTACCCCCTCCAGCAATGTTTTAGCTTGGTGTTGTTCTTAGTCTCTGACCTAGTGAACTAGCATGAGGATATGTTTTTGATAGAAACTACAAAACAAGTTAGTTCCTGTTTAGTTCCTGTTTATAGTTAGCAGCTATAAACATTCCTTCCCTCCCCAACCTCTTTTTTTTCATTAAGAAGAAAAAATCAGCTTATCATGGTACTGAGAAACCTCAAAGTCCTCTGTCCTGAAAACTTTCCTGTGTCAGGAGACTTAGAGAGCGCTGACACTGGAGACTCGTTCTATAATAGCTTAAAAAAATAGTAGTGTGTCCACCGTACACGTCCCTATTGTTTCAGTAGTAACAATAACTTGTTAGAATGAGTGCATTATTATTAACCTATGATTTTAATTACATCCAAAACATTAACTCCACAGGTGTCAGCGGACTGCAGTGAAGTGGATTCCCTGCGTGTCACAAAACAGGAATTTGCTGAGAAAATGTTTTGATATTTTATTGCTTGATTACTGATAGTTTGATTATTAATCTCTTCCAAAATATTTGGTGAATATGAATATGCTGTCAGTGTACTCTTCTTGAAATTTGGAAGGGTTTTTTTTGTTTGTTTGTTTTTTGTTGTTTTTTTTTAGGATCTTAAGTGTAGGTTTTAAAAACATGGACTTGAGTCCATGAATTTTCATTTGTGGTTTAAAAGAAAACAAACAAGTACTTGATTGTTGTAATTGAGTGTAATAATTATTTTCATCTGTGTTCTTATATTTTTTGGGATTATTGTGCAAAAGCAGATTTTATTTTTTATTTCCCCTGCAGTGAGCATCATATGCAGTGCTTTATTTAAAAAAAAAAATTATTTAGTTATTTTTTTTACTGTGCATATCTGTATGTTTAGTTTGAAATAATGTGTTCAGGAGTTCAGAAGAAGAGTATTGTTTTTGAGATAAGTAGTAAGTTTATTGCGATATTGTCCTTTAAAAAAATAAACAAAAAACCTTTATTACGCATGTTTTTGGCCAAGTTTAGTTTTATTATAGTAGATTATGTAGACATTTATTCCTGGAATAAAATGTGTGAAAAAAAAAATGTGGAAGAAATGTCTTGTGTTTTTAACTGAGGAAGTGTGACAACTGCTCCGTGGAAAGAAAGGCAGGAAATCATGAAAAAGTAAGGAACGAATAAAGATGAATAAAGAAATTTTAAAAAGCATCTGATTAAAAAAATAATCAAGTAAAGAAAACACTAGAGAGAGAAATGGAAAGAAAGAAGGAAAAAGAAAGGAAGAAAAGGACCAGAAAGAGAAAGGGACAGAAGAAAGAAAGAGAGGGAAAGAAATAAAGGGAAATGATGGGAAAAGAGACGGGTAAAATGGGGAAAACGCAAGAGGGAAAAGAAAGAAAGTAGAGAGAAGAAAGAATCAAACAAAGAACAGAAAAAGAAAGGAACGAATTAAAGAAAGGGAATAGAAATAGGTAAGGGGAAATAGATAGAAGGAGCTAAGGAAAGGGAGAAGTGAAGGAAAAAGATAAACGGTGAAAGAAAGAGAAAAGGTTGTT
Organism: Pangasianodon hypophthalmus; assembly: GCF_027358585.1. Taxonomy (NCBI): domain Eukaryota; kingdom Metazoa; phylum Chordata; class Actinopteri; order Siluriformes; family Pangasiidae; genus Pangasianodon; species Pangasianodon hypophthalmus. The sequence continues at coordinate 16,939,825 of NC_069728.1, forward strand.
GTCAGAAGTGGGATTCGAACCCACGCCTCCAGGGGAGACTGCGACCTGAACGCAGCGCCTTAGACCGCTCGGCCATCCTGACATGGTGTTCAAGTCTTACCACCAGTCTGATAATCTTCTCCATTACTTTATTTTTAACAAGCCTACAGTCTCCGGAAGTTTGTCTCACCTCGAGATCGATCCTAAAACAACAATCATGTGATAGTTTGATCTGTTGTACGGGCGGATTTCAGGAGTGAGCAGGTGTAGTACAGGAATCTGTACACTAGATGGCAGTATAGAACTATACACCAGGTTACAGCTGCTAGTTACAGTCCATGCTTTAAAATAAGATAATAATGAATTTAAAAATAAAAAAAAAAAAAAGCCAAAATTTGATCTTTCACCAATTTCACGAATTTGATATGTCTAAGACCCCGAGAGCAACTTCATTTGTTTTATTTTAATAATAATGTTTATCATATTTAGTTCCTCGTTCTGTTGTAATTTTAGGTGTGAATATGTCCAGTGTGTGTGTGATGGTACTAGAGGTCAGAGTGTTTTAATTCAATTAATTTTAATTATAATTTCTCTTCATAAATTAAAAGAAAAAGTTTAG